>NC_135481.1:174720999-175427520 GCF_052094955.1 Ictidomys tridecemlineatus
AATAATTAAAATACTTCAGTTAAGGCTAAATTTCCTTTTGATCACTCTCCATTTCCCCTCCATGTCCCCTGTCCTGCTACACACACACACACACACACACACACACACCCCTTAAAAATGTGTAGAACATATTCGTGTTGTCCCCCCCCACACACACACACAAATGGAATTGTATGCACATATTTATCCTCGAATTTCTCCCACTCTGTTCTGGGCTCTCGAGCTCAAGCTTAATTTTTTTCCTTCTCAATAATTGTTGGCATTAACTCTGCTCAGAGCTTGCTCGGATGGAAGATCAGGTTGGCTGGGGCGGGGGGGGGGGGGGGGGGGGGGCTGTGTCGCGCTGCAGGTCCCTAAACCCCTCTAACCATTCCCCCCCCCATCACTTTTTCACCCTCCGCCCTATTTTCCACTTTCCGCCTCTTTCTCAACCTGGCCTTAGGCCCACACGACGCCCTTAGGGGAAGGTTCCAAGTCCCCGACGCCTTACTAGGTTCCCGGGGCCGATCGCCGGCCCCACGTGCGCTCGGGACTCAGCGCCGCCTGGCGGCTTCTCTGGGTAACTGCAGCCGCGCCTCTGTCCCCGAGGCTCGAACCTGGGGCCAGGAGGAGCCGCGGTGGCCGGGAGGGTCCCGAGCTGGCGGGGCATCTCTGCTCCAGCTTCCGTCCCGGGCAGGGTGCGGGCCTCCGGACCTGCCGGGAGGACTCCACGTTTGCGGGGGCCGGGGCCGCGCCCTGGGGTGGACGGAACCCGCGCTGCGCGTCCCAGCGGCCCCAGTTCCCCGCGGGGTGTGGGCGCCACGGTCTCTGCGCATGGGCGAGACGACAGACCGGTCCTCATCCAGGGCACCTGTCGCCAACACCCCTGGGCTGTAGGAAGGGGCGGCCACAGCTGGCCAGCGGCGGGCCTCGGGGAGCACTGGGGACAGCCCCCGCTCCTGGTCCTCCTGTCCCCTACCGGGGACTTTCTCTCCCTCCCGGTGGCTGTTCTGACTCCTCCCACTAAGTAAGTGACTTATTTCGTGTTTAGTTGTCATCTCCTAGAGCTGGCACTTAATCCCCTAATGGGTGAGTGACTTCCACTGAATGAAGGTCTCCGTGTCCGGGACACAGAAAGAGGAGGGGACACCAGGTGGAAAGTGACCCGTGGGTAGTGCCCCCCACCCGACGGAGACAAGGGGGTGGGATGTTTCTCTGTTAAAATCACTCGTCGGAACGGCACTGAGCAGGCCAGTAATCCCAGCTACTGGGGAGGCTGAGGCAGGAGGACCGCAAGTTTGAGGCCAGTCAGTAACATTTTAAAAGGTCAGGGTATTAAGCCCAATGGTAGAGCCCTCTGGGTTCCGTCCCGAACCACACAGAGGAACAGAGCCGACTTACCCACGGGTGGAGGGGCCCCAGGTACGGCTTCCCTAGCAGGCCCTGGGCCCAGGCCAAGGCCCAGCTCCGCAGGGGACAGACAGCTGGGTGGGCTGGGAGGTGGCTCCGTTGGCAGAGCGCTGTCCTCGCATGCACAGTTCTGGGTTCCGTCCTCAGCACCACGTGTTAAGTAAATGTGTCTAAAAAGATAAAAAAAAAAGAAGAAGAAAAGAAACTTCTCAAAAAATAGTCTATTGAATAAACAACAGAGGTTATAAAATTTCCGGAGAGCTCAGGAATGGGGAGAATATATTGGTTGGGTCCTGTGTGGTGGCACATGGCTCAGCGGCTCCGGAGGCTGAGGCAGGAGGATGGTGAGTTTGAAGTCAACCTCAGCAACTCAGCAAGGCTCTAAGCAACTCAGTGGGACCCTGTCTCTAAATAAAATACAGAAAAATAAGGGGGGGATGTGGCTCAGTGGGCACTCCTGGGACCAATCCCTGGTACAGAGAGAGAGAAAATGAGAATATATTGGTTGAGGCTCATTCATGAATGCAACACATATTAAGCTCCCAATGTATGCAGGGTATTAAAGATACAGGGAAGATCTCTTTGGAGGAGGGGCATTTGAGACTGGCTTGAAATTGGCATCAGATCCTGCCAGAAGGAGATGAGGCAGAAGGAGATTTACTGGGAGAACAAGTCTGGTGGCCCTGAGCTACCGTGGATACTTAGAGAGTGGCAAGTGGCTCTGAGTGTGAGTGGCAAAGGTGACAAACAGGAAAGAGGGACAGAGTTGTCAAGGTTTACTGGTCTCGGTTGCAAAAGGACTTAAATGTGAGGCTTAGCCATTTTCCTGAATTTGGTGAGCGACAGGGAGTATCTGAAGGTGATGATGGATGTACCTGTTTTTTTTTTTGTTTTGTTTTGTTTTGTTTTTTTGATGTACCTGTTTAAAAAAAATTTTTTTTTTAGTTGTAGATGAACACAATATCATTATTTATTTATTTTTATGTGGTGCTGAGGATTGAACCCAGCGAGGCGGGGCGGGCGCTCTACCCCTGAGCTACCAGCCCCAGCAGGATGTACCTTTTAATCAAAAATAAAAATAACATGAGAGGCAACTATGAGAAGATGGCTGGAGGTGAGGCTGCAGCAGCAGGGATAGGGGTCAGATCTAAGGGAACTTCCTTTTGGAGTTGGGAGGGGAGCATCAGCTAGGAAGGGGGGTTGGGACCAAGAGTAGCCTCACTCCTGGAGTCCTTGCGGAGGACAAGCCTTCCTGGCTGCCAGAGGAGCAGAGCCTTGTAGTCCTTAACTTCTGAGCCTCAGTTTCTCCAACGGTAAAGCAGAGAGTAAAAAGGGCACCTGCCGCACGCACGGGACCGCGGAAAGATCTAAGCACATGTTAACTCTCACTGTCGCCAGGGGCGCTCGGCGAGCAGGGAGACGAGCTGTGTGACTCTGCACAAGACTCCCGACTTCTCTGGGCCTCGGTTTCCTCATCTGAACCCCAGGAGGAAGGAGCGGGGAGGAGCACGCCGGCTGCCATGCTCGCCCTGCGCCCGAGGGGGCGCCCTCCCCGCCCACAGCCCGGTGGCCCTTAAGGTCCAGGACTTCACCGCCCGCGCCGGGGACCTGGATCCTGGTGAGGGAAGTCCTGGCGCCCCGGGGTGGGGCGGCAGCTGCCTGGGCAAGTCCCCTGCCTGCTGGGGAGGAGCCGGGAAAGGCGGCTGCAGGAAGCGCTCGATCCAGCCGGCTCCTCCGGGTGGCGCCCCGCGGGCTCCCTGCCCCGCGGCCCCGCCCACCCCGCCCTCCCGCGCGGCCGGGGCGGGGACAGGTGCCGGGCCCGAGCCTCGCGGACCGCCCATCAGAGCCGGGCCGCTGGACCAGCCGGTGAGTGGGCCGCGCTGGGCGCCGCGGGAAGAGCCGCCGATCCTGGGCGCGGCCGCCGTCGGGAGCGCGGGGCGCCGGGCGGGGGGCGCTAGTGCGAGGACGCGCGACCGTGACCTTTGTCCCAGTTCCGGGCTGCCGGGTCGGAGGAGGAGAAGCATGGGCGGGAAGAAGGCTCCTGCCCCGGCCGCGGGGCGCGTGGTGCCGCAGACCTGCCCCGTGGCCACCCAGCCCCGGCTCCGCGCCATCGGCCACCGTGCGGCCGTCCCTCCAGGGGGGAGCTGGAGCCTCACCAGCCTGGCCCGGACGGGGGTTGGGATGGGGACGCAGGGGAGGGGAGTCTCCAGGGGGAGGCTTCCCTGCCAAGGTCAGCCTCGGGGGAGGCCGGAGCCCCATCCTGGCCTTGGGGGGAGTGAAAGGCGGAAGGGAACTCCCAGTCCTGCTGGGAGCCCGCATTGTCTCCTCCCTGCTGGCCGCCGAGTCTGGCGAGCCCTGGCCTCCCCAGACCCTTTCACAGGAGACCCGAGGCCCAGAGAGGGTGAGCAGGTGGCCTGAGGTCACACTGCTAGTGAAAATGGACCTAGGTGACTGCCACCACCTGGGGTCAGGATGGGCAGCGTGCAGAGCAATCACTGGCTATTCTTGGGGCCTTGGTTTCCCACGTTTTGCAAGGGACATTGAGTTGGAATGAATTTGGGGGAACTCTGGGGTCTGGGGCAAGCACAGGTGAAGACCTCCTAATGAGCGTGGATGTGAGCTGCACGCTCAGGCTCCCGGCTCGTCCAGCTCCTCCTCTGCCTCCGTCCCCTCCTGGCCTCTGCTCCTTTTCCCTTCTGTCTGTCCCTCTGTCTGTCTGTCCATTTCTGCCTCTGGCTTTTTGTGGTCAGTCTCGACTGCGCTCACCCCGTCTCTCCCTCTAGGTTTTCTGAGTTGGACCCTCGGGGCGCCCGTCCTGCCTCCTCCAAGCCCAGCGGGTCCTTCTTAGTGTCACTTGGGTTGGCCAAGGCCCTGTGCAGAGCCTGCCGCGCGCCCCAAGTTCTCCAGGAGCCTGGCACCCGGGACACCACTGACTCAGAGGCTTGTCACCTGGGACCAGCGAGCACTGGCCGGGCCAGCGTGGCCAGAGCATCCCCAGGGCCGAGGCAGGTCTGCGGTCCGGCCTACAGGGCATGGTGCCCACCAGCTGGCCCATTGCCCATGCGGAATGAGGACCCAGACGTGGCACCAGGGGCTTGGGTGACCCAGTCACGGGCAAGCCAGGGGCCGCCCGAGCACTGGGGAGGAGGACAGCCCCCCTCTCCTGGAGAGAAGGCTTCCTCCCCAGCCCGCAGCAGGTGGACGCCAACCTGCGTCCCTGGGCTCCTGCCTGACAAGGCCAGGAAGAGGTGCATCAGGACAGTGACCAGGGGACGGCCCTTGGGCTCCGATGGCCAAGATCAGGCGGGTGGGGAAGGAGATGGGGCGGCCCCCAGTGGGGGTGCTTAGCCCTGGGGAGAGCCCTGCCCCCAGCCCCCCCCCATTTTCTCCAGCCTGGGACTCTCAAGTTCAAGGACAGAGCAGAGGAGATGAGAGGTGGCTCCGACGTGCGGTGCTTGTGGGCACGCGCCAGGCCCTGGGTTCAGTCCCCCCAGAGGAAAAATGTAGATAGTGCCACAGGCCCGTTGGCCTGGGCTGCCCCTCAGGCTCCCATTGCCACCCAGGCTGGCCGTCTGGAGGGCCTGTGTCACCGTCCTCAGAGCTTGCCCACTGGATCCTGGGGACCTGGCGATGTCTCGGGGCTTTCTCGGGCTCTCCCGGGCCTGTCCCCCTTTCTCCCCTCCCCAGCCCAAGTGCTAAGGAGGCTGCAGAGGGTAGAAACCTGCACTCAGCCTGGCCCCGGTCTCTTCCCACCTGCACCCCCAGACCTCTCAACCCCGTGAGGAGGCTGCTCCGAAGGCCAAAAACCTCAGCTGTCAGCTGTGCATCCTCAGGGAAATTACCCTCCCTTCCTGAGCCTGAGTTTCCTCCTCCGGGGGCTGCAGACCATCCTGCTGCCCACCTCGGGACTGTCAAGAGCCGTGGTGGATGAGCACCCCAACGGCCTAATGCGGCCCACACCCCCGTGCGCAGCCAGCCCCCGCCAGCCTGGGCTATGTGATTCTCCTTTTCACCCGGATGATTTCAGCAGCTTTCTCTCAGGGTGACAGGCTTCTCCCCGCTGTGCCCCTGGCTCTTTGTGATCATCCTGACCACAGCCAGCGTGTTAAACATTAAGTGAGAGCCGGTCCTCCTCTGCCCTGGAATGGGGCTGTGGGCTCCAGAGAGAACACTGAAGCTCTCACCCCAAGTCCTGGGTGCCCCCCTGATCCCGCTTGGCGGCAGCCACAATGGCCACCCACCCAGCTGATCTTTAAATGCCCAAATCTATTTCTGGGTCGTGGCAGGTGAGGCCCCACCCCAGGGCCTTTGCACTTGCGGTCTCCACCCTGGACCCTCAGGGGCACCCTGCCAGCTGCTCTTCCCTGTGGCTCCTGCCCTGCTGACCGGCTCCTGGGTACTCCTGAGAGCATGGCTGCTGTCCAGCTCATAGTGCACCACCAATAAATTCTCTGTTAAGTAAATCAGCAAGAACTTCGGCCACTTGAAAATATTTATTTTTTTCCTTTTTCTGTGTGTGTGTGTGTGGGGGGGGGGATGGAACCAAGGCAGCTGCGCTCGGCTCCGCCACTGAGCCCCAGCCCCAGCCCCAGGTTCCTCTTTCAAAGTGCCAGCCATTGGGAGCCAGGCCTCAGATCTCTGCAGCAGCCGGACCCCTCTGCCTGGGTCAGTCCCTCGTTGTAAGTGGCGGCTGTCCCTCCCTGTGTCCTCCAGGCCAGGGACACATAGCACCTTGGAGGGGGAGAGGAGGTAGCTTGGGAGTGCGCCAGGGCAGGGTCAGGAGGCACGCGGGCAGCCACCTCTGCACCAGACTAGGGAGTCTCCGGGACTCCCTCAGAGGCCACCGCTGTGCGATGCCAGGTCTGAACCCAGACGTCGGGGGCGGGGCTGCAGGCCGGGGACCTGAGCGTCTAGGTGAGTCCCGCTCCTCCCGCAGCTGGGCAGGAGAGCGGCCCAGGGCTGCCGAGTGTGACGGCCCTGGCTGAGCTCCCACCTGGCGGCCACCGCCGTCTGCCGCCGCCCTGTAATTATTTACTGACCCCCGTCGTGTGTATCGTTCATTGCCTCCTCTGCCCTTCCGGCTTTGGTCCCTTCTGCTGTCACCGCTGGAGTAGCCTCGTCAGCCTCGCCACCCTCCTGTGGCTCCATCGCACCCCGGGGCAGGGCTGGGGTCTCTTGGAGAAGTGCCCTTCAGAACAGAGAGGGATCGGTGTCACCCAGGAATGGCTCTTGAGTGCCAACTTCTGCCGCCAGGTTCCGCACGGGGCGCCTTGTTCTTCCCCCAGCCCCCCCCCTCTATTTTTGCATTTCTCTGGAAGACTTTGTCCCCGAGGTCCAAGTTTACTGGGAACCCTGCAGGTCTTTTAAAGGTGTGTCTCAGCCACGACGTTGGTTAGGTCTTGATTCTTGATCACATTCAGATTGCCAGAGGACCTGAGTTCCCCCAAAGGGGTCGCTGTACTTATCAGCCTGCGGTTACCAAAATCAGCCGTGTGCCTCCTGGAACCTGTGTCTCTGTACACGTAGCCAGTGTTTTGCTGTAGGTAAAATAAGTGGCAGACGAGACAGAAGTTTAAGAGCTTCAACGACATTAAGGAAGCAAACAAAATAGTTTGGCAAAGGCCGAGCAGGGCTGTGATGTGTTCCCGACTCCAAAAATCCCAAGGGAGTCAGTCCGGTTTCCGTCTAGCCCCCTCTCCATCCTTCCTAGTACAAAATGGCTGCTAGAGTTCTGGTCCTCACCTCTGGGCTCCAGACAGCAAGATGGGGGAAGAGAAGAAGGGCGTGGGCCTGGGCAGGGATTGCAGTTCCTCTGGGGGTCAGTGGGGGAGCGTAGGTTCGAGAAGGCAAGAAGGATTACTGTTGCCACCTGGGCATAAAGACGTGTGTAGACAGGTCTTCCAGAATATTCCTGATAAGCCAGAAGCCCTGAAGTTTGAAGGCCCGCCCCTGACTTGTGGCTGACAGCGGAGGATCCTCTCAAACTCAGCGGATCCAAATCACGGGTCGGCTGACCACCCTGAGCTGGGTCATGGGCAGGGCCCTCCACCCTCAACCTGCCGGGTCACAAGACAACCGACTGGGGCGACCGACTCCGGGCGTCTGTCTGAGTCACCAGAGCAAGACCATCAACACAGACGCCGCGGGGCTCGGGGGACTGGGGAGGCTGGGCAGCCAGATGTGCTTTTCTGGGGCAGGATCTTGCAGGAAGCCGGGATGACAGAGGGTGGCCAGGCTGGGAAGGACAGCAGGGACAGGCGGGGTGGCCTGGGGCCTCTCTCTCTCCTGGGTCCACTTGGCAGACAGGTGCCAGGCCCAGCCTGTGCTTCTGCGCCCGCTTCCTGCCTGGGAGAACACAGCTTAGTGACCTGTGGGGGGCTCGAGGCCCCCAGGAGGGAGGCCACAGAGCAGGCTGGAAGCAGCTCTGGTAGCCTCTGGGCCTCTGGGACCCAGGAGAGGGGCTGCCAGAGCCTTGGGGGTTCCGGGGTGAGGCGTGGTCACTGGGACAAGGCTACTGGAAGGAGGGGTTCAGGCCGAGCTTGCTCCAGATCCCATGTCCCACCTCAGAGCCCCTCCAGGGAACGTTATCCTGTTTTACTTTTAACGACCATGGGCTAATTTTCATGTAAATTCAAAGAAAACAGCTCTTGTCACCAAACCCGGGATTTCTCAGCAGTAGTAGCTACTCTTAGCGCATGCCCAGAGTGTGCCAGGCACGAACTCACTGATGCGTCTGCATCTCATTGAAAACCACAAGAGGGCAGGTGAGGGCGATGAGGCCCAGAGAGGCAGAGTCAGCTACCTAAGGCCACCCAGCCAGGAAGTAACAGGAGCTGAGGTCAAGTCCAGGCAGCGGCTGCAGAACCTCATTCCTGAGCTCTCTAATATTTGGGCTCAGACTAAGGTTAGATTGAAGGGTGTTCCTAAGAGTTCCAGTGGGGTGATGCTGGGTGGGCAGGTGGTACACAGATAGCAGCACACGGGTGCTGGGGGCTGGCAAAGGTGATCTCCAAAACCCTGTCCAGCTACAGAGACCTGTAATTTAGGAGGGAAAAAAAAAAAGCCAGATTCAAATTTTATTCCAGGTAACCATGTTTTTTGTGTTAGGTAATATGTTTGCCTAGCTCACAAGTTAAAGCCCCATAAAGATAGCTAGGCGGGGTGGCGCACGCCCGTCATCCCAGTGGCTCGGGAGGCTGAGGCAGGAGGAGCACAAGTTCAAAGCCAGCCTCAGCAACTTAGTGAGGCCCTCAGCAACCTAGCAAGACCCTGTCTCTAAATAAAATGCAAAATATATATATAAAAAAGAGCTGGGGATGTGGCTCAGGGTCAAGTGTCCCTGTGTTCAATGCCCAGTACAAAAAAAAACAAGAACAACACTAAAAGATCTGGACTGAGGGACCCCGGGTGTCAGGTCGCTTTAGGCAAATACAGCGTGGACCACGTCCTTCCTCCTCCCCTGTCTGGGGTTTTGCCCCCTGGATTCGCCCCCTTTGAGACCTCTGCCTGTCGCCGGGGAGACCTCCCCCGTCCTCAGCCTGCCCAGGTGGGCTGTCCCTGCAGGTCACTGAGCCTCCCCTGGCCTCTGCCGCTGTCTCCCACCTTTCGCTGTTGCAAGGGGGCAGCGAACGCTGACCTTGTCCATCAGTCATTTCACTCAGCGCAGGTGACCTTTGGCTGTAGGACAATCTCACGGTGAGAAATGGCACCTTGCATTCATTTTCCAGATTGCAAGAGAGTGGTCATCTTTCCTGCGTCCCACACTTCCTGGTACCTTTCCTCTAAGCTGATAGATCCTATCCTTGGACCCCTCCTTTCTTGGGTCTTTTGTTCTTGATGGTAATAGCGCTTTTTAGGAATTAGAAACATGAGCCTATGTACCTTGTACTATGTTGCGCACGTCCTTGTTTTGGTAGGAGGAGGTGCTGGGGTTTTGTTGTTTGAGACAGTGTCTTGCTAAGTTTCGGAGGCTGGCCTGGATCCTGAGATCCTCCTGCCTCAGCCTCCTGAACCACTGGAATTACAGGTGTGCACCACCACACCCGGCCACCCTTGGACTTTTTGCAGGTTTTTTGTTGTTGTTGTTGTTGTTTGCATGTGTGTGCGTGAACATTTACTCCTGTGAATGTCTCAAACTTTTCTTTTGTGGTCCCTGGATTTACAAATTGTGCTTAAGAAAACCTTATTCAGAGGCTACTTATAAATGCATTTGTGTTTTCCGCTGATACAAAGCAAACTTATTCACTGGGAGAAAAGTAAGGGGCGGGGTGGGGGGACCCTGAACCCCAAAGCACCGTCTCTTGCTTGGTGATGAACTTGACTCTGAGCTCTCTCACCTGGTGTCCTCCTCTGTTAGCCCATCCCAGACGGACCTGGACACACGGTGGCCTCTGGCCCGGGACAGACCCGCCATGGCCGCCCTCACCCACCTGCTGGTCTGCGTCTTCGGCATGGGCTCCTGGGTGGCCATCAATGGGCTCTGGGTGGAGCTGCCCCTGCTGGTGACGGAGCTGCCCGAGGGCTGGTACCTGCCCTCCTACCTCACGGTGGTCATCCAGCTGGCCAATGTCGGCCCCCTGCTGGTCACCCTGCTGCACCACTTCCGGCCCGGCTGCCTTCTTGAGGTGCCCGTGGTCTTCGCTGTGCTGGTTGTGGGCACCATCGCCTGCGTCCTCTTCGCCTTCCTCTGGAACATGACCTCCTGGGTGCTGGGCGGCCAGCACAGCGTCGCCTTCATCGTCCTCACCTTCCTCCTGGCCCTGGTGGACTGCACCTCCTCCGTCACCTTCCTGCCCTTCATGAGCCGGCTGCCCACCCACTACCTCACCACCTTCTTTGTGGGCGAAGGGTTCAGTGGCCTCCTGCCTGCGCTGGTGGCTCTTGCCCAGGGCTCCGGCATCACCTCCTGCGTCAACGTCACGGAGACATCGGTCACGACCTCCAGCCCTGTGACTTCCAGGAAGACCTACGTCACTCAGGTACCCAGCGGGGCCCGGAGCCATTGCAGCCCTGAGCTTGGCCCTGAGGACACGGGAAGGAAGGTGGCTCCCTGGGGGGCTCCTTGGCCGGACCACAGGTTAAAGTGACCTGAGTCTGGTGGGCAGCAGAAAGGTCATTCGAATGACGTACACACGCACGGGAGTGTCACAAAAATATGAGACTTAAAGGAGGGCCAAAGATGGGGAGCTTACGTAGCAGCCAGAGCTACGGAGAGGAAGGGGTGGGGTGGGATGAGGTGAGAGGCGAGTTGAGGAGGATGCCCAGAGGAGGAGTGTGGGAGGGACCCTGTCCCTGTCCCTCGTGCAGACATCTCAGGTGATGAGAGCTGTCATCTGTCTCTTCCTGGAACGGATGCCTTTACTAATGAAAATGTCCTTTTGAGATGTAAATGTCCTCTACGCATCAAATCATTTTGGAACTGCTCCCCTGTCTCCAGTTTCTCAAAATAACCAGCTCAAAACAACCCATGCCACAGAGGTCTATTTTGGGGTCTTGTATTAGTGAGCTTTCGGTCACTGTGACAAATTACCCAAGAAGAACACTTTTTTAAAAGAGGAAAGGTTGAGTCTGGCTCACGGTTCCAGAGGATTCAGTCCTCGGTCGGCTGGATCTGAGCCCAAGGGGAGGGGAGGCAGCAGGTCTTGGGGGAAGAAGGCAATGGAGGGACGCTCCCAGCTCAGGGCAGCCAGAAAGCAGAGGGAGGGAGGGAGGGGGAGAGAGAGAGAGAGGGAGAGAGAGAGAGAGAGAGGGAGAGAGGGAGGGAGAGAGGGAGGGAGGGGGAGGGAGGGAGGGAGGGAGGGAGGGAGGGAGGGCGGGCTGGGGACAAAATGTGGCCCCCAAGGACACACTTCCTTTAACTAGGTGGCACCCTCTAGCCTCCACCGCCTCCCAAGTCCCTTCAGATCAGGAAGCGTCAGTGGACGGTTGGAGCCCGGAGGACCTAGCCATTTCCTCTGGACGCTGGGCCCTGGGGACTGAGCCCTCGGGCCACATTCCAAATCCAGCCCTAACAGGTGGCACAGTCTGGTCTGTCACAGTCAGGGTTTGGGGTGGTGTGTCCTGAGCCCCAGCAGGACCACGGCCCTGGGGCCAGGCTCCCTGTGGATGGGGCTGATGTGAAGTCCCGAGGGTCAGGTTTGGTCTTGGAATCCGCCATAGCATTTATCAGTTATTGAAATAATCATCCAGGATGATTTATATCATGATGATGATCCACTCTCTGCTCGGGGTCTTGGTGTCATTCGCGCTGACCCCCCAGGGACGTGGCTGACCGCTCTGTTCCTCCCCAGGGAGTCCGCAGCATCCGCAGCGCTGTCGCCTGGGTCCCCGCCGGGAGGGCTGGCTCCCTGGGCCAGCTGGAGAGCCGCTACCTCCCTGCGCGCTTCTCGCCGCTGGTCTTCTTCCTCCTGCTGGCCTCCATGATGGCCGGCTGCCTCCTGGCCTTCCTCCTGCTGCAGCAGCAGGCCCGGGGCCGGCATGGCTCCATCGAGGACCTCCTGCACTCCCAGGTCACCCTGCACTCCATCCAGCCGCGGGAGGGGAAGGACGAAGGGCCCCCAGGCCCCGTGATCATCCGCAGGAGACAGGGGCGTCGGGAGGAGAAGCCGGCCGCCCACCGCCCGGCCCAGCTGGCCTTCATCTACACCCTGGTGGCCTTCGTCAACGCGCTCACCAACGGTGTCCTGCCCTCCGTGCAGACCTACTCCTGCCTGCCCTACGGGCCCGTGGCCTACCACCTGTCGGCCACCCTCAGCTCGGTGGCCAGCCCCCTCGCCTGCTTCCTCTCCATGTTCCTGGCCAGCAGGTACTGCCCGGGGCCCGGGGGGGCCGGGGAGCGTCCATCCAGAGCCCCGATCCCGGGCCCCCCACTGGCTGTGGGTCAGGTCAAGGCTGCTGCGCCCCGGGCCTCCCTCTCCTTTGTGGGGCCTGAAGCCCGGGGCTCCCACCCCCGAGGGACAGCCTCGGCCCTTCTCATTTTATTCTGGACCTTGTCCTAGTCAGCTTTTCTCCTTCGGTGACCAAGACCTGGCAAGGACAATCAGGAGGAAAAGGTCCCTGGGGGCTCAGGGTTTCAGAGGGCTCCGTCCTGGGCCAGCTCCACTGCGGGGGCCCGGGGTGAGGCTGAGCATCACGGCAGAGGGGTGTGGTGGAGGGAAGCAGCTCAGGACATGGCACCAGGGGCAGAGAGAGAGGGAGGGGGAGAGGGAGGCGGGGGGGGGGGGGGGAGAGAGAGAGAGAGAGAGAGAGAGAGAGTGAGCGCCCGCTCCTTGCCACAGACAGTATACACACCCCAAAGGCACACTCCCAAAGACCCCCCTCCCCTGGCCACACCCTACCTACCTACAGGTACCCCCAGTTAACCCACTAAAGTGACTTAAGGCACTGATTCGGTTAAGGCTCTCATAACCCAATCAGTTCACCCTTGGAATTTCTTGCATCGTCCCACCTGTGAGCTTTTGGGGGCACCTCATATCTAACCAAAACAGACATGGGCTCACTAAGTAGCCCAGTCTGGCCTCAGCCTCCCGACTAGCTGGGATTACAGGCCTGCACCACCACACTCAGCGGGTTTCAATTTTTTTTTTTAAATATCTTTATTTTATTCTTCTGTGGTGCTGAGGATCGAACCCAGGGCCCCGCACATGCCAGGTGAGCGCGCTACCACTGGAGCCACCTCCCCAGCCCCGGCAGGTCTCAGTCGTTAATAACTCAAGTGGTTTTGACTCAGGGGCTTCAGATCCCCACAGGAGAACATCCGCCTCAGGACCTTGACCTCTTAGGTCCCCCCGTAATCTCCTGACCACCCCTCTGTCCTGTCTGCCTCCACTGGCCGCTCAGACCTGTTCACCTCCACCAGCCCAGAGGGAGAACGGGGACAGGAGAATTGGGAAATGGCAGGACACTGGTTTTTTCTCTGTTGGGGCATAAAACCAGGGAGCAAGGAGAGGAGGGGTCGAGGGAGCAGGGCCGATGGCCCCGAGGTTAGGTTTTGTAGCATCTGAGAATCTTGGATGTCAGATAGAGTCGCTAGTGTCCGCAGCAGACCCCTCCGCTTTCCCAAGGGTGTGGATGGTGGGACCCAGGGACAAGGACCGCGAGGGAACGACGGTCCTTGGTTGTCGGGTCGAGGGTCTGGAGGAGGGCTGCCTGACGGCCTGCAGCCCAACCTCGGGCGTCAGCAACAGTGCGCCCGGCCAGGGAGGGCGGGAGGTCGCCCAGCACCCCTGCAGGGCCCTGCCAAGATCAAAGCCACCTTTCATCAGCCTGGCTTCCTGGCTGAGACTGAGACTGTCACCGGAGGAAATGGCAGCAGATAAATAAAATTCCAGGCAAAGCCCAGGGCTGAGCCAGGCCCTGCCCACGCTGCTCCCGTAGGTCACCGTGGCCCTGAAGTCTCCCATTTTGCAGGTGAAGACACTGAGGCTCAGGGGCCAGTTACATGGTGAGACTGGGTTTGCCCAGGGTCCACCTGACACTGGAGTCCGTGGTGCTTCCCTAGCTGGGAGGCTGGGCCCTGCCGTGAATGCTCAGGGTGTCCCGGCTCTCAGGAGCCTCTCCGTCCCATTGAGCTGGGGAGCCTGCAACTTCCCCCTGGTCCTAACCTTGAACTCTGGAGGTGCCGGTCATTCCACATGGTCCCCAGGAGCCGAGGGGCAAGGTCAGGCTGCTCGGCTCCCCCGCTCACCTCCCCACTCTGCCCTAGGTCTCTGCCCTTCCTGGGGGTCCTCACAGTGCTGGGGACCGGCTTCGGGGCCTACAACATGGCCATGGCTGCCATGAGCCCCTGCCCGCTCCTGCAGGGCCACTGGGGCGGGGAAGTCCTCATCGTAAGTATCTGGACGTGGTGCCACAGCCCTCCTGCCCTCACCTCTTAGCCAGCCCGGGGAACCCCAACGACACCCCTAGTGACCAAAGTCTTTGCCCTTGTCCTCTCCAGAAGCCCCTGGTGGGAGGGTCCCCTTCTCATTGGAAAGTGGGGCATGGGGGAGGGGTGGTGGTCCAGCCTGTGCCCCCAGGGCTACCCTGCGACCTCGTGGGCACCACCAGTGGCCTTGGCGCTGATGCTCCTGACCTGATGGTGGAGTGGGGAGCCGCTGGGTTCTCCTCTGCCCTCAAGGGGTCCCCTGACTGGGCATCCCTGAGCCCTGTGGGGTCACCCCCACAAGGGTGTCCTTGAACTCCCAAGCCATTCCACGGTTTCCCTTAGCTCTGTGCGGTCACCCTGTGAGCACTCCGGACCCCGGGGCTCACTGTCGCTGCCTTCCCCGCAGGTGCTCTCCTGGGTGCTGTACACGGCCCTTCTCAGCTACGTCAAGGTCATGCTGGGTGTGATCCTGCGCGACCGGAGCCGCAGCGCCCTCTTGTGGTGCGGGGCGGCGGTGCAGCTGGGCTCGCTGCTCGGGGCGCTGCTCATGTTCCCGCTGGTCAACGTGCTGAGGCTCTTCTCCTCGGCGGACTTCTGCAGCCTGGACTGCTCTGCCTAGGCCGTCGCGGGTGGCGGGCCCATGGCAGGGTGCCAGCCGCGCCTGAGACTTGCAAACTGGGCTTCAGACAGCCAAAGGGAGCGCCCAAGGGCACAGAGCCAGGGGTGGGGTGCTGGGAGGCAGAGGCTGAGCCTTTGAACCGTGAACATGAGGGATTGGCACAGGCCTTCGGTGAGACCTGGAGTCGCAGGCCCAGCCCTGCCTCCAGCTCTAATGCGGTCCCTGGGACCCACTAGTTCCCAACTTCTTCTCTTTGCATACTGAAAGCTCTGATTTGTACCATCCAGCTGGAGACAGGCCTAAGAATGTCAGAAGGGAAACGGCTGGGAGGTGAGCTGCCCTTGCAAGCTGTGTGATCTTGGGGAAGTCACTTGACTTCTCTGTGCCTTGGTTTCCTCATCCATAAAAGGAGGATTATGAGAATAGCTCTTCCCTGGCATGCCTGGCACAGGGACGAGGCAGAAGTGCCCAGCATGTAGCAAGCTGTCCTGAGAGACTTCATGATCCAAACGTGCAGTCATGACAAGACTCCACCTGGAAGTAGCCAGAGGGCTTGGATTCATAGAGCAGCTTCTTCAGGACAGATGGCGGGGCAGGACCCAGGGGGCAGGGCCCAGCGCAGCCCGGCTTTACCTTTCCCAGTGTGCTTCCCACCCGCCCCTTCCTGTCCCCCTCCCTGGGTGGTGGAGCCCTGCCCCTTGGAGTGTAAGTGCCCTCCTGAGTGTCAGGGAGATGACTTGGTGGGACCCCACCCCCAGCCTCTGAAAGTGACCCCCCCTGGCTTCAGACTGGACATCGAGGCGCTTCAGAAGCAGCGGAAGCCCGAGGGCGACAGGCGATGGTCATTGTGTTACTTTTTGTTTTTCTTTCCTTTTGCTTTTCTTTTTTAATAAAGACATTCCTTGATTTTACACTCAGATCAGCTTCAAAGGAGAGAAGTCCAGGGGGAACCCCCACCTAAACAAGGGGGAGGGTATCAGTATAATCAGTTTTCAGTCAAGGCTGAGTTCAGAGATGAACAGAATCAAGTACAGAAGAGGGCGTGGCCCTGGGATTTCTGTTCTGTACTGTTTGTCTCGTCCACTTGCCAACACCACCACACACTTCCTCCCAATTTATTTCACATAGTGTTACTACATGTTTCAGAAATCAGAAAGTAAACAGGGTTCCGTGGTGCTCACTGTCACCCGGCAGCCATCTGGGAGGCTGAGGCAGGAGGATGGCAAGTACGAGGCCAGCCTCAGCAATTGAGTAAGGCCCTGTCTCAAAATTAAAAGGGCTGGGGGTGCAGCTCAGTGGTATAGCACCCTGGGTTCAGTCCCTTCCCTGTCCCTTCCCTGCATCTGCTCAGTTCCTGTTTTACACACACGTGTGCAATTGTGCACCCAAGCCCTTTTTTTAGTTCCCTGTTCCCCCCTTTCCCAAGATCATGCAAACGTAAGGAATACAAAGAGCCCCTCTTCTTGGACCTCATTTTACAGAAAGAGCAGCAAACTAGAGCGAATCTTACACTTTGCCATCAACGCAAAAGGAGAGAAACTTCCGGTCCTTCCTGGGGCCGCGTAGTGTTATATCAGACGCTGAGGTTAAGAGACCACTCTCCTCCTCACCCAGAAAACCTCTACACAAGTAGAAGAGAAAGAAAGCAGTTCTTTTTCCACATGAGCTTTAACCCGACTGCGGAGTGTCACCCAGGGAGCCCGCAAGAGGGTGCGGGTGCAGGAATGGCCCCTTTCCTATGGCCAGGCGGGCACGGCGGTCACACACGTACTCTCCAACAGTGACCAGTCCTCGAGCAAGGTGACTAGACAGCAGCCTTGGTGACATTGCTCACTCTGAAGTCACGTGGTCCTTGGAGTGGCCCCCAGTGCCTGCTAATTTCTTTACCCGAAGGAAATATAAACTGGTGTCTTTACGAGGTGGGTCTTGCGACCTGTCAGTTGGGCGTCTGCCTCCCGAGGAGGCTGGCAACAGAGTTGCTACGTTTCTTGATGTTTGTGACCTGGAGATGGCACCCAGGTCCTTGGGAACGGTGTTTCTAGGCTGTAAACTGGCAAAGGCGTCACAGCTCATAAAAGGACTCACATACATCTAAAAGGGGCAGAGGAAGGATTCACAGGTTTTCTGCCATAAATACCCGTCAGTCAGCGCGTCAGCCTCCACCTCGACTATGGGATGATAAAAATCTCCTTCCTGGGACCTGTAGGGAGTCATTGGACTGATAGGTGAAAGTGCTTAGCACTGCACTGCAAACAGTAAGTGCTTAATACATGTCACGAGAGCTGCCACTTTGGGAGAATATCTACCCCAGACCCTCGATGCCCCTGAGCTACACTCCTGCCCACTCTCCCTCTTAACTGAAGTCCAGCTTGGGGGCTGGCCCCAGACCAAGTGACCAGCCCAGCCACCCAGTGCCCTCACAGTGAGACCTCCGGGGCCTGCAGTCCCAGCTGCTCAGGAGGCTGAGGCAGGAGGATTCCTTGAGCTCAGGAGTTTGAGGCCAGGCTGGGCAACAGAGCGAGACCCCATCTCAATAAGTAAGTAAAGCAAGAGTGAGACGGGGACTCGGGGCTCAGCCTGGGGCTGGCAGGGGCCAGCTTCCCTGAAGATGCCCCCAACCTGGTGTCTGAGGCAGGCAGGAGGAAGGGAGGCGCAGCCGTGTGCGAGGGGCCTTCACTAGCAAGAGCCTGGGGACCAGGTGGCAGGGGCAGGCAAGCCCTGAGAAGAAGGCAGGTGGGGACCCAGGGCAGCCCACGGCCCCGAGTCTGGGGGCCTGGATTCTAGGAAGTGGGGGGTGGGGGGCCTGCGTGGATTTAGGGGAGTTGACATTAAAAGGGGCTGCAAGAGACGTAAGCAGGCTCAGAAGCCGCCGCAGCCTCCTGGGAAGGCGCCACGGAGCAAGGTACAGAAAAAGGACAAAGTCTTCCTCTACCCAGGCCCCACTCAGACGCTGAGAGAAGATGAGATGGAGAGTTGGGGGGGTCCCAGCCCTGCCCCCAGAGACCACAGCCAGAGAGGCTGACATACAGCTGGCCACTACAGCACCCTGCGGTGGAAGACCCCAGGAGACAGTCCCCCCTGCCACTTTGCTGGGTGACACACTAGGGCAGACTTTTAGAACTGCCTGGAAGCCAGACCAGACCAGGGCCCGCCCATCTCCGGTGCCCGAGGAGCTTGACCCGGTCAGTCCTGGATTTGGGCGAGGCCAGCCCTGCGCAGGAATCCTGGACCCACGCCCAGCTTCGCCCTGCCCCGTCCTTCCTTGCCTGGGCTGAGCCCTGTGCTGCCAGGGCAGACCACTCCCAGGGGCCTGGGGCTCGGCCTCTTTTTGAGGCTTTAGCCCATGGCCTGGGGCCTGCCTGTGGGTCCCAGGCCCTGGGAATGGGGGCTAGCACAGTGGTGGCCTCTGGGCTCCACGAGGGAGGGACCGAGTCTGGACTGTTCGCGCTCCCCCTGCTCCTGGGGCCCAGCCTCACCCTGAGAAAGTTTGACAAGGACACGCATGACCTGGTTCCCAGAACCCGCGGGTACGGGACGCCTTACATGGCAAGAGACTTTGCAGGTCTAAGCAATGAGCCCCTAAACGCAGAGGATCACGGGGCTCAGCAGGGAGGGGAGCAGAGGCGCCGCAGGCACCCGGGAGATGGCGGGGTGAAGGGTGGCACGCCCGCCTTTAAGGGGTCCAGGGACAAGACTGAGAGCGCCAGGAAGCCTCAGGAGGGGGATGACCCCAGGCCACGATCCTGTGTGTATAGCAACTGGACGCCCCCACCCCAACAGCCTGAGTGAGCGCAGAAGCAGAGGGGACCCCGAGCATGGGGGGGGGCACAGTCCTGACCCTCCTGAGTGCAGCCTCCGAGTCCCCGAACTGACTGCTAACCCCAGAACGAGGCAATAGGGCACTTGCACTTGTCTAATTTGTTTCTTTATTGTGAAACAGGGTCTGCATTATCTCTAGAGAGGGAGGCGGTAAGATAGCACGTCCCTGAATGCCTCCATGCTGTTCCCAAACACCCACCCAGTGAAGGGAAGGACAGGAGCGGCCGGCCAGAGGCTCCAGGGACACATGATCTTGAAGGACAAGGACTTTCTCTCTGCACCTGGGAACTAGGGCAGGTTCGTGGTATCAGCAGAAAGCTACTCTCTTTCGCGTGGGCCAGGACTGTCGCTCCTGGGGATGCTGGTCACACAGCAGATAAGCCAGTTAATGCTGATGACGTCAATCCTGCAGCCTAGCGTCGTCGGAAGTCCCTCTTGGCAGGGACGGAGGAGGAACTGAGGGCACCAAGATACTTGTCACGTGTCTGGTCTGTCACCCCGGGGCACACCACTGGAGCAAGAGAAGGTACAATCTGACATAGCACAGTGAGGGACAGAGGTGCTCCCTGTCAGCCTGTGGCCACTGAACTCTCCTTGGAGCAGTCTTTGGCCTCTTTCCCCGTAAGCTGTTGTCCAAAGCTCAGTCCTTGTCCCCGATGCCGATCCGATAATGAGGACACAGTTTTGAGAAAAATGAAAAAGAAGGTTTGTGGCTTTGCTAGCAAAGAGAAACAAGGGGACTCCTGTCCCAGAGGCTGTGATTCTGCCCATCAGCAGGAACAGGGGCTTTTAAAGAGGTGACTCCGGCTGCATTCCGCGTCTCTCTGGGGCTGTAACTCACCTGTTAGTTTGGGAGACAGTCATTTCTGAGATCTTCTGGTGCCATCCCCAGAGTCTGGGTTCCTTCGTTCCTATGATGGGTGTGGACTCAGAGACAGATAACCCTGCCTGGGATGGGGAAGACAGGTAATCCTAATCCCCAGAGATTATAGAAGGGGAGAGGTGAGAGAGGAGCAGGGAGAGAGGAGGAGAAAGAAACGTCCATTTAAAAAAATAAGCAGCAGTGGCAGAGCAGCAAGGGCTGTATTCAAAGCACAAAGTGGACCCCATGCCTTCCCCACTGTCGATCTCCACATGCCATCTCTATGGAAAAGTGGCAATGGCGTCTCCAAACTGCTTCCTGCTGAGGGGAGGCAGTTGGGGGAAGTGACCCAAAGTCCTTGTCCTCTGTCAGGTGGGGCATGGACAGTGCAGGGCATTCAGCAGCAGAGCAGATGACAGGGGACTGGACAAGGCATACAGAGGGCGGGGACCATGCTAAGACAACAATCAGGACAGCCAAGCACCACATGTTTGTAAATAATTAGCACCACAATAATTAGTATTTCAGCCAGTCTCTGAAAACCATGAGAACAGTCATTCATAATCGTATCATCAAGTTCATAGTGTAGGAGGTTAGGAAGACTCTGTAGGTCTAGGAAATCAGGCTCAAATTAACTCAGGACAAATTTGCAACTCTTGTGGTCATTATTACTAGGCACTCTCACGTAAGAACCCTTCCTTTATAGCCTCCGGCTTTACTTACTTTTGGTAGGGCTGACACAGTGTACCTCTTGGGTTACATTAAAAAAACATTTTTTGCCTTTTAAATTTCCATGTGGGACTATGCTCAGACTGTCCTCTCCTACTACTTGTTTCAGAACAAGTTGGTCACAATTGACCTTGTTTCTATCTACTTTTTTTGTGGGGTAGGTTACAGGGATTGAACTCAGGGGCATTCGACCACTGAGCCACATCCCAGCCCTATTTTGTATTTTATTTAGAGTCAGGGTGCCACAGTCCGGCTGCAGCAAAATAAGCAGGGGGGGTGACGAATAACTTGTGTACAGTTGATACAGCAGGAGTGGAAGCCCTTTATTGTAGGGCAACAGAGGTATTTATACATTTTGCACAGCTTATCTTAATTAGCATAAACTAGATACATCAGTCAACCAATAGGGAATCTCCACACTTAATGGCTTGCTTTTGTTACTTCTCAAACCACTCCCTCTGGCATTTTGCCAGGCACCATCCAGACTTGTTTATGAACTCTAACATTCCCCTGGCAAAATACCAGGTGTTATTTTGACTTGTTTACAGACTCTAACAACAGGGTCTCACTGAGTTGCTTAGCACCTTGCTTTTGCTGAGGTTGGCTTTGAAGTTTGGATCCTCCTGTCTCAGCCTCCTGAGCTGCTGGGATTACAGGTGTGCATCGCCACGCCCAGCTTCCTATCTACTCTTAAGAGTCGCTGAAATGCCTCAGAGATCACTCTTGGGGACATGGTGCAAAGCCTCCTGACTCCTTTAGCTTTCCTTTACCGATGGTGCCACCTTCCAGGATGGGTCAGGGTCTGGCTGCCCATGTGTGACTTCTCTTGGAAGCATCAGGGACATTTCCATCTCCAGTGACCCACCTCTTTGCAGAATGTGCACTGGTTGGCTCCCTGTTCTCTGGGGTCCTCTTGATCTCCCTGATCAGCACATTAGATGACTCACCAGAGTTGCAGGGCCCAGAGGAGTTCCATCATTCTCTGGGTCCTGGCTGACCTTAGAGGACAAGGGCCAAAATGTTGGCGGCTTTTTCCATGGCCCGTACACTTCCTTGACTTTGGTCTCCAAGTTTTTGGTTTTAAACACCCAGAAAGCCAGTTTTACCAGCCTTAAAGAGGGTGTCACAGGTTATAACTTCCATGTCTATAATTTTGCAGGTACCCCCTTTCATTTAATTGGGGTTAGTATTAGTACTGGAAGTCAGCATTATATACTATCTGTCCTGTAGGTGACGGCTTATTATCTCAAATTAACCCAGGTTGGATTTTTTTTTTTCTTTTAGAAGCGGTACCTCTGCAAAACACTAACAGGCAACAGTTATAAAGTTTACAAGGATAATACAAAGTGAAATTAACAGAGAAAAGACATATTCAGTTTCTGTACTATCTATGAACCAAGAAAAATTACTTTTGTAACCTTGAACCTTTACTTAGTTGCTTAGTTATATATTATATCCCCTGTTTGAGATCACAGTCATCTTTACAACAAAAATCAATCTTTTGATCACAACTTTAAATGAGCTGAAGTCCAGCCTATTTTGGAGCCATTCCAACATGGAGTAATGTGGGAGGCAGAGCCTTGTCTTGGGTAAGGCAGAGCTCTTCACAAATAACACAACACAACAGTACATCTGAAACATCAAAGAGGGGCTAAGAGGGCTTTTAACTTTCTTTCTGTAGAAAGAGTGGCAGAATGCTTCTGTG
The DNA here is from genome assembly GCF_052094955.1 of Ictidomys tridecemlineatus. NCBI lineage: Eukaryota > Metazoa > Chordata > Mammalia > Rodentia > Sciuridae > Ictidomys > Ictidomys tridecemlineatus. The sequence continues at coordinate 174,742,988 of NC_135481.1, forward strand.
TTTTACAGTGTCACCTTTAAACATATCAGGCTCTCCTTAATACTTTCCAGAAAATACATTCAAAATCCAATTCCAATGTGAAGAGTAACACAAAATCATATATATAAGTTATTGACAACAGGTTACTTTATCCAGCTAAAAATGGATAAATACCAACCAAATTTGTTATTTCCCTTCAAACTCGACTTTTACTACACATAAATTTAGTTTAGACAACACCATCTTGGCAAAGTGCTCTCCAAAGCTTTACATTTAACTAAGTGTAACTTTTAAAGTACAACTTTAGAATCCAGAGAATATGGTAACAATAATCATAAGTCCACATGGGTTGACAAAAATCAAAGAATAGCCTCAAATCTCTTATACATTTAGGAAACAGTGTTAATGATCAGAAATTGACTTAGTCAAAGCAAACAGATATAAGATAGGTCTTCAAATGACAGGGTGGCCCTTCTATGTCAGATACAATGTATAAAAGAGAGCATTTATTGGTTATCTTGCCTTCAAACTTACATAAACTTTCATTTTATAAACTTTCACATAACACTTAGACAAGGTTTAGATTTCTCAGATGCAAACAGATATATCGTCACATATATTTAGGGTGTCAACTATATCGTTATAATCTAAGTGACGGTTGTTTGTTTAACCAGTTACAAAGTAACCTTTTAAGACTTTAAAACAGGTACAAACCCTAATTCCTTTAAAACTTAGTTTCCCCAAGTAATAAAACCTAACAAATACTCGAAAATTGTCTCATAGAAAAGAGCAGATCAATGGTTCAGACTCTGCTTCATGTCGGTACATTAAAGTCCATAACTTTGTGTTAACTATAGTCAATTTAATCACAAACACAAACTTTTTGCTATTTACCTCCACAAACCTTCTGTGACTTCCTTAGACATTCACAACTTTACATCCTTAGCTTTGTCCTCTTTCATCTTGGACTTTAGCCCAAGAATATTATTTTACCAGACAAAATACTTTCTCATCCAGAAACATTTCTTTTACCTTCTAATTTTCCATACAAAAATATTTCCATACCTATAACTTTCTTTTACCTTTTCTAATTTTGGACCGTTTCTTAAATTCAGATTCTGCAATGGTCCTTAGGAATGTCACCTGTGCATTTAATTTATACTACAAATCTCATCCCAGGAGAGGGCTGGACAATCCAGCATGTACAAAAACTGTGCCTTAACCTTTTTTTCTCCCAGGTTACACCCAAGGGGTTGGAGCACAAGATATTTCTGAGGCTGACCTGTCTCCAGGATCAGTATCACGATGCCATCAGAGTTCCCCTCTGTCAATGTACCCAGAGGCTCCTGTTGGGCCTTTTTGATTATTTGTTTGTTTGTTTATTTAAATTTTTGAGTTGTACATGGACACACTACCTTTATCCTATTTGTTTGTTCTTATGCACCCCTGAGGATCGAACCCAGGGCCTCCCACACGCTAGGCCAGTGCTTGATGGCTGAGGCCAGCCGGCAGCCTGTTTCTCATTAGGGGCACATCGCTGTGCGGCGGAGGAGGCCCTCCCATCCCTGTCTTTAGATTTCCTGGAGAGCCCTTTGCAGAGCTGCCTGGGAAGCGCAGGTTGGCCTCGGCTCCTGTCTTGTTCTTTCTGGGTGCACGCACTTACTCTGCCAGTCTCCCTGGGCCCTGAGTGGTTGGGACACTGTTAGGACAAGTATGGCTTGGCCCCAGTGATGGACATCCCCTGGATGAATAGGGGGTCCTGTCTGCTCTCAAAGGGAGACTCTTCCTGTCCCCAGGTCATACACTGACAGTGCTGGACCTACTGCCACATCCTGTGTGCTGCAGCCTCCACCCTCCGTGGGCAAAAGGGGCTGAAAGGCAGGGCAGAGGCCAGTTCTCCCTGGCCATTTGTTCTGCAGCCCAGGCACCTTCTCTTTCCCCTAGTCTAGGGTTGGTGTCCATCAGGAGGTCTGCAGCTGCTGGGCCAGGCTGAGAGGCAGTGCTGCGAGGGCCAGCCCTGGGTCTAATAGATCGAAATCTTTTTTCAACCCTTTCTCCTGGAGTCCTGCTGTCCTTGCCCACCAGAGGCAGTGCCTTGGTCACCTTCAACTTGGCTCCTGATGGTTCCCACCCCTCATCATGCAACTGCGTAGATGGCTGTAATTAGAGGGTCTCATGCACTGTACCCCTGAAAGACCAGTTCAGTGTCAAGATCACATGATAATCCAGGAAAACCACTCAAGCATCGGAGTCTGTCACAGTAACAGACTGTTACAGGACAGGAGTGGACCTGCAGGTGCCCCCTTCAGCCAAGATCTCTTTGCTCAAGAGACGAATGGCAGGACCGTGTCTTAAAGGGCCAGTAACAGACAAAAACCCAGAAGGACAAGAGGGAGTCACTGAAACCCGGGCTGACGGGTGGGGACCTCTAAATCGACCCGCCAAGACCTTTCCCAGGAGATGACCTGTAGAAGCAGTGCAGTCCTGGCCATGTCTTAGAGGGCAGCAGCAGATTCAAACAACAGACAACAGAGGGCCTTCCCCAGCCGCGGCCGACCCACAGACGAGACCCCAGAACAGACCAGAAGGAGGTGCCTCTCCTTAAGTTCCCGAGTCTCGCTAACCATGACCCCTACACCATGGTACCACAGAGGTCCCCAGAGGGACCAGATATCCCCACAAAGAGGCACCAGGTGTACGGAGTCAAGGATCTCAGCTGGCGCATGGAGGGACTTACCAAATGGCGCCACTTTCCTGAGTTCAGTTTCCTTTTTCTCAAAGTGGACCGAGACGGAGCAGCCTGCACCATTCAGAGAGAGAAGGCGGAAGTTTCTGGAAGCAAAGGGGGCTTTGGCAGTTGCTGGATGGTCCCCGGGTCCCTCCCTCCACTCACAGGAACGGTCCTCTGGTGGGACCCCAGGAAACACCCCCCAACTCTCCTGCAGGAGGCTCTCCCCCAGGCCCCAGCTCCACGAATCCTCAGCCCGGAAGTGGGGTCCCTGGGGCCAGGCCTGCCCAAGAAAGCTGGAGGGGGCTGCTCTGGGGTCCCCTCTGGGTGCCAAATGTGTTGCCAACATCTCGGTCCTTGTCCCTGATGCCAATCCAATGACGAGGACCCGGTCCTGAGGAAAAAGAGGAAGAAGTTTATTGCTTCACTAGCAAAGGAGGGACACGGGGACTCCTGTCCCGTCAGCAGGAACGGTGGGGGGCTCCCTTCCCCGTGTTCTCCCTGAAGATGTGATTCTCTGAGACCTTCTGGTGCCATCCCCAGAGTCTGGGTTCCTGTGGTGGTTGTGGGCTCGGGGACAGACAGCCTGGGATGGGGAAGAAAGGTGACCCTGTTTTCCCTGAGACGAGGGAGGGGAGAGATTAGGGAGGAGAGGGAGAGGAGGAGAAGGAAACGTGTCCATTCCTAAAAAATAAGTCACAGGGCAGAGCAGCAAGGGCTACCCTCAAAGCACCAAGTGGACCCGGGTGACAAAGCCACCTGTCTGCGGTGCTGTCTGGGCACTTGGTTGGCTTCCGTACAGCCCACCCCTGTCCTGCACAAGGGGCCTGTGGACAGAGACAGGGTCTCCCTGTGTGGCCCAGGCTGGTCCCAAACGCCTGGGGTCAACTGACCCTCCCTCCTCAGCAGCCTGAGTAGCCGCGACTCCCGGGGCCACTGGAGTTCCTCCTAACGAGCTGCTGGGGTAAAGGCAGAGGTGGCCCTGGGGCAAGACGGCCCCCAGGGAGGTGGAGATGTACAGTCAGGCCAGGATCACTTCCAGGACAGACCCGAAAGGTCATTTGAAAGGGAACGAGCGGAGGCCATGCGTCCTTGGCTCGGCCAGCCCTGGGCTGGCTAGCACCTGCACACCCCCACTCGGGGCCACCTGGCAGCCCTCTATCCCTGGCTGTAACCAATCACAGAGGTGCAGGCTGTTGTCCCAGATGATCGGGAGGCTGAGGAAGGAGGATCCTTGAGCCCGGGCAGGTTCGAGACCAGCCCGGGCAGAATGGCGAGGCCGCGTCTGAAACAAACACCAGAACAAACAAAAACCCGACAACCTCCTGGCTCTAAAGGGCCTTCCTGCTGCCACCTTTCCCGACGGGCCCTGAGCCAAGCCACCAGGCCCTTGGGGCAGCCTGCTGAGGGCCTCCCGCCCGCTCTCCACCCAGGCGCTCTGTGCTTGGCTTTTAGAGGCCCAGGACGCGCCCCCTGATGTTCTCAGCCCTACTCCACAAATAAAGAAACTGAGGCACAGAGGTTGCGTCCCTTGCCTAGTGTCACCCAGCCAGCGGCAGAAGAAGCTCAGACCCAGGTCACAGGCTCCGAAAGGTAGGATCTGTCTGAGTCAGAGACCGGAGTCTCAAAGCAGTTGACACGGTCCAAGACGAGCCCCGGAAGGGACCCTGAGTCCCGGGAGGACTGAGCTCCCTCCCAGGCTCCCGATCCTCTGGCCTGACCTTGAAGAGGTGAAGTTCAGCCCCAAGTTCAACCCCCCCACACACACGCGCACACAAACTCCCTCAGACCAGGAAGAGGCGACCTCAGACCAGGTCGACGGCAGGCGGTCCCCACACAGACTGCGGCGTCCCTTTGAGAAGGACGAGCAGAGGGGGTCCCTCCGAGGGTCTGGGTCCTGCCCGGGAGTCTGTCACGTCACACCCCACGCTGGGTCTCGCAGTTCTGGCTTGGGCTCAGACCTGGGCAGTGGCCTGTCCTGGCGAGGCCGAGCTCTGTCTTGGGCCTGTCCTGGGAGAGAAGGGCTGCTCCTGGGACCTGCGGGGTGACCCTGGCCGGTGTCCTCATGGGGTCCAATGGCCAGAATGAAAGGCGGAACTTTTCCTCTGGACGGGGAGAGATTGTAGCATTGAGAGAAAGAAGTTAAGCTACAAACAGCACCGCTAGTCACTCCAGTGTCCTTCCCTGTCCCTGTCAGAGCTGCAAAAACTCTCCCGGACTTTTCACAGGGCACATGGTGGCCCAGATTAGCTATATTTCCCTGGCTTCCGTGTAGCTACAAATGGCCACGGGACTGCATTTAGACAATGGGATGTGACGGAGAATAACACAGGCAACTTCTGGGCGATCAAAAGAAGAAGGAGGCCTTCCATTTCCATTTCCCATTTCCCTCTTCCTGCTGGCAAAACTATGGATGTAATGGCTGGATCTCAAGCAACTGTTTCAGACCATGAGGAGGATTGGGAATAACTTATTTACACTTATACTTACTCCCGGTCACCCAGAACATGAACTGGAAAGATACACACTAAAATGTTACTTTAGTTAGTTCTGGGGGAGGGGAGGGATTTCAGGTGATTTTTCTTCTTTTTCTTCTTGACACTTTGCTGTACTCTGAATTTTTTTTCAAGCATGTGTTATTTCAAACTTCAGCAAAAATAAAGTCTAAAGAAAGGAAAGTTTCTATAAATAGATCCTATTGTTTAATTCACCTATGCTTGCTTCGGGCGAGTCTCCAGAGGTCACACACATGCACTTGACTTTGGTATTTGTTAAATATTTGGCTGTGTTTCCTGTAGATTTGGGGATTTTTCTTGTTTTTTCAAATGTTCTTTTCATTGAACAGCAAGTCTTGGTGATGGATCCGTGCCCTGTGCCCAGGGTGACCTCATTTCTTGTAACCAGCACAAAGAGCTGCCTGGCTGGGTGTGCTTGGCTTTACGGAGTGGTCCCTGTTGATGGAAATTGCATTGTTTCCGATTCTGATTTTAAGTTACTGAACACAATACAGAGATGGACGTGGCCGTACTTGCCTCTGGGCATACTTGTGAGGCTCTGGCGTCTCACAAACATGGGCTTTAATCTGGCTCCCCTGCTCATTTGTTGCAGGATCCTCAACCGACTCACTGTGCCTCCCTGAGTCTCTGATTCTTCACAGAGAAAGCAGGTGTGCACGCCTGTGATCCTAGTAACTTGGGAGGCCGAGGCAGGAGGATCACATGTTCAAGGCCAGCCTCAGAAACTTAGAGACCCTGTTTCAAAATAAAATACGAAGGACTGGGAGTCAGAGCTCAGTGGCAGAGCACTTGCCTGGTAAGTGCAAGGCCCTGGGTCCCCTCCCCAGCACCCGAAAAGGTGGGGACGGGTGTAATGAAGCTTGAGCCAAAAAATTATTATGAGAATATTAACCACCAGACTTCACTGTGTGCGCTCAGCCCGCCAGGCACTTCTCCCTGTGAGTTAGAGGATTCAATCCCCATAACAGGGTGACATGGGGTAATGTGGAGATAGCTCCCCTAAAGTGTTCTAGAACCTTCCGGCTTTCAGATAAGCAGCAGCATGAAATCCTCTCACTTCTCACATGGCAGCCTCCTCTTGAGTTTTTTGGAAGAGAGGGAGGACCCGTGTTGGTTCTTCAGGTGTTTTAGGGAAAGTCCTCTGTCCTGGGGTTTCTCCACCAGGAAGCTTTTATCTGGGAGGAGGGTCCCAGGGACTGAACCCCGGGGCACTCCAGGAGAGATAGTAGCATTGAGAGAAAGAAGTTAAGCTACAAACAGCACCGCTAGTCACTCCAGTGTCCTTCCCTGTCCCTGTCCCCAGCCCTATTTTATATTTTATTTAGAGACAGGGTCTCACTGAGTTGCCTCGTGCCTCACTGTTGCTGAGGCTGGCTTTGAACTCTCGATCCTCCTGCCTCAGCCTCCCCAGCTGCTGGGATTACAGGCGTGTGCCACCGCACCTGGCCATCGGGAAGCTTTTGATGACGATTTCATTTCCTTGCTGATTCGAGGTCTGTTCAGATGTTCTTGTTCTTCATAATTCAGTTTCATGGATTGTGTGTTCCTAGGATTTGTCTGGGCTCCCTGGTTTTCTGTATTCCATTTGTTCACCGTGTTCTCCTGTCATCCTCTTGGTTTCTGGAAGATCAGCAGTCATGTCTGACTTTAGTAATTCGAATCATTTTTTTCTTTAGTCAGCCTAGCTAATGGTTTCTTGAGTTTATTGATCTTTTGAACAATAAATTTCTTTGTTTTGTTTCTTTGCTCTACTGCTTATCTATACTCAATTTCATTTATCTCTCTTCTTTATTAGTTTCTCCTAGATTTGGCTTTAGTTTTGTCCTTCTGTTTGGGTTGGTTGTTCCCAAGGGTGTGTTAGGTTACTGGTGTGGAGTCTTTCTTCTTGTTAATGCCTGGGTTCACAGCTACAACTCTGCCTCTGAGTGCTGCTTTGGTTGCATCCTGTAAGTTGGATACACTGTAGTTTCATTTTCATTCTCTCAACGTGTTTTCTAAGTCCCCTTGTGATTTCTTCCTTGAATTATGGGAGTCAACGTTTACAAGTGTGTTTTTAATTTCCGTGTTGGTGGATTTTCTCAGTATTCTCCTGCTGATTTCTAGTCCCATTCTATTATGGTTGAAGACACTTTGTGTTGATTCCAGTCTTTCAAAACCCATTGAGACTTGTCCTGGGGCATAGCGTACAGTCTATGTAGAGAAGGCTCCCTGTGCTCTGGAGAAGAAAAGTGCAGCTCACCATTGTTGGTGGGATGTTTCCGGATGCCTTTAGGTCCACTGGGTTGATCCTCTTCTCTCGCCTCGCTGATCCTCTGCTTTGTTGCTCTCACCTTATTAAAAGTAAGGTTTTGAGGTCTCTGAAGACTACTGTAGAAATGTCTGTTTCTCCCTTCACTTCTGTCCATTGTTGCTTTATACATTTTAGGGCTCTGTGGGTGCATGCCCTGATGGAAGACCTGGGCCGAGGTGAGGCAGAGCATCGTGGAGGAAGAGTGTGGCCAGGGAAGCAGTTCCCATGTGGACCAGGAAGCAGAGGGAGGGCGTCCGCTCACCAGGTACAGATATATATACCCAAAGCCCCTCCAGCCACACCCCACCACTGCAGATACCACCCACCTAATCCCTATCAGGGGTTGATTCACTGATTTGGTTAAGACTCTCACAACCCAATCGTTTCTCCTCTGAACCTTCCTGCATTGTCTCACAGGTGGGATTTCAGGGGACTCCTCACATCCAAACCATAACACCAGTACCGAGAGAGAGAGAGAGAGAGAGAGAGAGAGAGAGAGAGAGAGAGAGAGAGAAAGGAATAAAGACTATTTTCCAATGTAACATTTTAATTCTTTATTATATTGTTGTATTGTTAATTTTATTAAAAAAAAGAAAAACTTCCCTAGACTTACCATAAACATCTTAGCATCAAAATCAAGTTCAGGTTTAAGTTTGCCCAGTTCCAGGGAGGGGTAGAAATGTCACTTCTCTGTGTCCCCACTCCCCCTTTTCCCTTTTGTACCTTCTTGTTACAGAGAGTATTTCTGCACCTGTCACACACCCAGCAGTACATTGTCACACTATTGCTTTACATACTTCTGTGTCTTTTGGAGACGCTGAGAGAGGAAAGGAGACGGCACGACTGACAGGGTTGGTCCTGCTGACTGTCCCCTCGTCCGTCACTGCCAGATCTCCCCCTGTGCTCCTGTGGGTTCCAGGTGACCTGGGGTCTCACTTCCTGCTGCAGCTCCTCCCCTTTGTGCTGTGTCACCCGCTCCATTTCTAGGTGTGCCCCGAACATGGATGGAGGCCATGCTCAGAGGGGACTGCAGAGCTGGAACCTCCCGGGTGGATCCCTGTTTGGTGGATTCGTGGCTGGAAAGGACGCTGACCTGGGCGGGGCCCTCGCGGGTGGGGTACAGTGGGAGGAAGGAAGTCCCTGGGGACTTGCCCTGGGGGACTGTATTCTGGACCTCGCTTTCTCTCTGCCTCGCAGCCTTTGTGAGCTGAGACCTTCCCCTGCAAGGCCCGTTGCCCCTGAGGCCCCGCTTCCCTCTGGCCCAGAGCACGGAGCTGCCATCCGAGGATCGAAGCTCTGAGACCCTGAGCCCCAAACAGGCTTTTCCTCCTCCGATTTGTCCTGTCAGGTATCTTGGTCACAGCAAGAAAAGGCTGACACGTCTACAGCACAGTGATATTTACGAATCAGTTGGGAGGAGGAGAAGCGTGCAGGCCGACTCCCCCCAGGATCATGTCACTGCCTTCTCCAGAGCTGGGGGTTTGGGGTGTGGAGTGGTCCCTGAAGACGTCCTTCAGAATTTCTTGAGAGATAAATTTGCCAGCAACAAACTCTCAGGTTTTGTTTGTTTGTTCCTTTTTCTTTTAAGGGACGGCGTCTCGCTGTGCTGTCCAGGCAGGCCTTGGGCTCCGGCAAGCCTCTGACTCAGCCTCAGGGTAGCCAGAACCATTGCTGTGCGCCCAGGCCTGTCTCGGGTTTTTTGTTTTTCCAGAAGTAGCTTTTTTAATTTCACTTTTGGTGTCTTGGTTTTGGTTTAATGTGGGGTATTTGGGGGTTTATGGGGGGTTTTGTTTGGGTTTGGGTTTGGGTTTTGGGGGACGGTATTTGTTTTTTAAGATGGGGTCTGGCTCTGTGGCCAGGGTTGGCCCCAAACCCCTGGGCTCCGCAGTCCTTCCCTGTCAACCTCCCAGAACCACGTTTTTACTTTGGGGAGACGGATTGGCTGGCTCCTCCACCCCTGGTGGCTAGCCACCGTCTCGGCCCTTTGAACCCATCCTCCCCGGCCTCTGGCCCCCACCGTTTTCAACGAGAAGCCAGCTGTCCACCTCACCGTGGTGCCCTTCCAAGTGACGAGTGCCTTTTCTCTTGCTCTCAAGATTTTACACGTACGTCCATATTCTCCCTCTAGTTTGCACAAGTTTCGCTCACTCTTTCCTCAATTTTCTTCCCTCTCCTCCCCTCTCTCTCTGGTGGTCCCATCAGGCAACCTCCGTGGGACTTACTTGTGTTCCACGGGGGAGGGGGGGGCTGCTCACTCTTCTTGACGTTTTTCTGTTTTCCAGCTTGTGTCACCCCTAGTCCTCTGTCATCAAACTTGCTAAGTCTTCCTTCTGCCACCTCAAATCTACTCTTGAGCCCCACGAGGGGAAATTTTCATTTTAGTTTTTCCATTTACTTCTGTCTAAGAAGCTGTCTGCGTGGCCCGTGTCCTGAGACTTCCCGCGAGGCTGAATGTAAAGGTGACAGACTCCTTGATCTGAGAAATGTCCAGGCAGCCTTCAGGCCGCGGCATGGGCATGCCTGGTGGCTTTTAGCCAAGTTCGTGACAATAATCAGGAGCAGCAAGCAGAGCAGAACGATCTGAAAAACTTACAGTTTGGCCAGAAAATCATGAGTGAATCTGGAGCTAAGAGACCCCGAGATCAAGAGAGGCCGACCGTGAGGGGTGTGTGCCGAGGAGGCTGGAGGACCGAGGCCAAAGAGGCCGCTCGGGCTGCAACCAGCCAGGCCACAGGATGGGAGCTACCCAAGCCCTTGGAGGGAACGGCAGGGTGCTGGGCGCCTGAGGTGCTGGCCGTGGGGTCACTGGACGTGACGGCCCGGCTGGTCATTGGGTCTCTTCTTTCTGTGCCCCCCGTGCTGCCTCGTGGAATGACCTGTCTATGCTGTGCTGTGTGCGTAGGGCACAGGTGACTTGCTTTTGATTCTTAGAGGAGTTCGCAGGGAGGTCTGCCCCGAGGCCCAGAGGAGACTTGGACTTGGATTTCAGGCAGTCCTGGAACCCTAAAGGCGACGCAGTCGCTCCAGCCACCCACGCAGACGAGATTGTAAGGGACCTGCAAAACGTCGGAGGAAGAGACCATAAGAGACCAGCTTCATGCAACATGCATACGGGGATTTTTATTGAAGAGGATCCTAATTCAGCGCACTGAGGCTCAGGGCTCACTCAGGAAGGAAGAGCGGCCCAGAGCCCAGAGCAGAGGTCAAGCAGAGCTTAAGTACACTTTTTGGGGAGGGCGGGGGGGGGGGGGGCTTTGCATACATCAGAACAAATCATCATGAGGCGCGGGGAAATTGGACAACAACTCTGAGACAGGATTAGTACATTCATTGGCGGGAACAGGCTGGGCATGGGTGATTGGTCACTTCTAAGCGGGGTACACATTCAAACGGATTGGTTTTGGGGCCTGGATGCCTACGTGCCGAACTACACAGAGTCCCAGGTTATTAGACAACCAGGGAGTCAGTGGGAATATTTACTGGGCAGTTCGGGTGTTGTCCTAACAGAGGAATTTAACAATACCTGGTCCTTCACTTTTTAACTCAGGCCCTGCAGCTTGGAAACTTTACAATGCCTGCTCTTTTACACTTTAACTCAGGCTTTGCGGCTTAGAATCAGCTTAGAAATTTTACCCTTACAAGATGAACTGGGTTCAAAAGAGCTGCTGCCGCGTCAAACCAAGAAAATGTCCAAAAAGCAGGCAGACCCACACCGCTTACTCCAGGCCAAGAGCGGGTGCCTGGCTCCTGGGCAGGGGGGCCTCCCACAGGGAGACTCTGGCGCAGGGGTTTTGCACTGTGAAACAGGCATGAACTCTGGGGGCGCCAGGGGCAGAATGGGATGGTTTAGATGTGAGGGGTCCCCCCAAAACTCACGTGTGAGAAAGTGAAAGAAGGTTTAGAGACGAAATGACCAGACCCTGAGATCCTTAACCCCACAGTGAATGAGTCCCCTGACAGGGGTCAACGGAGCGGGGACTCTAGGCAGTGTCCAGTCAGCTGTCTCGCTGCTGGGACCCAGAGACCTGACCAGGACCCTGTGGAGGGGAGTTCATCTAGGGGCTCGGGTTTCGAGGTCTCAGTCCAGAGACAGCAGGCTCCCTCCCCAGGGCTGGAGGACATCCTGGAGGAGGAGTGTGGTGGGGGGGCAGAGAGAGCTGCCACCCTCCAGAGCCACGTCCCCAAGGGGCCACTTCCTCCAGCCACACCCACCTGCCTCCAGGACCACTCAGTGCATCCCCCGGGGATGAAGGCTGCAGCCCACTCACTTCTCCTCTGAACCCTCCTGCACCGTCTCCTGCGGCAGCAGGGACCCTCCCACCCAAACCACAAGGTGGGGGCACGAGACTGGAGGAGGAGGGCCCCTGGGGCAGGACTGGGGTTCATGTTTTACCCTTTAGGGTTCATTTTTGTGCTTGTTGAGCACAGTGCCCCCTCCCCCTCCCTCCCTCCCTCTCTCCCTCCCCCTCCCTCCCTCCCTCCCTCTCCCTCCCTCTCCCTCCCCCTCCCCCCCTCTGTCCCCCTCTCTGTCCCCTTCCTGGTCCTGCTCTAGGCGGCTCTCCTCCACGGCTCTCTCCTGCCACCGTGTCCTGTTTCACCTCGGGCTCCAGGCCACGAAGCTGGCCACCTGTGGACTGAGGCCTCTGGAACCACGAGCCCCCAAATAAACTTCTCCTCCTCCAGTTGTTCTCTGTGAGGTCTTTTGGTCACAGCAGCAAAAAACAAAACAAAAAAAACAAACAAACAGTGTCCTTCAGAAATCCCCTGCATTTGTGGGCAGGGAGGGCGCCGTTCTGGGTGCCCTTCCGGAAGCCTGCAGACCTTTCTGGGAGCCAAGCTGTCAGCTCCTGGGGTCCCGGCAGCCCCACCCCGCCCCCCGCAGGCCCACAGGGCGATGGGCACGGCCTCGGGATGGCAGGAGGGTCAGCCTCAAAAACTGCACACCCCAAGCGCCAGGCTGCTCTGTGCCCTTCACCACATTCACTCACGCAGCCCTGCGCCCTGGGAGCCAGGGGTTGTTACCGTCCCCCCAGGGGACAGGGAGCACAGAAGGAGGAGGGCCACCCAGTTCAAGGTGACAGAGCTCTGACACAGGCTCCAGCAGCCCACGGCCTCCCTCGCTTGTGACCAGGATTGTGCTGGCCTCTCAGCCTCGCCCAGGTGGACAGCAGGGAATGCTCTGGCCAGCAGAAGCAAAGGCCCTGGGGTAGGCACGAGCCTGGCATCCTCCAGGGCCCTCAGGAGGCCCAGAGGGGAACAGAGGAGACGGCACAGGGTCAGTCAGGTCCTGCAGGGCAGGGGGAGGTGGACGGGGAAGGACGCAGGTCTCAATCCACAACCCGCGGGAACCACCCCAGAGGAGGGAGTCAGGAGTGACATGTTCTGAAAAGACCCCCTGGTGCTGCTGTGGGGGACGTGACGGGAGGACGGGGGCCCAGGGACAGCCCTTCCTGAGGTCCTGCAGGCCACACTGTGTCAGGCACCTCCAGGAGCGGGTCACCAGGACACCTGACCCCAAGGCGCGAGGACCCTGGGTCCCAGGAGCCCAGTGCCCAGGGTGTGTGTGTGTGGGGGGGGGTGTGTGGTGTCTGTGGTGTGTGGTTGTGTAGTATGTGTGGTGTGTGTGTGGTGTGTGGTGTGTGGTGTGTGTGTGTTGTGTGTAGTGTGTGGTATGGTGTGTGGTGTGTGGTGTGTGTGGTGTGTGGTGTGGTGTGTGTGGTGTGTGTGTGGTGTGTGGTGTGTGGTGTGTGTGTGTGTGGTGTGTAGTGTGTGGTGTGGTGTGTGGTGTGTGGTGTGTGTGGTGTGTGGTGTGGTGTGTGTGGTGTGTGTGTGGTGTGTGTGTGGTGTGTGTGGTGTGTGTGTGTGGTGTGGTGTGTGTGGTGTGTGTGTGGTGTGTGTGTGTGGTGTGGTGTGTGTGGTGTGTGTGGTGTGTGTGTGTGGTGTGGTGTGTGTGGTGTGTGTGTGGTGTGTGTGTGTGGTGTGGTGTGTGTGGTGTGTGTGTGGTGTGTGTGTGTGGTGTGGTGTGTGTGGTGTGTGGTGTGCGTGGTGTGCGTGGTGTGTGTGTGGTGTGTGGTGTGTGTGGTGTGTGTGTGTGGTGTGTGGTGTGTGGTGTGTGTGGTGTGTGTGGTGTGTAGTGTGTGGTGTGTGTATGGTGTGTGGTGTGTGGTGTGTGTGGTGTGTGGTGTGGTGTGTGTGGTGTGTGTGGTGTGTGTGGTGTGTGTGTGGTGTGTGTGTGTGGTGTGGTGTGTGTGGTGTGTGTGTGGTGTGTGTGTGTGGTGTGGTGTGTGTGTGGTGTGGTGTGTGTGGTGTGGTGTGTGTGGTGTGTGTGTGGTGTGGTGTGTGTGGTGTGTGGTGTGTGTGGTGTGCGTGGTGTGTGTGTGGTGTGTGGTGTGTGTGGTGTGGTGTGTGTGGTGTGTGGTGTGTGTGGTGTGTGGTGTGCGTGGTGTGTGTGTGGTGTGTGTGTGTGGTGTGGTGTGTGTGGTGTGTGGTGTGTGTGGTGTGCGTGGTGTGTGTGTGGTGTGTGGTGTGTGTGGTGTGGTGTGTGTGGTGTGTGGTGTGTGTGGTGTGCGTGGTGTGTGTGTGGTGTGTGGTGTGTGTGGTGTGGTGTGTGTGGTGTGGTGTGTGTGGTGTGTGGTGTGTGTGGTGTGCGTGGTGTGTGTGTGGTGTGTGGTGTGTGTGGTGTGGTGTGTGTGGTGTGTGTGTGGTGTGTGTGTGTGGTGTGTGTGTGTGGTGTGGTGTGTGTGGTGTGTGGTGTGTGTGTGTGGTGTGTGTATGGTGTGTGGTGTGTGGTGTGTGTGGTGTGTGGTGTGGTGTGTGTGGTGTGTGTGGTGTGTGTGGTGTGTGTGTGGTGTGTGTGTGTGGTGTGGTGTGTGTGGTGTGTGTGTGGTGTGTGTGTGTGGTGTGGTGTGTGTGGTGTGTGTGTGATGTGTGTGTGTGGTGTGGTGTGTGTGGTGTGTGTGTGGTGTGTGTGTGTGGTGTGGTGTGTGTGGTGTGTGTGTGGTGTGTGTGTGTGGTGTGGTGTGTGTGGTGTGTGGTGTGTGTGGTGTGCGTGGTGTGTGGTGTGTGTGTGGTGTGTGTGGTGTGTGTGTGTGGTGTGTGGTGTGTGTGGTGTGTGTGGTGTGTGTGGTGTGTGTGTGTGTGGTGTGGTGTGTGTGGTGTGTGTGGTGTGCGTGGTGTGTGTGTGGTGTGTGGTGTGTGTGTGGTGTGTGTGGTGTGCGTGGTGTGTGTGTGGTGTGTGGTGTGTGTGGTGTGTGTGGTATGGTGTGTGTGTGGTGTGTAGTGTGTGGTATGGTGTGTGTGTGGTGTGTGTGTGTGGTGTGCGTGGTGTGTGTGGTGTGCGTGGTGTGTGTGTGGTGTGTGTGGTGTGTGTGTGTGGTGTGTGGTGTGTGGTGTGTGTGGTGTGTGTGGTGTGTGTGTGGTGTGTGTGTGTGTGGTGTGTGTGTGGTGTGTGTGTGTGTGGTGTGTGTGTGTGTGTGGTGTGTGGTGTGTGGTGTGTGGTGGTTTGCAGTCCCGCCGGCCACCCTTCATTTCCTGTTGCCATGGGGACGGTTTCCCACCTAAGCTCCTGGGTCCCTCTTGGGCACCTGGTCTGGGAGCTGGCTGACTTCCTGTGTCACCGGCTCTCCCTCCTGCTGTGACCCGACACCTGACCAGATCAGCCTGGGGAAAGCCGCATTGACCTGGGCTCGGGTTCCCAGGTTTGGGAGCTTGGTGGCCGGCCCATGGCCGTGGGGCTGAGGGGAGGCAGGACATGGCGGCAGAAGAGCCCAGAGCAGGAAAGGCTGAGGTCAGGCGGCCAGAAAGCAGGGAAGGCCTGAGAGGGGCAGGGGCCAGACCTAGTCCCCAAGGGCCAGTGGGTCAGTGAGCTCCTCCAGCCGTCTCACAGGCCTGCGGCCACCCCCCACCAGGTCCATCTAGACTATTAATCCAGCAAATGGATGAATCCACCATGAGGTTAGGACCTTCCACGTCCCCAAGCCCCACGGCAGGACACTGCTGTCCTGAGGTGTCCCCAAAGCTCCTGTCGATAAGGACTGGTGACTGTGAGAGCCGGACCTCACGGGCCCTCCCTAGTGGAAGGGTGACTGGGTGGGAGCGCAAGGCAGTGGCGTGGCTGGCGGAGGGTCTGCTGTCTGTCTGTCTGTCTCCGCTTCCCGACCGGACACGAGCTGGCAGCTCTCCCCACTGTGTCCCCTCCCCAGGACGGGCTTCCTCACCTGGGGCCCAGAGCAGTGGAGCTGGACTCTCGTGGACTGAGATCTCTGCAGGTGGGAGCCTCACATCAACTTTCCCCTCCCCAGTTGGTGCAGGTCACTGAATTGAGTGGGCTGAAAACCCAAGGAGGGGCTGAGCAGGAGGGGGGCAAGGGAGGTTCTGTGTCTAATGAGATGAGCTCCTGGGGCCACCAGCAATCGGACGTGCTGGTTGGCTCCTGGCTCTGGGAGCCTTCTGCGTCCTTCAACGTCCTTCAACAGTTCACTGAGCCCATACCCCAAGTCAGGCTCTGTGTGGGAAAGACCAGACCTGGGTAGGCAAAGACATCCTAGACCAGGTCCAGCCTGCCTCACACAGCAGGTGCAGATGGCCCCCAGGGAGCTCCCCTCAGAGGAACAGACCTGGGCTCTGGCTTAAAATCCAGGCTCTGCCACTCAATGCTGTGTGACCTTGAGCTGGTTACTTAACCTCTCAGTACCTCCGTTTCCACAGTTATAAAGAAGAACCATGATAATATCTACTCTTGGCGTTGCTGGGATTATACGAAATAACACTGGCAAAGGGCTCAGAACCGTGCCTGATACGTCACAAAAGCTCAATAAATGGTAACCATTTGATTATGTAACTTCAGAAATGCAGCTTGGTTCCAGAAAGAGAAGGGGAGACCATGTGCCGGATGTGGGGGACTGCCTGGACAGGAGCCCAGCCAGGAGCAGGCCGTGGGGGGTGTGGACCACTGTTGGGAAGCCCACACATCTCTGGGCGAGAGCAGCATCTAAAATTATAGTGTGCAAAGGTGTGAAATCGCTGCCATAAACGGCCCCTTTTGAAGTGTGATGCATCCACCACTGCCTAAGACTGTTCAGAAGACTCCCGTACTGTACTTCACGGTGACAAGGGGCTTTTAAGATCTGTTATTAAATGGGTCGAGTTTTATAACTCACTCACATTAGAACTGCTCTTCGGGGCGGGGGACGTGGTGGCACACACCTGTGATCCCAGAGACTCTGGAGGCTGAGGCAGGAGGATGGCAAGTTGGAGACCAGCCTCAGCAACTTAGCAACACCCTGTCTCAAAAGAAAAAAATAAGAAGGGTTGGGGGCGTGGCTTGATGGTCCAATCCTGGCCCCCAAACAAATTAATTAACAAAAACCTGCTTTCCCACGTAACTCTATTTCAAAATAGGTGGTGGAATAATTGGGGGGGTTCGAGGGTTTTGCAAAGGGGGTTCAGCGCGGGCTGGAGGAGCAGGGTGGGATGACTCCCGGCCCAGCGATCCTCCTCCTGCACCTGGACTCTGGGAGGAGGACCGACGACTTCTCCCAAGGTTGCGTCCCTTGAGGGGCGCGTCCCTCTCTGAGTAACGGAAGGGGGGGTCCCTGGGTGGGGATCTGGAACAGGACCCCAGCCCCAAGAGCCTGTTTGGAGCGGAGGTGAAAGAGAAGCGTGGGTACCGACGCAGCTTCGCAGATGGCTGTGTGTGACCTCCGTGACCTCTGTCTCTGTCTGTAAAGTGGAGGCCAGGAGGCCGACCCCGGCCCGTGGGCACGTGGAGCGCTCTGCACACCGCCCAGCGCGGATCCTCGCTCTCGGCCTGTGCGGGCTGCTCGCCGAGCGGCGTGCCATGTCGCCATGGGCCAGCAGGTGGCGCTGTAGCCCAAGAAGCAGGACAAAGCGGGGGACTGGGGGAGACGCGGTGCGCCTGGAGGGGTGAGCGGCCAGGGTCCTGCAGGCCGGGAGGGACTCACCCAGAGCTCAGGTAGGATCGCAGGCCTCACGAGTGCTTGTCCCTCGTGCCCACAGGCAGACACCAGAGGTTCTCAGAGGTCCATATCCAAGGGCCAGCCTTGCTGCAGGACGTCTGTCAAACAGGCTGTCCTTGGAGCCCGAGAGCGGAGCCCTGGACAGCGCCAGCGCGATGCCGTCTTCCAGGTGAGAAAGCTGGGCCAAGACAGGGAGAGCCACCCCAACTAGGTCACCCTGCAAGAGCAGGCAGAGCTAGGATGTGACCGAGGCCTGTAAGGACATCCCCAGCCAACCCCTAGCCACTCACCCTGTCCTGGCCACTGGGCACCCGGCACCCATTCAGTCCTCAGGGCTGCCCTTAGTCTCCCGTTACAGAGGAGGAAAGGGCTCACAGCCAGAGCGTCAGGGCAGAGAGCCGGGTCCAGCTGCAGCCTGGCCCTGAACCTGCCTGCCCTGGTGCTGGGAGCCCAGGACTGGCCCCAGCACACACCCTCAGCTCTCCCAGGGCCGGCTCCACACTGAGGGTGTGTCCTGGGTGCCGCAATAGGGACAGCACCCACAAACACAGCCTTCACCTCTCTAGTCACCTAAGGAGCCAATCTCTTGGTGGGGGGAGACCGCGTCACGGCTCCCAGAAGCCATGCAGTGACCTGTCCCTCTGTGACTCGATTCCACGGCGCAGTCAGGGGCAGGAGCTCTGGCTGCTGGGGAGGACGGGCTGGAGAAGCAGCAGGGGACAGAGGCCATGGAAGGACCCAGTGAGTGAAGCCAGAGGTGGCCGTGGCCGCAGATGGCAGCTTTGGAGGGGGAGGAAGGACCCGAGCTGTGGCCACAGGACTCATGAACACGCTGTGGGATCAGGAAAGGAACCGTGGCCACACATGGTACAGTGCATCGCTGTCATCCTGTCCTGAGGGGTGCATATCAAGTGCTGTACACCCCATTAGCCCCAAACCCAGCCACTTCCACAGCAGCCGGCATCTGCACCCAAACCCTTTCCAGGGGTCAGAAATTCAGGAGGCGCCTCGGGAGCCCCTCTGGCTCCGGATTCTTCATGAGGCTGGAGTCACCTGCAGACTCCTCGGAGCTGAGGATTCACTTCCAAGGTCACCGAGGCACACGGTGGGTTGTCGCCAAAGACCCTCGGTTCCTTTGCGTGAGTGTCCTCGGGACATGGTGGTCCCTCCCCCAGAGCCAGTAGCCAAGAGCGTGGGCAGGACGACAGCGTCTCCTAACCTAACCTGGGAAGTTGCGTTGGGTTCCTAGGCAGCCCTCGTGAGTACCAGAGGCAGCTGGACCAGCTTGATGAGGGGCAGCGCTCTGGGGCCATCTTGGGGAGAACCGTCACCAGGAGAAGATTCTCTCCTCCCTCTCCCTCTCTCCCTCTCTCTCTCTCTCTCTCTCCACTGTGGTAAAATATGCATAACAGAATCTGCAGCTTTATTTTTAAGTGTGCCGTTTGGGGGTGTTCAAGGGCATTCCCGCTGCTGTGTCGCCGTCACACCCTCTCTCACTTTCCCCAACTGAAACTCTGTCCCCATTAAACACTGACTCCCCGTGAGAAGCGCCTGTTCCACTGTGCCTCTGTGAATTTGACCACTCGAGGCACCTTCCGTCCGTGGAACCATGATGCAGCAGTGTGACAGTTTGTTTCACTTAACATGGTGCCTCAGGTCACCCGTGTTGTAGCCTGGGTCAGAATTGCCTTCCTTTTTAAAAAAAAAAAAAATTTTATGTGTTCTTTTTAGTTATACGGGGCAGTAGACTGTGTTCTGACACGTTGCCCACACGTGGAGTATAACTTCCTATTCTCGTGGTTGTACATGAGGTGGCGTTACACAGGCGCCTTCCTTTTTGAAGGCTGAATGATATTCCATGGTCTGGGAACAGCACCTTTTGCTTATCCATTCATTGGGTTGCTTCCATCTTTTGGCTGCTGTGAATAATGCTACTATGAATGGAGTGGTACCTCAAGTTCAAGTTCCTGATTTTGACACTTTGTGGCACGTGCCAGGAAGTAGAGTTGTTGGATCATCTGGTAATATTAATTCTATGTTTAAATTCTTTTTTTTTTTTTTTTGGTACTGGGGATTGAGCCCAGAATCACTTTACTACCAAGCCACATCCCAGCCCACCTTGTTTCTTATTTGGGGGCAGGTTCTCACTAAACCACTTAGAGCCTTGCTTAGTTGCTGAGGCTGGCCTCAAGCTTGCAATCCTCCTGCCTCAGCCTCCCTCCTTGCTGAGATTGCAGACATGGATCACTGCACTCAGGCTGGGTTTAATTTTTGGAGTGGCCACAAATCATTTCCCACGGCATCTACCACCATTTCGCCTTCCCACCAGCGATTCACAAAGGGCCCGATTTCTCCACCGCATCATTGTACTGGTTCCTTTCTCTTTTCTGTCCCCCGGGGAGGGGGTGGGGCAGGTTTAATGGTCCTCCTCCTCCTGGGTGAGAAGGGTCTCCCTCTGCTGTGGGTCGGGTCTGCCCTCCCCTGGTGGTGAGGGAGACATTTGGGCATCTTCTCCGACTCCCCGGGTCACTGGCTGCCCGTGGGGTGGTCGGGGTTTTGCTGCTGTTGATCTTTCCTTGCAGCCCAACATCCTGCGGCAGCGGTCACTGCGGCTCTGCCTTCTGTCCCCACCCTCCGTCCCGCCAGAGCCTGCCCCAGAGGGGTGCTGTAGGGAGCACGGCCCAAGGTCTGGGCCCCGTGGGCCTCACTGGCTCTCCAGGAGGTGACGGAGCAGGGCCACGTCACAGTGACCTCAGGCCCCTTCTAGCCCAGGGCCTGGCCCGTGGGCCCCTCACAGAACCTTCTAGAAGTCCAGAGCACACCGCGTCTATAAATGCTGTGGTCCAGAGGTACCGTTTCTCTGAAAAACGGAAAGCTCCACCACTGGGCCCCTCCCCCCAGCAGGTGACATCGTCCCACGTGCCCGAAGAGGTGACCACTGCTGGCCTGGGCGCAGGGCGGAGGGCTTCCAGTCCCGGGGAGCCCTGTGACCACTCCGGCTCCAGAGACTGGAGGGGTGCAGTGGCCACCCCCTGCTCAGACCCCAACATGTCTCAGAGCTGTCCCAGCTCCAGGGTCCCCAGGGGACAGGCCAGGCCCCTACTGTCAGGGCCGTGTCTCCCCGGCCCCCGGATCCCAGGAACCACTGCCCGGAAGATACAGGCACCTCGCCTCTGTCTCCAGGTCTGTTTCCCGGGGACCCCGACCTGCAATATGGGGTACACACCTGAGAGCTTCCCCAGACCTCTGCCCGGCCACCTGCCACCTGAGCTTTCCACCCCCATGTTTATGTCCCGGAGTCCCCACCGTGACAGCCACAGGAGAAGACAAGGCAGGGTGACAGGCCAGGCTCCGCAGGGTGGCATCCCAGTCACCCCATCAAACGTGGAGAACACCCCGAGTTGAGGCGTGTGGAACGTTCCCAACCTCCCGGGCACCGCGGGGGAGCCCAGCCCCTAAACGCGCTCCGAGCACCTGAGCAGCCGGCAGGCGGGAGGACCGTCCAGCGCCAAGTCTCCTCTATAGTCAAGGGCAGGCAGCTCGCGTCACAGCCAACCAGCTCGGCCGTGGGTGTGCGTGTGCAGCGAGAGGAAGTCAGAACTTCACAAACGGCCTGATGGAGACGCCTGTGATCCCAGACTGAGGCGGAGACCGCAAGTTCAAGGCCAGACTCGGCAACTTAGCAGGACCCTATCTCAAAAAAAAAAAAAGAAATAGGGATGTAGCTCAGTGGTAGATCACCCCTGAGTTCAATCCTCGGAAACACACACACACACACACACACACACACACACACACACGGGGTATATGGGTATATATATCTGTTTAATCTTCACGGTAACCCTATGATTGGTACCTATTTATTTAAATGAATATTTTTTTAACACAGTTATATTGGAAGGTGGCTAGTCAGTTTAGAATATTATAAATGCACTTTAAAAAGGGCCCAGTAACTCTACTCCTAAGTACCTACTCTAGAGAAAAGACAGCTCACATCCACACAGAGACCTACACATGTGTCCATAGCAACATTATATGTAATTACCCCAAACTGGAAGCCATCTGAATGCCTTTCAACTAGTGGATGGATACAAGGCTGTATCTCTACCATGGAATACTACTCAGCCACAAAAAGGAATGGAGTTACCGGCAAGAACCGAGATGAGCCTCAAATGTGTCATGCTGAATGAAAGAAACCAGATTCAAAAATGTCTGGGAGTCCATTATCTAATAAGATACAGACAGACAGAGGCAGAACGAGGCTGAGGGCTGTATCCATCTGCAGGGCCTCTGCTACCAAGTATCCCATTCTGAGCTTCTTAGAACAACGGAAATCTCTTCTCTTACAGTTCTGAAGCTTCAGTCTGGAATCACAGTCTGGACTCTCCAGGGTGGAGTCGTCCCTGGGATTCCTGAGTCACCTGACCTCCTCGGTGGGATCGCCTCCATTCTACAGGGACACTGGGATGGCGCTTGGGGTCCACCCGGGTCATCCTCATCTCGAGATCCTTAACTTGATCTCATCTGCAGAATCCTTTTTCCAAATTAGGTCAAATTACAGAATCCACAAGGCCCTGGTTCCCTGCCCACCAGGGACCAGGGGGAGGATGCCGACTGCAGAGGGGCGGGAGGGGACTTTGGGGACAGTGGACATATTCTACATAGTAACCCTGGTGGCAAGTGCATGATCTATACCCTTGTCAAAACCTATAATACTGTGCACCAACCCCCCCAGGGTACCCCAGTTTTAAGTGGCAGGACTGGGGTAAAGGAGGCAGGCTGGGACCAGCCACTGCTTCTGGTGTCACCCATGTCCGACCTGTTCTTCGGGGGGGGGGGGGGACATGGAGGCGGGGAGCGCTGGCTTCCCCTGCTAATAATGGAGCCGAGAAATCTGAAAGAGACGGAGGAGATGGGCCCCTCCCAGGGGCCACGTGTGGTGACTCTGCACTTCCTGGGCTTTCCAAATTCCTGCCCAGGGACTCTAGGGGGCTGGGGACGCTCTGAGGGTGGTGGAGAGACTGGAGGGCAGGGTGGAAATCATGGCAGGGTTCTTGTGTGACCCCTCTCCCCACAGAGCCCTCACGCCCTGTCCCCAGGGACAAGGCCCCTGTCCCCTCCATTCACTCATCCCAGCTGATGCCACACACGCACCCCAGGGGCCTCCCCACCGCCCCTCATTGTCTGAAGGGCTCAGATGGACGGGCCGCCCATTAACCCCTTCCTGGCCCCGTGGCTCGACTCTGCAGCTGTCGCCCCCGCAGCTCGGCCGAGCAGGGCGAGGACCCGGGAGTTAATCACAATTAGCCGGCAGCGTGTCAGCTGGGAGGCCAGCATCGGCTGCCAGCCGGCCCAGGCCGCAGGACGACTGCCTCAGCCAGGCAGCAGCTCGGGGACCGCCGAGGCCAGGAGAGAACGGTCCCCTCCAGATGCCCCCCAGCAGAGTCCCCTCCGTCTCAGAGCTGTAGCTGGTGACTTTCTAGCGTCCCCCCTGCCTCATCCTGACACAGCGGTGACTCCTCCTGCAGTCCCTGCCCAGAGGCCACCTCCTCCAGGGGACCTCCAGCCTTGGCACAGATTCTTGTCCCCACTCTCCGTCGCCCGCCTGGCTGCGGCTCTGGTCTGTTTTCCAAAGCCCTTCTGCTCTGGGCACTCCCCTTTCTCACACTGTGGGGACAGGTGACCACCAACGGGGTCCCTTGGGGCTCTCACATTTCTGGAGGCCAAAGTCTGTGACCCAGGTGTCAACGGGCCCCGCTCGCTCTCCCTGAAGACCCCATAGGAGGATGCTCCTCTGCCTCCTCCCGGCTTTGAGGTCACGGCAAACCCCGGTGACATGGCCCGGCTCGAAGTCGCCTCGCTTCTGATCTGCCTCCGTGGTCACCTAGTGTCTCCCTGGGTGTCCGCATCCAAATTCCCCTCTTCTGGGGACATCACTGGATTAGGGTCCAGTGGGAGCCCATCCGCCCTTGAATATGTCCATCTGGACCCTGTTTCCAAAGAAGGCGACGGGCACAGATACAGGGTTAGGACAGGACCGTTTCCTCTTGGAGGACACCATTCATCCGTCCCCTGGCAGCTGGCTTCCTCTGTATGTGCCGAGAGAGCGGGACCTCTGGTCCTTGTCACAGGGTATAGCCCTCATTTGCTTTAAAAACAAGACATTTGACCAAGGCCGCTGCCCCGGAGGAGGAGGAGCTGAAGCCAAGAACAGGAGCCGGATCTGGAGAGTCCAGCTCCCAGCCTGGGGCCAGGTGATAAAGAGCGTCCTGAGTCCATGGGGACCAACTCAGCTGGGGACTGGCCAGAGCTTCCACCTCTGGGAACTGAGGAGTGAGAGAGAGACACGCCCCAGGGGACCGGGGACCGCCTGTCCTGAGCAGGCAGGAGCCAGGGCTGAGCTGCTGCAGGTGGGTGGTAAGGGGCTGCCGGGGGCTACCTGGATGGGGACAGCTCAGAGTCTAAACTCTGTCCAGACTGCCACCAAGGGCCACTGGGGGGTTGTAGAGAGGGAGGACAGGGTGATGTCAAATATGCATCAAACGGATCTTTTCATATTTAGTTCTTGATTAAGCAGCACGTGGTCCACTGGTTAGAGATTCCACCAATGCAACAGAATCTGGCAAAGCTTCCCCCTACCTGGTCCCAGGTCCCTTCCTGCAGGGCCCTGAGGTCCTCAGTCTCCTCGAGGCAGTCTCCACGCAGATACAAGTGCATTTCCTTCCTTGTTAAGTACACAAGGTCACACCCTGGACACACGGTCCCCACGTGGGGCTTTATTATTTTTTTATATCCAGGTCTCATTTACATACAGCAAAACGCACCTGCACACCGGCACTCTCATTATGATTCAGAACATTTGTAGCACCCCAAGAAACCCTTCCATGCGCCTTCCTAACCCATCTCCCCGCCCGGAGGCAGCCTCTGCTGCTTCCTGTCACCATCGATCCTCGGGTTTCACCTGTTCTGGAATCTCACAGCAACAGCGTCGTGAAGACGTGTTGTTGTCGTGTCTGACTTGCTTTCGCTCAGCGTGTTTGAAGAGTCAGTTCACTGATGGGAAGAATAGCCCGCCTGACCACGCGGATGCTGGGATGTCCGATCCTCCCTTCACCTGGTTGACGGAGACGGCGCTGTCTCCAGCTGGTGTCCATGACACAGTAAAACTGTTAGGAACACTGGGTACAAGTCCCTGTAGGGATATTTATTCTGATTTCTTGGAGACAAGACTTAAGAGCAAACTTGGTGGGTCACAGGGAAGGTATGTGTTTAACTTTATCAGAATCTGACCAACTGTGTAATCCCAGCAGCTCGGGAGGCTGAGGCAGGAGGATGGCAAGTTCAAAGCCAGCCTCAGTAAAAGCAAGACACTCAGCAATTCCATGAGACCCTGTCTCTAAATAAAATACAAAGTGGGGCTGGGGATGTGGCTCAGTGGCCAAGTGCCCCTGAGTTCAGTCCCCAGTACTAAGTAAGTAAATAAATAAAAACCCTGCCCAACTGTTTTCCAAAGTAGTCTCCTTCATGCCACGTCACATCAGTGCGTTGGCAACGTCCCTGCTTCTTTGCTTTGGCTGCCACAAGCGATGATGCAGCAAATGACGATGTAGAAACGTCACAGGGACAGGTCACCTGTAGGATGCACTCCTGGAAATGCAACTGCTGAGTGACAGAGACTGACAGCTGTCCCCCACACTCAGGCTTCACTTCTCCCCTTTGAAACAGACCTCACCTTCCAACTGGACGCACAGTGCCAGGAACACAGACCATCTCTTTTAGCCTCTGTTGTAGCTTAGAGAGGCCATGTGATCAAGATCTAGCCAATAAAATAGAAGCAAAAGGATCACAGGTGGCTTCCTGAAGGGGAACTTCCTCCCTTCTTGGCTCCTTTCTCCTGATGACTGGAAAGCTTTCCATCTAGGGATGGGGATGTGATGGCTGGTGGCTGAGCAGCCATTGGGGGCGGTGAAATGGAAGCCATGTACTGAGAGTGGTGGGTCATAACACAGGAGTCCAGGACTCGGAACTGTGGAACACAGTGCCTGCCTTGCACCACCCCCTCTGGACTTTATTTCATAGGAGAGAAAGGCCCCCACCTTGTTTAAACCACTACTAATGACCTGACAGGTCCCTGCCCCCAGCCCCCAGCCCCCAGCCCCCACTGTCCTATGGACTTGTGCCATCTGACCCTGGCCCACTTCTCCAGCCCCTGACAGGTAAGTCCATGCCGTCCCCCAACGAGCTGGTCCCTAGAGAGCACTGGCCCCTACTGCCACCCCTCTGCCCGCTGTGTCCTCTGGTGCCATCTCCAGCTCCCCGACCCTCCCTCTGGTCTTGGCTCAGATGCGGCCTCCTCCAGAAAGCCCTCCAGGCCTTCCTCCTCTCCCGAAGCCCCATCTGGGCCCTTCCTCTGGCATCTGTTGGACTCTGGGGGTGTAGGTGGCCTGGGCGCCTGCTGACAGCCGTCGTTGCGCTGTGACCTTGTAGGTGGCTGCGGGAGTGAACGGGTCAAGGGGCCGGGAGCCGCCAGGGGGCGACGGCGCCGTGTCACCGGGACGCGCGCCAGCACCTTCCACCCGACGGCCCCGCCCGCCCGCCCCGGGGACCCCCGCCCTCCCGCCCCGGGGACCCCCGCCCTCCCGCCTCGGATAATTAACTCCAACCAATGAAACGCGGCGGCGGCGCCTTTGTACGGCCTGGGCATTGTCATGGAAAGCGGGGTCCCCTCCCAGCCCCCTGCCGCCCCCTCTCGGCCCCGCAGCTGGCCCGACGTCGGCCCGAGCCACCTGGACGGGACCGGGGACCCGGAGCCGGCGCCCGGTCCATCTGCTCCCCACCCCGCCCCCACGTCAGCTGCGACCCGCCGGCGCCCAGGGGGGCGAGGGGCGGCACAGAGGCGGCAGGACCCGACCGGGACGGGGTGTCCTGGGCAGAAAGGGCGGTAACCGTGATGAGTACCGCAGGGGACCCGTGGGAAAGCCCGCCCCCCACTCCACGGCTGGGGGCGATCACCGGCCAGAAATAGTCTTGCGATCGATCCGCAGGCTTTTTAGAGGCCACAGTCACACAAATCATGGAAGCCATGCAGGCTCTGGGCGTTTGTCTATTTATTTATTTTGGTGCTGCGGTTTGAACTCAAGGGCACCCGACCCCTGAGCCCCATCCCAGCCCTATTTTGTATTTATTTAAAGACAGGGTGTCCCCGAGTTGCTGAGCACCTTCCGGTTCCTGAGGCTGACTTTGAACTCGCCATCCTCCTGTCTCAGCCTCCCAAGCCTCTGGGATTACAGGCGGGCACCACCAGGCCCTTCATCCTCACCCTCCACCCTGACTGTAGGTTTGGGGGTGGCTGGCCCAGAGCTTTGCAGCTCAGCCCTCTCATACTCATGTGCATTAGTCTGGGTGGAATGGCGGGCTGTTACCTATGGTGATCTCATTTCCCGTAAGAGACATCTTTCCATGCCTGGGTTATTGACCACACAAGGCTGCCCTTGGTCCCCTCTGTTGGCTGCCAAAATTTGAGCTCCTGCCCCCACCCCTGGGTGACCTGCTGCCTGGCCTATGTGTGTGTCAGCACCCCCTCCATCCTGAGTGCCCTGGTGTCCCCTGAGTGACTGGCGGTGGGGAGGGCTGGGGTCCATGTGTTCCGGGCTCTGGGAACCTGGGGAGAAGTGGAGTGACCATAACAGCCTGCAGCAAGCCCAAGTGTGTGCACCTTGAGCTGCCTGGGTCCCCGATCCTCTGTCACCTGCTCAAGGATGCGGGTATGGCAAATGACTTCTATCCTAGAGCGGAAATAACAATAAAGCTTCCGGGTTTACGGCCTGAAGACGTTCCTAAGTCTGGTTCCTGCCTGTGCCATCTTCTGCTCATTGACCCTGCCAGTTTCCGCCGTGGGCAAATACAACTCGGACGCGCGCTCACTATGTACCTGTGTAAGATGCGCTTTTTCAGCATCCTGAGAATAATACTCTGCTTCTCTCACAGCCGGTAGACCTCAGGCAAGACTTCATTAAGCACTTACGAGTGCCCATGGCCCTTGTCCCTCTGCTCGGAGCTGTGCCTGCCAGTGCTGGGCTCTGAGCTGCCAGCCAGCCAGTCTCCCCTCTGGGGTCACTTCCTTCATGGATCAAATGGGCGCAGTGAGTACAGCTGCACTTACATGGATTTTGAGAAGCAAAATAGATGGTGATGAAAGCCAGAATAGTGTTGTCGGGGGTGGCCAGTCTGCTGAGTGACTGGAATCGTTTTGCACCTTGATCTGGGTGGCAGGAGGCGTCTACCTGTGGGAAACTCACCGAGCTGCACTGGCGATGAGCAGCCGGGTGCTTCATTGTATATAGTGTCTATGGAGGGAGGGAAGACGAGGAAAGGCGGGGTAGACACAGTGCTCCCTGCCAACCCAGCTTCCAGGACAAGGTGAGGAGGCCAGTACCCAGGCCCCTCTGCAGATGGTGGGCAGAGGGGCACCCCAGTCTCCCCTTGACAGCAGAAACATGGAGGAGGAACCGTGTCTAGCCTCCCTTCCTTCCTTGTTCCATTCCTAGGCGTCTCCCACCCTCAGTGGTGGGCCAGGTAGTGCCATCTGATGGAAGACACAAAGTGGCTTGGTGCTGGGAGTGGTGGCTTTCGCCTGTCATCCCAGCCACTCAGGAGGCTGAGTCAGGAGGACCATGAGTTCAAAGCCAGCCTCAGCATCTTAGTGAGGCCCTAAGCAGCTTAGGGAGAGTCTGTCTCTAAATAAAATATTAAAAAGGGCTGGGGATGTGGCTCAGTGGTAAAGTGCCTCTGGGATCCATCCCTGGTAGAAAGGAAGAAAGGAAGAAAGAAAGAGAAAGAGAGAGAGAGAGAGAGAGAGAGAGAGAGAGAGAGAGAGAGAGAGAGAGAAAGAAAGAAAGAAAGAAAGAAAGAAAAAGAGAAGAAAGAAAGAAAAGTGGGCTTGGTGTCAACCCATTGGCTGTGTGACCTTAGCGACTTTGTGTGCCTCCTCTGGGCCTCAGGCGCCTCACCTGGAATATGGGGACAATACTCTCAAAGGACTGTGGAGAGGATGGTGACAACAGTCCAGCTGTCATTTCGTTCATTCGTTCCGTCTGGGGCGACTGCCTGCCTTCGTCCTTGGCCCGTTGCCGTCTCTACAATGGGGGATGGTTGGGTCCCCACCACACAGCGCGGCTGGGAAGATGCAGCGAACCTGCACTTAGACGAGGGCCTGGCAGGGCAAGGCTGGGGCTGGCTGCAGGGGGCAGCGTGGGCGGGCCCTGGGTTATGGTCCCTTTATGTGGGTCATGCGGGTGGACGACGAGGAAGCCCCGAGCACCCTGCCTTGGGAGGCCACCCTGGATGAGCCAGCTGCACGGCTCTGCCGCGAGGTGCCAAGAGGGGCTGTCACCCGTGGCACCGAGACAGCTCTGCAGGCTCCCGTGGGCGGGGCGAGGGAAGAGCTGCGGCCACCTGGCTGCACAACTGTCGGTGGGCGGCACCAGTGAGAGGGACTGGTGGCCCAGCAGCTACCAGAAGCAGGAAGGAAGGTTGAGGTGGAGGACTTGGCAGCTGCTGAGCAGGAGCTGGGTCACCGTCCTGCTGGGGGGCACGGGACAGCCCTGCAGCACCATCAGGGTGTCCTTGTCACCGCCCACCCAGTGTGGAAGCCCGAGAGAGAGGAGTGAAGTCAGTCCCCGGGTCCCGAGGCCAGAGCTCTGACTGCTGGGCTCAGGCCCAGCCTGGCTCCGGGCCCTGCCTCCTCAGCCTCCGTATTCTCCAGCCTCCAGAGGGGGAGGCATCAGCCCAGAATCAACATCAGTAACCTCCAGGCCAGGCTGGGGATGCCACCCGCACACAGCTCTGTCCCTGCTCCTTCCTCTTAAAGCTAAACCTCCGTTGATCCTGGACACCTGCTGGTCCCCTCTGCAGGGCCAGCCTGCCAAGAGCCCAAGCAGAGGAAGGGAAGGGCATCCAGGCCACACAGGCCCAGCCCCAGCCAAGCCCAAGACCTAGCAGACCTCAGTCAGAGAACCCTGTCCTCTGCAGGAGCCAGTGTGCCCCACAACAGGTTCTGAGAGGCAGCTGCTCCTCAGGCTGTGTGTGCAGGGGACCCGGGGGGACTGGGAGCTGGGGTTTAGGGTTCAGCTTCAGATGCCCTGAGGTCCCTTTGAAATTGCACCCAATTTAATTCTGTGTCACCTCAACTTTCCCGGAGGAGGGCCTTTTGTATTCAGCAGACTGTCATCAGAGGTCATCAGGTACACAGAAGAGGCCAAGAGAGGGCACAGAGGCACCCTCATTATCTGAGGCTGCATAACGAGTCTCCCTGGAACGTAGAATGATCTAGCGTGTCTCCTGGATGTTCTGGGTCAGGCACCTGGAGCGGGCCTGGTGGGTCACTCTGGGCTGTGCTCATTCGAAGGCTTGACCGGGGCGGAGGAGCCACTGACCAGGTACTGTTGCATACGACTGCTGAATTGTTGCTGGCCACCAGTGGGACCTCGGTGGCCTGAGTGGCTTCACAGCATGGCAGCTGCTCACCCAGAGCCACCGAACCCGGAGACCAGGGTAGAGGCTGCAACTTGGTTTATGGTCCAGCCTTGAGAGTTGGACTCTAGTCCAGCCCATAATATCCTACAAGCTACACAGGTCAGCCTGAGTGAAGTCAACAGGGGCAGGACTATCAGGAGGAGGCCACTGGGGACCACAGAGGAGTCAGAGGGGTGAGAGGGAGGCCAAGTGCTCAGAGCCCTGCAGGTCAGAGGGTGCCCTGCAGGGGGTGCACCTGCCCTGGACAGAGGCAGGGCCACCTGTTAAGTCCAGAACCCGCCCCCAGCCCCCTGCCACTCTCTCGGTCTCCGCCTTAATTCTGGCCACAGCTCCCTGCTCCCTGCCCCCTGCCGTCCCTGTGTCCCTACTTGCTGAGTTTCCAGCCATTTCCTAGGCCATATGAATGCCCCCAGCTCCAAGCCTTTGTTCCTTCCTTCTCTCTCCCTCCAGGGCCTTCCTCCTCTTCTTCCCTCAGAGCCTCCCCCAGGAAGCCTCCCATGGCACCCGCCCCATCCCCACTGCTTCTCCATCCCCTTGGCTGCCCAGACCACCCACACCCATGTCCCCTTGCACCACTGTGCCCTGGGTTGGGGACCAACCTGCAGTAGGTTCTGAATGCATCAATGACAGGAATCGCACCACCCATGCCACAGGGGCCCCTCCAGGGCACAGAGAGACACTGAGGCCTCTGTGTCCCCATCATCAAGTGCCAGGGGGGCCCCTTCCTGCCCCAGGTTCTGCTGTTGTGGCTGGTCAGTGGCTCCTCCACCCCAGTCAAGCCTTCGAATGAGCACAGCCCAGAATGACCCACCAGGCCCCTTCCAAGTGCCTGACCCAGGAAGTCTTCAGGGGCAGCCCCTTGACCTGAGAAGAGGGGCCTCAGCAGGGTTCACGTGCCAGACGCTCCACCTCCCTCATCTGCAAGGTCAGGCATCCAGCTTCACCTTGGACTCTTCAGAGGTACACAAGGGCCTCATCCTCCCGCCACCTCTCGCGGGGAGCTGAGGGACGAGAGCGCTCAGGCCCAAGGAGGTCAGCTCCTGACTCTGCCGCGGACAGATGGTGTAATGGCCCGGTCACATTTGTGTCATCATTGCTCTGAGCTCACAGCCATGTTCCCCTGAGGGCCTAGGACAGGGTGACACCCGTGGCAGCCAGGAAGGGACATGTGCTCACCTCCCTCTGAGAAGGAGTTTGTCCTCGGGCTACAGGGACGGCAGCCTCTGGGGCGCACCTTCAGGTCCACCTCAGCTCCTGGGTCAAGGTCACCATGTCCCCAGCCTCTGGGGCCAGGCCCGGCCATTCCCGCCCAGCCTGGTGGTCCCCTGCCCGTCTGCTCCTCCTCCCTCCTGCTTCCCTCTCCTGGTCCCACCTCAGGACCTGCCCTCAGGACACCCCAACTGACACCCAGTGGTCCTCAAAGTGTGTCCCCACACCAGCCGCAGGGCACACTGGGACATGTAAGTCAGGGCCCCAGCCACGCTCAGGGCAGGGGGGGGCACCTGTGTTCCAGCAGAGTCTCCTGAGGCCCTCAGCCGAGAACTGCTGTCACAGTGTGGTGTCGCGGTGTCACCAGGGCCTGTGTG
This sequence comes from Ictidomys tridecemlineatus, assembly GCF_052094955.1. Classification (NCBI taxonomy): domain Eukaryota; kingdom Metazoa; phylum Chordata; class Mammalia; order Rodentia; family Sciuridae; genus Ictidomys; species Ictidomys tridecemlineatus. Next base: position 174,774,598 of record NC_135481.1, read on the forward strand.
TGCAGCTGTGGGGGGAGTGTTGGGCCACAGTCTCAGCACCTCCCCTGCCCCCCCCGGGTCTCCCCCTCCTCCCTGTCAGGACCCAAAGGGGCTCCAACTCCCGTCACGGGGACCGTCCCAAACTCCAGTGGGAGGCCACAGGCAGCCCTGCCTTCCTCCCTCCTGTCCCCGGGCCCCCCCAGGGTCCCCAGGACACCTCCCCACCCCTCTCCATCCCTCTCCGCCAACCTGCGCATCACGGCCAGCACATCCCAGGATGGCCGGTGTCCGCGGCCAGCCGGGCACCTACCTTCGGGACCAAGAGAGAGGCCTCTAGACGCCAAGTGCCTCTGGACCCCGTGGGGAGGGACCCAGGTGGCTCGTCCCACCAGCCTCACCTCCCCCAGCCTCGGCCCAGTGGAGGCCCTGCCCAGCCTCACCGCGGGGCACGGGGCCACGCCCAGGGCAGCCAGAGGGCACCGCCTGGACTCCGTCCTGGCCCTCTTTCCACGCAGGCCCCCGCAGGTGGCAGGGACGGTTCTGAGTTCGCCCGTGTGGCAGGGACGTCGCGGGCCCTGGAAGGTGGAGATCTTCAGGAGCCGGAGGTGGCCACAGCCTGTCCCCGGGGGCCGGCAGCTGCCACAGGCTTCTCTGTCTTCTGGGCACCCTCTTTGTTCTTCCCACTGACGCCACAGCCCTGCAGACAGGGCCCAGAGGCCGGTGGACACCGGCCAAAGGCCACACGGCCTCTCCGGTTTCCTGAGCCATTGGCAGAAGGAGGAGAGTCAGCACCTTCCCCCAGCCCTGGACTGTCGGGGCCAGAGTGACAGTGACACTGACTCCAGGCACGTTCCTGGGCCACCCGCCACGCAGCAGGCACTGCTGTCCCCCGGACACCTCCCCAGGACCCGCAGCAGACATGCCGCCCGCAGCCCCACTCTTCTGTGTGGACACAGAAGCTCAAATCGGCAGAGAACCCAGGTCCTAGGTCCTCTCTCCAATTGCCAGATGGGGAAGTCGAGGCCCAGGAGTGATGTCTCCAGGACACAACAGTCAGCAGCAGAATCAGCTCTTCCAGCAGAGCACGGGGGTGCACACCTGTCATCCCAGCAGCTCAGGAGGCTGAGGCAGGAGGATGGAGAGTTCAAGGCCAGCCTCAGCAAAAGTGAGGCCCTCAGCAGCTCAGTGAGACCCTGTCTCTAAATAAAATATAAAATAGGCTGGGGATGGGGTTCAGTGGTTGAGTGCCCCCGAGTTCAATCCCCAGTACCTCCCCCCCAAAAAAAAAAGAATCAGCCCCTCCCCGACGCCTGCCTAATGCAGGAGCCACCGTTCACACGGGCAGGACTTTGCATTCTGTCAAATTCTCATCTCTCAGGAAGCAAGTCTTTTATTTCATGGTTATCAGTTTAGGGTGCTTATATTATGTACCAAGCATTGTTCCAAAGATATTAACTCATTTCATACTCACACATCTACTGGGGAAGCAGGTACATTGATTAGCCCCCTTTTGCAAGTGAAGAGCCTGGGGCACAGAGAGGTTAAGCCACCCGTCCAGGGTCACACAGCCAGGATTCAAATCCAGACTGCCTGAGGTTGTCCTGCCCTTTTCACTGCTGAGAAAACTGAGGTTCAAAGAGAAGACACAACTTACCTAAGGCTGGACAGGACCCCCTGACCAGTACCCACCTGCCTCAGTCCTGTGTGCAGGGAGCTCAGGCCTCCGGCCTCCAAGCCCAGTGCCCAGTCTCCTCCCTCCAGGGCTCCGCGCTCCGTGTTCACTGATTAGCAAACAGGGATGAGGAGCCTCCTTTGACCCACAGGTGAGCTGGCCGCGGCTCCCAGGTGCAAAAGGCATCGGGGACAGGAGAGAGACCCGAACTACAGAGGGGCGAGCGGGCTGTGGAGGTGCAGAGGCAGCGGAGAGGGGAGTGCAGGACACGGCCCTCGGGGAGCAAGGGCAGGTTTAAATCTGATCCTCGAGTCTCTGAGTCCACGTGAAGGACACGTGGGAAAGGGCCCTGAGTGAGGGTGGAAGAGGGTGACCAGGGAGGATCGAGGAAGGCCCCGGACACTAGAGCCCTGACCACGAACCTGCCCCTGCCTCCCGGGGACCTTGGTGTTCCCATCTGTACAATGGGGTGACGACAGAAGGATGGTGGGTCCAGCCACCTCCAGCCTTCAGCTGCTGGAGTTGGGACGGCTTTGAACAAGAGGCAGGGAGCAGGGAAAGGCATTCTGGAAAGAGAGACCCAGGAGAATAAAGGTCCACAGAAACAAAGTACAGAGCAGGAATTATTAGTGGTAACGAGAGGGTCCGTGGGATGGCACAGGCAGAAGAGAGCATGTGGAGAAGTTATGCGTGTCTAGATTCTTCAGCTACAAGTGAATGAAAGGAAGGGGGGAAAAGAAAATTATTGATTTATCTGAGAAGCCCAGGGCACTGGCTTCAGGCATGGCTGAATCCAGGCGCCGACACGTTGTTGTGAAGGCTCTCTCTCTCCCTCTTTTGATTTTTTCATTAGTTGGTCTCACTCTCAGGCAGGCTGTAATCTCCTGGAAGCAAAGCTGATCACCGCTAGCTCCAGAATCCCACACACAAATTACCCTCCCCAGAGAGGAGCTAAGTGTGGTGGCTCACGTCTGTAGTCCCAGTAACTCAGGAGGCTGAGAAAGGAGGATCACAAATTCAAGGCCAGCCTCGGCAACTTAGATGCTCAGCAACGGAGTGAGACTCTGTCTGGGGAAAGAAAAAAAAAAGGCCCAGAGAGTTCTCTAGCCAGCTGGATTGCCTATGATTGTCATGAGGATGAGACAAGTCAGCAGAGTCTAGACCAAGGCCTGATACACAGTGGGTGCTTAACATCTGCTGCAGCTCCGACACAAACCTTGGCATTATCCTGGATTCTTCTTTCTCTCGTGCCTATCGTTGGGTGTATCAGCAAATCATGTTGGAGATCAAACCCACCCACGACTCCCCATCTCCGCTGATGACAGCCTGCTCCAAGCCGCCATCGTCCCTGTTTTATTTTTTAGATTGACGATTGGAGAAGAGACTGCAGCTCAGGCGTGTGCATGGGCTCCGCGAGCCTCCTGCAGGGAGCAGGCGCTGAGACCTCCACCCAGACCAAGACACCGAGCGTGACAGCCCCCGCCCCAGGGAACACTCCCCTTAGCAGTGTCCCCACAACCTCCAGCCTTGCCCTGCACTGGCTCCCGGCAGGCACCTGAGGTCCCCCTTGGCCCTCTGCGGTCAATTCTGCCAACCCTGAGTCGGCCATTCTCGGCCCTCCCCCCACCCACGTCTCCCATTTCACTTGATGTCAAAGTCAAGGCCCTTACTGGGGCCCGCCAGGTCCTGCACGAGCTGGCACCTCGCCCCTCCCCTTCCTCCCCAGAACCCCCTGCTGCAGCCACCAGGCCCCCTGGGCCTCTCCAGGCCTCAGGCACAGAGGGGAGGCCACTGACCCGAACCACCCTCTGCCCCTCACGGTTCCCTCCGTCCTCCACGCTGGTGCTCAAGTGTCACCTCCCGACATCTGTTTCCACCCAAGACACAGAAACAGAGACTGAGTCTCCCTGCTGCCAGAGAAATGCTCCCCCCCCCCGAAAAAAACAGCAAACAAATGAAAACAGGCAAAATACATGATGAGACCATTTCCAAGACCCTGAGCCTCAGGCAGCAAGGGCTGGTCCTCAGAGATGGGGACAGGCAGGCCCGCCGGTGGCCCAAGTCCGTAGCCTGGAGAGAGTTTCCCGATGCTGGTGCAGGGGGAGCCCTGGAGGAACGGAGGGGCGTCCCCGAGTTGTAGAAATGGAGCTGAGTCCAGGAGAGACAGGAGGAGAGGGTGCGCAGGCAGGGGAGAAGGGGAGAAGGGGGGAAGGGGGGAAGGGGGGAAGGGGGGAAGGGGGGAAGGGGGGAAGGGGGGAAGGGGGGAAGGGGGAAGGGGAGAAGGCCGAGCAGAGATGAAGCTCCAGAATCCAAAGAGAGGCCCCTGGAGAGGAGGCTGAGCCCCGGTTGGAGCTTCTGTGTGACAAACCCACTCTGGGCCCCGGAAAAGCATCTGAGAAGGTTGGACAACTCACCAGCCCTCACCTGGGACCGGAAAAGTGCCAAACAGAAAAAAGAAACTCAAGATTGCTGGGCACAGGGCACAGGGCTCCGGAAGGTCTTGTTCATGCGGGAAATGATCACCCCTGGACGGGCACGCTGCGAGTCCACCAAGGATCCCGCTGTGACTTCACTGCATCTCAGAGGAAAAGGCAAGAAGGTTTACAGTCACATAAAAATACACAACACCCCGCAAGTCCACAGTGTCTGCCTCCAGAGTTGACCAGGCACTCCAAGGAGAAGGGGGATGGTGTGGTGAGGAGGCTGCCCGATCCACGGGACCGACCCAGCAAGAACATTAAAAGAATGACTCAATCATGCCACATAACTCTACGTCCCCAAGGGAGGGAGGGACACAGAAGATAGAAACAGACCCAAACCGGCCAGGCACCATGGTGCACCCTGTCATCCCAGCAGCTCGGGAGGCTGAGGCAGGAGGATGGCGAGTTCAAAGCCAGCCTCAGCAACTTAGCGAGGCCCTAAGCAACTCAGTGAGACCCTGTCTCTAAAGAAAAGACAAAATAGGGCATTGTGAACTCTTACAATACTGGGCAACAGCCGGGAACCAGCTCAAGCTCAGCCCAGGCGCTGAGCCGCGACGCTCAGTAGATGAGGCGTCTTCAACACATTTTCAACCTGATGAGCCTTCTTTAGCTGCCCTGCGTCTACGGGGGTAACTCATCATAAGGGACCGAGGAACATCTGTAGGCAGAAAATGCCTGGAAATAGCATAAAGACCAGGAAGAAAAAAATAACAGGATACTGTTACAAATGTCTTGTATTATAGACTCGAAGTGGTGTAACAGCACCTGGAGATGTACTGTGACAAGTCAGAGATGTGTGTTACAAACCCTAAGGCAACCACCAAAATAAGGAAGAATGACAGCTAAGAGCCAACAGAAGTGGTAAAATGGAATAACAACAAAAAAACCCTCAGTTAATACAAAGAAAAAGGCCAAAAAACAAAGAACAAATGGGACAAATAGAAAACGAATAGCAAAATGATAAGCTTAACTCTAGCCACAGAAATGACCATATTAAGCCAAGTGCAGGTGGTACAAGCCTATAATCCCAGCCACTTGGGAGGCTGAGGCAGGAGGATCACAAGTTTGAGGACAGCCTCAGCAACTCAGGGAGACCCGGTCTGAAATTTAAAATTAAAACAGACTGGGGAGGTAGCTCAGTGGTCAAGTGCCCTTGGGTTCAATCTCTAATACAAAGATATATATATATATATATATATATATATATATATGGAGAGAGAGAGAGAGAGAGAGAGAAACACATTAAATAAAATTGCTCTAAACATGCCAAATTAATAAAGAAAATTTCAGATTAGATTAAGAAAAAAGTCTTGACTCATAAATGTGCTACCTTATTCTTTTAATAAAGCACATTTTAAATACAAAAGTTCAAAGTATAAGGATGGAAAAGATATATCACATTAACAGTAATAAAAAAAAAAAACACTAGATCCAGGCACGGTGACACATGTCTATAATACCAGCCACTCAGGAGGCTGAGGAGGGAGGATCACAAGTTTGAGGCTAGCCTCAGCAACTTAGCAAGATCCTATCCCAAAATAAAAAATTAAAAAGGAGTCAGAAGCTACCTCAGTGATAAAGCATCCCCCAATTCAATCCCCAGTACATAAAGGGGGAAAAAAAGGAACACTAGAGAGGCTAGTTTAATATCAGACAAAGTTGCTTTCAGAGCAAAGAATATTCCCAGGGACAGACAAGGTCATTTCACAGTGCTAAAGAGGTTAATGAATCCAGAGCCTATAGCAATTCTAACTGTGTATGCCTCGATAGCAGGGATCCAAAACACATGAAGCAAAAACTGACAGACCTGCAAGAAGACATAAGTCCACAGTCACTAACCAAAGACCGAATGTCAGTAATTGGAAGAACAAGTAGAGAAAAATCCCTCCCTGCATCGCGCCTGCACACGTTGTTTTCTAACGTGATATTTACTCATTTGCTTTATTTGTACGATGCTGGGAACCGTGTCCGGCACTTAGAAGATTTTCAAAGAATACTTGTCGAATAAAAACATGATTGAAAGGATGTTGGTTGCCATGATTGCAGACAGGGTTCCGGGGCCGCTGTTACTTGAATGAGTGGACACCAGCAAAATCTGTATCTGAGCCCCCACCTTCTAGCGCATAAAGAAGAAAGCAAAGAATGCCAGCATATTTGTGTAGGATGCACAGGATGTAGAATTCTAGACAGTCAAAAGCTCATGATGTTGGATCTTTAGGACGTTTAGAGTCAGAACACCAGCGCCAGGGACCAGGGTTTAGATAAAGAACCTACACTTACGTGCACGGGCTGGGGTGGGTGGGGGATCAGAGCCAAGTGGCCCTTCCCCATATCCCACCTTGGGGTTCTGGGTGCCCCCTACTTTACTATCCAAAGGAGGTGTCCCCTCAGCTAAGCAAGCTCAGCAAGGCCAAAGGACTGAGAAACTACTCACCCAGGGTTTCAGGGGCTGCGGGAATGAGGGAGGAGGTGGGAGGAGAGGGAGGGAAGCTGTATTTCTCCATTTTAATTCAGCTCCTGCTCACAGGGCCCCTTCTGGACTATGGGCTCAGGAGGCATTGTGGTCATGCAAGACTGGAGGCTGTCATTATCAGAGGGAGCCACACTCACTGCCATCTCCTTAGGGATCAGGGCAGAGGCTTGAGGCCTGCCCATCATCCCAGGGACCCTGCCCTGCCACTACAGAACTGGCTGGGGACGAGAGCCCAGGGAGGGGGAGAGAGGATACGCAGGGTCAGAGTGGACCTAGGGCTCCAGGGAAGATAGCCTTCACTGCCCCACCAATGGAACACTCCAGTGAGGGTAGGGGTGGGGGCCACCTAATCCATTGTCCTCTTTTGTCATTATCTGTAGCTCTTCTCACTCCCTGACCCACAGCCTATGTCGTCACCTAGACGGTGAGTCTATGAAGAGAGCCAACAGTTTCTTCTCTGCTCAGAACTGTCCCAGACACCCCCAGGGGCACTGCAGGGCACCCTGCGAAAAACACACCTCCCATCTGTCTTGCTCCTGGACCCAGCCCTGCACACAGGGAAGCTTCACACCCCAGCCATACCCGCCTGGGGAAACCCAGGAAGACCGTGAATTGTCTTCACCCAAACCCTCCGCACCCTGGGGCAGCCGCTTCCCAAAACCCGCAGACTCTTTCACCTGGGCCAAAGCTGTGCCCAGGTTTGGAGCCAGGCTCCACCCCAGCCCTCTGGGCCACGTGCTGGATGGAACTCCAGGGCCTCCTTCCAGGCCCATCCGTTTTCGGTGTCACTGAGCCCATTCAAGGGAAAACCACGGACAATACCAAGAGCCACACCTGGGAGCGCTCACTGTGTCAACCTGGTCTCAGCCAGTCACCACCCGCCGCTGGGCCCAGAGCGGCTCCTGACACCCGGCTCCACAGGTGACCGGTCCCTGGACCCCGTGATGAGTGTCTAAACTCGTCCGGGATTTGCTCCCCATCAGGCGCCTGGCTCTGAACATTGTCTCCACCGCAGGCTCGGTTCTCAGGCTGGGTCCTGCGGGCAAACCCCAGGAGAAACGCACAAAGAGGTGCGGAGCGCAGGGCGAGTTCCCAGGGGCACTCCCCCCAGCCCTGGGAGCCAACGACCAGGTACTGCACCCCTGGGGTGCAGGATGGGAGGCAGGGACTCCGTCTTTTCTGGATCCTGCCGGGACCTTCCTTACACCCCGAATTCCCTACTGCTGCTGGCCTCGCGCCCGCCCCTTCTTAATTATTACCGCACCGTTTAATTGGCCGAGCCCGCGTGTGTGTGCGCGCGCGTGCCTCCTGTGCCGAGGGGTCCCCGTGACACCTGGGGCGGCCGGGTGGAGGGTGCTGGCTCCCTGCCCGAGCGCGCGCCCCTCCCCCCGGGCCGCGGGGCTGGCGCGGCGCAGACAGATGGACGGAGCGCGGGGGCGGGGGCGCGCCGACGGGGTGCGAGACGGCGACGGCGACGCGGCCGGGCCTCGGGCGCCCTGACAAAGGCGGGGCGGGCGCGGGGCGCCTTATCAGCGCGAGCAGACCGGGCGCTGCGGCCCGCGCTCGGGCGCACAAAGACCCGGGCCGGGCGGGGGCCGCGGCCGCGAAGATTAATTGCCCAATCAAGTCGCCGGCGCGGGGCGGGGGCGGGGCCGCGGCCCCGGGGGACGCGGGGCGGCGCATAATGAAGTGTGCAAAAAGTTAATTTGCTCCGCGACTCGCTGCTTGCCACAATCAAAGGCGGGCGGCGGGGAGGCGGGGAGAGGCGAGGGGGCACCCTCCTCCCCGCTCCGGCTTGCCATCCCGAGGCGGGGTGGGGACCCAGGGCTCCCCCAACGCTGGGCGCTGGACCGGCCCCTCTTTCGCCAGCTGTGCGTGTCCCGCAGCTCTGGTCCCTCTAGGAGCGAGGCTCTGCTCTCCAGCAAGCGCGACGGTCGGCGGGTCCGGAGCGCGCCCTCGGTGCCCCAGCACCGCTCCAGGCGGCCTGGGCCCTGCTTTCCCTGTCGCGCTCTCCTTTCACAGCTCCGCAGGAGGAAGTAGGGTCTATGAGCGTCCGTGTCACCAGAGGAACCCGTGGCACGAAGATGCTGAGAAAATGCACCATTGTCGTGAGGCTCTTCTCAGTCCAGAGCCTTGGGTGGAAAATACGCCCGGTGGCAAGTGTCAAAGGTGAAATGGGATGCCAACTGGGAAGATGACATTGTCCAAGCTCCTGGGAGAAGACAGCACCCAAGATCCCAGCGTGGGGGCAGGGAGGAGTGGAGAGGTTATGGGTGAGGGATCTAGAATTGCCTCGCCACCCAGAGGAGGTCCCCATGAGAGAGGAAAGGCTTATCTCTCTGTCTCGCTAGTTTCAGAAGGGACAAGCAGTTCCAATCTCAGCTAATCAACCATCAGACAAAGAACGGGAGGTCAGACGAAAGGGGAAAGGTCACAGGCAAACCAGGGACTCCTCCCCCAGACTTATGAGTGGATGAGTCTTATCTGGGTCAGGGGGAAAGGTGCTTTGTTTGGGTAAGTCGTTTCTCTGGACAGAAGAGGGTAGGGGCACCTCTGACAGCAGATAGCTGGGGATTTCTTAACCATTGCTGCCTTCCAGGAGCGCAGGGCTCAGGTTTACGGCTGTCACAGGTGGGCTGATGGTGCAGGAAGAGACCCAGGCAGCCTGGAACAGCAACTCCACTGAGTGGCTTCAAGTCACTTAACCTCTCTTCTATAAACTGAGAGTAATGGGCTGTTACCAGTGAGAGCAGAGGGGACCAGCTCAACGCTAGGCACGGGGAACAGGGAGGCCCGTGGAACAGGGAGGCCCGTAAAGGTAGCTATGATACTGTTTTTCAAGAGGAAAGGCGCTAGGGCTGGAACTGAGGCTGCGCAGCTTCAGAGATCACAGGTTCCCCACCCCGGGGGACTGCCAGGGTCCAGTCCAGGTTCATGGTTGAACACCAGGCCCATGCCCAACCTGGGTCCCACGTACTGGGCACCCTGGAAAGAAAAAGAGCAAGCTTGCCCTCCCGAAGTGGCAGAGAAAACAGTGCACCAGTCCCAGTGGCCAAGGAGCTCAGCCGAGGTGCCAAGGCCCCCTCCTCCACAGTGGCTCCCAGGCCAGGCTGGCCAGCTTACCCCCTGGCTCTGACTGGTGGCTCCCGAGTCCTTGTTCTCTGACTCACTGCCCAGGCCTGTCTCTGGGCCCTGGCGGGTCCACAGGACTGGCGAGGAAGCCTTTGAGGGTGATGGGAGCCAGGCTTTCAGGCAAGAAGGGTGGGGTTTCAGCCAAACCAAGATTTATGGGCCTGATCCTAATAATGAAAGAAAAAAGAAAAAAGGACGCATGTTCGGCAATGCCCAGGGACCAGGACTGCTGCCCTATTACCAAAAATGTCGTCGCTCTCGACTCTGCAAATTAGCATAAAACATGCTGTTTTGCATTCGTTTGCATCTCATTTGCATGCTAATGACTTGATGCCACAATGCACCCAGTCCCCTAAGAGGCTTCTGGTCTTAGGTTTTCTCCCAGCCTCTGTCCCTTGTCTTGCACAGAGAAAATCAGGAGTTCTCCGTTCTGGGCCAGGCTGGACCACTCACTCTGGACTTATCCTGCCCCTCTCTGAGTCTCAGTTTTCCTCTACGTGAGCTTAAGAGGACAAACTGAGCAGGGGTTTTCAAATTATGCTTCCACAGGCCCTGTGGGGGCTGCAGGCAGAGAGATAGGGGAGCAGGTGGGGCAGGCGCCCCCCTCCCCTTCCATCCCCTCTGAACAGCTGGGGCTCTGAGGAAAATTTCTCTTGAGCAATGCAGAGCTGTGTTTAAAAAAAAAAAAAAAAAAAAGTTTGCAAACAAATGGGTTCAGTTTCTCCGCCGATCCCTTAGTCTTCCCAGTGCAAGATTCTCTAAAGACTCACAATAGCACTGGGCAGGCATTTCATTCATTCAGTCCGCACACAACCCTTGAGATAAGTGCTATTGTTATAGCCCCATTTTATAGATGAGTACACTGAGACACTGAAAGGTCAAGTAATAGCTCAGTTCAACCAGCCACTGTCTAGTAAAGACTCAGACTCGGGCAGCCAGCTCGGGAGTCAGCCCGCCGTCTGTCCAGGTTGACTCTCAGTGTCGCATGAGGAAACTGAGGCCCAGAGAGGGAGAGGGCTCCTCTAAGCCTAGCAGCCGGACCCCATTCCTCCCTAGGTCTCTGCCACCGAGGATGGCTGCCGAAGGGAGAGCTGGGTTCCAAAGCCGGCCCAGCGAGCCTGGGGGGCTCCTTGCTGGTGGCCACCAAGGTCGCCCCTCCTCCCCGGCCGGCCTCTTCCCAGCTGGTGGGCTTCAGGGGGCCGCAGGCTGAGCCCCTCCACCAGGGCAGCCGGCGGGCTGCGCAGCACCAGGTGTGCCCTGTGGAGCCAGCACACAATGGCGGCCGCCACGCAGGTGGAGGCGCCCTCGAGGGGGCCTGGGGAAGGGGGTGGGAGCTGTCCTTCTGCAGAGGCCAGCAACACCAGGTGCTGTGGCCCGCCATGAGGAGTCTGGCTGGGAACCCCCAGATGCAGAGGTGACCGGGCCCCCTGAGGGGTCCTGTGGGGGCTCGCCCTCCCTTCTCCCCATTCATGGCCGTATGTCCCCACGCCCTCCTGCCAGCCACCCCCTGAACCGCCCCTCTCCCCCGCCCCAGCCACCTCGGCCTTCTTCAGCCCCTCCCGGACCCCAAGCTCAGTCCTACCTCCACCTCAGCACCTGCTGTCCCCTCTGCCTGGATCACCCGGCCTGGCCCTCAGCACCTTCCTGGTCTCCACTCGGAGATGCTTCCCTGACCCCCAACTGAAGAAAACGACCGCACCCTCCCCCGTTGCCCTCCCCCGCTGCCCCCCACCCGTTGCCCTCCCCCGTTGCCCCCGCACATTGCCCTTGTTTTCTCAGCAGCTGCTACTGCCCGGAACTTGTTTAGCTACACGTTGCTGCAGGAGGGTCCAGACCCTCTGCCTCTGCGGGAAGGAGAGGGCAGGGCTGCTGCTTGTTGACCTGGTCAGCAGCCGTCGCCCCGTTCACCCTGCCCTAGAATGGGAATCCCAGGGGCTCAGGGATCCACGTTTGTAGGGTTCCCAGGGACTAGCATTGTGCCAGCACACAGTAGGTGCTCAAAAAAAACTTGTCACACGGATGAGCAGTTTGCAAGACTCTGGACTGGGAGTTGGGAGAGCCGAGTCCCTTTCTGGCAATTTCTTTCCCTTCTGGGAAATTCAGCCTCTTCTCTGAAAGGTGAACTCTGCAATTCCTGTCACCTTCGCCAGGACCGTGGAGGGTCAACTGTGGCCCACTCTTACTCATTTCCAGGAAAGACTGATGGCACAGTTGCCAGGAGGCGAAGGGTAGGCAAACTTGGTTCCAATTCGGTCATGGCTACCACCTTGCTGTTCACCTTGGGGAAATCCCTGTCCCTCTCTGAGCCTCCATTTCTCCATTAGCAAAAGGGCGCAGCAGTTGTGAGGACTGCATGAGATGATGGAAGGAACAGTGTTGTCAGAGTGTGGAATGTCACACCTGTGAGTGTCATTTCTTATAAGAAGCCAGAGCAGAGGGCCGTCACAACACGATCCCACCAGCTGGTACTCTGATTCTTTGTCTCCTGAGGGTACCAACCTGATGGGTTTGTTGTTTGCCTGGCACACAGTAGGGCTTTATTCACTGCCTCTGCGGCTGTTCATGTCTGATTATTTGGATTCTCCAACCCAGATGTTCAGAAGACACAGGGAGACGGGGGGGGGGGGGGGGCGGGCAGGGGCACAGCCGAGTTCAGCTTTGGAGGCTGACCAGGGAGGATGAGGCTGGGGAACCCAATGAGGCCAAGAGGGGAGCAAGGGTGAGATCCAGCAGCCCTAGGGACAACCTGAGGATTGAGCCTCCGTCCTGGAGCAGTGGGAACCGCGGGGTGGTTGTAAACAGGGAAGCAAGGGACCTGGTGACACATGTTAGCATGCTCACTCTAGGGCTTGGAGGGGTGTGGGCGCGGCTCAGAGGTACAGCGTGTGCTTAGCCCGCACGAAGCCTGGCTTTAATTCTCAGCGCGCACACACACACACACACACATCAAAATAGCAATTTTAAAAAGCCCCTCCGCTCCCAGATGCCGGTTTGGCTGCTGGTGGTTCAGCCCACGACCCCCTCTCCCTCAGTACCAGAACCCAGGAGCAGCAGGGCGCATGGGCACCCAGAACAGTGACCGCGTTTCCTACCCTCTTTTTCTGGCCAAGAGGATGCAGGCAGAGCACCGCCTTCAATTTCCGGGGGGACCTTCTAGAGAGACCCGCACTTTCTTTGCGTCCTTCTCCTTAGCTGGAACGTGAGCCTGATGACTGGAGAATGAGCAGCCATTCGGGACCATGAGGTGTTGAGGGTGGAACAATAGAACAGAAGGGACCGGGTCCCTGAGGACCAAGGAGCCATGGCACCCACCTGGCACTGCCGGCCTCCAGGCTGCTTCTGAGAAAAGGGAATTGGTGTCTGCCTCTTGGAAGTCACTGTGCTCGCGAGCTGTCTACCACCCTCGGCCAACCCCAGATCCAACAGACCCACGGGGCACAGACGGCCTCAGTGCTCCATGGGCCCCTGTGCACAGGGCAGAGGGTGCTCCTGGGCCTTCCTGTGCCTAGCTGCTGCCAGGCTCTCGGCCCTGACCACCCAGCTCTGCCATCTGAGGGCACGGCCCAGCTCAGCCCCCAGAATTGGCTGGACCCAGCTCTGACAGGCACGGAGGTCCCCAGGGCCTGAGGCCAGGCCTCCTTCTGTGGCCGTGGTGGCAATGGCAGGGTGGACTGCCCGTCCCTGTGGACCCCCTCCAGCCCCTGCCCACCCACCCTGCCCCCTGCACCCAAGGAGCTTCTCAGTGCTCGTTCCTGGTCTCACCAGCTCCACTGCAGCGTCCTCCACGGCCCAAGCCCCTCTGGAGGACGACCGGTCTCTCCGGTCCTCTGGGCCGGTGGGAGGGGACCCCTGCTCGACTCTTCAGAGCTCAGCTTGAAGTCGCACTCATGGGCACAGGTCCCAGCTCCACGTCTCCTGAGCCCTGGACCTCAGGTAGCTTGTTAAGGCACACGGGGACTTAATTCCCTCCTCCATGAAACACAGACGGCGAGAACCACCCCTTCCTGTTGCTGTGGCGCTGAAGGAGTCAGTATGAGGACTCTGGTTACCCTGCTGCATTAACAAACAGCCCCAGACGTGGATTGTGAATGATCGTCTTGTGTTTACGGGTCAGGAACTCACACCGAAGGCACAGGGGTGGCTGCCCTCTGCTCTGTGGTATCTGGGGCCCCAGCTGGGCAGGGCTCAAGGCTGGGGCTAGAATCATCTAGAAGCGTCTTCCCTCCCATGTTTGACTATTGAGACCATGGACCTCAGCACCTCCCGAGGCCTCTCCTTGGGTCCTGGGCGTCCTCCCGGCTGAGTTCCCAGAGGGAGCGTCCCCGGAGACCGGCAGCAGCGGCATGGCCACCAGAAGGCCCAGCAGTGGACTCCTTTCTCCCCTTCTCATCCCTGGAGGCAGTCCGGGAGGAGGCGTGCACCCACCCTCCCAGGGGAGGTGCATCAAGGAATTTGGAGCCATATGTTGAATTTTGTAGTTTTTATTTAATTGAGAAAAGGCCTCACTGTGTTGCCGGGGCCAGTCTTGAACCCAGGGCTTAGGCAATCCTCCCACCAAAGCCTCCTGAGCAGCCGGGGCTAAGGTGTCACCCCCCACGGTCGTATTTTAAAGATGGCTTCAGTCCTGAGTCCTGGCCCGTCTGAGGAATGCACTAAGGAGCTGTTAGAAGCCCAGGGTGACAGCGACTCCCGGGGTCCCTGCAGGTTCCCTCCTGTCCATGTTGAACCAGTCACAGCCGGTGACATAGAGGGGTTACTGGGCCAGGCCCCTGGAACCTGGCACTCCTGCTGAGCCGGGGGGCGGCACCAAAGCCCAGCCAGGACCAGAGCTAATGTGTCTTAATACCGTCCAGGCACCTGGCCAAGCCCTTGCCACGCAGAGGCGGATCCTATCATGATGCCCACTTACTGTGGAGGAGCTAAAGGCTCAGAGAGGCCAAGGGTCTTGCTCAAGGCCACGCAGCTAGGAAGAGGCACAGCCCAGATTTGAACCTAGGCTGTGGGTGGTCAGAGCTGGTCCTCACTCCCCCAGACCAAGCTGGGCAATGGTCCAGCCTGCCAGGTGGAACGGGCTGTCCTGACTGTTTGGTGACAGACAGGGAGGGCTCGTTCTGCTGGACGGAGAGCAGGACCAGGAGGCTTGTCAGCTGGGGAGAGGGGCCAAGGCCTCCGTCTGGAGGGTGGGGGAGGGGAGCGGGGCGAGCCCAGACACAGGGCAGTCCCTGTAGCAGCAGTGAAGCGTCACCACGGGATGAAGATAAAGAAAGCCCTGGTCACGGGAGTCTAGTCTGAGGGTCGGGGAAGGCTCCTGACTGTGTCCCTGGAGCCCCAAACAGGCTGCCACTGCCCCCACCTGGAGCAAGGCTCCGCCTGACAGGGCTCGGCCGTAGGCGGGGAAGGGGGCACCACTCCATGTGACAGCCAGGACCCCACCAGCACCAGGACCCCAGGCAGCCAGACACCCCGGCAGGACGGCTCTGCCTGGAGCCGGAGCCCTGTCTTCTCTGCTCTGCCCCCTCCTGCCCTCCTTCCTCCCTCCTTCCTCCCTCCCTCCTCCCTCCTTCCTCCCTCCTCCCTGCCCTCCTCCCTCCCTCCCTCCTCCCTCCTTCCTCCCTCCTTCCTCCCTGCCCTCCTCCCTGCCCTCCTTCCTCCCTCTTTCCTGCCCTCCTTCCTCCCTCCTCCCTGCCCTCCTCCCTCCCTCCTTCCTCCCTGCCCTCCTTCCTCCCTCCTTCCTGCCCTCCCTCCTTCCTCCTTCCTACCCTCCTTCCTCCCTCCCTCCTCCCTCCTTCCTCCCTCCTTCCTGCCCTCCTCCCTCCCTCCCTCCTCCCTCCCTCCTTCCATCTCTTGCCAAGGCGAGGGAAGGAAACCCATCTGACCCTCATGGCCGTGACCTTCACCACAACATGAAGCAGAGCCCGAGCTGTGGCCAAGCCCGCCCCAGGGTGTTGTGAGCCCACAGTGGCCTTTCGCTCTCCAGGAGTCAGGTGGAGAGGGGGGCTGACTCCTCCCTGAGCAAGGTGGTCCCGACCCCAGGGTCCTTGCCAGGCAGCTTCCCAGAGCACTGGATTGTGTGCTGGGCCGCCACGGGCTACTTGCTGAGCCCCTCTGAGCCTCAGATTTTCGTGGTGGCGACAACTTCAGGTCTGAGGGGTGTGTGAGGCTGGAGGACTGTCCGTGGCACCTGGTCACAGGAGTGCTTCTGCCTGGCCTGGTCCTTCGCTGGCACAGGCCTCTGACCTTTCTCCCAGGCCCGTGGGGCAGAGCCAACTCCCAGCTGCTGCTGGCGAGCGGTTGGGAGGGTGGACAGGCAGGCTGTCGGCCCGGCCACATGCCCAGAGAACCTTCTGTGCCCTGGCTCCCTCGCCAGGCAGGCCCAGCCTAGCGGCCACTTCCTGTGCCCCCGGCAGGACAGGGCTGCGCGCCCCTCCCCTCCTGCATCTCCACTCAGCTGACCACAGCGGCCACCCCTCCCCCCAGGCCCTGGAAACAGAAGTCTCCAATATAAATGCAAATTCGCTGCGGTCCCCAGTCTTGGCTGGCAGCTCCACCAGGCTGGGGACAGGAGCTGACACTGGTCCAGTAGAGATAAGGTGCTTCTGGGCCACCCCGCCCCTGGCCCTGCCCACCCCTCAGCCTGTCACTCCACAGAGACCAGGGGAGGGTGGGGGTCCCAGTGACTTGCTGCCCTTCCTCTTCACTGTCCCAGGAGGCCCCCGGTGGTCTGCAAAGGCCCTCTCTGCCACGGCCGGGAGGGGGCTAGCAGGGACAAGAAGAGGGGATGGGGAGACTCGGCCATCAGCCTGCCCCAGGTGCAGCCACCACAGCCCCCACTTCCTTCCTGCCCCAGCACCCCGACGGGCAGCCTGGAGCCCCGACGGCCCTTCTTGGGGTCTTTTCTCCCTCTGGACGGGGGAATCCCCGGAGACACCCCGCACACCTCCTTGGCCTACAGCCACTTGAACTGTAGGCCAAGTTCAAGTTCAAGTGGGACAGGGCAGTTCCACGGGAAGACGTCTGGGGTATCACCCCGCCATCCCCACGTCCCATCCCACAAGCCGGGATCCTCAACAGGGAGGGAGGAGTCTGGCAGGTGCTTTGTGTGACCCACGCAAGACAGCAGGGGAGGCTTAGGTTCCGGGGTTGGACCGTCCAGTGCCACAGGCCAGGTTTAAATCCAGCACCTCGGCCAGGTACATGCCTGTCATCTCAGCGGCTCGGGAGGCTGAGGCAGGAGGATCGTGAGTTCAAAGTCAGCCTCGGCAACTTAATGAGGCCCTAAACAACTCCGTGAGACCCTGTCTCTAAATAAAATGCCAAACAGGGCTGGAGTGGGACTCCGGGGTCCAGCGCTCCTGAGTTCCATCCCTGGTACCCTATAAAGAAATAAATAAAAATAGATCCAGCCCCTTCCTGCCTCCGGCTCTCGGGTCACCTCTGAGAGAAGTCTCCCTGCGGCCTCATGTGGGCAGCCCCTCCTCTACCTTCAGAGACCACGGGGCCCTTGGGCTTCCTCCCGGTGTCTGTCGTGAGGTGAAATGAGCTCATTCGCTCCTGTCTTCCTGTGGTTTTCTCTGAGCAGACACCACCTATCAGTATCCCCCACCTCGACCCTCTCCGGGGGTCACGACACACCCTTCCTTCAGCCAGTCCAAACTGTTCAGTGACACTGCCGAGGTGGCGCAGCGCAGAGCTGGCCCAGTAGGTGCTCAATAAATGCTCACGGCTGTGGCTACTGTTATCACACAAAGGCTGTGAGGGTCCTGGTCCCAGAGGTCTGACTCCTGACCCTCTGCCACAGAAATCCCAACCCAATTCTGCCCCTTCCCACCATGCTGGCCATGGGGGCCAGGCCCTCGTCCCTCACCTACTGACCCCTGCCCCTGGGTGAATGCTGCCCCTCTGTCTCAGCCTCTGTCTGTAAATGGACGGGGTGATCTGCCGTGGCCCGAAGCCTCACAGAGTCGCTCTGAGTCAGGGAACACAAGGAGGGAAACTCACTTTCTAGCCCCTCAATATGACCCTGTCCCAAGAGGAACTCTGGATGCCCCTCCTGATGGTCCGGCCTCTACCAAGGTGGCCTCCACGGGGCATCCTCCCTGCTCAGGGCCTCCAGGGCCCTGCACTGGGAATCCAAGGCCCTGCTCTGCCCTAACCCAACCAGGTCGTGCCTCGGGCCTTCTTCCAAGGAGGGGGTTTCCATGGTTGCACTATTTCTCCAAATTTGGACAAAATCCCAGCCCTTCCCCTCCCCAAGCCCCACACGCAGTCCTTCTTCCTCACAGTTTATGGTCTACTTCAGATGGCCTCATTTAAAAAAGTCAAGCCAAACCCGGCTAATGGAGACCTTTCTACTACGCCATAAATGAAAATCACTATCAACCACCATTGAGAGGGCAGACATCGACGTTTGCTAAAATAAATACTTAAGGACTCAAAGTTTGGTACCCCCGGCAAGAGGGGAATCCTGACCTCGGGTTTGGGAGTTCTCAAGATGAGAATTCTCCAGGGACTTTCTGAATTTCTTGGTTCACTAGACAGACATTTCCTGAGAACGTCATGTGCCCGCCCCAGGAGGCTGGTCCGGGAGGCACCACTCCCCATCCTCCCTGCAAACTCCAGTTGAGGCCACGGCTCATGCCACTCGTGACGCAGCTCATTGGCAGGGACCTACTGAGTGCTGGCCAGCTCTCCTCCCTCACATTACCCAACACAGGGTCTCGCCCGTGGAGGTGGGGGGGCCGGGTGCTCAGGGTGACCCGAGCCACACACACGGTAGAAGGTGCCTGCCCGCTGCGCTGGTTCTAAACGCTCTCTCCAGGACCCCTCCTTTTGGGGGCTCCAGACCCTCGGAAACAGCAGCTGAACTCAAACAGAAGTCAAAAGTGGAACCTTTAGCAAATTTGGTAAAATTCAATGGGCAATTTCACTCCTAGGACTTCATCTAAGAGAAGTAGTCGTGAATGTGGGTTAGAAGTGCAAGATGATCTCGGCAGCATTGTGGATCATTGTAAAAAAGCTGAGAATAACCTGAGTGTCCATCAATAGGGGATTCAGCAAATAAAGACGGTACTTTCCATGTAAAGGAAACTATACAACATTTACCAGTGAATCTGTAGAATACGTAGACATGGGGAGACGTTCATGCAATACTGTTAAGTGGAAAAGTAGCTACGGAACAGGAGGTACTATATAATTCCTTTTAAAAAATACAAATGTGCATCCTAGAAAGATTAAGAGGACTTTAGATTAGAAAGGATTTCTAGAACAAGAAGCAAAAAAAGTACAAACCATATAGGTAGATGTTAATTAATATTACATCATTAAAATTCACCCATTTAGAGCCTTGTGCAGTGGTACACACCTGTAATCTCAGTTAATTGGGAGGCTGAGGCAGAAGGATCATAAATTCAAGGCCAGCCTGGACAACATAGAAATCCTGTCTGAAAAAAGAAAGAAAGAAAAAAGTTCAACATTTTAAAAAGTGGGAAAACAAGTCACAAGTTGGGAGAGGTTGGTATAACCATGACGGACAAAGATGAGCATCCAACATATACAAAGAGCTCCTGCAAATCAACAAGACAAGGACAATCAAAAAAAAAAAAAAAAAGCAGACTAAAGATTGGAACAGACCTAGATAGCGAATAGAAAATATGAAGAGTCAAGGGCTGGGGATGTGGCTCAAGCGGTAGCGCGCTCGCCTGGCATGCGTGCGGCCCAGGTTCGATCCTCAGCACCACATACCAACAAAGATGTTGTGTTCGCCGAGAACTAAAAAATAAATATTAAAAATTCTCTCTCTCTCTCTCTCTCTCTCTCTCTCTCTCTCTCTCTCTCCCTCCCTCTTCTAAAAAAATTTAAAAAAAAAAGAAAATATGAAGAGTCAATAAACAAAAAATGATCAACCGCTGAATAATTAGGGAAATCCAAATTAAAAGCTCATTCATGACCATAAGATTGGCAAACCTTAAAAAGGTGCACAAATTCAAATGTAATCAATTATGTTGAAACAAAACAAACTCCTTGACACCGGTGACTGGGGGGTCAGTTGCACAGTGACTCTGGAGAACAATGCAGCATTACTGTTGCACATATTTACGACCCGGCAATGCGTTCCTAGAGACCTCGGAGAAACACCTGTGTGTGTTCAGAGTGTGGGTCAGGACCCGCCCCTTCTCTTAATTGCCTTTTGACTTTTACTTGCCCCAGGAACGAGGCTTCAAGTGTCCCACATTTCCACCTGGCAAAACCCAGACCTGTGAGGTGGTCACGGAGCGGGCCAGGCGGGCCTCTGGGGCAGTCTCTGGGTGGAAGCAGGGGATGAGGAGAGCTTCTATGACCCTCAGGTGGTTAGGAAAAGAGGTGGCGGGTTCGAGAGCAGGACTTGACCATAAAGGACGGTTCATCCAAATAGCAGACGGCTCTACTGCAAATGCAAAAGGATCCAGATGCAAAGGGATCAGCAGCTCCTGGTGAGCGGGAAGTGTCCGAGGTGAGCGGGAAGTGTCGGGGTGTGGCTGGGGAGCAGGGTGCCCGCCAGGGTGTGCAAAGCCCTGGGTTTAATCCCCAGGACTGCAAAAGAAAGCAGGCGTCTCCGTGATGCACTGGCAGGTGGGGAGAAGGAAAAGAAAAGGCTGAGCTGCTGACATCGTGGAACAGGAGGGCTGAGACACTCCTGCAGGCAGGCACGGCAGCACCTCTAGCTCAGCAAACTGGCCTCAGGGTGGGGGGCTGGGGTCGGGGCTGGGAGGGAGACTTCTTTCCCACGCCCCCCCCCCGCCCCCCCATTGTACCTTTCTGTTTTGCACCCTGCGGGTGACCCCATGGAGAAGTGTACCCAGACAGAAATTTTAGCATGGAGAGGACACGGAGTCACGGAGACACAGTGCATGTACGACACTGAGGGGGCCGGCCGAGCTGTCCGCCATGGGGCTGGTGGGGGACACTTCCTTCAATCCTGTTGCTTCAACTCTGGAAGGTTTTCAGGTATTTTTCCAGCCACCTTTTTACCTTTTTACCTTTTTACCTTTTTTTTTTCTTAGGTTTTAGGTTTTCCCTGGGAACCTCGGGGAGCTGACGGCCTCTTGGCATTGTACCCACCGGATCCCTGCACGGAGCAGACCCATTCATCACCTGTGCCCAGCGGTCCCCTCGCCCCACCACGGACTCCTCCTTGATGTCTTCCTTTGACTTAATGGTCTACTGGGTCCCACCCCAGGTGACTCGTTAGCAGAGGCGTCTCCGTGAGGGAACTGGCACAACGGCACAAGGTCACCTTGGGGACCTCAGCCTCCCTCTGGCCTTCAGGGTGTATCTGTATCTCTCCGTCTCTGACCCCGCATCCCCCAGCCCCGGTTCTCCCTCCTCCAGCTGCACCGGCATCCATGTTCCCAAACCCCCCAGCAGGATGGGCAGCTTCCAGGACCGCCAGCCCTCTCCCCACGCACATGTCCCGCACGATCCCCTGGACGGCAAATGTGACAGCGTCCGCTCCCACGGCCAGGCTCTTTGGCACAGGTCACGTGAAGACATGGACACTCTCGGAGTTGGCCAGATCCCATCCCTGAGCCCTGTAAAAGCAGTGGGTCTCCTCTGGCCGGTGCCCGAGGCTTGGGGGTTCCACACACCAAGTGACCATGGCAATGCCACAGGTTGAGGAGTGCAGGTGACCTCTAGAGGCTGACGGCCACCATGAAAACGAGGCCCTCCGTCCTCCAGCCTCAAGGAACTGAATCGCGGCCAGCGAGAGTGAGCTTGGAAGTGGATCCTTCCCGAGAGCCTTGACTTCTCCCATGATTCCTGCCCCAGGAGCCCGGTCCCGCTGTGCCAGGCCTGGGGCTTCCAGAACCGTGAGTGAAGGGTGTGGGGGTTAAGCCGCCCTGTTCACGGCAACTTGTGACACGGCGAAAACTAACAGACGCAGCCGGGCGCCGAGGCCCAGGCCTGTCATCCCAGCGGATGAGGAGGCTGAGGCAGGAAGATCAGAAGTTCAAAGGCAGCCTCAGCAACAGTGAGGCGCTAAGCAACTCAGTGAGACCCTGTCTCTAAATAAAGTGCAAAACAGGGCTGGGGACGTGGCTCCAGTGGTCGGGTGCCCCTGAGTTCCATCCCTGGTACCAAAAAAGAAAGAAAGAAACTAACAGACACGCCGTGCTGACGTGCAGGGCCCTTCTTCAGAACCTCAGTCCGGGGGGTCTCCCGGGTGCCCACAGCTAACCCCTCCCCCCACCCAGGTCTCTGCCCAAATATCGCCTTCCCGAGGGAGCTGCCCTCCACACCCTCTAGGACGGCACCCCCTTCTCCCTCCCCTGCCCACGGCTGCTTCTCCCCACCTAACAGGCCGCGGTGTGGCTTCATCTGAGCACCCTCTTATTTTGCGGTGATGTTAAACGTGGAGGAGGGCTGCAAATGGGGTGCAGCCTCCTGTAGGCCGCCTCCTCACCCAGGACCTCCAAATGGTGGCACCTCCACACAGTTGCTTTCTCGTTCCCTTTTTGTAGCGGCAGCGATTCTTCCAGAACCGTAGGGTAGGTTCCAACCTGACTTCCCATCGCCCCAGAACACCTCCGTCGTCCGCCTGCCCCTCAGCCTCACAGAACCACCCCACTCAGTAACGGCCATCGGGACCAAGGACGTCTCAAGGTCAGACCCCGTGGGTGGGGGGGCCATTGTCCTAAAGTCGACACCCTTTATAAGAAACAGAAGGACACTCAAAAGACAGATGGACAGATGGTGGTCACAGACGCGGGAGCATCTCACCACCCTATTGCCCTCCCCTACCCAGAAGGGTCCCTCTGTCCTCCTTGCCTCTCGTCACCTGGATGCTCATGGGGATTTCAAGCCTCCTCAGCTCGGCTCATCCGGTGGCCGATCTCGATTCCATGGCGGTTTGGCGGGATGGGCAGGAACATGACGGAAGTCACTTTGTCTCTTCTTGGTACTCTCCAGCAGGAGGTCATGTCCGTCTGTCCCCTAACGGGTGGCATGACTTTTCGGCACTTGACCAAGATAGTCTCTGCCCTGATTCTGAGTGACTATAAAGTCACTCTCCTGTTGGTGACCACGGCGTCTTGGGAGGGAGAGACACTTCAACACAATGTGAAATTCCTATCTGCAACAAAGTGTTACAAGATGACTTTCTGTCTGTTGGTTTGGTTGGTTTGGTTTGGGATGGAGCCTCACTGTGTGGCCTGGGCTGGTCTCCAACTCCTGGGCTCCAGCGATCCTCCTGCCTCAGCCTCCTGAGTTCCTGGGACCATGGCGGGGGGGGGGGGGTGCTGGCACTGTGCCTGGCTGGCCCGGTGGTGACCCTTGCCTGGACTGATTGTCACTGACTCCTGGGCATCCACTATTAGAAAGCGCTTCCTCTCCCGGTGCTTGTTACCAGGTGGGCCCCTGGAGGCCTAGTTTTATTCCACAGGTTCCAATCTGTTACTGTCATTATTTTGATGCTCCAATTGTCCCAGATGTGGCCAGCAAGCATCCCCTCAGGTCGGCCCCTGTCCTCTTCTGATGAGTTCCAGCATCACACACCAGGGCGCTGGGTGCTGTGCGCTTTCTCAGTCCTACCCCCACCCCCCAACCCAGCTGCTTTCCCAAGCCCCGGGTCCTTTCCGCGGAGGCCGGTATTTAGGAACCAGACCTGGGCGTCAGGCATTATTATGGCTACATAAGGAGCAGATTGCTGCCTCCAGGCCCTCTCTGTAACAGAGGGTGGACATAGACGCCTGCGACACACAGAGATGCGCGTGCACCCTGCTGCTGCACTTTGGGAGTAGTTTGGGTTCCCAAGGGTCCACTGGGGTTGGTAGTGGGAAGTGCGGTGGACCTTTAAGAGGCGGGGCCTAGTGGGAGGTCTTTAGGCCACTGGGGAAGTTGGTTCTCAGGCATCCTTCGGTGATTCTCTCCAGAGGGTTGTTATAAAAGATTGGCTTTTTCTGTCCTCTCTGGTTTCCTGTCCCAGATGGAACCACTTGTTCCTGTGGGCGCCCCCATGCCAATGTGCCACCATTCACTGCCTTCCCAAGAAGACAACCCAATGTCTCCTCTGCACCTAGTCTTAGACTTTGAACCCCTAAAACTGTGTGCTAAATAAATCTCTTTTCTTCATAATTAGTCTACATCAGGTGTTTTGTTACAGTGATGAAAATCTGACTACTACACTTATCTATCTGTATATGCCGAAAACAGGAGTTCAAGGGCTGGGGATATAGCTCAGTTGGTAGAATGTTTGACTCTCATGCATAAGGCTCTGGGTTCAGTCCCCAGCTACACACACACACACACACACACACACACACACACACACACACACACACATAAAACATGAGTTCACACAATTTCCTCCAACTCCAATCCAACATCACGGGGCTCCTGGTTTCCACAGGTGTAATTCCCTTTTCCGGCAATAAGTAGCCTGGTTCTCCTTAACCTGAATATTTGCACTTGCTTGTTCAGTCCCCCAACCCACTAGGCCACTGCCCCCTCACTTGTCTTCCCTGCTTGGTCCCAAACCCTTCAGGGCTAACTCAAACGAATATTGGGGAAGAGAAGGAGGAAAGAGGAAGCTGAATTCTTCATTTTCTTTTATTTTGAACTTATATTATATTCACTTGCTACAAAAATTAAAACTATAGAAAAGTATACAGTGCAAAGCCCTCCTCCCTCTCACCCTTCTCATTCCAATCCTACAGTCTCCACAGGTGACACCTATTGTAGTTTGTTATATACCAGCTAACAGAAAAATTTTTATCGCCTGCCCCGCCCCCAGCCTTTTGCACAAACCTTTGCTCATGCTCCTTTTCTCATTTGTCAACACGTCTGGCAGATGCTTCTGTACCCGTACATTAAGCCTGACCTCACTTTTAGTGGCTGTATAGTATTCCATGGCTGGATACTCCATGCTTTATTTAGTCAGTTCAAGTATAAATAGACATTTAGATCATTTCCAAGACTACAATTAAAACTTTGAATGCTTTTATTTCACACACGTGCAAACACATTCATGGAATAAATTTCTAAAAACGGGATTTGGGGTGTGAGTGATACTTTATGTTTAAATAATTAACGAGCCATAGTTTATCTCCCTCCTTGGGATGTCGGCTCTGAGAAGAAAGGCATGTGTATTCACTACTGTTTTCCCAGCACCAGGAACCACTAGAATGTGGTAGGTACTAATTATTTACTCCTGTTCTCTGATTCTAGACTTGACTCTGTCGAGCATTTATAGAGCACCCACTGTATGCTCATCTTCCAAACACTCCTGGGAGTGACAGACCATTTGATAGCTCCATTTTACAGAAGAGAGTCCCAAGACTCAGAGTAGAACCATACGTAGGTGAGGTCCCCCGGTGGGCCTCGGCCTAGTGACCCTCTCCACCCAGGTGAGTCGGACCCAGGGGTATGCGGCCCTCACCACCAAACCTGCGGCCCCCACACGCCTCCAGTCTCCCAGGCCCTGGGGCCGCTCATCTGCTCACTCACTTCCTGGTCCCAGGGCTTCACCCCCACCCTCAGCCAACACAAGGCAGGACCAAGGAGAGGCGCTGTCATTTCCATACAGCTGTCCCTGGGAGCCGGGCCCTGCCTGAGCCCCCCCATTTTTCCTGAAAAGGCTGAATTGTCTGGGCCATTTGGGGGGCTCCCCTCGGCCCAGGCCGCGCTGCCTGGGCCGGGCCTGGCCAGGCTATTATCCGACATTATCTCACCCCCTGCTCCTGAAAGGGACCAGTGACTGCTGCCCCGGCCTCCCGGCTGCCCGGCCTCCCCGCTGCTCCGTCTTTTCCACTTAATTACCCCCCTCATTACCCGGCAGCCTGCACAGGCCGGGCCACAACTGGGGCGTGAGTAATCCCCGCGTCGCACACCCCGCCAGCCCGGCCGCGGCCAGGAGCCCTTGGCCACAGGGCCCAAGAATCAAGGAGCCAGAGCCGGCCTGGAGCACAGGGAGCCCTGGCCCAGCTTCCCGGTCAGCCCCGTCAGCCCTGGTGCTGGGGCCTCCACCCGCCCACCCCCACGGTGACCTTGAACTTCCCCAGGCCACTGAAGTCACGGCCCTGTGCCTCTGAGACAGGAGGAGCAGGAGGGGCCCACGTCTGGCTCGCCACCGCCAGGGTGACCTCACCAGGGCCCAGCATGACCTCCAGGGCCACCGGCCCCTCCAGCTCTCCCCCGTCCCTCCTCTGCCGGCAGCACCCAGGTCCCCTGTCCTCTTCCCTCCCTGGCGCCTGGCCTGAGCCCTTCCTGCTTCTGGACACTCTTCCTGGCGCCCCGGGGCTGGTCACCTTCTGCTGTCTTGAGAAGTCCCCTCTTCTGGGAGACACAACCCCCGGCCACCTCCGAGGGGGCTCCGCCAGACCCCGCGCTGCGTGGCCTCTCAGGGCAGGTGGCCCAGGGGCTGGCTGCGGGGCGCAGCTTCTCCAGGCTCCGGGACGTCACCTCATCCCGGTGCGGCCCCCCAGACCCAGGCAAGGAGGCGGGAGGCCCCAGGACCTCACCTTCCTGAGGGAGATGCAGGGACTCCTGGGGGTCTAGCGGCGTCCACGGCCTTTCTCAGAATGATCATTTTAAATTAATAAAACGCCAGGGACAGCATCACAAAGGGCCGGGTCACCGTGAGGCCGTCACCAAACTATGGAAAACAAATTTGCATGAACGGGCTGCACGGGCTCCTTCATTCCACCCCACGTACAAGACGGAGCCGATGCCCGTCACAATGTCCGACTCAGACAGTGTTTCAGGGAACCTGCGATGTGAGGGGACAAGAACCCATCAGGTGACAAAGCCACAGACCCTGCCACTGTCACATGGGCCTGTCCCCTACACTCAGAAATCGAAAGGATGAGTTTTAGTGAGATCAAAGGTGGAGCGTCTTGTAGCCCAGCTAACGAGGCAGCTCCTGGATTCGGTCCTCTGGCCTCCAGCCTCGAGGACAGGGACAGAAATCACGGCCACAGCACCTCAGCCCTCCCTCGCAGCGCCCTGCAGACATCATTAGTCGATCCCAGATCTCGTCTCACAGAAGCCCAAACTCCCTTCTAGAATCTGCCCCAGGGAGTTCCAGGCAACTGCCACCAACCAAAGGCTGCGTTCCTGAGCTGCCATCGATTTGCCGTCCCTGAGGGCGGGGGTGGGGTGGGGGCGGGGGGCAAGGCGATCCTGGAGGAGGAGATTAAGAGAGAAAGGACAGGAAGAGGAGTCTCAGGGACAAGATGGGAGGGGCCTACAAACAAAGCACTTAGGGGTGGCTGCTGCATGTCATCAGGAAAAATACACGAAAACGCTGACGAGTAGTCTGGTCGCGTAACAAGAAGTCCAACATCCAGAGCCAGGGAGGGGACTCGGCTCTCTGCTCAGGCCCAGGCACAGGGTCCTGGGGTTTCGTGTCCACTTCTGCGTCCTCACTTTCAGAAGGACATGGACCCAGGGTCCAGGGAAGCGTGCGAATGGGCAGGAGTGTGAAAACCACGCCCCGCGCCCCTTTGACAGGGCAGCGGCAGACACCAGGACCTGCCCCGCGATGAGCTGTGTGGGAAGCCGGGACACAAACGCAGACACCCCGGGGCCCTTAGGGGAGGACGGAGCCCCGAACTAGGGACCTGCAAGTCCCCCGCTGGGCAGAGGATGAGGCCGTGGACAGAGATTCCAGCTCCACAGGCAGAAGACGTGACGGAGTTTCCAGGAATGGCCTGGGCTGGGGTCACCAGGTCCCAAGACTGGAAAGGGGCTCGAGGGACCCCCACGAGGGCGACACCAGACCTTGGGACTCCCCGTCAAGAAAAGTACTTTATAAAAAGCCCCCAAATCAGCCGGGCCCCGTGGCACACGCCTTAATCCCAGAGGCACAGGAGGCTGAGGCAGGAGGACTGTGAGTTCAAAGCCAGCCTCAGCAACAGCGAGGCGCTAAGCCACTCAGGGAGACCCTGTCTCTAAATAAAATACAAAATAGGGTGGGGAGGTGGCTCAGTGGTCGGTTGCCCCTGAGTTCAATCCCGGTACCCAAAACAAAAAAGCCCCAAATCCTATTGGGTCCCTCCACTGCCAACACCACGGAGCCCCAAGATGAGAGTTTGTGCCGCCAACACCAAAGCTGGATGCTGACCCCAGGACCTTTGTCCCTGCTGGACACTCAGTAGCAGCCACCACCTGCAGCCAGTGGGGCACAGGCTCCCCTGGGTCGGGGACTCTCCCTTGGCTGCAGAGGAGGCTGGGAAGGCAGCGTCAGTTCCATGAGGTGGATTCAGGGGCTCACAAGGCCAGGATGTTGGAAGGTGCCAGGCAGCCAAACAGAAGGTCCCCTGCCCACTCCAGCCACCGAGGATCAGGGCCTCTAGTGCCCCAGCTCTCCAGTGCCCAGTGGGACCTGTGCTTGTCTGTCCCATTTTCCAGAGGAGAACAGGGAGGCTCAGGGAACCAGGTCCCGGATCCTCTTTGAACTCCTCCCCCCGGCAGGCAGTGTTTATTATCCACTCTGCAGCTGACCCGGGACACGGAGCTCTGGGCACCCCCGATCCTGGGATCCTGGAGCGTGCCTGACCTACAGGGTCACCATGGGTCACGACCCATCCCTGCACTCCAGACTACGCAGAAGAACAGCTCTCCCCAGGTCGGAGCCCCGTGTCCCTTGTCCTCGCGGTGCTCCTTACGACACGACACTGGTGTACTTGCCGACTGGTGGCTCAGCAGCCTGTGGGCTGGAAAAGGGCATCTTTGTCTTACCCGCCGCTATGTCCCCAGCCCTTAGCACGGAGGCTGGCACATAGTAGGTGCTCAGTGAACACCTGCAGCCCTACGGCTGTGAGCCCGAGGGCAACGTCTTAACCTCTCTGTACCCAGCATTGCTCTTTAATGACGAGAATCACACCATCTACCCTTCAAAGTAGCTGTGGGGCTGGAAGCGGTGGTGCACACCTGTGATCCCAGCGGCTCAGGAGGCTGAGGCCGGGAGTTCAAAGCCAGCCTCAGCAACTTAGACCCTGCTTCAAAATAAGATATAAAAATGGGTTCCGTGGTAAAATATAAAAAAGGGTTCAATCCCAGGTACCCAAACAACCTCAGATTCGGCATTAACCATGGCTGATGTTATTAAGCACCAACTGTATGCAAGCACCTCTCATCTCCGGCCTGCCCTGTAGCTGCCAATAGTCCCAACATCCCTGAGAACTGAAGAAAATGAGGTCCCCCCCCATCAGCAGCCTGCCCCGGGGACAGCCTGTCGGTAGGGGGCAGAGCGGGAGTCCAGCCAGACGGCTGAGCATCTAACCCCGGGCCCCCTGGCCTCTGTGGCTGGGTGAGCAGGGGAGGGCGGAAGGGGAGCGTGGAGGACTCTGGCGCCTCAGGAGCCCCTCCACCCACCCAGTCTGAGGTCAAGCATAGGTCAATACTGATAGTCCCCTGCCTCCAAGCACGCGGGCCCGCCGATGGTTCCCAGCTGGTGCCCGAGCAGAGGCAGGAGGAGAGCGGGGTGCGGAGCGGGCACTTCCTCCGTGCCAGGAGCCCTGGGAGCCGCAGCGCCCGCTCTGCAGCTACAACAGCCGCCGCAGCATCTGCCAGGGGTGGCTCTGGGCTGGGCTGGTGGGGGGGGGAGGCGGCAGAGGCCCCCGGGAGGTGAGCGAGCCGAATGTCAAAAGGAAGCACTTCCTTGTCCCTTGCCTCAGTTTCCCCAGTGTCAATGGAGGGGAGGGTACGGAGCCCATGTATCTGAGGCTGTGCAGGCGACATCCTCATTCACGGCAGAATGGCTCTTCTCCAAGCCGCATGGAGTCCTGTTGAGCAGGTGCTGGCACTGACTTCAGTCTACAGAGGTGAAACAGAGAGCCAAAGTGACACGGCCAAAGTCACACAGCTCCCAGAGGCAGAGTTGGGTCAAAGTTTGGCTCGGGATCACCTTGGCCTTCACTCTGAGCCACCTCACTTGCTTGAATATGGAGCTCTCGTATGGGAGCTTGTCCCAAGTCCCCTGGCCCCGCAGGGAACCTGGTGATCAGATTCCTACCAGCCAGTCTGTCCCAGAGGTTTCAGGGAGCTGCTTAAGATGCAGCCTTGTCAGAGACAGGAACTCGCCCGTTCAGGAAAATCTCCAACTTTGAAGGTGACACTTTAGTGGGGGAAATACCAATCTCTGTGACAGTCCAAGTGGGGACTCGGTCAGCCCCAAAGCAGAGGGAAAACTCAAGGGTTGACAAATCAACCTGGCGCCGGACAAAGGCGTGTGTAGTGAGAGGGAAGTTCTTACTCGTTAGGGGTTTGTGTGTATTTACTGAGCACCTACTATTCACCCAGCACTGAGGAGGTCGGGGTCACCTAGAGAGAGGGACCCATGGTTTAAGATCAGGGGACAGACAGCCTCACCTAAATCCTGACACTGCTGCTCCATGGCTGGTCTCCTTGAGGAAGTCACTGTGCCTCTCTGGGCCCTGGACTTCCACCCAGCAGGCTGTTAGGAAGATAGAGTGAGAAAGGATATAAAGGCTTGGACTCGCCGCCTGGCTCCTAAGTGCTCAGTAAGTCAGCATTACAATCCAGAGAGACCTCGAGATACGCTCCTTCCCAAATCACCCGCCCTGGGCTAGGTCCTGGGGTCAGGCAGGGAGGTGATGGGAGAGGAGCTAACTAGGGAGGAAGGGAAGGAAGAGTGGGGGGCAGCGGGGACGGCACCCTCAGAAGCCTGGTGGCTGAGGTGGCACGGGGTGGAGTGCCCAGGGGTGCTGTCCCACTGAGCCCCATCCCAGCCCTTTTTATTCTGAGGCTTAGAATCTTACTTAATTGGCCAGACTGGCCTCAGACTTGCAATCCTCCTACCTCAGCCTCCTGAGTCACTGGGATTACAGGCATGGGCCACCGGGCCCAGCTGGATGAGGTGGGAGAGTTGGAGAGAGCAGAGAAGGGGCTTCAGGTGGGGCTGGGACCTGCCTTGTCCTCAGCCACCCCCAAGTCTGTGCAGGCTGCGTGGCCCTGAGCCAATAAGAAATGAAAATGGAAAAGTCCCCAGGAATCTCTGCCAGGGCCTTGTGGCTGGAGAGGAGACGGTGGCAGAGACGTGCGGGTACCGCCTGGGGAGCAGACTGCCAGGTTGGACTGGTGGCTGGCAGCCCGCTGCCTGGGAAACCTCGGGCGAGCCCCGGGACCCGTGTGGGCTCAGTTTCCCCCTCCATAAAATGGGACCCAGGGCAGCGTCTGCCTCAGAAGGCGGGTGTGAGGAGTAATGAGGTGATCTCTGTGAGGCGCACAGACCTGCACCTGGCACGCGGCCCAGAACTCCACGTTTGTTGAATGAGTGATGGAAGACATGTGGCATCCACAGGGAGGGGCACTGGGGTCTCCTCTGGACTGCGGTCACAGGCGTCCTCCAGCTGAGCCACCTTCACGACCCACCGGGACACCCTGGCTAACGACTGAGCGCAGTCAAGGACCAGGTCTGGCCTGTCTGCCCGGGTGGGGCTCCCCTAGTGGAAGGCGGGCCCCGTCAGGCTGGCCAAGACTCCCTGATTGGTGCCACGGCCTGCCACTCCCCCACCCCACTGCCCTTCTTCCTCCCCTGGCTTCCTGGTGTGGCTCTGCACCCCACACGAAGACTCGCCCCGTTGGTTCCTGGCTCTCATCCCCAAGAAAGAAAGAAGGCGGCACTTAGCAGATGGCAGGGGACCCACCCGGGCCTGGGGCTGCCCATCTCTGGACCCTGGAGCTGAGAAATGGGCCCAGCCTCCTTCTCCTCCGGCCTTCTTTCCTTTGGCTCAGAGGAGAAGGGTCTAGAAAAAAAAAATACACCGAGAAACAGGGCAGAGTAAGTGAGGCTTACCGAGAAAGAGCCCCGTCAGCCGGGAGCGGATGCATTTGTGGCCACTCTCCTCCTTGGAATTCGTACAGAATTCCATTATCAGCTCTGGACAGCAGCTCAGGGACCATCCTGTCCCATCCCCACTTGACAGACAAGAAGCTGGCCCAGCAGGAGGGCAGGGGTGGGTCCCTGGGTCCAGGCAGCGCTCCTGCCTCCCGCCCTAGAGGCAGCCTCAGAAGTGCAGGGGGCACCAGCCTCTCCTTCCACACGTGCAGGGGAGGCTCAGATCAGCTCTGCCGGCCGCAGAGGGTCCCACAGCCCTGAGACTCACACCCAGATCCTGGGAGGTGCCCTCCTTCCTGACCAGCAGGGTTGAGATCTGGAGGGTACCAGAGCGGGCTGGGCAGGGCAGCCCCCAGCTAGGCCCTCTTGCTGGACCTCCGGAGGAGGCAGCCTGGGGGCCTGGATGTGGGACCCTCCCCAGCTCCTCTGCTCAGTGACCAAGAGGCCTGAAGCCGGTCACTTCCCCGCTGTCTGTAGAACAGGCCGATAATACAACCTTCTCCCTGGACGCCATGGAGAGGCCGAGATGGGTGGAGATGCATAACCATCAGAGTCGGCGAGTCACCCAGTCGTGTCACCCCATGCCAGGCCACATTCTTAACATCACCACCCACTCATTACCGCAAGCTTGGGCGGCAGACTCTAGGTTAGGTTGACCCCACTTTACAGAAGAGAAAACTGGGGCGCCCAGAATCACACAGCTGGGAGACGCTAGGGCAGGAATTTGAATTGAAAACAAATGAAGCCCAGGCCCCTTGAACTCAGGCCCCGGGCAACCCAGAGACTCAGGAGGCTGAGGCAGGAGGATTGCAAGTTCAAAGCCAGCCTCAGCAACTTAGCGAGGCCCTAAGCAACTCAGTGAGACCCTGTCTCTAAATAAAATATAAAATAGGGCTGGAGATGCGCTCAGTGGTTAAGCCCCTCGGGTTTGATCCCCCACCACTGTCAAAAAAATAAATAAAATAAAAGCCCGAGGCAAGTCCAGCTTCTCCTAGAGATCAGTGCTTAGCACAGTGCCTGGCTGGAGCTGTGGCTTGGCATGTCCCTGGTGCAGCATTAATGATTGCCACCAGCTGTCTTCTCCAAGGCAGAAGAAGGGATCATGAGTATCCTGCACGCTTTTACTGAACTTCATCATTTCTTTCATCGGGAAGTAAACAGATAGTGAGCAAGTGTTTGCTGAGCTGAAATACTTTATAGACTTTGGGGATGATACAAAAAGAAGAGGGGGAGGCCCGTGCATGGTTCCCCAAGCCCTTCACTTTATTTCTGTGTGTGTGGTGCTGGGGATTGAACCCAGGCCTTGTGCATGGGGCAAGCACTCTACCAACTGCTCTCCACTTTGCCGGGCATGTTGTTTTTTATTTTGGTTTGTAGTTGGGGACACGCTGCGAGAGATTCCTGGGTTCTTCACCCTCCACTGCACATAATTCCACGAGATTTTATGCCCTATAATAATAACTTTTTGATAACTTTTAATGATGATTTTAATGGTGATGGAATATTCCACCGAGTGGATGTTTTCTTCCCAACCCTCTGCTCACTTCCTGCAGCTTGGGGTTTTATTCTAATTTCCGAGGCTGCAGCAAACTTTCTTGGGAATCAAGTTATTTCCTTCTTTGATGTGACTTGGAGAGATGAATTGGAACAGAAGACTTTCCGAAACTCTCGTAAGCTGGCGTGGGGGGGGGGGAGGCTCAGGGGACAGAAGGCCCTTCTTTGGTGTCCTAGTGATGAGCCGATGGCAGCCATTGTGCCCCCCTCCAAGTTGAAGTCTTCCTCAGGAGGGCAGAGGTGTCTTCTTTATCCCCAGTGGAGAAGGCCCCGGTGGAGGACAGTACCCAGCACAAAACCCAAAATATGCCGGGCGCCGGGGCACACGCCTGTCATCCTGGCAGCTCGGGAGGCTGAGGCAGGAGGATGGCGAGTTCAAAGCCAGCTTCAGCAACAGCGAGGCACTAAGCAACTCAATGAGACCCTGTCTCTAAATAAAGTATAAAAAAGGGCTGGGGATGGGGCTGCATGGTAAAAGCACCTCTGGGTTCCATGCTTGGTACAAAATCCAAACAAAACCATGGCTACACCATAAATAACAGTCAACAACCCAATAACCAAGCAGCCACCTCCCTGCAGGAGCAGAAAGTTATTCTCCAACAATGGCCCCGGGCTGTAGGCGGCACCTCCCCACCACCCTCTCCCACCCACCTCATTCAGGGTGCAGTGGACACCCTGGCTTCCGGCCCCCCAGCTACTGGGCCTCATCTCCTTCCACCTCGGGCTACTCCTCACTTGGCCAGGCTCCTTCCTGCCTTTGAACTTTGAAGACTCCTCCTGGAGCTCCTCTGTGGCCTGCTCAAGTGGCCCTTCCCCCAGGAGACTTGCCGGCTGTGGTGTCTGAAGGCGCCATCACCCTCCTTTATCTCGCCCTGGGCTGTTCCTCACAGCGCTGCTCGGTTTCCTGGGAAGAGCAGCACAGGCCTGAGGGCTTCCTCTCCCTCCTTCGTGTCCATCCACTCTCCCTGGGTTGCCAGCTCCAAGGCCGCAGGGCCCGGGGCTGTCTAGTTGACACTGATTTCACAGAATCCCACAAACACGGGCCGGGTGAATGCTAGATGCTGCGGGCAGTGTCATACATGAAATCCCAGCACACTGAGCACCTACTACATGCCAAGTCCCTTGTACACAGCAACGCTTGTAGTCCTCCCAATGACCCTGAGGCAGCAACAGGTATTGTTCCCATTTTATAAACGGAGGGACCAACACAGAGCAGTTGCCCAAGGCTCCAGAGCTAGTAGGCAGGAGAGCTCAGTACACACGGTTGACAGTGGGCCGAGGCGCACACATGACCGAGTCCTCCTGCTCAGCAACTCAGGGGCTAATGGGTAAGATGGCTTGGTCTATGGTGAAGGCAGGCAGGGACAGCTCCTGGCCAGAAGTCCTGCCTCAGCCAAGGCCTGGCGACCAGCAGGAGTTTCCTGGGATGACAGGGAGGGAAGGACCAGGCCTCCAGGGGATAGTATGGAGGCAGAGGCGGAAGGAGGAGAAGCAGGCTCAGGGGCTGGAGTGGGGAATACAGGGGTGTGCCAGGCGTCCAGGGCTGTGGACCTCTTGGTGACCAAGGTGACAAAAAGCCCCAGGGGGCAAAACAATATGACTAGGAAGATGATCAGAGACTCCCCGATCTTACAGAGCCCTGGCAAGATCTAAGATCTAAGCCACCATTCAAAGACTGTGATAAGGCCTTGACTCAGGGGTGCCCAGAAGACATTGAGGTCTCTGGAAATTGCTGCTGACTCACTGTGTGACCTCAGGCACCTCCTTGCCCTCTCTGGGTCTTACACTCTTGGTTGGTATTGGATGACACAGTCCCCAGAGGACATCCCCACTCCATCAGCTTTGCCACCATCAACAGAATGCCGGCGATCAGAGAGAGCCTGGCATCCCCAGAGTCTGATTCTGGGACTCTTGGGCACTGACCATCCCACACTTGGTGAGTCTGGCCCATCACCCTGGGGCTCTGCCCAGCATCCTCTGGTAAGGGACTGAGTTCTCCTGCTCCTTAGTCCTGCCAAGGCACCCCCCCTCCCCAGGTTTGGGCTGGATTGTGGGGGGGTCTTCTCAGATCCTTCCAGAGACAAAGGAGCTGACCTGCGGAGTTCCAGCAGGAGTCCCACTCCCCCTCCCTTCCCCCCTCTCCCTTCCCAGTCCACGTGTCTCTATTGTCTGCTCCCCGCTTCAGGGAAAGACACAGCCTCGGATGTGTCAAAACCACCACCCCCCGGCAGCAGGGAAATTAATTACTGGACGATTTTCACTTCCTCTGGCAGCGCTCGCCTGAGCGAGGCACCGGAACAGGACCGGCTGAGCGGGCTGGGCATCAGCCTGGGGGACCCACTCCCCCCACCAGTTCTGGGAGAAGAAAGTTGAGCCCCAAACCCAATAGGAGGCTCCGGCAGGCGCCCGAGCCGGGAGTGGGGGGACTTCCTCTAGTTAAAGCTGGGTGTCCACACTGGCCCCTTCAGAACCGGGGCAGAGGGAGCACACTGCAGGCAGGAGGGCGGCTGGCTGCCGGGGACTCACTCTTTTCTTTGCGCCCCCTTCCCGGTGTCCCCATGTTCCTGACCCCGCCCGCTCAGGACTGCTCCCCCTCTGCGCCCCTCAGTTTCTCCCTCTCACTTTTCTTTCCCTTTCTTTGCCGCCCGGGGGGCTCCCTTTTTGTGTGCCTGGATCTCCCTTCCTCCTGTGGGTGCGGGAGTGCGTGCGGCCACTTTCTCGGGCTCTCTTTCTTCTCCCTGTTTGTCGCTGGTGTCTTTTTGTCCTTATCTTGGCCCCTCTGCGTGCATCTCTCTCTTTCTCTGCATGTCTCTCTCTCTCTCTCTCTCTCTCTCTCTCTCTCTCTCTCTCTCTCTCTCTCTCTCTCACACACACACACACACACACACACACACTCCCCTTTCTCCGTCTCTGCGCCTTTCTCGCCCTCACTTTCTCCCTCCTGCCTGCTCGCCGTTCCCCGCGCCTGGCCTGCCCCCACCGCTGCCGGTTCGGGGGAACGTGTGCGGAGCGATTGTCCTGGGGGACATTTGATGGATTAGAGCGCTGAACAGTTCCATTGCTAGGGGACCACCTGATCTCCTCCAGCCTGCGTCCCATATAAAGCCGGCAGCCGGAGTGCTGAGCACAGCTCCAGCGACCGCCTGTCTGCACGCCGCCGCCGCCGCCGCCGCCGCCGCCGAGCCCGAGCGGGAGCCCGAGCCGAGCCGGGGCCGCCGCCACCGGGGCCGGCTCCGAGCGCCGCCCGCCCGCCGGGAGCTGTCCAGTGCTGAAACCGCGCGGACAGCCAATCGCGCCCGCCGGCCGCCTCCCCCCACCGGGCCGCGCCAGTGCCCCCCGCCGAGCCCCCCGCCAGTTGCGCCATGCCGCGCTCCTTCCTGGTGAAGAAGATCAAAGGGGACGGCTTCCAGTGCAGCGGGGGGCCGGCCCCCACCTACCACCCCTTGGAGACTGCCTACGTGCTGCCCGGCGCCCGGGGGCCGCCCGGGGACAACGGTGAGTGGGACCGGGCGGGGGCGGGGAGAGCGGAGGGAGCTCGGCCCTCCCCAACTTGGACGCGAGGAGGGGCGCGCGCGGCAGGGAACCCCGGGAGGGGATCGCTCCGGCCGCCAGCGCCTCCCGGACTCGCCGAGGGCCGGGCGGGCGGGGCTGGGGCCAGGTCGTACAAAGGGAAAGTCACAGGGTCGGCCCATCCCACAGCCACGCGCCAGCCGGGACTTTGAAAGTTGTGGCCCTGGAACGGGCTGGAGTGAGGGGGCCGATGGGAGACTGCGGACAGACGGGGAGCTCAGGACCGCCGGTGCTGGGGGGCTCCTGCACAAGGCAGTTTGAGGGTACCCCCTCCCCGTGGGAGGACGGAGGCCAGCTGGCTGCCCGCTCCCGGTGGGGAAAGTAAAGGGGCCTGGACTACCAGTCCCCGAGGAGGTGGGGTTGGCTCCCTGGGGGTGGCTGGATGCACCCCCTTCCTTCGAACCTGCTCCCCCTGGTGATGCCAGGCGAGTGCTCCCAGACCCCCTCTCTAAATAACTCTTTTGTTACCCTCAGCCACACGCCTGCCAAAGGCTGGGCTGTCCTAGGGACTGCAAAGAAGAGGGGATTTCTGGGAGGGGTTCCCCCAAAGTGGTTCCTGGTCCCCTGAGCTGCACTCCTTCCCCATCGCCAGCTTCTTGCCCCCTCCAGAGCCACCCCCCAATGCCTGCCCCACCCCCACCCCCACCCCTTCTTAGAGCAAGTTCCCGCAGGGACAAGGGTTTGGGGGACGAGAGAGGTCATCCTGGCCACAGAGGGGGTGATCTCTGGAGGCTAGGGAGGAGACTGTTTCTGTGGGCCCCCATCTCCATCAAGGGGATCACAAAAGGCCTCCCCTCCGATGGCCCCCTCCAGGGCAGGTGCCTGGAGAGGAGGAGTCACTTTGGTAGTGACAGATCTGACATCAAGTGTGGCATCAGCTTTGGGGTGTGTGTGTATGTGAGAGAGAGAGAGAGAGAGAGAGAGAGAGAGAGAGAGAGAGAGAGAGAGAGAGAGAGAGAGAGAGAAAAGAAAGGGCTAGGGATGAAGGATGCTGAGATGGCAAAGACAGGCATCCTGGAGGGTGGGGGCCCCCTGCCTCGGGATTCCAAGCACTTTGCTCATGTTCCCACACTTTGCCAAGCCAGGTAGAGAGAGGGTGCTGGGCATAGGGCCTTGTGACCTCACCAAGGTCAAAGAAGTTAGGGAGTGATCAAGGACACAGCTTCAGCCCCCCAGCCCCCGGGCTCCCCCAGCTACCCAACACATCCCCCTTCTCTTTAGCCACACACCCCTTATTCTACTCTCCTCTTCTCTTGGCCCTGGGCTCCATGGGGTGGCAGGCAGAAGCTGAGGGACATGGCTGGGCTGAGGCTGGTAGGACAGAGGGTGGACCTGGGGCCATGCCAAGGCTGGGGAGTATGTACCAGGAGCTGGTAGAATTGGAAATATCTGCAAGATGAATATGGATCCCTTAGGGGGTGACACAAAGCTCCGGGATCCCTCCCACTGAGGTCCCCTTGGTCCTACCCCTATGCCAGCTGAGGAAACCCAGAGAAGCTCGGAGAATTTCCCACGCAAAGCCAAAACTGTAGGCTGTTCCTTGGAGAATGCCTGGCCTTGAATTCAGTCCAAACAGGTTTTGAAAGGAACCCCCGAATGAGTGGTAGGAAGCAGGGTGGGACAGTGGTATTACTGCCAATCTTTCAGGTTTGACACCCCAGAACCCCTTATCTTTGAACCCCTTTCCCCCAAAGGACTCCAGACCAACTCACTGGCCTCTGGGGAATCCTGAGACTGGCCGGATAGCCTAGCCTGAAACACGGGGGCCTGGACTCTAGGTCTCTCACCTGCTGTGTGACCTTGGGCCAGTGTCTTCCCTTTTCTGGTTCTCAGCCTCCCCGGCAGTGAAAGGGTTTGGATGTCATGCACTAAACATCCTTCCAACTTTGACGAGCTCAGCTTCTGTGAAGGTCAAGTGTGGTTGTGAGAGACACTGTAGACACCTGGACAAGGACCTAACCAAATGCTGGGAGGCCATTGTCAGGTTCCCTTGGGGCTCTGGGAACATATGCCCCTGGCTGAGGGTGGCAGAGTTTCTGCAACCCGGCATTTTTCTTCGTTTCTTAGTCTCAGCAGGCTGCCCACAGTGAGGACAGGCACTCTGACCTGGCCACCTCAGCTGTGTCTGCTAGGGACAGTCGGGGGGGGGGGGGGCGGGGGCGGGGGTGGGGGGCTCAAGGCTAGGTAAGACCGGGAAACACAGGGTCCACCTCGTCTTGCTTTCAGGGGCATCTCCCTTCCTGGGGTGTGGCCAGACTGGGCAGTGAGGCCCCCGTCGCTCCATGGCTGGGTGGGGGTGGGGGGTCCTGGGGGTCCTTGGAGACCCCGCTGGCTCCTGGTGGCCCTGTTGTCTCTGCTCTGCCGGAAATAACCTTGCTGAGCGGTTGAGGGAAGTGTGAAAAATTGCTGAGCCGACGTTTTTTTCTCTCCCAGCGTGTGTAAGTGTGCTGGGTAAACAAGGAGAAAGGAGGGGGAGAGGAGCGGAGGGAGGAGGGGGAGGGGAGGAGGGAGGGGGAGGAGGGAGGGGGAGGGCCTGGGGCTGGGGCTGGAGATAGTTCCAGTTATTAGAAAGATCCTCTTACAAGCCCTTCCAGCAGCTCCGGCTGCAGGCTCAGGATGAGGCTGGTGGGAGGAGAGCCGACTGGGGTGGGGGGTAGGGGGGAGCTGTCAACGTGCAGGTCAGAGGAACCTCAGGTTCCTAACTGATAAAGATGCAGGACCCCAAATTAAAGAGGTGTGCCCCAGCTCCTGGAGCCCCTGGGATTGCTAGAGAATTCCTGGAGGTTCCTCCCACACAGGCGCACAGGCGCGCACACCCTGAGGCCCGCCCTGCTCCGCCTTCCCATGCCGCCTCCTCAGCCTCCGCCTCCTGGATGGGCGGAAGGCACCGCAGGTGTATCTGGACTCCGGGTTGCCCCCAAACCCACAGAACCTCAAAATAGGAAGGGACATGCCCCCAGTGGAGAAAGCTCTGGGTCTCTCTGCGGAGTTCCTGAGGAGGAGGGGCAAGATCCAACGTCCCTGTCCCCTCCAATGCAAGGCCCCCTGTCTCCCTGCCTCGGGCTCCTCCCCTGCCCCCAAGGCCCCTTGGCTTCCCCCCTCTTCCCTGGTGATTCTGAGCAGTCTGCCTTTGAGATGCCAACCCATATCCTCCAACCCCCACCGCACCTCCCTCCGCCTCCACTAAGCCCAGCCTCCTCACAGCCCAGCCCTCCCCCCAGGGTGATGTGGGGCCCTCCACCACCCCCAGAAGGCGGCCATTCATGCCACTGTGTGTGGTGGTCTCCACGACCCCCTGAAAAGGACATCTCCTAGAGCGTCCACTTCCGCCTCACCCTCACACTTAACTCTGAACTCCAGCTGGGAGTCAGGGTCCCTCCCTCTGCACCCCAGCTCTCCCCTACCCCCAAACCCTCTCAGCGCACAGACCCAGGCAGAGGAAGGATCAATGCCAATCCAATAGCGCAGCTGTCTGCCCTCTGCAGCCACAGGAAGCCTCCCAGCAGGCCAGGAGCGCTCCCGCTTCTACCCCTGGGTCTGTCGCTGACCACATCACACCAGCACGGCCGCCTCTCACTCCCCGTGATGGCGCCGAGTTGTCGCTCCAGGCCAGGCCTGGGAGCCGGCTGAGGAGCCCCGTTACTGCACATTACCTGAGGACGTCCACGTGGGGAACAGGGATGCAAAAGGGCTGCCCGATCCCCTGACAGGGGTAACCCAGAGTAGGCTGGGGAGGTGCCCGAGGACACACAGCAGAGCCACCAGAGTCCTCCATAACCACAGGCCCCTGGCATCTTCATCTTGGTCCAGATCCGACATCCGGTCCAGTATCCCAAACCAGATCTGAGGTCCAGGTCCTATGTCTGTGTCCAACTCTAGGTCAAGGACCAGGCCCCAAGTCTAGGTCCAAGATCGGGGTCTGAAGTTACAGGTACAAGTGTGGTATCCAGGGCAAACTCCATGTCCAAGTTCAAGTTTCAAGGTCTAGGAATTGGTCCAGGTCAACCTTTTGGGTCTGGGATCAAGATCCAGGTCCAATCTCCAGTTCAAGGTCATATCCAGATTCACTGTCAAGCCTGACTGTGTCTAGTCTTGGCTTTGGTGGCCTTAGCCAGTCTTCCCTGCCCCAGCCTCAGTTTCTCTCTCACGGAACTAAGCAATTGAACATGGCCTCTCTCAGCTCTTTCTGGAGGCGTGGAAGTCTGACTTTCTTACGACCCAGCAGGGTTCAGTGGGACTGTGGACATCGGGGGCCCACGGTCCCCACCAAAGCCTGAGCTTCCGAGGGAGATGCTGCAGGCCCACACTGAGCTGCCCCACCTTGGACAGTCTCAGCCTGGGATTCTGAAGGGAGATCAGGAGAGTGCCCAGAGTCCCTTATGACAGCCAGCAGTCGACATCCCCGAGGCCCAGCCCCCGCCCCCCGCCCCCCCCACACACACACAGAGTGGGCAGAGGGCGGGAGGGCTGGGAGGGTGCACTGCACCCAACAGAGGCAAAACTAGGCATCGAGGGTACCCCAAATCACCAGAACATAGGTGTTCCCCCCACCTCTCCTGCGGGTGCTTCCCCCGTGTGTTTTGGGGACCCCTCAGCCTGGAGGCTCTCCGGGATCACAGTGAGATGATGCTGGGCGCGGTGAGGCCCTAGACCTCTGGGCCTCCTCCCCAGCTGCGGTTTCCCTTGGAGAAAAGTGTTCCGGCAGCCTCTGGGTAGCAAGGGTGTGGAGGGCCCGGCCACGGCACCCTCCTGGGGCAGAGGGAGGGCAGGGCAGAAAGCAGGAGGCCTGCAGAAGAGGTGGGGCACTGCCACACACCCATCCTCAAGAGGAGGCCCAGCAGAGGCCAGCCAGAGACCCTCCCAGGGGCGGAGGAAGCTGCTCCTCCACCCAGAGCCGGGCAGCTCAAGACCTAGAGGGTCACTCCCATCCCCAGGCCCCTTGAAAGGCTTTCCTATGGGTTCCTGCAGAGCTAGGGACCTCTCTGTGGGCCACAGGAATTGGGTCACAGGAAAGACCAGAATATGGGGAATACCAGAAGGTTAGGAGGACATGAGGAGGGGTCCTGGAATTCTCTAGAAGCTCCCTGGGTGTGGGTCAGTGGGCAACAGCCCCATAGCCCTGGTCAGGTTGCGCCTGCCTCCCTAGACCCAGGGACCCCTCCCTGTGGGCAGATGCACCAGCTGCCAGGCCTTTGGAGGAGGTGGGTGTCATTTCTGGTCCAGCGCCCAGGGAACCGGGAACAAAGATGCTATAACAAGGGGAGGGGGAGGTACGGGCCCCTGTGCCCAGCTCTGCAAGCAGACAGGAGAAACTATTTTTATCCCGCTTTGCTGCTGACAGACCTGGCTTTCTGCTCAGCTGGCTGGAGCTAATTCTCGAGGCCCGAGGCCCTGGCACAGCAAGAAGCAGCTCTAAATATACCCATGCAGCAGCCCCCATCGCCCCCCAGCGCAGGCCAGGCCTCCTCAGGAAACCAGGCCACCTGGGAAGCCGTCTCCCACTGGGCCCCTCTCTTTTCCTGCCCATCAGGACAGGGAGGGATGGGGCTTGAGATTGCCTCAGGCAGCTTGGCACCCTGGGAGTCAGGGAGATACTGGGGAAAGGAGCCCTGGGCTGGCTCCATTAGGAAAAGGAGGCCACCCTGACTCTGGTGAGAAGTTCTGTGTGACCTGAGGTAGGTCAAGGGCCCTCTCTGGGCTTGGGCTTCAGCAGAAGGGCCTGGGAAGACCTATCTTAAACTTGAGCTCATGTGCATGAAGCACTTAGCAGGGAGCCCTGAGCACAGTATGTGCTCAATAACGGTGCGTCATTACTGTTAAATATTATTTACAAAAACTCACAGGGTGCTGGAGCACTTTCTAGAACAACAATTTCTCCCTATTCCAACACCCCACCACCCCGCGGGGTACCACCTTCCCTCCCCAGCAGGCTCTGCCCTCCCTGGGCCTCTGGGGCAGTAGAGCATGATGCATGGTGCACAGGGAGGGCTGCTGCTAGCTAGAAGGCAGGTGGTCCCAGGATCTGTTATGGGTCCCCACTCCCATCCAGGGGGCAGAGCAGCTGAATGACACAGTGTCTGCAGAGGACCCAGCACATTGATTTTCATAGATTTCCTTTTCCAGAACGCCTTTGGCCATATATATATATAAATGGATTCTTTTTTTTTTAAATTTCATTAGTTATCGACGGACCTTTATTCATTTATTTGTTTATATGTGGTGCTGAGAATCGAACCCAGGGCCTCACACATGTTAGGCAAGCGCTCTACCACTGAGCCCCAGCCCCAGCCCCATAAATGGTTTCTTGATCTTCAGTCTAAAACATCAAGACTCTTGGGCAGGAAAAACCAAAGTCATTCTCAGGTCACATGTGTACATCTCTGTGTTTCTGAGCCCTTCCCATGCCCCTACATAACAGGTGTAAATCAGGTAACCATCTCTCAAATGGGAAATTTCAGTCCAGAGAGGCAGCATGACTTGCCAAGGGTCTCACAGCTAGGGTTCTTTGTGCATGGGCCAGGGTGACAGCCAGGTCTCCCTTCTTTTGAGTCCCAGCTCTTCTGGGCCTCTATTAGGACCCAAACAAAAGGGAACTGTCTCAACCTAGCAGCCAGGAGACAGGCAGCTCAGCCCTCTAGTCACTCCTGAGACCTCCGTCCAAAACCTGTCTGTATTCCATGCACGGGGGAGAACATGGTTTAGAGTGTCCTAAAGGATTTTCCAGGGTTGAGGCCCAGAGAGAAGTGGCTTTCCACAGTCACAGAGCAGCTTGAGATACCTCTGTGTATTTCCTACTCTCTGGCAGATTAGGATGTCACCAGAAAATGTAGAAATAATATTGATCCTAGCAGCTTGAGAGGCTAGCTATTATGGGCCTGGCCTTGTACGAAGCACTTTACCCACATTAACTCATCCGGTCCTGTTAGGAACTCCCTTATACAGACGTACGAAGCAGAGATTGAGGAACTTGCTCAAGCACACACAGGGAGATGTCTGAGGATCTGAGAAAAATGAAGTCGAGTTGAAGGAGCAGGAAGTGGAGAGGACACAGGGGAATCACTGATTCATCCACAATGCAGAAAGTCTTTAGAGCATCCCAACCTTCTTCCCGCAGACTGAGCCCAGAGAGGATAAGCAACCTGGTCAGCCTCAAAGCAAGTTAGAAGCGCCTTCTAACATGACCAAACTTGCATATGATGCCCCCAACCCATGTGAAACTTCTCAGCCACTGGGCAATCAGGTCTGCCCTGAAGGCCATCCTGAGGCTTGTTTTGAGGCACCCCTAGTTCTATAGAAAGACATCAGCATCACGAGTAAGGAGTTGCAGTGCTGCCGTCTGCCAGCAGAGGGCGCCGTGGGCCGCACACTCATTCTAGTGAAGGCCCCAAGGTTCAGGAGTTCCTGTGCACCAGAAGTTTTCTCATTAGCATGGGAGGGAGGAAATGACCCATTCTGGAGGAGGAAACAGGCCCAGAGAGCATCAGCAGGTTTACCAGAGTGTACATCAAGTCTCTCTCTAAAATA
This sequence comes from Ictidomys tridecemlineatus, assembly GCF_052094955.1. Taxonomy (NCBI): domain Eukaryota; kingdom Metazoa; phylum Chordata; class Mammalia; order Rodentia; family Sciuridae; genus Ictidomys; species Ictidomys tridecemlineatus. The sequence continues at coordinate 174,818,820 of NC_135481.1, forward strand.
AATAAATAAATAAACCCTTTATTTAAAAAAAAAAAAAGATGATGGTACTGAAGAGAATTTAGTAGGGTTCTTAAAAAAAAAAAAAAAGAAAAAAAGAAAACTGAAGCACAGTATGCAGCCGGGGAGACTGTCATTGTGACTGGTAATAGCTGACATGTGTTGTGGGTCACTGGGGGCCAGGCAAGGGGCTGCAGTCCTGGCTCTGACTTCCTGCCGCATGACCCTAGGCATGTTGCTTAACTTCCTTGCGCCTTGGGGTTCTCATCTGTAAAATGGCAGGGTCAGGAGAGGAGAATGCACTCGTGTGTGACACGTTAGTGTCCTTGGAGCGTCGGTATTGTTCACTTATTGCTTGTTCACTGGGGGACTCCTTAGTGAAAAGGTAGAGGCAGACAGAGGGCAAATCGTTTGTCCAAGGTCACACAGCTGGGAATGGTAAAGCCAGAACTCAATCCAGGCAGTCTGGCACCAAAGTCGTGCTCTTTACCAATATGTCATTCTTCTTTAATAATAGAACAGTGCAAAGCCCGGGCCACATGATCATTCACGGCCTCCGATCGGATCCCATACTCTCCTCATTTCCAGAAAAAAGACCCCAAAGCACAGAAAGATGGACTCGCCCACGGTCATCACCTAGATAGAATCTGTGTTGGGGAACCAGGTCGTCCTCACCTTTCAATGGCCCGGGCCACGTGAGGTGCAGACCTGTCCTCCCTACAGCAGACCCTGCTGGGCTGCCGGGCAAGTCTTTATCATTCATTCCTCCAATACTTATCAAATGCCCACTGGCTGGGTCCCTTGTGGTAAGTGGCAGCTGAGTCACAGACCCTTTTCAGGACCTCCAGGGGTGCAGGACCTCGGGGGGAGCAGTGCACCTGGGCATAAGGACCACCGACACTTGTACCTCAGGTTCCTTATGTGTAAATAAGGACTGTTGGGGTGACATGGGTGGGGATGGGAAGGAAGCACTCAGCCCAGAGCCTGGCACCCAGCGTGTGCTCGGTCACCACCATCGGTGATTACCATGCAAGAGGACTCAGGAGAAGGAGGGGGTCTGGAGGCCTGGCAGTCATTCAACCCAGTCCCAAGCGAACCCGATGCACGCTCTGGGAGCTGAGCACCAGGCCACTACCTGGCATGGGAGGTGGGACAACCTCGACACCAGAGGCAGGTGGAAGCTGGGCACCTCCTCCCCCTTGGATTAAAATCTGCCACCACCACTGCCCCCACCCCGCTTCTGACCACAGAGCACCTTGCACCTGAGTCACCCATGCCACAGCCCACAGCCACCTCTAAGCATAGGGCCCTGTACCAGTTGCTGAAGGGACAGGGAAGATAAGAGCACACCCTCACCTTCAGTGCTGGGGAGACTTTGCCCCGTGCCCACCCAAATGCCAAACAAGAGGCAAAACCCTAAAGGCTGAGTCAGCCAGGCCCTGTGACTAGAGGCCCAGCGGAAGTCTGGAGGTCACAGGAATCGGGCCTCAGGATTACAAAGCCCAAGTCTCCCACCTACTCCCTGGAGAGGGGGCGGTTACAGATTGCAGGGGTCAGATGCAGAGGGTCCAATGGGATTTGCTACTCCCAGGCTGCAGAACCTCAGAAAGGGGTTCTGACTTCTATTGTTCTCTGCAATTAAAGGACAATGGGAAACGCTGGGTAATTAAGTACCAGGATGATAAGTTTGTTCAATGCCTGCCAGAAACCCTCCAGGGAGCCCAGGGAAGGTGTGGACCGGGCAAGGGCACCTGAGGCAGAAACAAGCGGAGGTGGCCCCTGTCCTCCAGAAGCCCCTATGGAATCCCCTGGGGAAGAGCCAGCCTGCCCATCCACCAGTCACTCAAACACGTGACAGACAGGATTTCTGGTCCAACTCCAGCCAAGGGCAGGAGGAGGGGGAGGCAATTGTCATGGGGGCTCAGGAAGACTTCTAGAGCGCAGGGCAGAGCAGGTTTGGGAGCAAACACAAGGAGGTTCCCTCTATGCCACAGCTATTACATGCCACACACTCGACCCCCTGTGAATCCTCCAGCAACCCCAGGAAGTGGGTCTCAAAGGAGTGCAATTGGTCTATGCCACACCTAGTCATGGCACACCTACTGGGAGCCAGTCACTGCTCACATAGTTCCAGCCCTGGGGAGCTCAAAGCATAGAGCAGGAGGCAGACAATTAAATAGTCTTCAGCGAAGTCACTTTTTCAAGCAAGTAAAAGGCATAATTATAATAGCTAACATTTATATAGCAATTATTGTGTGCGCTTTCTCAATTTCCTTACATGTAAAATGGGGGCTCTAATAATACCTACTTCCTGTGGCAATTAAATAAGTTAACGTATGTAAAGCATCAAGGCAGAGCCTGGCATACAGTTAGGGCTCCATACAGGACACCTTCACTGCCATCATTTACTTGGGCCTTCCAACGACGCTGGAAGGTTTTTAAGTGAAGCTTGTAATTTCAGGCTGGTCTGGAACTCCTGGGCGAAAGTGATTTTCCGCTTCAGCCTGGAGAGTAGCTGTACCGACAGGCATGCACCATGTTTGGGTGGGAAAGCTGAAATCCATAGACGTTATAGGACTGGAAAAGCAGAATGTTCTTGGACAAAGAGAACACAGGGTTTGAAACTTGGCTCCACCTCTCACTGCTGTTAGTTTAGACCGACTGAATGTCTGCCTCAGTTTCTTCACCTGCAAAGTGGTGTAATAACTACCTTCAAAGCGTGCGACACTGTCTTACAAGCGGCCATCATTCTCCAAGTGCTGCCACGGGGTCTCAGAGCTAGGGGGCGCCAGGACGGACGGGGTCAAAGAGGAAAGCCTTCCCCCGGGGCCTCCGGCTCAACATCCCTCTCACTTCTCGCCCCTCCAGGTTATGTCCCGCACTGCCTGCCCCCAAGCAGCTACGATGGCGACCAGAAGCCAGGCCTGGAGCTGGCGCCGGCCGAGCCCGCGTACCCGCCCGCGGCCCCGGAGGAGTACAGCGACCCCGAAAGCCCGCAGTCGAGCCTGTCCGCGCGCTACTTCCGCGGGGAGGCGGCCGTGACCGACAGCTACTCCATGGACGCCTTCTTCATCTCAGACGGGCGCTCGCGACGGCGGCGGGGCGGGAGCGGCGGGGATGCGGCGGGCGCGGGGGACGCCGGGAGCGCCGGGGAGCGCGCGGGGCGCACGGGGGCGCCCGCGGGCGGCGGGCACCGGCACGCGTGCGCCGAGTGCGGCAAGACGTACGCCACGTCGTCGAACCTGAGCCGCCACAAGCAGACGCACCGCAGCCTGGACAGCCAGCTGGCGCGCAAGTGCCCGACGTGCGGCAAGGCGTACGTGTCCATGCCCGCGCTCGCCATGCACGTGCTCACGCACAACCTGCGCCACAAGTGCGGCGTGTGTGGCAAGGCCTTCTCGCGGCCCTGGCTGCTGCAGGGCCACATGCGCTCGCACACCGGCGAGAAGCCTTTCGGCTGCGCGCACTGCGGCAAGGCCTTCGCCGACCGCTCCAACTTGCGTGCGCACATGCAGACGCACTCGGCCTTCAAGCACTACCGCTGCCGCCAGTGCGACAAGAGCTTCGCGCTCAAGTCCTACCTCCACAAGCACTGCGAGGCCGCCTGCGTCAAGGGTGCCGAGCCTCCCCCGCTGCCCCCCGCTGGCCCTGCCAGCTGAGCCTCTCGCCCGGCCGGGGCGCCGGAACTTGCTCTCCACGCGCCCCGGGCCCCCCCACCTGCGCCCGCAGCGCCCTCTCCAACCCCCAGCTGCGTTTCCCTGCCCACGCCCCTCGCGGCGACCCCCATCCTGGCCCGGAAGTTTGTTCTTCAGCCCCCAAACTCACACCTCACTTCTGGAACTGTCTCCCCCAGCGCGCCCTATCCATACCATCCTTTCCTGTCACCTCTTGGACCTTGACTCCACTGTCCGCCTTCAAGGCTCCCAACTCAGGCACCAGGTCCGCAAGTCTCCCAGGTCCCCATTCAGACCTTGCACCGCTCTTTCAGACCTTTCTTCTCAACAAAGTCTCTGACCATTCCTCTCTTGAAGTCCCCAAATCGAAGGCCTAAACCCACCCACGTCTGCCACAATTTCCCCTAATCACATTAACTCAGGCCCGGGAAGAACACAGTCAACCCCAGGCCATGCCCTGGGCCTCTCTGCTGGGTCTCCCTGTGTATTTCCACCTGGGGATCTAGTTTGAGAACCCTCCTTTGGGTCTCAGTCTGTTCCATCCCCTCCATGCCAGGGCCTTAGATCTAGCTATTCACTCACCCCCACCCCTTCCATTTCTCACCTTTAATCTTGGGGGGATCCTCACCACTCATCCCCACTTCCTGCTCTCCCGGGGATCCCCTCCCTCTACAGCTCTCATTCCCTGACTTTACCTAACCTAGAGCGGACCTGAGGGGCAGTTCAGGGCCCTGCCCCCTCATGTAGCCCATGTCCCCAGGACAACCCCTCCCTGGGCTTCAGCCTGGAGTTACCCACTCCCCAGATTCTCTGAGCACTTTCCTCCATCCCCAGGACTACAGGTACCCCTCCTTATTTTCGGAATGGGGGACGCCTGGAACACCTCACCAACGTCCCCAACCTTTGTCCAGCTGGGCCCTTCCAATTATTTATTTGTGTATTTATTTATCTATTTATTTATCTATTTATTATTCTCTTGGCCTCACCCAGGGACAGTCTGACTTCCCCAGCTGGACTGGGGGGGTCAGGGAACCAGGCAAGGAAAGGGACAGCAAAGGCTGCCCCTCCCCTCCACCACACACACACACACTCCTTCTGGTCTCGGGAGAAGCCCCACCCTCATCAGAGCCTGCACTCAATAAGGAAGAGGGCCCCAGAATGAGAGGGGAACCTGCTGACCCTCAACTGGCAGGGAGGGGCGGGGAGGGGGCACCAGGAGATCCTGTCACGGGGCAGGTCCCCGCCCTCCTGAGTCTTCCACTCCTGCCCCAGGGAGCCCGGAGAGAGGAGCCTCCTCGTTTTCTTATTTATTCCTCTTCTCGAGGGACCCCAGGTTCCAGGGACCGACTGAGCCCCGGACCCCTCTGGGGCCCGCTCCCCGGGAGGAGCGCTCTCTCCCGGCCACGTCTATGCAACTCTCCCGGGCAGAGGGCCTAGGGCTGCCAGTCGCCCGCCCGTTGGCTGCCACTACCTCCTCCGCCGCGCTTTTGCATGCCCGCGTGAGGACCGAAGCACACACCTCCACGCGCACGGGCCCTGGCGCCCTCTGCTTTAAGCACACGCCTCTGCCCCCTTCCGCTCTGCGCCCAGCTTGCGGGCGAGTCCTGGACTCTCCCACCCCTCCCCCTCTCTAGCCGCAAAAGAGGGTGGAGACTGGCGCGGCCCCAGCTGCAGGGGCCCCTCTCCAGGGCTTCAGAGAGGTGGGCGGAGCTTTGTCCTGCTCCAGGCCCCCCGGGAAGGGAGACTGCGGGGATGGTGGGAGAGAGAGGGGTCGCAGAAGCAATTATGGAGGGTGTTGACCCTGTAAATAGGAACTTCTGACAGCAATAATTTTCCATGCATGCTAAGCCTTTTGGCCATATTTTGTATGAGCGCTTGGCGCTCCCCCTCCCTCCCCCTCCAACTCATCCCCAGACCCTCATCCCTTGCCCACCTTCAGCAGTATTACTTGTAACACAATTCAGGGATATTAAAGGGACTTTGGCCACTTGCCAGCGCCTCCAGACCTTGTGACTGTGGGATGGGGGCGTCTGAGGGAGAGCTGGATTTTCCCATTCCATTCCCCCTCTCTGGAAACTGACCAGCCTGTAGCTGCCACCTGGGGTTCCCTGCGTGTGCAAGTCCCAGGCATTCTCAATCCTAAATATACTTCAAAGAAGGGTTCAAGAGCCACATGAACAACAAGTGAATGAAGCCAGTCCCCGGAGGACATTAGGGACATTAGGGAACGGTGGAGCCTGTGACTAATTGGAAAGAATATGTCTCCCCTCCAACAACTGCAGTTTGAATTGCACCTGACAAACAAAGCAGCGGTGGGCGTGTTTGTGCCTGACAGCCCGTTGATAACCCATTTTCTTCCCCACTTTATCCCCAGATCCACACATGTATATGGTCATGCGTGCAGCAAATGCAAACATATAAAACTGTTGGCTTTGGCTCAGCAGTCAACTAAAACCAGCAAGATGCCCCTAAAGCTTTTGAGCTACCTGTCACCAAAAGTTCAGGAAGCTGTGGAACAACCAGATTCTTGGTGATCTTTCAAGATACAAATCTGTCCTTGCCTTACGGAAAAACTTCACTGAAGCTCAGTAGTAGAGTGCTTGCCTGGTGTGCCTCAGGCCCTGGTTTGAGTCTAGAAACACCAAAAACAAACAGAAAAACAACCTCAGTGGGACCACAATCTCTGGCCACTAGCCCCCAGTCCCAACACAGGCTCACCAAGAAGTTGGGCCCGTGTGCCTTGAGGGGGTGTTTGGCCAATGCTAGGCTGGACCTACACCTCTGCTGGGCCTCCTTGGGGTTCCTCCTTTTCTAGCAGGGTACTCACTTTTTAACCCCTCGCGCTGGGTGCTGCTCCCTGAGAAGGGTGCTAGGTGTTGCCACCAGCAAATGTAGGCCTGGGGCTGGGGCTCAGTGGCAGAGTGTGGTAGAGCGCTTGCCTCGCAGGTGTGAGGCGCTGGGTTCGGTACTTAGCACTGCAAAAATAAATAAATAAATAAAATTAAGGCATGCTGTCCATCTACAACTACAACAAAAGCTAAATAAGAGCAGAATAAATGGTAATGGTATCACATAAAATAATAATAATAACAGCAGATGTGGGGTCTTGAGGGCAGGGAACCTGTTATATTCTTCAGCCCTCCACTCACAGCCCTCTGCATCTGCACACCGTCCTGATCAGCTGTTGCTTCCATTATATCTATTTTAGGGGCAGGGAAGGGAAACCACTCTAGATCAGATCTTATATGCATGTATGAGATCCCTTTGAAGCAGAAAATGTTTAATACAAGGAACTGGCTGCTGACTAAACTGCACTGACCCATGTAACATCCTCAGCTGGACATTCAGAACTCTACATCAGAAGTCCTGTAGCCAGGAGAGCTACTTCCCCTTCCACAATAAGAAACAGAGGGGAGTCTGCAACGCAACTCTGAGTTCAAGGCCACAGCACAGGACACACAGGGTCCGCATCCCTGGTCAGCACCAGAGATGGGGAAGCCCCTGCCACTGGCTGGGTGGCCGTCTCCCATCCCCCACTGTGCTGTGGCTCAATGCTGCAATGCAGCTTCAGAGCTCTGCAGCATCTCCAGGGCCATCCTCAGAGTAGCAAGAGTCAAAAGCAGTAGGAATACGGTCCCTGCCCACTTCTGCCATCCAACTTTCATGGAAGCGTCCGACTGGCAGAAGTTAATTCACTGCTAGTAACCTTGCCGCAAAGCAGCCTGGGAAATGAAGTCAGCTCTCCTCCCAGGCATCTGGAAGGCACCCTACAGGGAGGTGGGAATGGATGCTGGTGCCCCCCAGCAATGTCCAGCCCAGTTTCAGGGATGCAACACCCATTCCATCCCTCTCCCTCCCTGATTAGCAGCCATGCAGTCTGGGGACTGACATCAGCTGAAGAGATGGTCTTGACTGGTCTATGAGTAAGACCATCCCCCATGCGCTCAGAAGGGCATGTGAACCACGTCTGACCAAGGAGATTTCAGAAGAGGATTCTGGAAGCTCATGGAAAACTCTACGGCTGCCTTTCCCCTCCCTCTTTTTGTTACTGGAAGCTGAACACAGAAGCACTTTAGCGCTGAACTGCATCCCCACATCCCCATACCTTTTTCAAGTTTTTGAGACAGGGACTGACTAAATGGCTGAGCCTGGCCTCGAACTTGCGATCCTCCCGCCTCAGCCTCCTGAGATCACCCTCACTGGGATGACTGGTATGTCACGAAGCCTGCTGCTTCCTCTATCTTAAAAGAAAGGTAGTCCAGGGCTGGGATTGTGGCTCAGCGGTAGAGCGCTCGCCTAGCTCAGGCCGGACCCAAGTTCGATCCTCAGCACCATATAAAAATAAAAGGCATTGTGTTGTGTCCATCTACACCTAAAAAATAAATATTTAAAAAAAAAAAAAAGGAAAGGTAGTCCAGTCTCTCTTCCCCTTGAACATGAACAGGGAAGCATGTCTCCTGACCATAAAGGGAACCAGCCTTCGCCCGAAGCCTACACCACAAGTGATACAGCAGGGCCATGGAGAGAGCCTGGGTCCTTGGTGACCTCAGGGAGAAAATGAAGGACCACCCTGAAACTTCACACTCTGTGAGGAGTGGCTTTATTGTTTAACCATTTTGTTTGCTCATCCTAGATGTGGATGCCTATGAAAACTTAAATGCAGTATATAACGTATAATTGTATAATGTATAATGTAATTACCCAAGAGTAAGAATATAGTTATAATATTAGGATATATCCAGGCTTGTGCGTATCATCAGTCATAATAATCAGCTTTCGGTGATGACGTCCAACCTATGTTGATGCCCCTGTGTCGATTTCATCAAAATATTCACAAAACTGAGTGGTTAAGGGGTTCTGTCGGCTGAACGGGGGCCCTGTTACCTGCAGCCCAGGGCAGCTCAGGTGGAGCAGGGATGCTGTCCCCTTTCACGGTCCCCTCAAAGAAGCCGCAATTCTCCTCCAGCGATTCCACCCCTGAGTGGTGCCAGCATCACCCAGACTGAACAATCTCTGAACTCACTTTTCCTGGAGGTGCAGCTTCACCCACCGCCAAGGGGCAGCCTGTCGCCATCAGCTGGTTCACTTTGGCTTCTGTCACTTGCAAAGAAGAGTCTGGACTAACGCCTCAAAACTACTCTGGAAGTGCAGACGTGGAGGTCGCCGAGATCTGTTCGTCATTTAAAATGTTCAGGATGCTTTGCGCTTTCCTAAGACTTGACTTCACATCATCTCTTCTTATATCTCCAAGACCCCTCAGATGAGGTGACATCATGCTGTCCACCTTGCAATCAGGAAACCAAGGCACAAACAGGTGGCTGGCCCGAGATCACGCACCTGAGTTTTAAGCCAGGCAAGGTGCAGAACCAGAGGCGGTGACCCCACGTCACTTGCCCCTTTGCCTCAGTTTTGGCTCCCTGATAGCAAAGTCTGGGTCTTGAGTGCAAGGTGTTTACATGGGGGGACCCCAGAAGGCAGAAATGAGGGGCAAGAAGAATAGGGCAGAGGGTGTGTTAGTGAGGCCACTGTTGTAGCCAAGGGCTGCCTACTGCTGGTCTCGGAGAAGGTTCTAGAAAGGTCTAGAACAAATGGTCTAGAACACTCCTCAAGTTGCCCACCTGGGATGGCCGAGATCAGCACCTGCTGTCCCCCTCTGGTGTGTGCCTGTGTGTGGGCAGAGCTCCCCAAGGATGGGGATGTGGGGACACAGGGGCTCAAGTCTGAGCTTGCATGGAACTTCGCAGCCCAACTGCAGATGAAATCAAAGTGAGTCGAGGGGGCAGCCAGTGACAGCAGGCCTGGTATTCATCGGACATCTGCCCATTGCTTAGCCATGTGCAGGTGCCTCGGAGCAGGCTAACCCCAGGAGGATGACTAAGGGGTCCCCTCTCAGCCCTCACAGTCATCCCAATGAGTGCCAGGCCCCTGCACCCCTGTTTAAGCAGCTCCGCACATGGCATGTCCCAGGAGGATGTGAGTGATCTTGGGCAGTCACATGACTCAAGCTGGCCAATCAGACTGAACGGAGGAAGAATTTCATATCACCATTGCTGGGAATGGATTCTCTCTTTCCTCCTGGATGTGAACAAAGACGGAGATTGTCCCGTTGGCCCTGGAACTCATCTTGTGACCATAAGAAGCAGCAATGGAAGAGCAAACCTGCCTCAGCACCCCAAGGAGCTGCTCAGCGTGCACCCAAGATCCCAGAGGAAGAGGCAACTCTTCTACGTGAAATTAAAACAGAACTTAGGAGGTCAGCAGAGGGGACGAAGATGGAGAGGAAAACAGGGAGACAGGGGGCCGCACAGGATAAGCATGACGGCTGTGGTGGCGCCCGCCTGTGATCCCAGCAGCTCGGGAGGCTGAGGCAGGAGGATCTCAAGTTCAAAGCCAGCCTCAGCAACTTAGTGAGGTCCTAAGCAACCCTGTGACTCAGCCACCAAGTCCCCCAGCTGCTGAGTCACCTCCCTGCCATGGCCCAGACACTGGAGAGAAGAAACACTAGTCCCCCGGGTTCCCATCTGAGTCACTGACCCACAGAATCTGGGGATAATAAATGACTGTTTTATGCCACTGATTTTGGAGTGATTTATTTTGCAGCAATAAAAACCAGAACAGCTCCCAAATAAGCCACCCACACACGTCCTTACCTCAGGGTCTGCATTTGAGAGCATCCAACCTAAGGGACAATGATGTCGGGTACATGTCAGAGTTTCTCCGGCTTCCGGTTCTAGGCCTGTGAAGGTGAGTTGCCCAATTCATCCCAACAAAAGGATGACGTCCGAGTCACATTGGCTTGGGGACACACAGACCAACATAAAGGAAATGCTGACTGGGCAGGGCAGGTCAAGTCCTCTGCCCCCCCCCCATCCCCAGAAGATGGGGTTGCCTTGGCAACCACAGGGTCCTGAGAGTAGAGGGAAGGAGGAGCCCACAGGAGAACTAGGTTGCTGCTACTAGGCCTCCTCAGTTCTGTTCTGAGATCGTGGGTCATGCATTTCAGGAAGGGCAAACCCTTTTGAGCCCAAAGGTGAATACTGGTCAAGCTAAGGCAAACATGGTAATTTTACTCCCCTTGCCAGGGATTGGTTTGGACATGGACATATAATTCTTGATCCTGAAGGGGCAGGAAGGGGAACAACAAATGATAGTTTTATTCACTCTTAAAAAAGAGGCATAAAGGAATGTCCTAACTTCCATCTTTAAATGTTGTTATATAGTTATGTGATACTTGGAGCTACAGCAGCCACCTTGGGACCATGAGGGGTAAACCTAAGGAAAATAGCACCAAAAGATGAACAGAAGAACCTGGATTTTTGATGACACTTTTCAAATTTGGATACAGCCACCTCCAAGCTGTTGTTATGTGAGAAAACAATTTAAGCCATTGTGACTTGGGCCCTGGGTGTCTCAACATAACAGAATTTGATACCAGGATCAGGGCCTCACTGAGGAGGCCCCCAATGACAGAATTGGGTCAAATCTCCACTTTTCCACTCCAGCAACTATGATCCTGCCTTCTTTACCTCCTATACGGAGGAAGTAGTTTGGGAAGGGATAGCTTCTCGTTGAAATTTGCCAATTCTCCATAATCCTGGGGCTAAGAGGATCCGCTCTTTCTGAGACAGGGTGTGATTTAGTGCTCACAAGGATTATGTTTGGGAACTGCAGAAAGGGAAAGGTCAAGGTCAAAGTCGTGAGGACTTCAGGGTTCCAAAATTTGGTGAGAGACCCATAATGCACCAGCTGCCTTCTCTGCTCACACAGCTTTGAGGGATGGGCAGTGTCGCCTCATTGTACAGATGGGGTTGAAAGCCCCTGGCCCTTGAGCTTCACCCCACTCCCTGCACCTATGGTTTTCCCCTGCTGCCACGGTGGGTATTATGTCCACAGGAAGAAAGCCAAGCCATCCACGTCCCTGCTTGGAGCTGGGGGCTAGGTGGCCTCCCCTTTGCCCTCAGATCACTTCTCATTTCAGCTGATCTACTTTGGACGCGTGTTCCGAAGCCATGCCCACTTCCTAGGTGGCGTTTGGATGATGGGATGGGACACTGTGGAGCTCTGGGCAGCGCCAGCACCGTCCAGAATGGCTCCCTGGGGCAGTTACTGGTGCTGAACAGGGAGCCAGCGGTGGAGCGGAGAGCGGCCTCGAGGGCCAGGTAGACAGGATTTGAGCCCTGGTTCCGTCACTTATCTAGTTCTGTGACCCAGGGTAAACCGTGTAAACTTCTCTGTGCCTCAGTTTCCTCTTTTGCAAAATGGGAATGATCATCATCGTCCCTACCTTGCAGGGCTTGTGGTGATGGGGGGGGGGGGCGTAAATAAATCAATCCACCCGCAAAGTGTCCCGAACTGCGCCTGCACGGTCAGTGCCACGTCCCTACCGTTCCTGGAGTCGCCACGGTCTCACCTCCGTGGCAGGCGTCCCCGAGGCTCCGACGCCGGGGGCGGACGCGCCCGCGGTTTTGCCGACTCATCCTGGCTCTGCAAGTCCGGCCGCCGCCCCCTCCCGCCCCGGCGGGCCTGAGTCACCCTCGCCGTGCGTCACACTTGCTCCTCCCGCCACGCGACCTGCAAACTCACCCTGAGTCAGCCCGCCCGGGCGCTTCCACTCCCGGGGCCGCGGCCAGCGCCGGCGGAGGGGCGCCCCCCAGCGGAGACCCGTGATCGCGCGGGTCGCGGGCGCCGGGGGAGCGGGGCGTGTGCGGGTGGAGACCGCGGGGACCGGCCGGACCACTGCGGGCCCGGGGGAGGCGCCTGCCTGCGGCCCCCGCCGGCGGCGCTGAGTGGTACGGCCCGGCCGGAGGTGAGGCCCGGGAGGCGGCTGGGCTAGCGGCGACCGCGCGATGGGGCTGCGCGCTGGCGGCAGGACCGGCGCCAGCCGGGGGGCGCCCGAGGGTCCCGGGTCGGGCGGCGGCGCGCAGGGCGGCAGCATCCACTCGGGCTGCATCGCTGCGGTGCACAACGTGCCGCTGAGCGTGCTCATCCGTCCACTGCCGTCGGTGCTGGACCCGGCCAAGGTGCAGAGCCTGGTGGACACGATCCGGGTGAGTCTCCGGGGAGGCGGTCCGCGAAGGGAGGGCTCGGGAGGAGGGAGGTCGCGCCGGACGCCAGGTGGGACTGGTTCCGGGCTCTCTGGGAGCCCAACGCTGGCTGTGTGACCTTGAGCATTTGGCCGGGCCACTCTGGGCACTCTGTTTCCTCGTTTGAGCAAGGAGGGGATTGAAATAGATGATTAAAATAATGATCGCTAACTTATAAAGATAGCGCCTGCCGTGACGCAGGAGCTGTTTTAAGCCCTTAGCTTCTTGTGCCAACCCTGCGAGGCAGATGCTGTCCCTAAAAACGGAGGTCCAGGCGGATTCCAGCAACTTATTCAAGGTCAGGCACTTGGAAAGTGGCGCAATGGGAATTCACACCCAGGCCGCCTGGCCCCAATACCCAGCTGGTGGCCACCACCCTATCCAAAGATAAGCCATGACTTCCCTTCCACCTGTGACAGCGGCAATGGAACTGGGTGTGTCATGTCCGCGGGAGGGCCCTGTCTGGAGGAGAAATGGGAGAGGACAAGGGTCAGCTTCATCCCAGAGACACAGTGCTCAGGAATGCGGGAGTGGAGCCCTGGCTGGGAGACAGGGCGACTGGGCTCCTGATTGGGAGGCGGAGCAGTTTAGCAAGATCCTGGCTCAAAAAAAAGTTAACAGTCTGGGGGTGTGGTCCGTGGGAGCCCAGACACCTAGCTGGTGCGAGGCCCTGGGCTCCATCCCCAGTCCTGCCAAAGGCAAAAGAGGGCTGGGGTGACCCTCCCTGCAGGAAGGGGGACACTCAGGAATATGTGTCACATAAGGCCCAGGTGGCTTCCTGTCCCCTTCTCCCAGACCCTTGGAAAGTGAGGGATGGAGGAGATGAGGGGTGGGGACACTTCTAAACCCCACCAAACACCTATGCAGCCAGCCCCGAGTCCTAGAATGTGCACTCTGTCCCCACTGCCTAGAGCCACGGCTGCGGATAGCCACAGCACCTGCTCCGCCGCTTGCCCTAGGTCTCTGTCCCCTTGACCATCTTGCAGATGGAGCCTTGGCCTCTTGCTCTCCCGTTATCCTGAGGTGTTGTGGATAGCACTCACGTCCACCAGAAATTGTGGGTTGTATTGTTCTGTCTCCGTTGTGAGAACTCCACAGGAGCAGGGACTCTGTGGTCCTGGCTGTGGCCTCAGCCCTGCCCCAGGACCTGGCTCTCAGTGGACGAGGTCCAGCCCTGCACACCCTCCCCACTGCTGGGCCTCTGTGGGGCCTCTCTCCCTGCGGGAAACTCTTGTGCATGGCCTCTGACTCTCCCTCAGGCCTCCTGCCTCAGGGTCAGCCTCTTTCCTGCCCTCCCTTGCTGCATTAGGGGTCCCCTGTGTCTGGAAGCCCCCTGTGACCCCGCCAGCATAGCTGTGGTCCCCCTGGTTGAGACGCCCATCTCTGGTGCTAAACGGTAGCCTGGGTGAGGCAAGGAGCAGCCTGCCAGCGCTAACTTTCCTCCTGGACTCATTTTCTACGGCCTCCGTAGCCCGCTGAGGTCCTGTTTTCCAGTCCTGTGGTTCACAAGGCCAGAGTGGGTTCCACTGGGCTGGAATAAGGTGTCAGTGGGGCTGTGTTCTGGAGGCTCCCGGGAGAGTCCGTTTTCTTGCTTTTCCAACGGTGACACTGTGAGGCTGTCCGCGCTCACTGGCTCTTGGCTATTTTTGTTGTTGTTTGTTTGGGGGTTGAGCCTGGAGGCGCTTTAGCATTGAGCTACATCTTTGTCCTTTTTGATTTTTTTTTTTTATTCGGAGACAGAGTCTCACTCAGTCACTTAGGGACTCGACTCGTGTAATTGCTGAGGCTGGCCTGGAACTTGCGATCCTCCTGCCTCGGCCTCCCAGGCTGCGGGGGGGGGGGGGGGGGTTACAGACGTGCCCCTGTGCCCGTGACTCACGGCCTCTCCACATTGCTTCACTCCAGCCTCCACCTGTGCCACCCTCCTCCACTCCTAAAAACCCTGGTGAGTCCCTTCAACCCATCTGGGTCATCCCACCATGACCTTCTGTCTTAAGATCCTGACCTTAAGTCCATCTGCAAAATCCTTTCTATCCTGTAGGGTGACATATTCACAGGCTTTAAGGATTAGGACTTAGACATCTGTAGGGATCCTTATTGTGCCCACCCACTCTCCGCCTGCAGGGCGGTGTAGACGCTTCCACTAACATCTCTCGGGCACCCACTCACCACCTCCTTAGCAGCCACCCTGGTGGGTGCCTCAGTCCCACCCATGGGTGAGCCGCAGTGTTCAGAGTTGAGGCCAATGCCCAGGACCCCCCTCCGCTCAGAGCTGAGACCAAATCTGGGTTTTCCTGGTTCCAGAGCACTGGCTGGTGACCGCGTGCCTCATGCTCACTGGGGCAACGTGGGGTCGTGAACCATCAGCCAGCTCCAGAGGGGACCTGCGGGCCAGTGGCAGAGGCCTTGCTTCTAGGCCAGTCCCACTTATCAGGGTCTCCCTAGCGTGTCCCCGGCTCCCTGCTCTGCCCCAGGCTCTCCCCACCTGGAGGACACCCACCCGATGCTCGGGCCCTACTGGGAAATCGCCTTCGACCCTCCTCTTTCTCTCGCCCTCCTAGCCACCCTCTCAGCCTGACGCCTCCAACCTGCCTCCTACACAGGTCCCAGAGCTGTGCCCTCTCCCGGTCCCCCCACACCAGCAGCCAGGACAGCATCTTCTGCTGACCACCTTGGAGGCCTCTCCTCTGTCCACCCTGCTAAGTGGGCTCTGGGCACATTTCTAGAATGGCATCTCATCAGGTTCAAAATGCTCCAGCCCTCCAGGTGCAATGGGGCCTGCCTGTAATCCCAAGCGCTCCGGAGGCCGAGACTGGAGGATCGAAAGTTCAAGGCCAGCCTCAGCCATTTAGTGAGGCCCTAAGCAACTTAGGGAGACCCTGTCTCAAAATTAAAAATAAACAGAGCTGGGCTGGGGATGTGGCTCAAACGGTAGCACGCTCACCTGGCATGCGTGCGGCCCGGGTTCGATCCTCAGCACCACATACCAACAAAGATGTTGTGTCTGCCGAGAACTAAAAAATAAATATTAAAAATTCTCTCTCTCTCTCTCCTCTCTCACTCTCTCTTTAAAAAATAAAAATAAATAAAAAAATAAACAGAGCTGGGGATGTGGCTGCATGGTTGAGCACCCCCTGGGTTCCATCCCTGGTACAAAAACAAATAAGCAAAAACCTCCTGACTGCACTCCTTCGCTCTGCCTCCTCTGGCTCCTGCTTGACCTCTCTGATCGCTCTGCCTCCTTGATGCTTTGAGTCCACTCTGGTCACACTGGCCTCCTCCTCATGCCTCCACCACAGCGGTCCCACCCCAGGGTATTGCGTTTGCTCTTCCCGCTGCCTGGAATGCTGTTCCTCAGGTAGGAGCCAGCAGACATCATGGCCCGTGGAACCCCGGAGCTGCGGGAGGTGTGTCTGCGTCTCCATCCCCATTTGACAGACAGGGCAACTGAGGCACCAGTGAACAGCCCGAGCAGCCGAGCTCCGAACCCAGGCAGTTCGTCTAAACTGCTCCCACCGCTGGCTTCCCAGATGCATCTCTGTGTCACTGTCCCCTCTCAGAGCCCTCGAGGACCCCTTCCCTGTCTTGTCACCTGCATTACTGTCTTCCCAGCCCTTACCCCGCAGCGATCCCTTCTTGGCTCCACCTGTCCCAGTAACCCAGGGACCGTGTCTGTCTTGGCTGGGCCTCGTCCCCAGGGTCTAGGACGGGGCCAGATGTGGAGTGTAGGTAAGTGACTCCCCACCGAGGCTCCTGGCAGCTGCCCACTGCCCCGGCGTGGACCCTCTCCCGAGGCCGAGGCTCAAGCTGCCCTCGTGGCGCCTCCAGCCTGCACACCCTGGCCTCGCCCGCCCGCCCGCCTGCCCGCGTGAGCTCCCTGTTGGAGCGCCACTCTGGCCCGGGCCGTGCTCACTGCCCTGTGCCCTTCTCTGCAGGAGGACCCGGACAGCGTGCCCCCCATCGACGTCCTCTGGATCAAAGGGGCCCAGGGCGGCAACTACTTCTACTCCTTCGGGGGCTGCCACCGCTACGCGGCCTACCAGCAGCTGCAGCGCGAGACCATCCCTGCCAAGCTGGTCCAGTCCACCCTCTCGGACCTGCGGGTGTACCTGGGGGCCTCCACTCCCGACCTGCAGTAGCAGCCTCCTCCCACCCCAGGAGCCCAGAATTCCATCGGGCCCAGCAGGCGGGGCCACGCAGAGGGCGCAGCAGGGATGTGTGTGGCTTCTTTGTGCCTTGGGGGACCGTCTGACTCGGGCTCTGCCTTCGCTGAGGGCCAGGCCTTGGACTCAGGCAGGACAGGGTGGGAGCCCCAGTTGTCACCTCTGAAAGTGTGATCGTGGCCTTATCCCCCAAGGACTGTTGAAGATGAAAGGAGAAAAGAGATGGACTTGGAGAGCTTCGAGCTGCTGGGCTCCAGAGTCCCAAGGACCAGGCCCTTCTCACACTCTTCATGACACCTTGCTCTCTGATTACGTTCGGCTGCAAGTAAAGGAAAGCCCAGGTTCCCGTTAACAAGGAGAAGTTTATTTTTCCACACAGCACGAATTCTGGAGACAAAGGGCCCAAATGGTGTCACTTCAACAGCGCAGTGAAAGCAGGGCTGATGTCTCTGTGATCCTTTTGCCCTGTCCTCCTTGTTTGCTACTTCATGGTCACAAGATGGCTGCTGTGTCTCCAGGAATCGTGTCTGTCTTTAAGGGAGAGGTGCTGCTAAAGAGGAAGGGACAGGTCACCTGGGTTGTCAACTCCTACCAGAAAGTAAAACCTCTTCCAGAGGCTTGGGTCCCGCCTGCCCTCTCCCCTGCATCTATCTGCTTAGGTCTCCTGGGCCGGCCGTATGTAACTGCAAAGAAAGGTAAGGCAGCAGGGGACAGAACTGTCATGGTTGAGCACACCAGTCATGTCCCATCTTCTGAGACCAGCATGTTGCCTGCTGAAATAAAATTGGGATGCCAGGAGAGAGGAGGAGCAGGGTATTGGTGAGACTTCACTGTGTCAGAAGCCTTCCGTCCTTAGCAGCCCAAAAGTTATTTCTTTACGCATGATTCTGTGGGTTGGCAACCTGGGCTGGGCAGCTCTGGTGTCCTTGCTGGGGCTGTCCTCAGCTGTCACCTAAGCCTGGATGGGCTGGGTTAGCCCTACTTGCTTGTCAGGCAGATGACTGGCTGTTGGCCGGGGTAGCTTGATTCTCTTCCAACAGGCTAACTCAGGCTTGTTCACCAGATTTTGGCCTCAAGATTCCAAAACAGTGAGAACTAGAACCTCTAGAACTCTAGATTAGGGACTGTGACAGTGTCACTTCTAGGTTCTTTTGATCAGAGCAAATCGCAAGTCTTTGTCCAGAGTCAAAGGATGGAAGCCACTACCCCTCTCCTTGCAGGGAACTGCAGAGAACTTGGGGCCATTGTTCATCTATCACAAATAGGTGTCAAATAACTCCCCCTTCTCTCTCTCTCTCTGTCTCCCCACACACACCTTGGCCAGTCTTATGTCACTAAGACGATGTCCTGGTCCTCAAAGTCTAGGGGACGAGGTGATAAGGCAGAATCTGGGTCTCCAAGGGCCAGATCCACTCTAGCATGGGCATCTCGTCAGCGTGGGTGAGATGAGATTGGCCACGTGGAACATTCCAGAAGAATTCCAGAAGGTTGCAGAGTGAGGTGGGGCTTGCTCTCGCTGGCCTTAGGCAACTCAGCCACTTGGCAACTCCAAGCCTCAGTTTCCCCAGCTCAGTAGTGAGGACAACAGCTTTCCCCATCCATTGGTGGGCGTCCTGGGGAATAGGATTGGAAAGGTGCAGAATGCAGTGTGGCATCCTGGATTCGGTCTTGGAACAACAAAGACAACCAAAAACAAAAGACATTAGCAGAACAGCTGGGAATCTGATGGTAAAGTCTGGGTGTTAGTTCATACTATACCAATGTCGGCCTTGGTTTTGGCAAATGTACTGCGGTCATCCGAGAAGTCAATTTATTGTGAAGCTGTTGGGGCGGGCTGGGTGGAGAGGGTGGGATCTCTTTGCACTATCTCTGTACCTTTTCCATAAGTCTAAAGTCATTCCAAAATAAACGTTTATTTAATAAAATGGGGGCTGCAGTGGCCTTAGTTGGTTCGGACGCTCAGGCTGGATTGGTGGACTCCACCCCAGCAGGTCCGTTGACTCCGCTCAAGAATGTGCACAGCTAACAAATTCCTGGGTGATGCCAATCTGCTGCGTAGGGACCTCAGGCTGAGAAGGGCTGATGTAGACTGCCTCGGTTATTTTCCAAGACGGCGACACCCCACACACGGGCGCTCCCAGGGCAGAGGCAAGACCCTTGGTGGGGCCCAGGAGATCTGGGTTCTGAACCAGCTGGTGGACCCACTCGATGGGCGGCATTGGGCATGTCTTTGCCTTCCCTGGGGGGTTTCCCCCAGCTGTCAAATAGACCGTGTGCCCCTAGGTGTGCAGGGAGGACGCGTCCCGTAAACTGCTGCTTTGAGATGCCGCTGCCTTGCAGGAATGAGCCCCTCAGGCCTCGAGGCTGAAGTAAGTGAGGCTGGCCTCTCCCTTCTGAAAGGACTTTTCCTTCTTGTAGAGAAGACCCTGCCGGCAGGCCCTGAGTGGGTGGTGCAGAACACACCAGGTCACACTTAGGAGGAGCTGGGGTTTTAAGGGTGTGACCTGATGGTGCTCCCGAGGCGGCCTGAGAGCTGCATTTCCCACTTCGACCAGCAGGTGGTGCCGCTTCCCAGCCCCACCGAGCAAGGCTGGGCCTCTGGCCCACAGATCAGCTGCTGTCTGAAAGGGCCTGGCCAGGGACAGGCAGGCCACTGGGGCTCAGAGAAGCTAGGGACCTCTGGAGACCTCGCTGGGAGTCTGGAGCTTCCGGTTCTGTTCATCCCTTCTGCACTTGCTCTGTGGCTTTACACATACCATGGACCCTTCCAAAAGGAGGCACTTCCTCCAAGAAGCTTCTAGACCCTTCCAAGCTGGGCTCTGGTGCCTCTTTGGGGCTCCCATGATCATGTGGGTCCCCTCCCCAAACAAACCCCTGGCCCCAGGAACTTGGATGCGGTGAAGGCAGTGTGTGGGGAACCCCTGAGGCCCCTCCATGCTCTAGAACCCACAGATGGTGGATTTTAAGTCAGTTTTAGAATTCATAGCTACTTAGTTATATTTAGTTCCACAGTTATCTTTAGGTTAAGATAAAACAATAAGGTACTGAAATGTTAAATAAATAAAATTTAAAAAATTAAAATATCAAAGCCCACCATGAGTGCTGGTCCTGGTTGTCCCTGTGCCCTTTGGGGACATTTACCTTCAGGGATAAGGCTATGCCCTTCCTGCCTTCCATCTGCCCTTGCAGTAGTGAACATGTGCGAGTTCCCTTGCAGCTTGCCCCTGGCAGCGTGCCCTGGCCACCTGCCCCATTGGCACCGTGCTCTTCTCCCAGAGTTCCCGCATTCTGGTCTCTGCCCCAAAGTTACTTCTTCTGAGGGGCTTTTCCCCATCATTCTGTCCCTGTCCCAAGTTTTATTTTCTCCATAGCTTTTATCACTCTCTAAAATGATCCTCTGTGTCTGTTCCTATCTGCCTCACCCACTGGAATGTGGATTAGTAGCGGTACTAGTAGTAGTACCAGGGATTGAACCCAGGGATGCGTAACCACGGAGTTACATCCCCAGCCCTTTTTATACTTCATTTTGAGACAAGCACACCCTAAGTTGCTTAGGACCTCACTGAGTTTCTGAGGTTGGCCTTGAACTTGTGATCCTCCCGCCCAAGCCTCTTTGGTCAGCTGGGATTACAGGTATGTGCCCCCATGCCTGGATAAGGATTCTTGAGGCAATCCTGGGCCTGTGTAAGAAGCCAGCCAGTGCTTCTTACCCTTTTTTTTGTTGGGGGAGGGCAGGGATTCATGAACATAGCTGAGAACTAGCCTTGAGCCCTTCCCCCAGGAAAACATAGACATATTTCAGGCAATCTCTGGGGCTCCCTGTACCTGAGAGCCTGCTCCCCCCGGGGATCCTGATTCCAAACCTAATTGTCTCATGGGGTGGGGGCACATGCAGATGGGGTGTGTGAATGAATTAATGAGCTCTAGTTTCTTTTTTTTTTTTTTCTTTTTATATCAGGGATTGAACCCAAGGGTACTTAACCACTGAGCAACAACTCTAGCCATTTTTATTTTAAATTCAGAGACAGGGTCTCACTAAATTGCTAAGGCTGGCTTTGAACTTGCAGTCCTCCTGCCTTAGCCTCCGGACCAGCTGGAATTACAGGCATGCAGCCCGGGCACGGCTGGGCTCTAGATCTGTAGGGAGTAGAGGATAGAATTCAGACTGTGACCTGCTTCCAGTCAGAAAAAAAAAAAAACCCTCTCTGGGTGGTTTCTGCCCTTCCTTACCCCCTGTCAGTCAATACCAAGGAGGGACTCCACCTGGTCCCTGGGCCCAGCCTGGGCAGTTCCACCTGCCAATGCTGGAGGAGACAAGCCCAGCCTGGCATCCAGGATCCAATCAGGGAACCGAGGAGAGGTCCTGGCTGCCCTGGGTTGGAAAGGACCAAGGACACCCATCCCTGCCTCTAAACTCCTACACTGTGTGTCACAAACCACACTCACTCCCAGCGTCCCTCCCAGCCCCTGGCCCCAGCCCTCCCACAGAGCAGGAAGTGAGGACCCACTCATCATAAAAAGGATGTCTTGCGGGTCGTGGTTGCGCAGAGCTGTCATCCCAACCTCGGGAGGCTGAGGCAGGAGGATCGCGAGTTCACAGCCAGCCTCAGCAAAATGAGGAGCTAAGCAACTCAGTGAGACCCTGTCCTAAATAAAATACAAAATCGGGCTGGGGATGTGGCTTGGTGGTCAAGTGCCCCTGAGTTCCACCCTCAGTCCCCCCTCCCCCGAAAAGAGCCGTCTTCATCCCCCCTCCCCCCATCCCCACCCCCAGGCTGCCCTCTCCGGTCACCTGCACCAGCACCAGCAGCAGGACCTCCCTGACTGCCCCAGTGGAGCCCCAGAGCAGACCCGAGAGGTGACCAGCAATGACGGGTAAACGGAGGCCCAGGCGACCTGCTGCGGGCCCAGCTGGGGGGCGGGGTCCGGGCCCCCCACCCGGCGCCCGCCCGCCCCTCCCCTCGCGGCTGCCCGCGGCCTGGCCCCTGACCCCCGCGGCCGCCAATCCATTGGTTCCAGCTCCGGGGGGAGCGCAGAACAAAGCGCGCTTTGTGGCGGGCCGTCCCCTGGCCCCGCGCGTCCGCCGCCGGGAGCCTCCGGAACTGGGAGCGACGCCCGCGGCCGACAGCCGTGTAATGTCTTCCAGGCCCCCGCCACCGGCCGGCCCGGCCGTCGGCGCCCCGCGGGAGGCTCTGCGGGCGCCCCACCTGCCCCGCGGGCGGCGGGAGCGGCCACCTGGTAACCTGTCCCCGACCCCCGGCACCGATCGCAGGCGGCGCTGCTGCTGCCCCACGACTGCTCCGCGGTGGGGACAGACTTTGGTTTTAGTGCAGGGCCCCCGACCACGGAGCCACATCCCAGCCCTAAGGTTCTTATTTTGAGTCAGGGGATCGCTCCGTGGCTTAGGACCTCGCCACGTGGCTGGAGCTGGCTCTGAACTCGCCGTCCTCCTGCCCCAGCCTCCTGAGCCCCAGGTTACAGGCTGTGTCACATCGCAGGGCGCGGCAGCCACTGTAGATGGACTGACCTAGGTTTCAGTTGTCGATGCCACCTAGGAGCTGTGAGAGCCTGGTAGATCCACCACTTAGAACAACAATAATAGCCAACATTTATGGTGCACCTACTGGGTGCAGGAGGGACCCAGTTTGGAAGGGAGGAGTTGTAGATGTTTCTTTTACAGGGCAGGGAGTGGACTCCCCAAATGCTCTGGAGCCAAAGTCACCTCTCCCAGCAGTTTCCTTATCTGCAAAATAAGGACAAACATCAGAAGTCCCCATGGGCTGTCTTACCTGTTTCCAGATGACCACAGGTGCTCTCAGGCTCTACCCAGCTGCCAGAAACCTCTCCCCCAAGGGACAAGGGACAGTGTCCCAGCCCTGACCTGCTCTGGAGACTCGGGGTGTGGGAGAGACAGAGAGGAAAGCTACTGCCAGAGACGAAACTGAGGGACCCCAGAGAGGGCAGGACAGGGCTGTCCGGGAGTGACTGTTCCCACCGTCACACACCTCCCTGACATTCCTGCTACAAATGGTCACAGAATACACTGCCCCAGGCACCAGGCCATCGGAGCCTAAGCAGATGAAACCCCTGTTCTCTTGAAGTCCCCCTGGGGGAAATGGGCAGTAAGAGGTGCTCAAACTGGGTATAGCTTTTTCAAATCTAAATTTGATTTTGTTTGACTTAATTTTTTTTTAACTTTTAAGAAACTTGAGATATTTGGGGGGGGGAGTGCACACCTGTAATCCCAGTGACTGGAGGCTGAGACAGGAGGATCAGAAGTTTAAGGCCAGCCTCTGAAACTTAGGAAGGTCCTCAGCAGTTTCCCTGTCCCAATTAAGAGAGAGAGAGAGAGAGAGAGAGAGAGAGAGAGAGAGAGAGAGAGAGAGAGAAGGAAAAAGTCTGCGGATGTAGCTCAGTGGTAAAGTGTCCCTGGGTTCAGTCCCCCGTACCAAAAATAAAAAATAAAAATAAACTTGAGATAGCCAAGGAAAACTGGTATCAATGACATAAATAAAGGTAGCCACAAATGCCAACGATATCAACCCAGCCCCATTATTAACTCCCTCCGACCGGGCACAGGTCACCCTGCTGACTCTCAGTTAGCAAGTGTCAGGGAGCCCTACCCTACAAGATGGGACTCTTCCTGCAGGAATCAGGAGGAAGCCATTGAAAAGGGATCTGTCACCTTGCTCTTGTGTCCTTGTCCTTCCTCATCAGATGTAACAATCAGAAAGCACTTAGGATGTCCTGAGCCACCTTAGAGAAAACAGGCTCAGGGAGGTGGGGCCTCCCGGGCCATCGCAGTAGGGACGAGGCAGAGCCAGGGTCTGTCCTGGGCAGGCGCTCTCTGGAGGCCACTCATCTGGGCACCATACGACCCTGTCTCTTGAGGGCAGATCAGTCCCACTTCAGGAAGGTTGAACCATTGGAACTAGAAGGTCTTCAATTCTAATTTAATAAGTGTGTATTGAGCATCTACTAGAATTTATGTCTCACCATATTGTATGAAAGTGTTTGAGAATCAGATTAGAAAACAATCTGGGCTCTTCACCATCCACGTCCTAAATGACTGCCCTTCCCCAGCCAGTGGCCTCCAGCCCACCCGGCTGCCTCCTAGTTCCCACTGGCTTTCTGACCCCAGGGCCTTTGTGCTTGCTCTTCTTCTGCTTTGAATGCCCTTTCTCTGGTTCTTCTGGTGACTTTATGCATCCTTAAGGTCTCAGTTCACATGTCACCTCCTTAGAGAGGCTTCCCTCGCCTCTCTCCCTCTGGTGGTCTCCCTGGCCCTCTCAGTCTGTGTGCCTTTGTGTTAGCTTGTAGTCATTCTATTTGTCCGTCCACTTGTCTTCTCTCTTGCTGCCTCACCAGGTTGTAGGCTCCAGGCGAGCAGGACCTGGTGTGCATTATGGCTCAGCCTCTGGGGTGAAGGACTGGGAGAAGAGCAGACTAGAAAGGGAGGGCAATTGGGCTGCCCCAGATAGAGGAGCAGGTGAGTCTGTGGGTGGGGTCTCCAGGATGACCACCTTGGCTCTGGGCAGGACCCCCCAGTGTGCTGGGGCTGGGCAGAGCAGATCACCTCCATACAGGGGAGAGGCCTGGGTTCCCTGGCCCCCCACCCACTCCCTGGCTCAGTCATTCCTTCACCCACTGTGTCTCCTCTTTCCCTTGTTCACAGACTGCAGACTTTTCTGTAGCGGACAAGCTTCCCGGCTAGGGCCACACCCTCCTGGCACCTGCACTACTATTTCCTTAGTACCTTGAACTGGAGTTCTTCTAACATTTAAACACACGCACATGAAAATCAATCTGGAGGTTACATGCAATAAAAATGCACCCATTTTCTGTAATCCCAGCGATTCTGGAGGCTGAGGCAGGAGGATAGAGAGTTCAAAGCCAGCCTCAGCAACTCAGCGAGACCCTAAGCAATCAGCAAGACCCTGACTCGAAATACAATGCAAAAGAAGGGCTGGGGATGTGGCCCAGTGGTTAAGCACCCCTGGCTTCAATCCCTGGTACAGAAAAAAAAAAAGCACCCATTTTAAGTCTGATCAGGAAATACATCCTGAGAAATGAACCCAGGCGTGTAACCACGGCTGCAGTTAAAATACTAAACATCGCCATGCTGGGCCCTGGGGGGGGGGGGGGAATGAAAATCTTCATCAGAAGGTGCCAGCGTTTCTTGGGAGTGAGGGCGCTGCCTCCAGCCCCCACTAGCAATTTCCAAACATCAAGTGAATCATCAGAAACCCTCATTCCAATTAGAAGGTAATTGACCAAAATAAACCAGACGATGCTTGCCTGCATCCTATTCTAGCTTGGTCACGTTGTCCGCAGTCAGAGCCGAAGCAGGACCGGCCATCTGCAGGCCAAGGGAGGGAGAAAGCGACACTCGGAAGGTCACGGCTTCTTGGCCTGTGAGGACGGGGACACGGCGTTCTCTCTGTGGGTCGGTTGGGATTTAGGAATTTCTGGCTGCTCACCCACATCACCTTTGATTCCCTCCCCACCCCGTGACAGGTTGCACACCCAGGACGCGGTACACAGCGAGGCCCTCCTCACCCTCCGTCCCCACCCAGGCGTGCCTTCACGTGACCAGGGTCTTTAGTGGCTCCTCGGGCTGCAGCTGGCGCTACGGACAGAAACTCTGTGCCAGTACTGTCAGCCCTAAGGGTGGCACCGTGCCCAGCCCACGGCCAGCAAGGATCTGTTGGCTGGACGACTGTGAAATCAGAGACGCGATACCCGAGTCCCCCTCGCGATGCTAAAATGTGACTCTAACAAATCAGCCTGGAGCAGTCTGGGAAGGCTTCCCAGAGGAGGGGACCCCTGGACAGAAGCGTGAGAGTTCTTTCTCCTTCCCCTCATCCAACAGAGAGATCTCCATCTGTCAAACGAGGCACAGAGAGGTAAAGTGACTGGTTCAGGCTCACACAGGAAGAAGAGAGAGAAGCAGGAGTTGAATAGAAGCCAGGACTCAGGGCCCAGCCCACCATTTCTCCCAGGGCCTGGGCCAGGTCCCGAGCAGCCAGCCAGGGAGCAGCCTGGGTGGGGGGGGCCCGGGCACTGTGTCTGGAATCCATTTGCTGGGGGCCCTGCAGTGTTTTCCCAGGGAGAAGTGGGAGGCCCTAGCCTGCCCCTCCCAGCCCCCCCCCAACCATCTGCTCCCTGTTTATTTATTTATACTTAAGTCTCACCTCCCAACCCTGCCGGGGACACCAAACATACCGGCATCCCTGCAGAGAGGGGAGGGGGGGAGAGGAACTGTCAGCCCATCACAGGGAAAGCCCAGGCTCACATCCCAGCTCAGCTGGTCCCTGGCTGTGCGACTCCTCGGTGCCTCGGTTTCCTCATCTGTAAAATGGGGTCAATACCAGAGGCTCCCTCAGGGGTTGACAGAGAGGGTAAGCACAGCACCCTTGGTGGACGATTCCATCGTCCCTGCAGCGGGCAGCCTGCGGCTCCATCTGAGGTCCTCCGAGCCTCATGTCCTCAGGTTTGTGAGGGCCACAGCCCCTGTCCACCCCCCAGGAATCCCAGCCCAGGCCTGGGCCTAGGACAGGAGAAACATGCCCGTTCCTTCCCTCCAGTCAAGATGGTCCTTCTGCCATCTTCTCATCTGCAGGGAAGGCAAAACCACATGGAGCCAGCGATGTCACCTCGGCACCCTAAATGGCCACCCCGAAGGCTGGCCCTGGCTGCCTTCCACGCTGGGGCTGATGATCACTCTGAATGCAAATCCAGGAGCCCAGCTGCTCATTAACAGTAATTAGCTCAGGCCCCTCAGCCGGAAAAAACTGGGGCCGCTGCTCCCCAGGGCTTTGTTCCAGAGCTACCAGCCCCCAACCCTCCACCTGCGCAGCCCTCCTCTCCCTGAGCTGTGGGGGCCTGTGTGCCCCCCAAGGGATCCCCCCTCAGTGCCGCTTCTGAGCTTTCCTCCCCTTAGCTGAGTCCCCGCCTCCCTGTGCCCCGTCCATTGCCCTCTGTGGATCTGTGCGACCAGCCCCCGAGCTTCACCGTCTCTCTCTGCACCCCGACCTCTCTCTGCGCCTGCCGTCCATGTCATGGGGGGCTCACTGGGTCCTGGCTCCTCTCCCCCTGTCCCCTGTCTGGATTGGCCTGTCTTAGAGCCCAGGACTCCCCGGTCCCCTCGCACCCGCACCCAGCAGCGACTCGGCACCCACTTGAGATGCACGTGCCATCTGAGGACCTTTCGAGTGTCACCGGGCACTGAAGCAGACCCTGCCTTCTGGGGTCCACTCCACCCTGGGGAACCGCACAGCTGATGGCCAGAAGGGACAACTTCCGACAGGCGGAGCCAGGCGGCCCCTTGGGCTGGGGACTTCCATAGCAGAAAGGAAATGTGGAGTGGGGTTGGCAGAGGCCCTGAGGGACATGGAGAGGGCCCTGGCCGCGCCCTGCGGTCTGCTGGGGACCCTCATCTCCTCCCCACTGTCCTGAGGAAGCTGAGGCTCAGGAGGACCTGTCAGCATCGAAGGAGGGAGGGTGACACCACGGAGACCAAGCAAGACCCGCTCACACCCCGGGTCCCCAGGCCTGGGACAGAGAAGAGCTGTAGGGGGAGCAGCAGACCCCAAAAGGGCGGGAGCCCATGGGGAGGGAGCAAAGGCAGGTGTCTGTGGGATGCCCCTGTCCCCGATCCTCGAACTCCGTCCCCTGCCCCAGCGGGCCCTGGCCCCCAGCCCAGCCTCATCTGGCCTCCATGTGCCAGAGCCTGCACCTGAATACACACTCCAGCCGATCCGTCTTGGGCTGTCAGAGGATCAATGGGGCTCCCAAGGCCCGGCCCAGCAGGGAGCTGGAGGGGGGTCCCTAACTCAAACTAAGAAGGGGCCCGGGGGGCGGGGAGGGCAGGGAGAAGCCAGGCCGAAAACTGGGGCATGAGCTGGAGCCGGCATCTTGTCGGAAGGCCCCGAAGGCCCGGCTCACCAGCCTGAGACCTGCCCACTGTCTTGTGCGGGAGTCCACAGCTGCTGTCCAGGTCCTTTTGCCTCTGACCTTAAAAACCCAGTCCTGCCCCACCCTGGGCCTCAGTTTCCCTCGTTTTTTAGTGGAAAGAGATTTCACTGGCCTGGGATTGCCTCTTGGGCGGATTTAAGTTTCTAAAATTGGTTCTAGATCTTTCCATAGGTGCAAATGTAAAATGGTCTCCAACTGTTCATTGAAATAAGGCAACAGGGGCTGGGGCTGGGGCTCAGAGGTAGAGCGCTCGCCTGGCATGTGCGAGGCCCTGGGTTCGATCCTCAGCACCGCATAGAAATAAATAAATAAAATAAAGGTATGTGTCCAACTACAACTAAAAAACTATTTAAAAAAAAAAAAAGAAATAAGAGGCAGAAAGAATGCTGCGTGTGTTGAGCTACCTTCTGGGTGCTCGGAACTACCAGAGGATGGTGTGGATTGAAGCTTGTCCATGACATGGAATTTTCTGGAAGGACATAAGAAAGTACGAACGAACAGGGAAGGACTGAGTGCGTGGAGATGGGGGGGGCGGCCTTCCACCACCTCGGTTGGGCTATTAGAGTGTGACTCCCTACTTCTATTTTCCTTGGTCAAATAATAAATACATCTAATGTAAAATACAGCATCCTGTTCATGTGGGTGTGAAGGAGGAAGAGAAACAAGGAATTTACTTAGTTTCAATGTGTCTCTCCATAAGATTTTAATTAGTTACAAAGAAAAAGAGTCACTACAGTGGAGAAATCTTGCAGACGCCACCTTAAATAAGTGGTCCAAAAGAACTTGTTAGTAACAGCAAACCCACATCACGGATCCCCAGATTCTTTGCATTGTAAAGGACATAGCGTTATTTCTGTGGCGTTCTTGCCCAAAGCAACTGATCTGAATTAAATCATAAGAAAATAACAGCAGAATACAAATGGAGACTATCTATAAAACCAGCCCAGTCTATACTCTCCAAAAAATGTCAAGGTTGCAAAAATCAAAGAAGGAAAGAGCTACTCTAGAAAAAGGAGATTAGCAAGACATTAAAAACTAAACACAGCCAGGTGTGGTGGCGCAGGCCTGTAATCTTGGCTATTCGGGAGCTGAGGCAGGAGGATCAAAAACTTGTGAATCACACCTGTCATTCCAGCAGCTCAGGAGGCCGAGGCAGGAGGATCGAAAGTTCAAAGTCAGGGCTGGGGCTGTGGCTCAAGCGGTAGCGCACTCGCCTAGCATGCGTGCGGCCCGGGTTTGATCCTCAGCACCACCACATACCAACAAAGATGTTGTGTCCGCCGAGAACTAAGAAAAAATAAATAAATGTTAAAATTCTCTCTCTCTCTCTGTCCCCCACTCTCTCTTTTAAAAAAAAAAAAAAAAGAAAGTTCAAAGTCAGCCTCAGCAAAAGCAAGGCACTAAGCAACTCAGTGAGACCCTGTCTCTAAATAAAATACAAAATAGGGCTGGGGGTGTGGCTCAGTGGAAGAGCACCCTGGGTTCAATTCCCAGTACTGGAAAAAAAAAAGAGAAATAATATACATGAATTAACTCAGAGGCAAAGAGGTATCCTGTCTGCAATTTACAACAGTTCAAACAAAAATGTAAGCAGAGAGACGAAACAAGAGTAATAAAATGTTAACATTCAAGGAATCTGAATGAAGCATTTTCAGGAATGAATTGTTTGCACAGTTTCTATAACTTCTCTGTGTTTCTGAAATCATTGCAAAATAAAGTCCAGTATAGATACGTCACTGTCGTGGCTAACAATCAGTGGGCATGGATGGTGTCCAGGTGCTGCACTGCTGGCACACACGGTTTTATCCTCGAGACCACCCATGAAGATGGTGTCACTGTTCCCCCCATTGTGCAGATGGGGACACTGAGGCACAGGGTCGTTAAGTGTCCTGTCCATCGTCACCCAGCAGGAAGAGGGGATGCCCAGGGACTCTCCTTCAGCAGCGTTCTCTAGCTCTAGAAAAGAAGGTCTAGGAATCCCAGTTCTGCTACGTGAGATCCATGATGCGCTGGGAATTGTTCTCTCAGCCCTGGGATTGTGCTGCTGTTGGAAAAGTAGCCTTGGTGTGCGTAGTGATCTTTCCATCCTTCCTTCCTTCCCCATCCATCCCTCTGTCCATCACATGTGTGGAGCACTACGTACCCGGCTCCCACCATGTAGCAGGCTCCGGGGCCACGTGGGGACTCAAGAGATGAGCCCCCCCAGGCCCTGCTCTCTGGAGCCCACTGGACACAAGTTGGTGGAGTCAACCAGAGGACAGAGGTGCAGAGGGCTGTGGCGGCCCAGAGGAGTGGAGGCTAGAAACTGGTGTCACCGAGGGGAGGCTGGAGGCTGGGTTTTGGTGGATGTGTAGGAGCTCCCCAGCGGGTGGGGGGAGGCAAAGGCTCCAAGGTGGAGCAAGCAGGCTTCTGGGACAGGGAGAGGCTGGAGACTGGGGGAGGGTCAGGACCAGACCCAAGAAGCCCGCTAGGGGAGGGCCTGGGGCCCAGGGGCTCCAGAGGATTGTGATCCAGAGGGTACAGCCGAATCCCGATTTCTTCCCGCCTCTTTCCCTTCCCCTCCTCTCCTGTGCCCCTTCCTCCTCCCTCCTCCTCCTCTTCCTCCTTCTCCATCTTCTTCCTTTCCTTTTATTTCTCCCTCTCCCCCTCCCCCTCCCGCTTCTCCCGCCCCCCTTCTCCCCCTCCCCTCCCCCTCCTCCCCCTCCCCTCCTCCCCTCCTCTTCCTCCCCCTCCTCCATCATCTCCTCCCTCCTCTCTCCTCCCTCTCCTCCCTCCTCTTTGCATTAGGTGCGGGGAGCCGAGTTGACCCCATTCTCAGATCCAAGCTCATTATCACCACACCCTCATTTTGATTTTCTCCCTCATATCCCCTCCCCCAGCCCCCAGCCATCATGGTGCCCACGTAGGAGAACAGACGCTGGCAAAGGCATCGCAGCAGCCGGTGAGGCGCTCGGATTCTGGAGTTGGACTGTCCAGAGCCGAAACCTGGGTCTGCCTCTTGTCGGGTTGTGACCTTGGGCAAATGACTTAACCTCTCTGTCCCTCAGTTTCTGAATCTCTGTAAAATGCTGATAATGGTGGTAGGACCTGTTATCCCAGGTCAGCTATGAGGAGTGAGCAGGTGATTATTTTAAAAACACTTAGAAGCCAGATGGACTGGCTCAGGCCCGACATCCCAGCAGCTCAGGAGGCTGACGCAGGAGGGTCGCAGGTTTGAATCAGCCTCAGCAACTTGGCCATGCCCTGCCTCAGAGTAAGTAAGTAAACAGGGCTGTTGGAGTCTGCAAACAAGTCAGGATGGCGCCTGGCATTTTGCCAGGGGGAGTGGTTTGTGAGGTGGCGCCAGCGAGCCATTAAGTGTGGAGATTCCCTATTGGTTGACTGCTGTATCTAGTTTATGTTAGTTAAGATAAGCTGTGTGGAATGTATAAATACCCCTGTTGTCCTACAATGAAGGGCTCCCACTCCTGCTGTATCGATGTACACAAGTTGCTCGTCACCTCCGGTTAGTTTGCTGCAGCCGGACTGCGGCACAGGGCTTGGGATTTAGCTCCAGGGTAGAGGGCCCTGGGTTCCATCCAAAGTTTAAATAAATAAATACCTTTAGGGGGGTCTAAGTATCTATTTAACGCGTCACAGAAGCAGCAAGTGCTTGGATACACCCCCAGAAGACCTGTGTCTGACCCCTTGTTCTCCCTATTCCTGCCCTAAGAGCCCGCTGCAGCCTCCTGGGGAGGGCTCCCAGTGGGTGTCCCCAGTCCAGGTCCCCTGCACTGCTGCCTTGGCAATCCCTGTCCAGACCCCTCTCCACACCAGCCATCTTCAGTCCTGCCCGAAGCCTCCAGGTCACCCAGGACCGGTCCTTCTCACCTGGCTTTGGATCTATCAGCAAGTAGTAAGGGGTCCACCACCACGCGGATCCGTGACCTGCCGGTCCCACTGCTGACCAAGCCACCCCCTCCCCGCCAGGACTGTGGTGACGTCTCTGTGGGCTCTTGGCTTCAGACCTGTCTTTCCCATTATGTTCACAAAGTGACCAAAGGAGGAGCATCACAATGTGACTCGGTAGCAGGGTGCTTGCCTAGCATGTGGGGGCTCTGGGGTTGTCCCCAGTGAAGCAAAAAGAGAAAGAGGAAAAAAATCTGATGGTGTCATTTGTCTACTCCAGACTCCCAATGAGCAAGTGACATTGGAGGAAAAAAAAAAGGGCAGAATAAATGCTAGGTTCCTTCAAATGACCCCTACCCCGGGCCCTCATCTCCTCCTGCTTGCCCCTTGTCATTGGGTTGAAGCAACACCTGCCTCTTTGCCACACCTCTGCCACACCAGGCACCTCTCCCACCCCGGGGCCTTTGCACGTGCTGTTCTCTGTTCCCTGGAGCCCAGAGGGAGAGACCCTCTTGAATTCACCAAATTCCCCTCCACCCGTGTGCCTGGGAGAGTGCAAGGTGCTGGTTTGGAAAGACCTCAGAAATTCCATTAGAGCCGAGACCCCCCAGAACAGGAAGTTGCCATGGGAAGAGGGTGGAGGGAAACTATGTTACCTGCACCGTTGTTTTTCATAGCAAAAAAAGGGCCAAATGTCCATGAACATAGGCTTTCTGATAAGGTCTTGTGGTCCATGCATCTAATGGACACGATCCGGTGGGAAAGGGGACCCGCAGCTGCTGCTTGGCAACAGATAAGTCTCAGAGGATGCTGTGGAAGGGCAAAACCCGAGTGGCCAGGGTCCCATGTCGTGAACAACAGGAAGGCCCTGGAGACGGACATCTGGGTGCTTTAAAGGGATCCACGGCCCCATGTGCTGGGTCAGGACTTATAACGTGTAGTAAAAGTAGACAGACTGACAGGAATGACGACGTCAGGACGGTGCTTCCTGGAAGAGGGCTGTTACTGGGGAAGGATGGCAGAGGCGCCTCCTGTGGGCGTCCACCTGCAGAGTGACCTCCAGACGCGGTGTAAAGCGCCGGTGATCTCATATCACGCCTGCTGTGCTGGGGGTCGGGGGTTGGAGAGCGCTCAGCCGAGAGAAGCTGTCCTCTGGTTGCATGGGGAGCAGTGCAGATGCCGTGACAGAGCCCTGACTGGCTGGAGCCTCCTGTCCCGGGGACTCGTGTCACGGCAGGCCCCTTGGAGCTGGTGATGGCCAGGCTGGGGAGGACGGAGAGGAAGCAGTTCCTCCCCACACCTGCCTGTCCCTGAGTTCCCACTCCATCCCACGCGGTGGCTGAATCCCCGAGTGAAGGCTGGGAGACAGGGGGGCACACAGGTCCATTGACCCAGCCTGGCCTCAGACGCCACCTCTGCCTCGCCGTCTGCACCAGCCCCGGGCGCTCAGTGCAGTGAGTCAGAGGTGGGTGGATCAGCGCTCTGTGGACATATTTGAAAACCACTACCCCCTCGACTGTATTTAAAAAAGTTGATTTCCAAAACTGGGGAGTGGGCCCGTGGGCCCCATTACATTATTCTACATACGTGTGTGTTTAAATCCGCAGTGAGGCCTGGCACACGTCTGTGATCCCAGCAGCTGGGGAGGCTGAGGCAGGAGGATCTCCAGTTCAAAGCCAGCCTCAGCAACTTAGCCAGACGCTAAGCAACTCAGTGAGACCCTGACTGAAAATAAAAAAATAAAAAGGGCTGGGGATGTGACGAGTGGTTAAGCACCCCTGGGCTCAGTCCTGGATACCAAAGGACAACAACAACAACCATGCTGTTTGCATATAACCCACACATCCTCCCTGTGCTGCTGCTGCTGCTTCTTCTTTTTTTTTTTTTTTTTTTTTTGCTGTGCTGGGGATGGAACCCAGGACCTTGCACACTCTACCACTGAGCCTCATCTCCAGTCCCTCCTTATGCTTTAAATCATCTTTAGCTCACTTATAAACCCTGGTACAATGTAAATTCTATGCAAATAATTGTTACACTGCATTGTCTGTACATATTCAGTATAAAAGCTGTTTTTTTTCAAGTAGTTCTGTTGCCTGATTGGTTGAACCCATGAGTACAAATCTGCAGATACTGAGGGCTCACTGGATTCCTTTCTTTCTTTTTCTTTTTTCTTTCTTACAGTACTGGGGATCAAACCCAGGATGTGGAACCTCTGAGCTTCACTCCTAGCCCTTTTTAGTTTTTATTTTGAAACAGTCTCACCAAGTTGCTGAGGCTGGCCTTGAACTTGCAATCCTCCTGCCTCAGCCTCCTGAGTCACTGGGTTACAGGCCTGTGCCACCATCCCCCTCCCCATTGTCCAGGCCCTGTGGAGCCCTCCTGGTAGACCTCCGTGTGTTCTGTGGTGTCTGGATCTTCCTGTGGAACGTGGTGTGCTGGCACGTGACTGCTGCTTTCTGTGTTTGCATTTCTACTTCACCTTTGCTCCAGGGCTCACCTCCTGTTGAACACCATCTGTCTGTGGGGTGACCTGGGGCCCCCACTGACTGACTAAGACTTTGTGCACCCACCAGGCTCTCCCACCTGCCACCCTGTCTGGTCACCTGGATGGCCTCCAACCTATGGCCCATCATCCCCAAGGCCGATGACCGTTGTCATACACGTACCAGGAGTGCCATTGCTAGCTCCTGGAGCATGTCTTCTGGTCTCCTTCTGGGCCACCGTAGCTCCCCAGCTAGGAGGCGCAGTGCAGCCACTGTGTTCTGTGCGTGATTTGGGGGGTGAGGAGGTCGGGGAGGCCTGGGCGGCTCGTCCTGAAACCCTGGGGCCTGGGCTGGAGGTTTCCACCCCACACGGCCTCCTCACTCGCATCTGTACCTCGACACACCTGGCCTCTGCCCCTCCTCCCGTGGGGTCTCTGGTCCTAGGACTCCTCCCAGCACCTGGCTGGACTCCCTGAGGTGTGGCATCTTGGGGTGACTGGGCTTCTTTCAATGGCAACTGGTTTCCCCCAAATAATCGTCGGTCCAAAAGTCCCAGGGCAGGCCCGAGGGTGGGTATGTGGACCCGCAGACGGGGGCTTGTCAAAGCCTCGGTGGCCTTCTTGCGTACACTGCAAGATGGAGGTCTCACCTGGCAGTTTGTCCTCCAGGTGGACACCCCAGACCGTGTCCACCTCCCTGCCCACACGAGGCGCTGTCCAGCCCTCCCACTGGGGCAGCCTTGCCCGGGCAGCAGTTCACACCCGTGCACGGTGAAATGCAGGACAAGTCCCCGGAGCAGGCTTGCTAGGTCAAGGGGCATGTGCAACAGCGAGGTCAGGGGACACTGCCCGCCCTCCCGTGACCCCGTCCCTCTCCTTACCTCTGATCTGGAAGCTGGGGCCTCTCATTTCCTCCCCCCACACGGCCTGGTTCGCGCTGCCCTCCTCCCAGGCCCCAGAACCCCCCTGACCCCCATGGTCCCCTCTCCACAGGCAGCCGGGGAGTCCCTGCGACCCACGAGCACATCCTGTCCTGCCTCTGCCCAGAGGCCTCTGACGAGCTCCCTCCTCACCCAGGAAGAGCCCTGCCCGGGCCTCCAAGCCCAGCCCACCCGATCCGGGACCCTGGCCTGCACCGCCCCTCCGCCGCCGCCCACCCTGACCTCCAAGATGCACGCTCAGGGCCTGGGCAGTGCGTGCCCCGTCCACCGAAACCATCTCTCCCTCCGTCTCCACGGCTCACGGTCACTCCATCCCCGCCTCAGAGGCACCCCACCCTCCCGGCTCACGCCCCCCATGACCCCCTTTCAGCTTCCTCAGAACACCCCCCCTCCCTGCACCGCACCAGGGTGTCCGCCTCCTCTTCAGACCCCAAGTGCTGGGCTAAGGGGCTTCGGGGGAGCACCCGGCCTTGGGTGGGGCTCTACAGATGCATCTTGGACCCTTGTGGGATTCCACCTCCCTCCCCGGAGCCCGTGGCCATCTGCACCCCCCAGTCACGTCCGAGTCTCGGTCACTGGGATTCACCCCCCACACGGCCAGCTCCTGCCCTGGAAGTCCACCCTCCTGCTCCTCCGTGAGCCTTGGAGACTGCCTCTCACTGAGCACGGTTTATCTCAAACAAGGCCTTTTAGTGGAATTCAGAGCCACGAGGTGACACGTTTAGGGTCCACACCGGGGGAGGGCTGCGTCCTGGATTTGAACCCTGCACCCAGCCTCCTCTCCCAGAAGGTGAGAGGCCTCCTGTGGTACATTTTAAGAAAAAGATGTGCTCACGGGTATGGCCTTGGGGGGGGGGTGACCTTGACCTTGGGCAACAGTCTCTATGACCAGACTGAAATAGATACGGGGCCGAGTCCACATCCTCTCTGGACTATGAACTGAGGCTCCTGGGCTCCCCAGTGGCCCTTCATTAGCATCTGATTCCCTGCCACCACCGTCAGAGTCACGGCTGATGATGGCTGGCAGCTCCCGCCTTCCCCTGGCTGCTGGGAATCGTCGGCTTCGTGAATCAGGGCGGCTCTAGGAGGGCGGCGACGCACATTAACCTCATTTTCCCAGGAAGAGAGGGCTCAGTGGCGGAGTGAGACTTGTGCCTGTGCCCCGGCCCCTCAGCAGGCCTTGGAGGGCCTCCGTGTCCACAGACCTTCCCACATGTCACTCAACCTGCCAGCCACGCGCGCCACCCCCGCCCCCCATTCCCCCTGTGCAGGACCCTCAGGGCCACAGGGCTCCCTGCAACGCGCCTCTCGGCCTCCCTCCCCCAGTCAGTCCAGGATGGCACAGCGGGAAGGAGCAAGTCAAGGCCTCCGGGCCCTGGCAGGTTCTCGGCCGTTGCCCCAAGATCCTGTTTACTGGGAGAGGACGGAGGCACAAAGACCAGGAAGGAGGGAGGCCCTGGGAGAGCATCTTCAAAGCCTGGTCCTGCCTCTCCGTCCTCGGGCCCCAAAGGAGGGCAGTAGGTGGTCACAGTCAGTGTCCTCTGGGGTCCAGCCACTCACTGGTCAGCACCAGGCACTGCTTTGGGCACCAGGGAAACATGAGAGAAGACAGATTCTTGCCCTGTGGTTGGGATTCTGGGTTGAAGGAGGCAGGACAGACAATCAATAATATACACAATAAGTAAAGTGTATAGTGTGGTCATTGTGAGGGCCACGGAGAGACGGCGGCGTGGCATTAAACAGGGCAGACAAGGAAGGCCTCACGAAGAAGGTGATAGGGACTGGACAGGAAAGTGTTCCAGGCAGTTGAGCACCATCCACAGCAAGTGCAAAGGCCCTGAGGCAGAGCATCTATCATCTGAGGAGCAGCAAGCCAGCTAGTGTGACTGTAGGGGACAGGACAGAGAAGCATGGAGTAGGAAAGGGGCCAGCCACATAGGGCCTGGAGGACGTTGTCAGACTCTGGCTTTTGCTAAGAGTGAGTGAGGAGCCAAGTGAGGGCTTTGTGCAGAGGGACACGTACGTGGTCTTGTGTGTTAGTTGGTTGTTCATCAGCTTTTCATTGCTGTGACCAACTACCTGAGGAAAACAAGTTCAAGGAGGAAAGGTTTACTTTGGCTCATGGTTTCAGAGCTGCACAGTCAGCCAGCTCCATGGCTCTGGGCCTGAGTGAGGCGGAGCGTCAGGATGGAAGGGCGTGTCAGGAAGGTGGTGGGCTCAGGCAGCCAGAGAGAGAGAGAGAGGAGGGACTGGGAGCACTGATCCCTGACGAGGCGGGAACCTTCGCGGTCCCATCTGGCAAGTCCAGTCTCTGAGATGGCTGCCCGGGGGACCGGCCTCCACCTCACGAGCCTCTGATCACAACCAGGTCTGGAATCGCCTGGAGGCCCCCAGGCGGGTTGACCTGGGGACGGGAGCGCTCTGCGCACAGCCTGGGGCCCTCGCCACCTGGTGACCCTGTAAGGAGCACAGGGCCTTCCACTCTGCAGCTGGGGCTCCAGGTCAGGACTCCAGGAAGCAGAAGTCACACAGGATCCGTCCGCCTCCTCCTGTTGGCCAGAGCCACCCAGAGCCACCCAGAGCCACCCAGAGCCACCCAGACGCCAGTGAGAGCCACAGACCCCGCTGCTCCATGCGCACCTGGAATCTTCCAGAGAAGTTGAAGTTTGCTGGTGTTGGCCGAGGCAGGGGCACGATGAATCGGGACAGGCTTTGCCCTCCTCCCCCAGGGGGTTCACAGCCCAGCGAACGAACACAGTCACCTCCCAGGGCTGTGGGCAGTCAGAGAGGGTCCCTGCCCAACCAGCCCCGCCAGTCAGGGCAGGCTTCCTGGAGGAGGTGTGGCATGAGCCGAGTCTTAAAGAACGAAGACGTCCCGGGGCAAGGAGAACCGGGACTGCGTGTGCTGGGAGGCAGGAGAGAGGACACTTAGGGTCGGGTTCTGGTGCCCACTATCGGGCTGGGATCCGGTGCTGCCTCTGAGCCTGTTTACTCACCTGTAAAACAGGTGACACTTCACTGCTTTCCTGGCAGGAGACCCAGCACGGCGCCTGATGGATAGAGAAGCTCCCGATGTCATTGAGTTCCACATCCAGGTGGGCACAGACGCGGAAACCGGTGGAGACTTGCCCAGTGTCGGGGGGAAAGTAAGGAGGCACGTCCCTTCTTCCTGGCACCTGCTCCCCAGGAGTCCAGAGAGGTCTCCAGGGGACGTCCCCTGACCTGCAGGTGGGGCCCTACGAGGGGTGTTCTCTGCTCTGATAAGATGGTGGTGCAGGGGCGCACACCTGTCAGCCCAGCAGCTGGGGAGGCTGAGGCAGGAGGATCGCCAGTTCACAGCCAGCCTCAGCAACAGGGAGGCCCTGAGCAACTCAGTGAGACCCTGTCT
The DNA here is from genome assembly GCF_052094955.1 of Ictidomys tridecemlineatus. Classification (NCBI taxonomy): domain Eukaryota; kingdom Metazoa; phylum Chordata; class Mammalia; order Rodentia; family Sciuridae; genus Ictidomys; species Ictidomys tridecemlineatus. Next base: position 174,857,413 of record NC_135481.1, read on the forward strand.
CTAAATCAAATGCAAAGCAGGGCTGGGGAGGGGCTCAGTGGTGGAGTGCCCCTGAGTTCCATCCCTGGAACCAAAAATAATAATAATAATAATAATAGTAGATGGGTGGTCTCTGCTCTGACCAGGGCCAGGCCAGACCCCCGCCCCCACCTGTGTCCCCACCTCCCTGAGCAGCAGGAGTTCCTCGGGCAGCGGGCAGTTCCGGGGGTTTATGGGCAGCCACCAGCAGACAAACGGAGAAGAAAAACAGCCCTCCAGAGCCCCGTTGGCTCTCAAATCCGACTTCCGCTCAGCCGCAAGGAGGCCGGCGGCCTTAACCCTCTGTAGGAGGGAACCCTCCCTGCCCCATGCCCCGCCCTTGGTGAAGCTGCCTGGAAGGTGCCAGGTCCTGGTTTGTGTCGTGGTCAGCACAGCCGCTCCCCGTGGGCCAGCTGCAAGCTGGGCGGAGAGCCCCGCACCCGGGGGACAAGGGCTGGAGGCAGGTGTGGCCAGCGAGCCGGGAACACTGAGATCCAGTCCTGGGGGAAAGGGGTGTGTGTGTGTGTGTGTGTGTGTGTGTGTGTGTGTGTGTGTGCCCAGGGCACTCTACCCCTGGGCACACCCTCAGCCCTTAATTTCCATTTTGAGGCAGGGTTTTCCTGAGTTACTGAGGCTGGCCTCCAACTTGCCATCCTCCTGCCCCAGCCTCCCGAGTCGCTGGGAGGATAAGCGTGTCACTGTGCCCCGCTCGTTTGTCGATGTCCAGCAAAGTCCCTAAATCCTGCCAGGACTCAGCTTCCTTTTGTGTAAACTGTCCTATAGGGCGGTGGCAAGGACTAACCGCTCGGCTTGGTTGCCCAATACCTCGAGCTGCTGTGGTCACTACTCTTTCCCTCCAAATACGTGACGGGGGTGGGGAGCCTTGTCACCCACATTTGATAAATGAGAAGAGGGACGCTCTTGGGACTCTTCCTCACCTGCCTGCGTCCTGCCTTCCCAGTTACCAGTCAGGGCCACGAGCCCTGAGCCTACTAAATCACAGAGTCCATCCTTCCTCCCAGATTCCACCCGGCGTCTTCCCTGCTCGCTGAGATTTATCCCCAGATCAGTGCTCTCTGGCGTTCTCCTGGTCGGCAGCTGATCTGTGAGGGGTGAGGAAAAATCTGAGACTCCCCCTGCATGTGTCCCCCGCGGCCATCAGACAAACTGACACACAGTCTTCCTGTGGGGGCTCAGGCCATGCCCAAGTGTCCCTTTGGCAGGCTATTTTTTGCCACATTTTGCAAGTTTCCATGCTTTTCATGGTGATTTTGCGGTTTTAAAATGGCCCCGTGTGCCAAGTGCCGTGGCGCACCCTGTTATCCCTGCAGCTCAGGAGGCTGAGGCAGGAGGATGGCAAGTTGGAAGACAGCCTCAACAATCTAGAAAGATTCTAAGCCATATGTCTCAAAAGTAAAAAATAAGAAAGGCTGGGGATGTGGCTCAGTGGCAGAGCAGCCCTGGGTTCAGTTCCCAGTACCGGAAAAAAAAAAAAAAAAGCCCCACGTGTGTCCAAAGTGTGTCTAATGCCCCTGAGCACAAGAAGGCTGCCAGGGACCACAAGCTTCCTTCAGCGCCAGGCAGGAGCTGCGTCGCCTCCTGTGACGTCACGGAGGGTCACATTTGCCAGAGTCCTCGGTCAAAGTAGCCAGGAGCCCCTCAGATTCAGAGGAGGGGGAACAGATCTGGACCTCGGTGAGGGAAACGGGGGTGGTGACTTCAGACCTCTGTGACTGGGAACACAGACCAGGCTCAGAGCGGCCCCCCTGCCCAGCGGGCAGGCCTGGACACACCCCTCACCTCTCAGCTCTCCAGTTCCATCTCCTGTAACACGGGGATGATTCCCACACGGACTCTAGGACGGAGAGGATGAAACGAGGTGCAGGGCGTGAAGCAGTGTGTTCAGCACCCGGCATGGGCCGCGCCACGGATGGCCACGGCACACGCCTTGGGCACTGCAGACCCGCATAGACTGATCATGGCTTGTATTCCGCTGCATGTAACAGAAACCTAACATCGTGGCTTCCATCAAATAGGAGTGTTTCATTTTTCAAGAGGTTGGGGACTCCTGTGGCAGCTCAAAGAAATCATTAAGGACTCAACTACCCTGTGACTTTTATCCTCATGGCCCCAAACTGACTGCTATACCACCAGGAATTGCATCTCCATTCCAGGCAGGAAAAGGTGAAGGATAAAAAGCAAATCGTTTCTCAGGTGACTGTCATTTCATTGGGCAAGTAGGCCCTCCCTAGGAACTTCCATTTTCACGTCACTGAGCCACGTGGCCACCCTTGGCTGCACGGAAGGCTGGGAACAAAGATGATTTTATTGAGGCCCACTACTGACCCAGACCAACTGGGATTCTGTTGATGGAGGTGGTGGTCGTGTAGACAGACAGCAGTGTTGGCCTCCAACCCTGAAGAGCAACCCACAAACGCATCTTCTGTGCCAGCACTGCCAAGGACCTCGCAGGATAGACTAAAAAAAAACTTCCTAGGGGGCTCCCTCGTTTGAGGTAGCTAAGACCCCCCTTAACTTGACCCAGGCCACCTCCCTCAGGAAGCTCTGGGAAAGAGCCTGGGAGAGCACCTGGCACACCGTAGCCTCTGGATGATGTTATTACCTGAACTGACACTGTCCTTTCCTTGGGAGAAGCACAGGAAGTGCCTTTTTCTCTGGTGCGTAAAACTCCAGTGATATTCTAGGGAGGAGGACTTCGAGGATGCCTAGACGTCCCCCTGGTGGCCTTCCTCTCCGGCCACCGCACCCACAGGCCTCTCCCACCTTGCACCTGTCAAACACGCTCTCGGGAGAGAATAGGAAGCCAGGTGCGGTGGCGCACAGCTGCAGGGACTCTGGAGACAGAGGCCGGAGGATGGCAAGTTCAAGGCCTGCCTGGGCAACTTGGTGAGACTCCGAAAAAAAGAGAAAGGAAGGAAGAGAGGGGGGAGGGAGGGAGGGAGAGGAGACAGACAGACACAGGACTCCCGCCAATGTGGACGTCACCCAGAACAGCCGCAGAGGTGCAGAGGTGCCGGGCAGCTGTGCCGCTTGTTCTGTCAGGTGTGGGCACAGGTGTCCGAGGTCGTCAGCCGGGAGAACAGGCGGGACTGAAGGGCTCATTGGCTGCAGGACCTCTCGGGCCCCGGACCAGGCACACGGGCTGCGGCTCTCCGGAGAGCGGGGCAGCGGCCCAGATCAGCTTTTTTTCTTTAATGTTTTTTAGTTGTAGACCGGCACATGGTATCTTCAGTGACCTTTACGTGGCGCTGAGGATCGAACCCGGGGCCTCACACCCGAGTCTCTACCCCTGAGCCCCCGCCCCGCCTCCAGGTTCGCTTTTATCCTGGAAAACCCTGGGCATCCTCCAGAGCAGGCCTTCCCGGAGTCGGCCCTGGCGTGGCCCAGGGAGGAACCCCAGCTGCGGCACGAGGCTCACAGTTCGAGGCCAGCCTCCCAACTCAGCCAGATCCTGTCTCCAAATACAAAACAGGAAGGAATGGGGGTGTGGCTCGGGGAGAGCTGCCCTGGGTTCAATCCCTGGCACCAAGAGAAGTCAATATGAAAAGAAGAAGGAAATATGCTCGGAGGGACCCCGGAGGGACGCCGGAGGGACCCTGGAGGGACCCTGGAGGGACGCTGGAGGGACACTGGAGGGACAATGGAGGGATCCTGGAGGGACCCTGGAGGTACCCTGGAGGGACGCTGGAGGGACGCCAGAGGGACCCTGGAGGGACGCTGGAGGGACCCTGGAGGGACCCTGGAGGGATCCTGGAGGGACCCTGGAGGGACCCTGGAGGGACGCTGGAGGGACCCTGAGGGACCCTGGAGGGACCCTGGAGGGACCCTGGAGGGACGCCGGAGGGACCCTGGAGGGACGCCGGAGGGACCCTGGAGGGACCCTGGAGGGACTCTGGAGGGACGCTGGAGGGACGCTGGAGGGACCCTGAAGGGACCCTGGAGGGACGCTGGAGGGACCCTGGAGGGACCCTGGAGGGACCCTGGAGGGGACCTGGAGGGGACCTGGAGGGACACTGGAGGGCTGGGTCCTGGAGGGAATCAGGCCTCAGCCCTTGGAGAGCGGAGTCTCAGGGACAGAACAGCCCCCAGCCGTCCTCCGCGCGGGCGGTTTGTAAGTTCATCCCACACCTTACTCAATGGCTGTGTCTGGAGGCTTTGAAGCCCCAGATCTGGGCCTTGGTTCTCCTCTAAGGATTCCAGTGCAGGAGGCGAGAGGGGAGAGCACTCAGGCCAGCTTCTCGTCCCTTTAAGAACCCTGGGAGGATTAGACAGCCACCAGAAGGAATGTCTGCCGGCCCACAGCACTGCAGGACTGTCCCACAAGCACTGCGGACAGACAGACAGACGGACAGACGGACAGACAGGAGCTCATTTCATCCTCACGGCAGGCAACGCTACGAGGGGCGACTGGGGTCCTGGATTCCCAGATGGGGAAACAGACCACTTCCCAGGATCACCCGCTCGTAAGTGGCAGAGCCGAGACTTGAGGCCCATCGGGCTCCCAGCTCTGCCAACAGACCACGTGACTCTGCATCACCTCCAGGGATGACCTGGTGGCACAGATTGCCGTATTCCCCTTTCCTCTTTACTAAGAAACCCAGAACTCCACTGCCTGCACGCCACCTGCACTCAACACTGCATCTTCAGCCTCCCTTTGGGTCACAGTGGTCTAATGACAAGATCTTCCCATTGTGATGCAGGTGAAGCAAGACTGTAACTCTTCAAAACCCAAAATAGCTCTTCCTTCTTCTTTTTCTGCCAGCTGGGATGCAGACAGAATGGCTCCAGCAGCTGTTTTGGTCCATGAGACACCTAGGGAGTAGAAATCATGTATGCTGGAGCAAAAGGATATACAGAGCCTGGATCCCTGACTCCATCTTCTTTAGTGATCTAGTAGTGCATTTTTTTAAAAAAGCCTTAAACTAAGACAAGAGCTAAGATTTTTTTAGCAGTGATAATAACATACACTACCTGGGTGCAGTGGCGCACACCTGTAATCTCAGTGACTAGGGAGGCCGAGACAGGAGGATTGAGAGTTCAGAACCAGCCTCAGCAAAAGCAAGGCTCTAAGCAACTCGGCGAGACCCCCATCTCTAAATAAAATACAAAATTAGGGCTGGGGATGTGCCTTAGTAGTCCCCCCACCCAAAAAATTATAATGATGACATACACTGAATTTAAAATCTATTTTATTATAGAAAGATCGGTTTCTAACAAGTAAAAATGTACTACCTGTTCCTTAATTGCATAAATAATATTAAATTAATTAAACTGGGAAAAAAATCCTCACTCTTAGGGGTTTGCACCCTCAACGATATTGTCTTAGGCGCTGGGCATGGACAGACAGTGGCAAAGCCAGGCCACCACTGAGCCCCGGTGCTGCGTGCACATGACCTGCCTGGGCAGTCCCCGCCCCAGGAACCGCAGGCTGTTGAGTGACAGCTCTGACTCCCAGTCCCAGGCACTGGGTGGGAAATTCAACAACACACACACCTGACGATTCCTGATTGTGGTTGTTTATCGTCTTTCCCTTTCTTCCTGGACCTTCCCCGATTGTCTTTGTCACTTTCCAGGGTCCCTGAGGGTCAGGGATTCAGGCTCCACATCCTAGATGGTCACCCCTGTGGCTGGAGAGGCGGTCGGTGCTGGCTGGGGGCTGGGGCCTCCTTGCTCTTCACGTGGCTCTCCACGAGCGGTGTGAACCTCCTCACGGTCCGTGACTGTGTCTCCAGAGGGAGTGACTCAAGAGAATAAGACCACAGAAGCTCCATGTCTTTTTTTGGGGGGAAGGGGGCATAACTGGGATTAAACCAGGGGCGCTTAGCCCCTAAGCAAGGTCTCCCCAGCCTTATTTATTTATTTATTTATTTATTTATTTATTTGGGGGGTGGGGGATACTGGGGATTGAACCCAGGGGCACTCGACCCCTGAGCCACACCCCCCACCCTATTTTGTATTTTATTTAGAGACAGGGTCTCCCTGAGTGGCTTCGAGCCTCGCCCTTGCTGAAGCTGGCTTTGATCTCGCTATCCTCCCGCCTCGGCCTCCTGAGCCACTGGTGCCCACCACCACACCCAGCTGAAGCTCCCTGTCTTCCTGAGTCCCCTGCTGTCCCCTCTGCCATACTCCTTTGGTTGCAGAAATCAGATCTGATTTGATGGGGGAGGGTCTGTACGTGGAGTAAATGCAGGAGGCAAGGATCATGGGGCACCCTTGGGGGCTGGCCACCACACCACGGAGACCAGACCAGCCCTGCCAACAAACACCTGGAACGAGAGAGAGAGAGAGAGAGAGAGAGAGAGAGAGAGAGAGAGAGAGAGAGAGAAGGTTTGTGTCTTGTCTGGTGAAACCTGAGGTCTGGGTGCGTATCCCCACGAGTTGTTGACACAGTGGGTCCTCCCCAGATGCTGTCCCTGGGGTTTTTCTTCTAAGCTGGTCAAGATGTAGGACTTGTCAATCCCCCTGTGCACACATACACGTGTGTCCCCCCGTCTCTAGGCAGAGGTTTGGTACAAGGTAGGTGCGGGGGGCTCCATGGTAGCTGTGCATCACTCACTCACTCCTTCTTGCCCACAGGTGCCAGACCCTGGCTTACAGGGCTGGACAGCCCTGCCCTGGAGAGCTCACCGTCTAGCGCTGGATGCGAGCACCCTGAAATACAGTGGAAAACAACCCCCTTCTCTGCCATTGGGAAGCCGGCCGATTCCAAATGCCAGGGTGACGTGGGCAGAGGGGCCCCTCATGCCCTGCTGATGGGCGTGTGGACAGGGACAGTCATGGTACGGTGCGGTTAGGTGATACTGGGCTACGGATGTGTATTCTCTGGGCCCCCGTCATCCTGCCCTGGGTGCGGATTCTGCATAACACGCTCGGGAGCCCCTGAGAGTCATGCACCAGCCTTTGCTTTAGGAGGAGGAAGCTGCAGGTAACCAGCATCCAGTCCCTCACCACAGAATGGGAAGAGGAGGCTGGTGATCTGCAAACACCAAGCAGATGAGAGTCAGCAATCAGAAGCAACACACTCTGGGTAGACTCCACACAGTGAGCGATGCGGAGGACACAAAATAAAACAAAATAGCCTAAGAGAAAGATCTATGGAAACTACCACGGTGTATATTCATGACCCGCTCACACAAATGAGCACCATCTATGTTTTATAAAGACCCACACACATCGGAAGACATGTACCCTGAATATTAGCATGGACCTGTGCGCATTGCAATTTGGGAGGCTGAGGCAGGAGGATCAAGAGTTTGAGGCCAGCCTCAGCAGCTTAGCAAGACCCTGTCTCAAAATAAAATATAAAAAGGGCTGGGGATCTAGCTCCGTGGTAGTTCAATCTCCAGTTCCACCCACCTCCCTCAGCCCCCCAAAAAGAAAGAAAGAAAAGTAAGAAAGAGAGAAAGAAAGTAGCATGGGTCCTGTGGGAGATGGGAGGGGATTCAGGATGGAGGTAGTCACCGTGTGACGTGATGCACACTACGAGACTTTTCCCCAGGACACAGGGACAAGAGCTGCCGAGAAGCCACCAGGGACCTTGGCAGGGGATCAGGGCTGTCTGGTCTGAGGCAAGGGGACTGGCCTCACCTGGGAAGGACAGCCAGGACAAAGACTCAGAAGTGTGCAAAGCTGGTTCTTTCAAGAAAACACAAGTGCCTCCGTAGCACAGAAGCTGGGGTGCCCACGACCCAGCGGGAGGGCAGTCCTGTGCTGGCCCGGTGGCCTGTAGGGCCCTCCTCTTCTTGCTCAGCAGACTCCCACTCAGTTCCCAGGAGCCTGTGGGCTGCCACAGAGGTGACGTCACGGGGAAGACACAAGAGCTCTGCAGCCAGGCCAACTTGCCCCCACCCGTCCTCTGTCCCACCTTGGGCAAGTCCCTCTCTCCTTGCTGAACCTCAGTTTCTCCATCTGAAAAATGGCAGAACCACAACACCCACCTCAGAAGGTTGCCATGAGCAGGAAGGAGGTGAGCAAAACAGAGTTCCTGCTCCATGAAGCTTGGATTCCAGTGAAGGGAGACAGAGGGTGGGCAAAAAAAGAAAAAAAAGGGAATTGTTCACTGCTCTATTCCCAGTACCCAGGTTGCCTAGCACATAGCAGGTGCCCAATTAAAATTTGTAGAGTAAACAAATAAATAAACGAAGGGTGGCGACCAATGCCATGGAGAGACAGCAAGCCGGCTAAGAGGGGAAAGGAGGGCCGGGGATGCGGAAGGTGGGAGGCAGAAACAACCGGAGTCCTGGAGGAGCTCCTGGAGATGGAAGCCAAGACTCAAAGGAAGTGAGGGAATACACCGTGGGTGCACCCGGTGACCGTGGTGCCAGGCAGGAGCGGGCTCCAGGGATAGAGAAGAGGCCAAGGGCGGGAACAAAGTAGGGGAAAGAGAACGGGAGGCACTGAGGCCCCTGTGTAGGTGGACTGAGAACAGGGAGGAGGCCTCCCACTCCCCACGCTGCTCCCAGCCACAAGGGCAGGAGCCCTGCGCCATGCTCAGCCCTTTGCGGGTGTCCCTGGGGCAGACCCCAGCCTCCTTGGCACAAACTCGGGGATGCTGCCCCCCAGGTTTCTTTCTGGTGTTGCTTTTGCATTTGTTGCTGGAGCTTGAACCCAGGGTGCTCCACCCCGGAGCTACGTCCCCAGCCCTTTTTATTTTATTTTGAGACAGGGTCTTGCTAAGTTCCCAAGGCAGGACTCGAACTTGCCATCCTGCCGCCTCAGCCTTAAGAGGAGCTGGCTTTACAGGCTCCGTGTTTGTCCCCAGCTTTCCAAGCAGGAAAATCAGACTCCAAGAGGCAGCGAACCTTGGAGCCGGCGCCGGGTCTCCCTGGCCAGACCCTGACCGGCTTCTAGCTCATTGTCCTGAAGTGCTTTGTTTACAGCGGGCCTTCCCCGGGCTGGAGCCGCCGGCCTCAGACTCATTCATGGTTTTGGTTTACTCCCAGGGTCCCTTGTGTCCAAACCTGCCCAGGAGCAGCGAATGAATGAAGCCACCAGGAGCCCCCTCCCGCCTTCCGGGCCAGTTCACGCCCCGTTTGCCGTCCCCAGCCCTGCGCTGGCCTGGGAGGGGGCGAGCGGAGGAATTTTCAACAGCCTGGGGGTCGGGAGCCCAGAGCAGGGGGAGAAAGCGAAAGTGGAGGGGGCTGGGAGCCCCCGTGCGGAGGCGCAGACAGGGAAGGAAATCTCCCCGTAATAACTCATCGGCTCAGGAAGCAGCCGCAGGCCGGGCTGCGTGTGGGGCTGGCCCCGGGGGACGGGGGCGTGCAGACTCCTCCTCCCCAGCTCAGCCCGGCTGGGGTCACGGTCAGGCGGTGTGGGAGGTGGGAAGCCAGGTGTGGGAACAGGCTCCCGCCGACCTTGGGTTCTGCGAGTTCAGGGACTCCTCTCCCAGCAACCAGGGAAGCCCTCCTTCCCCGCCCTCCGGCCCGGGGCTGGGAGGCGGGGGAAGCTCAGCGCCACCCAGGGGCAGGCATCTCCAGGAAGGAGGCTCGGGGGAGACCGAAGCACCTCAAAGCCCCTCCGCTCCCGTCCGCATCCTCTCTCTGCCACACGGGCAGCCACTGCAGCTGAACAGAAAGTTATTTTCCAAGGCCCAGTGGATGCCGACTCGGCTAGTCCGGGGATGGAGCTGGGAGCCAGTCTGGGTGACCTAGGGATCCCCGTGGCCATCATCAGCCCAGTTACGCTTCCCAGGAGGGAATGGGGCAGACATGGGGTGACCAATCAGAAGTTTCTCCAAAACAGGCACGCTGGAGGGACGCAGCCTGTGTGTGAGGGGGCGCCGAGGCGGAGAGGTGGTGAGGCCAGGCGGGTTGAAGCTGCCGTCCCGCTCAGCTACCTGTAGCTAAAGGCCAGCTGTCTTACCTGTGAGTCGGGTCATGCGACAACCTCAGTGGGGCACCGTAAAGTACTCAGCGCTGACCCCCCCGAGTGTCCCCGAAGGCAGAGAGTTTATTTCGTTCAGATCGGAATCCTCTGATCTAAAACCGTGCCTGACACATAGTAGGGCCAACTAATATTGTTGAACTCATCAATGAAAGAATGGAACTACTGGGATTTGTGTTGTTGTTGTTGTTGTTTTCACAAGAGTTTTTAAATGCACATCCTTCCATAATGGAGAGAGACCGATTAGTGTGTTTTGATGTATTGTGTGTGTGTGTTTTCATCTTGGCGTGTGTGTGTGTGTGCGTGTGTGTGTGTGTGTGTGTGTGTGTGTGTGCGTGTGTGTGTTTCAAAACTGTCGTAGGGGAGGTGATACGGTTGAGTCCTTTTTGGGAAAGGTTAGTTTTCCCCAATGTTCCCCACGGACATCAACACCATTACCAAGGGCTGGTACAAAGTGAGATTCCTGCGTCGTTCCAGAACTGCTGGGTCACAATGCGGGCGATCTGAGAAGCTCGAGTGTCAAAAGTCCCTTCCCCAAATCACACCAGAAAGTTGCCAAACCGCTGATTGGAATGTGAGGGCGGGAAGTCGGCGACAATCGCTTTCTGAATGAGGAAACCGGGCAAGCGAGAAGGGACTCGCCCCTGGACTCCCAGCCGCCGAGGCTGAGGACCAGGAGGCCAGATCTGAGTTCCACTCCGGCCACCCAGAGCCCCAGCATCTGTCCGGCCCGCCAGTGGAGACCCAGAGCCTTCGGGGCGGGCCTCGAGCTCCCGGGGAGCTTTCAACCTGAGGAACTGGGGAGACCCGCGCGTCGCCATTGGCCGGGGCACGTCGGGCGCCTCCCCATTGGCCCGGGCGGAGCTCCCCGCCCCCGCCCGGGGCCGCCCCGCGACTGGCCCCTCCCCCGGCTATAAGGCGGCGGCCGGCGAGGCCGTGGGAGCGCGCGGGAGCGCAAGGCGGGCGCGGCCGAGGCAGGGACACCGCTCACAGAGGGACGCGGCCGGGCGCCCATGGCGTTCGCGCTGCTGCGCCCCGTCGGTGCGCACGTGCTGTACCCAGACGTGCGGCTGCTGAGCGAGGACGAGGAGAACCGCAGCGAGAGCGACGCGTCGGATCAGTCGTTCGGCTGCTGCGAAGGCCTGGAGGCGGCTCGGCGCGGCCCGGGCCCCGGGGGCGGGCGGCGGGCGGGCGGCAGCGCGGGTCCCGTGGTGGTGGTGCGACAGCGGCAGGCGGCCAACGCGAGGGAGCGGGACCGCACGCAGAGCGTGAACACGGCCTTCACCGCGCTGCGCACGCTCATCCCCACCGAGCCCGTGGACCGCAAGCTGTCCAAGATCGAGACGCTGCGCCTGGCGTCCAGCTACATCGCGCACCTGGCCAACGTGCTGCTTCTGGGGGACGCGGCCGACGACGGGCAGCCGTGCTTCCGTGCGGCGGGCAGTGCCAAGGGCACTGTCCCCGCAGCCGCCGACGGCGGCCGCCAGCCGCGCTCCATCTGCACCTTCTGCCTCAGCAACCAGCGCAAGGGGGTGAGTGCACCGCGCTCCTGAACGGGGCGGCGAGGAGGAGCAGAATTAGTCGGGGATCGAGTCTCTCGGGGAGCGAAAGAGGAGCAGAGTCCCCCTAAGGCGAGGGAGAAACCGCGCGGTGTCCCAAACCCAGGGCTGAGTGTGGAACTGAGCCACTCAAGGTCCCCCCAAAGAGAAAGCGTTCAGGAGCCCAGAGCCCGGGTCTGGTTTTATTAACTTTGAGACATCCCCACTGCAGCTAAAGGTGTTCCGGGACATCCTTTCTTCTGGGAAGAGGGCAGGAGCAAAGAATAACTAAGACCATCATTTATTGAGCTTTTGCTCCATGCTGGCTCCGCCGGTGCACTTTTTTACTTGGTACAGAATCCAGTCTGGCTCGCCCGTTTCCCCTCACTTCATCACTAAGAGGGACCTATGGCTCAGAGTGACGAAATCGCATGCCTATATTCACGGGATGCAACGCTGGGTTGATTGGGGATGTGTTGCCGTGGGCTACCACTTTGTATTAATTGTCCCCCATTGTAAGATCTGATCCAAGAGCAGGAGACTGAAAAGAAATGGAGACACACACCTCCCACTTGAAGTACCCAGCGGATGAGCAGTTGGAGGAAGAAGGGTGTCCCCTGAGAGCATCCAACCCCCAATAGAGGATGTAGTGTTGGGAGAAGGCGCCTTTGGGCCAGCTGGACAGAGCTGGGGTTAAGAGGCTTCCCCCAGGGTGGCCAAAGTAAGGCTGGGAACCGGGCTGCAAGGCGTGGGGAGCAGCAGCGGGTGGCTGCCAGAGGGCCTCCTGGCTGAAAATGTGCCCAGGCCCCGAGGAACCCGCTTCATCCCCAGTTCCTCTGTCTTCCTGGCCTTGGCTCCTCCGGCAGTAAGGAGGCTTGTCTGGTGTGACAGTGTTGGGTTTCAGGAGCTGCTGTTTGCATTTAGGGAAACTGAGACTCAGAGAGTCCTTCCTGGCCTTTGATGGCCAATGAAAGGGTCCTCTGACTCTGCTGGAATTTGGTTCTTGTAGCTGACGTAGGTCCCTGGCTCCATGCTGTGCTGGTGATGAGGCCTCTCTGTTCAAGTCTCAAACCCTCTGCTTCCGGTTCATCAGACTCTCAGGTGGCTACTCACCCCTGGGTGCCTCAGTTCTCTGAGTCAGTCTTCTTGGCCTCCTACTTGTACCCTCTCGAGGGTCCCTGCTGCTCCTTGCTGTGGTTAGGGCCGCTGACTGGGCTGGGAACCAGGGGAGGTCTTCAGGCCCCTGTGTGGAGGGCCGATTGGGCCCTCTGCTATCCCCCTGACCACTGGTCACCTCCGTACAGTTCGGCAGCCCTCAAGTTCCCAGCAGCTGGTGTCTGTGGGCTCTGAGGGTGTACCCCGAGAGGCAGGCGTGGGTCCCCACCCCGCGGTCAGGGCCAGGGTGGGGAGATGAAGGCAAGGGTGCTGTGGTCTGATGGCAGGAGAGAGGGAGCACAGAGGGACTGTCAGAAGAAGCCCAGGCCTGCGACGAGAGGTGAGGGGCCTCTGTGCTGAATCCTAAAGAATGCCTGGGGACAGAGACAGGCAAGGGAGGGCAGTGCAGGGAAGAGTGTTCTAGAAGCTGGGCCCTGAGGAGCTAGGTCCAAAATCGTGGGCTAGAGAAAGGAGTGGGAAGAAGTGACAGGTGGTGGGTGGTGGAAGGCGCTCAGAGATGGGCCAGTGACGTGACAGCTGTCTTCTGCTAAGTCTGAGTTACCATTTAGACACCCCACACCGTCCCCGCCTGCTTAGAGATGCTGCCACCACTTCAGAGACCCACAGCCAGAGAGGGAGTCAGGATTCGAACTCAGGCCTGACTGACTGGGAAGTAGGAGAAGTTCCACGGGAGGGCCCCGCACCTGCAGGCCCTGGGGAAGGTGTGTGTCCTACGCCTCCCCCCCGGCAGGCAGGCGGGGGGCTCCTGCCTGGGTCTCTTTGGCCTGTCCTGCAGCTCACAGGACCTTGCCTGGGCCTGGCTGCTTCCCGGGAGTCAGTCTGTGCGACCAAGAACCCAGCCAAATTTGGCTGCAGAAGCCACACTCAACTCCAGAGGCCCCTCTGGGAGTAAGCGAGGAGGGTGATTGTCCCAGTCCTGGTCCCTCCAAGACGCAGCTGGAAGAAAACTGGTTGTCGTAGGGCCCCCCCACTCCTTTCTGAGCTTTGAGGCCCAGCAAGTTCCAAGGTTCTGGACCCTATCCCTTCACCTGGGGCCACCACCTCCCTCCGTGGCTGGTCTGGGGCTGGGGTGGCTATGGAAACGGTTCCCTGGAACACCTGGCTAACTGGGGGCGAGGCGTGGCCCTCTGTAGATGGGAGGGGTTCTTGGGTATGACCCAGTTACCCTTTGGTTACCTGGGGTGGGAGCTGGACAGGGTGCTCTGGTGAGGCCGCTAATGTGCCCAACTCAGGAGGAGGTGGTGGAGAGGCGACAGGGGCCAGATGATGCCGATGATCGTATTGTGGACGTTTACTGAACAGTGGCCGTGTTCCTGGGCTCTCCCTGTTGGGCTGAGGAGCCTTTGTTAACCTGTACCATCTTACAGAGCAACGCCCCGTCCAGGTGAGGAAACCGGGGCTCCCTGAGCTGAACCACTTAGCCAGGGTCCAACAGGAAGCCCATGGCAGGAATGAAAGGCCAGGAGTGTCCCTCTTGGTCACAGTGCTTCCCCTAGACCCTTGGTGCTAAGTTCTCGTGAGACACATGGGGCCCAGGAAGGACATCTCACAGGGCTCTCTTCACATTTGACTGTGGCCGGGGCAGCCAGGAGAATGATCTGTCCCCATTTCATAGATCAAGAAACTGAGGTTCAGAGAGGTCCCAATATTCTAATGGGACCAAGTCTTCGGAAGATCTTCAGACTTGGGGTGGGAGGTGGCACTCCCCGTCCCCGAGGCTCAAAGAATGTTCCCAACCTCAACACTCTACCTCCCCACACCCACCGCCACCGCCACCGCCCCTGTCCCTAGCCACCCTTCGCAGCCACTCCTGCCAGAGTTTGTCTGAGAAGCCCAAGCCCCAGGCTCTGCTGGGACTATGGCTTCAGCCCTCAAAATAGCCTGTGAGTGAACGTGCTGTCCCTGGGCCAGAGAGCCTCCAGGGAGGCTGGGCTCACATCTGGATGGATCTGCCCCAACCTGGGCCCAGCGAGGGGGGCAGGCGACAGAGCTCCCAGATGGTTGGTTGCTAGTCCTCTAGACAGGCCGAGAGGCCGCCAGGTCCGTCCTCTGGGCGACAAGCATTTACAGTGAGATTTCGTGCAGCCTCGCGTCCTGGAGACAGAACCACTTGTTGGCCACAGGGATTTCTAGGCCTGCTCTCACCAACCGACTGGGTGGCTCTGGGCCCCTCACTCAACGCTGGAGGCCTCAAAAGAGGGAGGCCGTGACCTCTCTGGCTTCTGTGTATCCACCTGAGACTGTGGATGGCAGGGCAGGTAGAGACTGCCCCTGTCGGGCGGGGGACTGGTGGCTTCAGGGGCCCCACCATCAGCTCATCTTCCAATGGCCACCACTGCTTCCAAGTCACCTGCTGGTGCTTGCTCCGTGCCAGCCCCTGAGCTACAAATGGAGCCTCAGAAGGGAGGCCTTCTCCTGCCCTCCCAGCACCTCCAGCCAGATGGGGAGCACGGGAGACCTGTCTCCCCTTTCTGCGTTTTGCCCTAGTGAATGCCCCCGCCCCAAAAAGGCAGGAAGTACTAAGTGATTCCAAGAGTTTAAAAAAAAAAATCCCAGGGAGACAAGACCTGAGAGCATATTCCCAGCCAAGGGAGACTAAGAATGGAGGTCATGTTTCAATTTCTTTAAGGCAATAGATCATGTGGGGAAGGATGAGGAAGGTAACACACACACACACACACACACAGTGAACAGGCCTCCCCCCTCTCCTGTCTCCTCATCATGAAATCCCCGTCCTCTAAAAACTCCCACTGGTCATTTCCCACATGCACTTCTCTCTAGAAACCACAACTTACAGAAGTATTGACTCAAGCCGGGCGCTGTGGTGCACGCGTGTCATCCCAGCAACTTGGGAGGCTGAGGCAGGAGGATCACAAGTTCAAAGTCAGCCTCAGCAACAGTGAGGGACTAAGCAACTCAGGAAGACTCTGTCTCTGAATAAAATACAAAACGGCTGGGGATGTGGCTCAGTGGTCTAGTGCTCCTGAGTTCAATCCTGGTACCCCCCACAAAAAGAAACTATTCACTCAGTTCCACCCTTGATTTACCCTTGAACAGTGTCCCTCCTCAGCCTTCCCTGACTGTGCATAGGGTTTCTTCTGCTTTTTACAACAGAGAACTTTCTTTAGTGAATGGCTAAACTCTGATTTACTGATCCAATCCCCAACTGCTGGACATAGAGGTTAGTTCCAGTGTTCACAGTGGGCTACCTCATCTCCTAACCCTCTTTGTTCCCTCCTTCAGGGTGGCCGTCGTGACCTGGGAGGCAGCTGCTTGAAGGTGAGGGGAGTGGCCCCCCTTCGAGGGCCACGGAGATGAGCCAGGGCCCCTGCGGAATTTGCTCCAAACAGGACACCCAAGGAGGCCGGGAGTCAGCCATTGGCTGCACAGGGGAGAAGACCCCAGAAGCCGAACCCACCCCTTTGTGTAGGGACCAGGGACAACGGCCGGGCAGGGCCTTTGGGACGTCTCCACTCCACCCTGGAGAGCTGTGAGGACCCATTCAGCCCACTGAGGCCTGGCGGGTCAGAGACAAGGTGGAACTTTGGGGAAAAACTGTTGGTGACAGAGGTGTCTGCGTGTCTGTGTGTGAGTGTGGCGTGTGTGAGCGAGAATTGGTAGCTTAAGATAAAAGTATTTTTAAATAAAAGATGCCGTTCCCAGCTGAGGAATGAAGGGCCTGTGGACAGTGGACTCAAGGCGGACCCCCCCTGGGACCCTGGGCGCAGGCGGGGGCTGGGTTGGGCCGGGGCCCCCTCTCCAGAAGTAGAGATGGCCAGTCCGTCCTCGCGACTCCCGTTCTCCCAGTGTTGGCGGACAACCTTCAGGTGTGTGGTGTGCTGCCTACAGAAACCCAAACTTTATTTATTTCTGAATAAGGGCTAGATCCATGGTTTAAAAATTCAAAAGGTACAAGAGGACATAAAGGTGGAAAATCTCCCTCTCCTGTCCTCCCAGAGGGTGCCCCCGACACCAGTTTTTTGTGACCTCCCCATTCCCTACGAATGATCAAGCAAGGACACAGATCATAGCTACTGTACGACTTTCTGCTTCCTTTTAAAAAAATTTTTCCTTTGACCCATATTGTCCCACCGCCCGGATGTGGAACACCTGTGAAAACTTAAAATTGAGCCACGATAGCTTAAGGGTAACTTTGAAATAATATTGGAGTATGTATTCTGTTTGCAGAATTGAAAACTCGGGACTTATTGGGTTAATGAGGCCTGCTCCCAGCCCACGTGGGGACAGGAAGGGTGTCCTTGTTCCGTTGTTAGCTGCTTCACATTCCCTCGTAGGACTGCACCGTTCTTGAACCTGTCCTTCACTGCCTGGGAGGTGGGCAGGTGTGCCGTCTTCCTCGTGTGCAAATGGGTGTGTTACAGTGGACATTCTTACCTTGTTTTAGCTGAGAAGATTGAGGACCAATGACGCCCAAAGGCACATGGTGGGGTGACACGCCACCTTCAAAGCTCAGAGCAGCTCTTGCCCCTGCCTGGATGGAGTGCCAGCCCCCAGGGCCCCGAGCGTACCCCCAGAAGCCCTGGAGGTGGGGACCAGGTTTACCATTTTAGGGTCAGTTGAGCCCAGAACTCTAGGTGCTCTTCGTGAGGCCTGTGTCCCTGGGAGACTAAGGTCAAAGGAGGTCAGGAGGCCAGAGGGAGGAGGAGGCAGGGAGAGGCCCGAGCTGCCTTAACCTAGCAAGGTGCATCCACATACCTGGTTTTTATTTTTTATTTTATTTTTTCTTTTCACAAACACTTGTGTGGGTCACGCGAGGCAGTCCTGCTCCACCGTCCACGCCCCTGTTCCCTGTGCCTGGCACCCCCCTCCCGTGCATTTGCCCTTCTGACCGAGCCTGAATCTGCCCATTTTGCTGCCCATTTTGCAGATCAACAATTTCCCAGCATCCTGTGCACCATTGCTGTGCCAGTTCGCCACAGGACAGAGCCTGACCCACCTGGTCTTTGTCACTGATGGACTAAAACCCAAGCAGGCAGGGGAGCGGTCAGAAGTGCCAGTGCTGGTTGCAGCCAGTCCTGAAACCAGCACACCTAACCCCTTTTGCATGCGGTGAGGAGGAGGATGATCCCAGGTGCCTGTCCACCAGAGAGCTTTCTAGCAGCTCTACCTCACTTCCCTGGTGTGCCAGGGAGCCTGGTCTTGCCCATCCTGTGTCCCCATGGGCTGCACTTTCCCTTGGTAGCATACTGCTCTCACGGCGCCTACCCTGATCCAGGTACAGGCAGCCTCTGGCAAGGCCACAGGAAAAGGACTGTGACCTTGTCAATGGCAGGAAACCTGGGAATGGGGGCAGGGCAGACACTTGGGTGCTCTGGGCTGGAGGCCCACTTCTGCCACCAGATTTGCTGGGTGACCCTGGGGTTGTTGCTTGACCCCTCTGAGCCTCCTTGGCCCAATCTCTAGCCAGCAAGAGCAATTACAACAGAAAGAAGAGTGTTTATTTTGCTTTGTTAAATAGTTTTTAATAGATTATTTATGCACTGAGTAAAGGGTTCAAGTTCAAATTGTATCAGATACTAGGCAGTGAAAAGTCCATAACCTCCCTGAGGCCCCTCCCTAAAGGCCTCTGCTATTAGCAGTTTCCTGTGGGTCCTTCCAGAAAGCTCTACACTGATTACTATGTCTGAAAAAATATTTGTAGGTTTCTCTGCTTATGTCTTCATTATAAAAAGTTCAAACACGGGTCTGGGAAGGTAGCTCAGTGGCCAAGCACTTGTCTATCATGTGCTAAGGTCCTGGGTTCCACCCCCAGCACCACAGGATGGGGGGGGGGGAGTTCATAGGTTCATATGTTCCAAATCCTAGAAATCACCACAGTGTGGAGCCCATGGGGTTTTCGTTACGCGTACACTCTACATCTACAGCATGCTAAGTTAGAACTTTTTATCACATGCCTATACTCCCAGCAGCTCGGGAGGCTGAGGCAGGAGGATCTCGAGTTCAAAACCAGCCTCAGCAAAAACGAGGTGCTAAACAACTCAGTGAGACCCTGTCTCTAAATAAAATATTAAAACGACTGGGGATGTGGCCCAGTGGTGGAGCACCCCTGAGTTCAATCCCTGGTACCCCCTCCTCCCCTCCAAAAAAACACAACTTTTTATCAAATCATAACATATATTTGGGAAAGTGCACAAGTTGCCAAAGCACCGCACAGTGAATTTCCGCCAACTCAGCGCACCTGTGTGCCCAGGCAGCAGGTCAAGAAATGCAGTTAGCAGCTTCCTGGGATCCTGGGGCCAGCACTCCTGCTTACGCTGGGTTTCTCAATTGCCTCTCCTTTGACATGGATGATACACTTGCAGAGCTCAAAATCCAAAAGCCACAAAAGAGAATAAACTGACAAGAAGTCTCCTCTGCTCTCAGCCACTCAGTTTAAGTTCTCAGAGGCAATTACTGTGATGCAGGGACTTAGGAGCTCCTGCAGGGAGGGTCAGCAGTTAGGGAAATCATGTAGGTCATATACGTTATACAGATTTTTCACCCAAGTGAAAGCATGTTAGATTCTTTGCTTTATAGTTGGATTTTTTGTTTCTCCTTTACTAATACTTCTTAGAGACCCTTGGTGTTCAAGGAACTGGTCCATACTTTTTCACAGCTGCATAGTGCTCCACGAGGCACTGGAACTGTCTTCCTGGGCAGGGGACAGTTAATGTCCATGAGTGAGCTGAAGGTCAGTTCCATCCATGTGACTTGGAAGAAGCACAGCTGTGGACCAATACCTCTGGGGGTGATTTTCCTAACACTGCCCCTCCCCCACCATCCACACTTTCCCCTTCCAGGATGGACCAGCCCAGCCAAGGTTCTCCAGGCCAACTTGGGGCCAGAGGAGCAACGTTGTCCAGAGAGAAGAAAACCAGGGCTGAGGGGACATGGAATAACCAACCCCAGCCACACCACCTGATACGCACTGCCACCAAGCACAACACACTGATCATCTCACACACACTGCCCCCAAGCACAACGCACTGATCATCTCACACACACTGCCCCCAAGCACAACGCACTGTTTCGAGGGCTTTCTATAATTAGAGGGTCTACAGAAGCATCAATTCTGGGAGGTTCGAGTTGATACCTTCCTCCCCACCTTCTCCTCCTGCTGTCTGTCTGACCTCACGTGGTTCTGACATCCGAAGCCCAGACCTGACAGCTACATGCAACGGATGCCCTTGAACTGGATCCTGTGCTATGGGGTGGGGGATGCTCCAGGGGACGTTATTGGTTGACAAAATTAGAATGTGAGCAATAAAATGTTGTATCAAAGGTGAATTTTCTGAATTTGCTATCAGGACCGTGGTCATGTAAGAGGATATCCTTGTGCTTAAGAACTAAGGATCCTTCTGGGACACAGGAGCTGAGGTAGGCCACATACTCTCAAAAGAGTCAGGAAAAAGTAAACCGTGGGCAATTGAGAGAAAAGGGATAAAGCAACTGTGACGACTGGTGAATGCTGGTGGCCCTGGGTGAGGGCGTAAGGGACTTCTCCACGCTGCTCTTGTCACCTCTGCATGTTTGTGAATGCACAATGAGGAGTTAGAGAAGCCAGGACCTTGGCCCACTCAATGCGAGGTCTCCCAAGAGGTCCCCTGGCCCCGCTGACCCACCCTTCAGCTAATCTAACGAGGACAGATAATACTCCCAGGGGACCCAGGCTTCCCTGCTCCTGACTTTCAGGCCTCTGTGGCCCTCAGGAGGCTAAGGTGGTCCCAACCCCCGAGCCTCCTGCCACCATGATTTATGTCTCTGTGAGTCTCAGCAGCTGTGAGCTCAGGTCCCACCAGGCGGCCAGCTCGGGTGGGGGGGGCAGCCTTTGCTTCTCGGCGTGTCTAATCCAGACCAGACTTTCAGACCCCACAGGCCTGGGATTGGGCTCCCAGGGGGCCCAGGGTCACAGGTCAGGCCAGTAGGGCCTGGAAACCCAGGAGGCACTGAGGGTGAACCAGCTGGAAGGCAGGTCTAGCCTGATCTAGTTTGGCCACTGCTCCTGTGTGTCCCAGAGTGGGTTCTGCCTCTCTCTGGGCCTTGCTTTTCCTGAGCTCAGGCTGCACATGGTGAACCGGAAGGACTTTGTCAACAGGACAGACCCACCTTGAGGAGGGACGGCTGGTAAAATAGGAGTTGGCTTTTTCTGAACACCAGATCCCCCAGGCTTGGGGAAATGCTTGACTTTTTGGGAACCTACTATGTTTCAGGCCTCAGTCTACATATGTGACATAAAAGAATTAATATAGCTTTCAAGTTTGCCAGATTATATAGTATTGTTGTGGCATTTTATAGATAAGGAAGTTGAGGGACAAGATTGTTAAAGAACTTGCCCAAGGTCCCGCAGTGGTTGGTAAATAGATTGATTTGAATCAGGTTCTCTGGCTGCTCATCTACCACCCTCACCTGGCCAAACAGGTAGGTGCCTCCTCCTGCCACTGACAGGGCTGACTAATTGAGGTACTGCCCTGAGTGACTCACACTTATGGCTTCACTTAATCTTGCAACAATGCACAGAGGTAGGTCCTGTTGTTACCCCCATTTCACAGACTACAAAACCAAGCCCAAGCTCACTGGGCTAAGCAATGATTGGCAGAGCCAGGAATCAAACCCAAGGGACCAGGCTGAGTCACTGGAGGAGATAAGACTCCCAGGAGGCACAGGATTGAGTTTAACATCAGGAACAACTTAAGGTAGGCTCAGCCTGTCCTCAATCAACACACATGCATGGAACTTCAGGGACCAGCAAGGCTCTAGGGAAGATGGGAGAATAGGACAGATGTGGTGCCCGATCCTGAGATGGTCACAGCTTATGGAAAAAGCAGACTCTGAGCAAATAATAAAAATGTGGAGGCTGAGGATGTAAATCATGCACAAGGCCCCGGATGGGATCCCCAGCAAAACACCCCACACATACACACACAAAGTACAGGGCGGGTTCCAAGGCATGAGGGAGTATGTGACCGGGAGACCAGAGGTGTCATTCGGGATGGTGCTGCCAAGGTGGAGAAGGCTTTACCAAGTGTGGAAGATTCTGCTGGGTGATCTGGCCACTTGTGCATCTGCATCAATAATGGTGTGTCTGCGGGTCCTTGAGTGTCCCCTGAACAGAACCCAATAATCCCCAACACATCTCCTTGAGCGTCCAGAGCATTGGCCCAGAGCAGCCGGTGGCCTTCAAAGTCACCCAAGTCCTCGACAGAGTATAGGACACTAGCACTCCCAGCACTTCCTCTGTGCCAGGCACTTCTGAGCCCTGGAACTCATTCTGTCACTATTCTTCTGGCTCCGCAAAGTCACTGAATGACAGAAGCAGAATCAGGAGGCAGGCTCGCTGGGTCAGAGCCCTTGCTCTGAGCTCCTAGCTCGGCTGCCTCGGTGCTGAACGCAGAGGTTTCCAGGCAGGAGGCGAGTCTCTGCAGGCCACAGAGCTGGACCTGGAGCCCACCTTCCGGCTGCCACCCCCTGGGAAACCTGCCACCTCCCTCAGTGCCCGCTGGTGGCGGGTGCTTGTGGAGAGTCTGGGTCTCGCTCCGCCTGCACGGCCTGCTGCAAGATGGGCTTGACCCTCTTCCCAGAGGTCACTTTCCAGAGGTCACAGCCAGGAGTGCGGAGGAAGACCCCGCTTGTCCCATCCGCAGAAGGGCCAGTTTGGCAAGGCGCCTCTTGCCAGAGGGGAAGGCAGGGTGGGCCCGCGGTTTGGAGAGGGAGAGGAGCCGCGAGGTCCGTGGGAACGTCTCTGGCCCCCCACCCCGCCCTGGGACCTCCCCAGGCAGCGGCCAAGGCAGGGGAAGGCTGGGGGCAGGGGGCGGGCCCCGGACCCGGGAGCGCGCCGGGCGCGCCCCCGCGGGCTGCGGGCGGAGCCACTCCCGCGCTCTCCGCGGGGCTTCTCCGCCTCTCCCGCCCCCTCCCCGTCGCCCTCCCCGCGGCGCTGGCCCTCCGCCGCCCAGCAAGCCCTGGAAAGGCCGCTTTCCCTGAGACAGGAAGGTGTCCTCAAGTCTCAGGAAGGAAAAACAGTCAAGCTGAACCCAAGACCGTCTCCAAGGGGCCGGGGCTGGCGCCGCGCCAGGACTGACATCACCTGGGAACCGCCACGACCGCAGCTGCAACCCGCCTCCTGGGGGGACGCGCTTTTGCTATTTAAAAAAATAATAATACTACTAAAAAAACTTTTCCAGTCTGGTGTTTTGAAATGTGCTTTTTATAGTGGGCCCTGGGGTGTGGGCGTTGGGCGGCCTCCCTCCTCCCTTTCCTCGCCCTCCTGGATTCTGGCAGCACACGGTGCCGCCTTGGACCAACCACGGCCACTTAACTCCCGGGGAGGGCGGTTGGGGGCTCCTTCCAGGCCCCACACCCTCCGAATATCTTTTCTCTATTTAGATATACTCAATTTCAACTTTAAAATATGGTAATAGCTGGGCGCCCTGACGCACACCTGAAATCCCAACCACTCAGGAGGCTGAGGAAGGAGGTTCACGAGTTTAAGGACAGTCTAAGCAATTTGGAGAGCCCCAAAGCAATTTAGCGAGAACTTGTCTCAAAATAAAAAATAAAAAGGACTGGGGTGGGGCGGGTGGCTCAGTGGTAGAGCGCACTGGGTTCAATCCCCAGTAGAAAAAAAACATTAAATAATATTCACCCAAGGTACAAATTCAAAAGGTACAAAAGGGTATCAGGTGCAAAGTTTCTCCCTCTACCCCCTAGTCATCTGGTTCCTTCCTTTTATTTTATTCAACAAAATCTTCTTGCTGTGCTTACTGTGTGCCAGGCTTTCTCCTGAGCAATTAGGTAATATGAACTCATATAACTCATAAAAACCCTATGAGGTGGAGTTTCCATTGGTTCTTATCTTGTGAATATTGCCAAAGGTGTTTTACGCATACAGAAGCACATCCAGATCCACAATCTCACCACTCCCTTTAATTAATCTACTTATTTATTTTTGTGGTACTGGGGATTGAGCCCTGGAAATGTTTTACCACTCAGGTTTTTGTTTTGTTTGGGGGATTGAACCCAGATGTGCATAACCACTGGGCCACATCCCCCCCTTTTTACCTTTTATTTTGAGACAAGGTCTCCCTAAATTGCTGAGTCTGGCCTCCAACTTGTGATCCTCCTGCTGGTATTACAGGCGTGCTCCATCGCCACAGGTGCTAGCTGTGTAGTAGACCCTTCTGTGGAAGATTATACTATAACACATATACTGCATACACTGTTGGTGGACATTAAGGAGGTTTTCAAGGTTTTTTTTCTCTTGTGCATTACACTACAATGAATAACAGGTTGAAACCCAACAGTTCAATACTCAAAAACACTCCCTTCTTGCAAAGGGGAAAAAAATTAAAGGTTAGTAAGAACGCCTCTAAGACTGACAAAAAAAAAAAAATGGACTTGCTGGGCAGTGGTGTGCCTGTGTCCCACTGGGACATCCACATTAGAAATGATGAACTTGGGCCAGGGTGTAGCTCTGGGGAAGAGCGCTTACCTAATGTGGAGTTCCTGAGTTCAATCCCTGGTACCTAACAGCAATAGCAAAAGATGATCTTGTCACACACAATCCATGGGCTGTGTGTGTGAGCTATGGGCATTTGAGCATCTGAGGGGACTGGTCTGGCCTTGCATGCTGATTGGGCTGTGTGACACAGATGTGCCTTTCCTCTCGCTCTGCCTATGATCCCACACAGCACCTGAGATGGGTGTGACTTGCCAAGATGTCCATCAATCTGTGACCACATGACCTCACCAAGCAAGACTCCACTCTTCAAAACCCTACCCCTTGCCTTATTGGGGTGGAATATTATATCAAATGTCTTCTCTCCAATATATAGGGGGATTCCGGGTGAGCCTGCTCTCTCTTGCTCTTTCCAGTGCTGTCCAGCGTGGAGCTGACTCTTGGGGGTCACCGAGCTGTCCTGCTCTCTTTCTTAGAAACTCATGTTTGTGTGCTCCATGGCTTCTTCGATGTTTGCTTAGTTAGTGATACAGCCAGCTCCTTTGAACCCAGCTAATCTAGCCAGCCCCGACCTGATCTCAGTTGGGTAGTGGTCATGAAGGTGCAGAAGACAGCAGCAGCCAGGAGAGCTTTCCAGAACCATAGGTGAGATAACCGCCCCAGTTAAAAGACGCATCAAGTGCACAAGAGGAAAGAGTTGACTAGAAAAGGCCAATTCAAGTCCCTCCTCTGCCCAACACGCCAATGACTTCCTGTAACCTTCATAACCCAAGTCCAGAGGCCTGTCCTGGCGTGAAAGCCCCCCCCCCCCCCCCCCCCCCCCCCCCCCCGTCCTTGGACCACAGTAGGCCCACTCCACCCCCACAGCCTTTGCCCTAGCAGCTCTCTCGGCCTGGAATGCTCTGCTCCCAGGTATCTGCAGGGCTTGCTAAGTCCCTTCATTCAGAGATCTGCTCAAAGTCACCTCTGCAGAGAAGCATCCCTACCACCTTAGCTAAGATAACAACTTTTTGGGGGGCAGGGGGGCAATAGTGGAGATGGAAGCCAGGAATACTCTCCCACTAGCCCTTTTCATTTTCTGAGATGGACCTTGAACTTGCAATTCCCCTGTCTCGGGCTTCTGAGCAGCCAGGGATGACAGGAGTGTGCCACTGAGACTAGCTCTCTCCACCAAGCCTTATGCCCTTAATGTTCCTTTGTAACTGTTACTGAAACTTTGATCCTGTCTTTGTCATGTTTACTGCCTGTGTTCTTCCACTACACTGGAAGCTACCCCAGGACAGGGACTTTGCCTACGTGTTCTTACCAGCCCTTGGACAGTGTCCAGCCCGTGGTGCGTGCTTAGTAAATGACTGTGGATAAAGTAACCAATGAAGGGCTATCTTCCAGAGGAGGAGGAACACACTGGCTCTCTGCGCTGCTGGGCACCTCCCTCCCCTCCAGGCCCTCCCACCACCCATCCCTCTCTCCCCTTCTCTCTGACCACACTGGATTCTCCACCTCCCTGGACCGTCTACCACGGAAGCTTTGCCCAACCTGTGCCCCCGATTGGAAATACTGTCCCTTCACCTTCTCCAGGTATCTCAATATCTCCATTTTTCAAAATCCTACTCAAAATTCACTTCTGCCAGGCAGGCTTCCCAGAAAACTCCTCCCAGGCTCCCAACCCCTCTCCCTTTCCAACATTCCCCTGACACTGTTTCTGCCTGGAATTAGCCAGGACTTCCTTTGGCTGTGACAGAAATCCTTCTTAAGGTGACTAATAAAAGATAAGCTGCTGGCTTCCAGAACTAAGTTCAGGGGCAGCAATCTCATTGCTGAATCCAGAAGGCAGCCATCGCTGTCTCCGCCTCTCCTGCTTTCCTCTCCCCTTCATTTTCAGAGAGCCTCGCCCCCTTTAGATGGCAAAGATGGCTGCCAACAAGCACGGGTGCCATGACCTGCTTAGAGACCCTGGGCAGTGGGTCTTGTAGTAGTTGGAGCCAAAGTCCCAGGGAAGGCCCTCATTGGCCTGCCTTAGGTCACATGCTCAACCCTGAGCCAATCACTGCCGTAAGATGGATGACGTACTCTAATTGGCTGGGGCTGGTCATGTGCCCGCCTCTGGGTTTGCGCCGCAGAACTACAGGAACTAAGAAGGGATCGTTTCTCAAAAGAAAATGGGAAAATCGCCCTGCTCAGCTGCCCAAACCGCAGATGTCATTAGAGATGCCTCTGTTGTACCACACTCCCATGGGGAACCTGAGCTATTTTTATAGGAGGTGTCTTATCTCTCAATCTGTGAATTCCCTAGGGACAAAGTCCAGTACCCAGCCAGGGTCTAGCATGGTCAGTGTCACGTGGCCAGCGCTTGATAAACACCAAATCCTTCCCTCCTCTCCCTTAGGCCCCCAGATCCCTTTGTACTCAGGCCTTGACTTGGCCTGCTGTGGGGGACCCTGGCCAGTGGATGAGTGCAGTGGACTGTCCAGGGAGGGTGCACTCCAGTCCTAACTTCTCTTCTACCCCACCTGGCACAGGACATCCCACAAGAGGACCAAGGGGTCAAGTTCTTAGCCTACAACATCAGTGTGACCTTGGAACAGTCTCTTCCCCTCTGAACCTCACTGGTTCGCTCTGTCCACAGGGGCCGGGCCAGGCATCCACCCCAGAAGCATCTCCTTCTTTTCAGCCCTTGGCGCACGTTTAATATTTGTTCTCTCTCTGGTACCACCTGTGCTGCCAGTTACATAATATTTTCAAACGCAAATAGATTATTTCAAAGCAAACTTTAAATCCCTCCATAAATGGAAAACCAGTATCTCATGCCATAAATAGAAGGTAACCATAAAAATAAGCACAATGAAAACAAAACAATGTCATTCCATTCTGGCCAAATCCGGTGGCCTGCTCAGGGCTCTGGAGGCCTATTCTCTGTTAAAAAGGGAAGTAAGTATTAGGAGAGGTGTTAAAACACACCGGCGCTCCACAGGGACTTTCTCTTTAATAACAAGTTGAAGGAAAAGTGCAAAGGGAGGAAGGTCCTGCCTCTGGCTTTGATGACCCGTGGTTAGCGTGGCTACTGCCCAGGGACGCCGGGTTCTATCCAGCCTGTCCCGGGAGCCCTGGGCCTGGCCATCCTGCCCATGGAGGGGTTGCCCTTGGCCCTCACAGGCCAGGGGAGGCCAAGCCCCACCCAGATTGAGCCCGGCGGGCAGATCCAGTTCTTGTCCATGTTCCAGGGTCAGGTGGACAGTCGTGCTCCCCTGGGGACCACTGGCTCTCTGTCGTTTGAATCTTGAATGCCCCCCAAGGCCCAGGTGTTGAAGCCTCTGTGGGCAGCCAGTCCACTGGGAGGTGGGTCTGGGAAGGGAAGTGAGGTCACTGGGGGCTGCCCCCAAAGGACATATTTGGGACTAGGTCCCTTTCTGTCTTTCTCTGTTCTTCCCAGACACCCCAAGGAGAGCAGCGTTGCTCCCCACGGGTTCCCGGCCACACTGGCCATGCTACTCTGGCTGGCCACAAGTGACCGTGGACTGAAACCCTCACACCTCCTTGAACCTTTGGACAGCTGATTCACTCCTGGCTGGGTGGCAGAGGCAGCAAGATGAACCGCCCACGGGTGGACACGGCCCCCACAAGGCGCTGCATGCGTGCTCCCAGCTCCACACCAAGCCCAGGCTGCGGGTGACAATGGTTTCCTTCTCTCTCTCTCTCTCTCTCTCTATCTATCTATCTATCTCTTTTTTGTTCCAGGGATTGAACTTGGGGGAGTTTAACCCCTGAGCCCCATCCCCAGCCCTTACCATTTTTTATTTAGAGACGAGGTCTCACTAAGTTGCTCAGAGACTTGCTAAATTGCCCGGGTTGGCTTTGAACTCAAGGTCCTCCTACCTCAGCCTCCCAACTCGCTGAGATTACAGCTGTGTGCCACTGTGCCTGGTGGTTCACTTGCATAAATTTATATAAATTTGCATGAAGAACTTCTGGAAAGAAAAAAAAAAGTGGTGATACCAACAGTTCAGCTAGGGAGGCTGAAGCAGGAGGATCACCAGTTCAAAACCATCCTCAGCAATTTAGCAAGGCTCTAAGCAACTCAGTGAGACCCTGTCTCTAAATTTAAAAATACGAAAAAGGACTGGGAATGTGGCTCAGTGATTAAGTGCCCCTGGGTTCAATCCCCAGTACCAAAAAAAAAAAAAAAAGACTGGAAACCAGATAGGTGAAAAATGGAGTAGGAAATGAGACTCTTCATAGTATACCTCTTTTTTTTTTTTTTTTTGGTACTGGGGATTGAACCCAGGGGTGCTTAACCACGGAGCCACATCCCCAGCCCTATTTTGTATTTTATTTAGAGACAGGGTCTCACTGAGTTGCTTAGCACCTCACCATTGCTGAGGCTGGCTTTGAATTCATGATCCTCCTGCCTCAGCCTCCAAAACCGCTGGGATTACAGGTGTGTGCCACAGCACCCGGCTCCTTTTATATTTTTTGAACCATGTAAATATGTTGCTCGATTTTTATTTATTTGTTCATTTATTTAAGTACTGGGGACCCTGTGGACACTCCACCATTGAGCCACATCCACAGTCCTTTTTATTTTTGATGTTGAGACAGCATCTCACTAAGTTACCAAGACTGTCCCTTAAAGTCGCATTCCTCCTGCCTCAGTCCCCCAGTCACTGGGATTACAGGTTCAAGCCACGGCTCTCAGTTTCAAGTTTCAAATAATAAAAATAAATACTGGCCTCTGTCAGTAAGCAGACCTGGTTTAGGCGCCAAGGTCGCCCGTTCATTGTTCTCTCCCAACTGATGGTCGAACAAGCAACAGCGCAAGCCAGGTGTGGGGCCCGGGAAGGCGCGGGCTCTCTCACTCCATGAGCGCCTTCTGCGGTTCCGTGACCGTGTCCACTTGCGTGGGGTTGGAGCCACGAGAACTCTGGTCTCTCAGGGGTCGATGTCCAGAAGGGGGCTGGCGCCTGGCAGACGAGAGAAATGCCAGACGGTAGGTGCAGCCTGGGCGCAGGTGGGGACATCAGAGGAGGTCAGTGGGGACATGAGAGGAGGTTGACCCTTCCGCCTGGGGTGGGGTGGGGTCTTGGATGCTAAGTTGAATCCCACACAAATCCTGTCCCTGCAGGACCTTGGTTCCCATGGCTCCCAGAGCTCTCAAAGTCACCTAGGACGTTCAAGTGCCAACTCCCCAGGTTGTGTCCCCATCTGAATCCGTGCTCCACCCCTCAGCAGCATTTGACAGAAGCGGGGCCAAAACTTCTGATTGTCCTCTCCCTCCTCCCTTTTTACTTGAGACAGAATCTAGCCATGTTGCCCAGTCTGGCCTCAAACTTTGGATCCTCCTGCCTTGGTTTCCAGAGTAGCTGGCATTAACATTGCTAAGCTGGCATTCCCCAAGAAGTCGGGAGCAGTGTCCCTTCACTTCTTCCTTCTCCCTGCTTACTGGAAAGCAGCTACAAAGACTGGAGCACCAACCGCTATTTTGTATCAAGAGGTGACCTTGGTAATAAAAGCCACTCACAGTGGAGCCAGAGCCCAGGTTTCTAAAACCCCAGGGTGCCTGACCAGCTGTAAACTGTCTACCTCAGGGATTAATGGATGTGAGAGGGAAATAAACTACTTTTATTAAAAAGGCAATTCTCAAGTTCTAATGTCATTTTTAAAAGGCTTATGCTAATATGTTAAGCAGCTGAATCCGAGACAGTTGCCACCCACAACATTTTCCTCTTTTTCTAAGCTGGCGGATCTTCACTTTGTTCTTGGGTCTACCTCTCTAATCTTCTCTTTCCTTGGAAAAATTCTGACTGTTCTAAATAAACATGGTGATTTGGAGATGGATATATGACCTATTTCTGGCCAATGAGACATGAAAGGGAAGGACTTCTCAGAAGGTTTCTTTAAAAACAAGAAAAATATATGGAAGAAACAGCCCTTCTCTGCATCTGTACATGGCTGAGTAAGGATGTGATGTCTGGATCTGTGGCAGCTATCTTGCAACTATAGGGAGATATCTGAAAACAGTGTAAAGATGGGGGGGAAAACCTGAGTTGCTGATGATATTGTTCAACTAACCAAGCTCTGAATGCCCTACATCTGAGTTTCTTCTTGTATGATAACAAATTCCCTTTATGTTGAAGCTATTCAGGTTTGTGTTAGTACTTGCATGTGGAGATATTTTAACTGATATATTTTCCTTTTTAAAACATTCTCTTCTTTTTTCATTTAAAAAAAAAAAAAGCTTTTAGAAATAACAAGCGAATTCAGCAAAGTTGTTCTATCTTAGCCAATACACAGGGAGGGAAGAAGGGAGGAAGGGCCAGGCTTGCACCTTTTACAACAAACCTCAGGAGGACACCTTAAAGCATTTGCAGGGAAAGGACCCAAAGATCCAAGGACCTCCCACTAAGTCCCGCCTTCCACTAAGTCCCGCCTCTTAAAGGTCCCACAACCTCTCCCAATCTCCCTGTTCTGGGGACCAGGCCGCCAATCATTTGAATCCCTGCAATAACCTGAGCCATATCAAAACCATATCGATGGTCATGCCTGTTCATCTGTATTGTCTATGGCTGCTTTCCCACCATGGGGGCAGAGCTAAGAGCTGTGACAGAGACAGGATGTTTTGCAAAGCCTAAAATATTTACTATCTGACCCTTTACAGGAAATGCTTGCTGACCCCTCATCTAAAGAAATCCTTCCCGCTTCTCAAGTTCATTCCCATTGCCAGTCCCCATTCTCATTTCTTACATGGCATTTAAAACAATCTGAAATGTGTGTGTGTGTGTGTGTGTGTGTGTGTGTGTGTCTAATTCAGACACAAAAGCATTTGGAAAATGTGATGGTTTAGATATGAAATGTCCCCCAAAAGCTCATGGGTGAGATAATGAAAATCCTCTTAGAGGTTAAATGATTGGGTGGTAAAAGGTTCAACCTAATCAGGGCATTAATGCTCCTCATAGGGATTCAGCTGGTGGTAACTGTGGGCAGGTCGGATGTGGCTGGAGGAGGTGGTTCCCTGAGGGCCAGGCTTTGGATTATATTTTGTCTGTTTTGAGCAGATCCACATCCCCCCGCCCCGCACTCTGCTTCCTGATCATCATGGGAGCCACTTCCCTCCCCCACACTCTTCTGCCATGATTCAGCCTCACCTCAAGCCCTGAGGAATGGAGCTGGCCATCTGTGGACTGAGACCTCTGAAACCATGACCCCCAACAAGCTTTTCCTCCTCTAAAATTATTCTTGTCAGGTCTTTTGGTCACAGCAGGAAAGCAAAGCTGACTAAAACAGAAATCAAACATACAAAAGTGTACCTGGAATGCAGTTCTACAACAGGGTTCAGGTTTCACAACAGTAAATCACCAAATTAAAAAAGTGCAGCAGATATTTCAAGGAGGAAAAAAAAAGTTACCCAGGGGTTCGTCTGTGCAAGATAGAAAAAAGCAGCAGTTCTCTCAGATGATCATTCCATCCACAAAGGTAGTCACATATTTTCAGACACAGTATTGCAGAGGTCGGGAATAAAGTTCTTTTTGTTAGAGAGTCAGTAACTTACAGGAAAGATTCAAAACTTTATTTATTTGGGGATTTAAAACTGGACAGGGTAGCCTTGTTTCCTCCCCACCCCCACTCAGGGTACAAAGTGCTTTTATAATCTGACTATGAGGCAAAAATGGGAAGGACTTGGTTTGATTTCCCCAAAATCATCTGCCCCCAACTCTGCCCACTATTGAATACTAAAATATTTTCCTTGAGGGAGAAATTTTGTCTGATGGTTATAGTCTATTGGCATCCCAATGGAGAGATGCCTCTGTTACCAGTACCTAGCACAGATCTGACTTGGATCAGAAAAAAGCATAAAAGACTTTGGAATGGGCCAGGCTCAGTGATGCATGCCTATAATCCCAGCAAATTGGGAGGCTCAGACAGGAGGATGGCAAGTTCTAAGCCAGCCTCAGCAACAGCAAGATGCTAAGCACTCAGTGAAACCCTGTCTCTAAGTAAAATACAAAACAGAGCTGCGGATGTGGCTCAGTGGTTGAGTGCCCCTGAGTTCAATCCCCAGTATCAAAAGGAAAAAAAAAAAAAAAAAAAAAAAAGACCTTGGAATGGAAAAAGAAAAGAACTCAGCCTCCCAAATATCACTGGATATGCAGATGTCCTATAAAAGGCCTCCCATCGTCTCCACATCATTTCCAGTTAGATGATTCTTTGGTGGTTAATGTCAGGTTGACTAATACAGCTGTGTTCAAATAAAACTTTATTGACAAAAAAAGGTGGGGGGCCAGATGTGGAACATGGGCCGTTGTTATTTTTGAGCTGTTGTATGCATCTGTAAATTGTAACAAGACTGATAATAATATAAATAATTATTGTCATAGAGATGTAAGTAAATTCTATCTGCTCACCATGCAATTAGTTCCCCCCAGTCCTTCTGCAAGAAAAGTTTTGCATCTTCAGCAAGTTAATTTCAGCATTCCTCATTACCTATCTGTCTTCTCTTTGGATTCTCCTTTGAACCAGTTTTGGATACCTTACTGGCTTCCTCATAAATTAGGTTAAATAAAATCTTTTCATAAATTTTTTTAGTTGCAGATGGACACAATATTTATTTATTTTTATGTGGTGCTGAGGATCAAACCCAGTGTCTCATGCATGCGAGACAAGTGCTCTGCCATTGAGCCACAACCCCGGCCCTAGATAAAATCTTTGACATGCCTTCATTTTATATTGAAAAAGAGACAAGACTTTATGCTTCTGTAAAAATTATCTTCTAGCACACATAATCCCTTTTATTAAATATTTGTTTAATGAATGCTGGAATAAATAATGGCTATTTTCTCATAGCCCCCTGTGTTTCTTTTTGTGTGTATGTGTGTGTGTGTGTTGTTGGGGATTAAACCCAGGGCCTTGTGCATGTGAGACAAGCATTCTACCAACTGAGCTGTGTCCCCAACTCTCATCCCATATTTCTACAGTACTAATCGTTGATCACATTGAATCATATAGCTATTTGTCATTTGTGTAATAGCTGTTTTTCTCTCTTTTTAAAAAATGTTCTTTTTAGATATATATGACAATTTAGTATATTTTGACATATTTATACAAACATGGAGTGATAGCTGTCTCTCTTGACCATAGCTTCACTGTGGTCCCCTGTGACTAGCTGAGTCTCTCCTGTCACGTAGCAGGTAATCATATATATGCAAATATATAAGGGTGTGTGCATGTTTTTATTGTGATACATACCCTTGGGTGTACATGTTTCTATGTGTGTATGTGTGCATACATATATCCTGGTTTAGGATAGCCCCAGACACCTCTTTGAAGCTCACAGTGCAAGACGGAATCTTTGGCCGATGCAGTGGCACACACCAGTTTGCTTGAGAAGTTGAGGCAGAAAGATGACAAGTTCAAGGTCAGCCTGGGCAACTTAGTGAGATCCTGCACCAAAATTTTTAAAAAATTAAAATGGCTGGGGGTGGAGCTCAGTGGTAAAGTGCCCAGTTGTGGAATCTTTAGGGAAGATGGGAGAACCAATGGAATAGAGGAGGGGAGGGGAAGAGAGAGAGAGAGGAGAGAGAGAGAGAGAGAGAGAGAGAGAGAGAGAGAGAGAGAGAGAGGAGCCAGAACACCAAGAAGGAAAGAAGGGAAAAAAGGAAAGGGAACCCACTGTCCGTCGGCAGGGGCTGGCACTGCAGGGGCACCCTCCCCATCCCCACTCTGCTCCAGGTGTCATTTGTCCTCACAGCGAAGCCACAGGCCAAGAAGCTCTGTGAGCTGTGGAGCATTCTGTCTGCTGTGGGGAGAACCACGTCCTCCTTTCCCGATCCTCCTCTGCCCCTTCACCCAGCCCAGTCCTCCTGGTGCAGGTCGCCTTCCTGTGTCCCTCCACCGTTGCTGGCTGCCACCCAGACGCCCAGCCTGACCTCTAGCCCTCTCCAGTTTGGTCATTTCCAGGCAAAAAGCCTCTGACCCAGTTGTATCTGGTTCCGTCCAATCATTCCGTCTCTATCCAGGGCTCAGGACGTCTTCTTCCTCAAGGCTTCCAGGGACCACAGGGTGATAATGCCGCCCCCCGCCTTCAGAGGGCCTGCAGTCTGTGGCAGAGGTGATTTATGTCCCCAATGCACCTCCACACAGTGTGGAATATGGGCGCCCACGCATCTTCTCCTCCGTGCTAGAGACCCCCCTTTCGTGCACTGTCCTCATCTCCTATAGAAATAAAACCTCTGACCTTCCGCTGGACACTTGGCAACGCAGAGAAAACACTGCACTCCCCGGTCTCCCTGTGCAACAAGTCAGAGCCACGTGAACCTCCAACGCATGACTGTGCCTTGATGCTCCCTTGCCCAGTGGCTCAGCCACCTGAGATCATGGGGACCAGGGCAACATTCAAGAGACGTCAAAGCTGCCAGACAGAAGGCGCTTGAGCCCCAGCACCATCCAATCAGCCCCGGGTTATTCACTCCCAGTAAAGTCTATCTTCTTTATGCTCTTACTTTGGATGTGTGTTAGGACACGGTCCTACCTGCCCTGTGTTCTCACAGACCATCCATTTGTCTTTGTGACAGAATCCAAGCGAAACCCAATATTTATTTCTTATTATGTGCCAGGTGCTGTCTCAGCATCTGGGGACACAGAGGGACTCTCCATCCAGTATGATGTGCTTTAGTAAATGCACAATTGTGTCTGAGTCCTCTGCGGCTCTACTCTTCCTGCTACCCCTCCTCCTTCCTCACTTGTCCCCTTTGACAAGTGGGGACATTCAGTAATCAGCATAACCACACACCCTGTCCAAAGAAGGATCCATCAGATGGCAGAGAGGATGCAGGAAGGACATGTAATGTGTAGTCACATGGACGATGCTTAAATCCTAGCTTAACCTCCAAGACTCAGTTTTCTCATCCCTAAAATGGGCACGAGAGTAATAACTTTCTCAAGGTTGCTGAAGGTGAAGGATGAGATGATATCATGCATGGAAAACTCAGAGTGTTAAACTAGCGTTTAATACTCTTCCGCCCAGTAAAACGTGGCTGACTGCTGAAGTAGCAACCATCTGAGTGAAGGTAACAGGGAAATACTCTCTTCTGAGCCAACTTAGATTCTAAGAATACAGCACTTCAGAGTCCCTCACCTCAGCTGCTCCCGGCCTCATTTCCTCCTTCCCAAGGCCGTTATTTTCTACTCTTTGTCAAATCTGCACCGGTTCCTTGGGCTTCTGCTGTCAGCTCTCTTTGAATGGGAAGCTGAGGTCTAAGGAAATCCCCTTCTCCGCCCACCTTCAGCCAGATCCTGCAGCAGCTGCCCTCTTGCCCCACCTTGAGGGGGCGTCCCCTGCATCACTTCACTGTTCCCAGAAGGAAGTGGCCATGGGGCTAGTCAGGAGGCTAGACCCCGCTGCAGGTCTCTGCCCAGTAAGAACCCCCAGTGGGGCTGTACACGCTCCCTCCCCGCCTGAGGACTCGCTTTCCCCTACAAAACCCCAGCCCGCTGCTCCTCATCCTCCAAGACCCAGTTCACCCGCCCCGGTCTCGGTCTCGGGGACCCCTTTCTTTCTTCCCTCCGATGTGGAATTTGTGGCTTTCTCTTCTGTGATCCCCCTGGGGCCCGGGAATGGCCACTTCTCTGGTCCAGCAGCCTTCGTGTTATGGAGACCTGCCTCCTGTGTGTGCGCCTTTCTCTGCTAGACTCGGAGCCACCTGAGGACAGCTGGGAGCTTCTTCAGGCTGTGTTCCTCGTGCACATTACCTGGCGGGTGGGGTGGAAAATGGACCTAAGAGAACGGATGACTGGGCGGGAGGACGTAAACAGATGACAAGATGACCAGATGAAGTGTAGGCGGTCACACAGATGGCAGGTACAGGGACAATGACATACGTGGATGACAGATGACAGATGTTTAATGAAAAAGCAGATGAAGGATGGGTGGTGTATGGAAGAGAAATGGCTGAAGAATAAATTTATGAGTTGATGATTGGCTTGTGGGTGACAGATGCGAAGAGTAGATGTTGAATGAATGCACGAGAATGGTATGCATAAGTCACCATTGGATGAGTGGATGGGTGGGTAGATGGGTGGGTGGATGGGTGAGTGGATGGGTAGATGGATGGATGGATGGAGGATGGGAGAATGGGAGGATGGATGGGTGGACGGATGGATAGATGGGTGGATGTGTAGATGGATGGGTGGATAGGTGAGTGGATGGGTGGATGGATGGATGGATGGAGGATGGGAGAATGGGAAGATGGATGGATGGATGGGTGGGTGGGTGGGTAGATGGAGGGTGGGTGGATGGGTGGGTGAATGAATGGGTAGATGGGCGGATATTTGAGGAAGAAATGGATAGGCACATGCAGAATGGTTGGGTGAGGAACTAATGAATTCATGAGAATGATGAATAGGAAGTGAATGGCCGGTGACTGGTGGATAGACGGCTGATGAATGGAAGGTAAGTGGATTGACAGAGGGAAGAAGGATGGCTGGCTGGAGATCTGACTGAGTGAGTGTATGGATGAGAAATAGATTGACGAGGGACGGCGGGTGGATGGATGGTGGGGAAGCCATAATGATGGATCAGGATAGACGGTGAGGGAAGGGTGAATGGGCTGGATGGGTGATGAATGGGTGGCGAATGGATGGTTCTTTGAATGGAGGTATAAAAAATGGATAAATACCAGCTGCACAGATGGATGGATGGCGTGTGAACAGATGTGTGTGTTAAGGCAGGAAGTCTTCAAGGGGTCCTTCTCACCCTGATATTTTGTGAGCACCCTCTCTTTGGAGGGAAAAAAAAATGACATTTGATGCGGTGCCAGGAGCCAGGCGCCCTCCTGAATGTTTGACTTTTGTCATCTCCAATAATCACCCACCGCACAGCAAGGGCCACTTTGCCCATCAGGAAAGCGAGGCTCAGGAAGAGGAAGCGATTTTCTCTGCCTGGTTCCACCTTGACCTCGGTTTGCTTCCTCCTCCTCTTGAGAGGTGCTGCCTCACATCCTCCGCCAACCCCTGCACACACCCTGCCCCTTCCAAAGCCTCCCCATCCCCTGCTCCTTGGGATGGCTCCTTCTACACCCGAGACCTCCTGGCCCTGACCTTCCCCACCTTTCGTTTGGGGCTCAGCCTGACTCACAATCGGCACCTGAACCATCAGCATCTATTGACTCACCTACTGTGTACTTGGCACGGAGTTTGTGCTCTGCATATGTGACCTCATATCATTTCCACGAGAACCTCAGACATGGCTGTTGTGACCCTCCTTTTAAATACCAGGAAACCGAGACCCAGAGAAACAAAGGGACTTGTCCAAGGTCGCTGGCTAGGTGCTGATGAAGACGGGGTTGTCACTAGGGTCTGTTCAACTCCAAAGTCTGTGTCCTAGACCTCTGCGTTGCATTTCCTCTTGGCTCCTTTGATGCCTGATGAACCACGTTTGTCTGTGTGTAGGTGCGTGTGTCTGTCCCCCGGGGTTGTGGCCGGTCCCCCCACGGCGTGGACTAGAGACACTTTTAGGGCACTCTCCCTGGCCCTCCACTGCCTCAGTGCGAGAACCAAGGACATGGGAAGGAGCAGCCTTGAACCTGCCTCAGTTCCACCCAGGGGCTCTGAGAAGGGCTGTA
Organism: Ictidomys tridecemlineatus; assembly: GCF_052094955.1. NCBI lineage: Eukaryota > Metazoa > Chordata > Mammalia > Rodentia > Sciuridae > Ictidomys > Ictidomys tridecemlineatus. The sequence goes on from NC_135481.1 coordinate 174,895,110, forward strand.
CTGCCTCAGGGCCACCCAGCGAGTTGGGGGCTGGGCTGGGACCTGAGCCTGGGTTTTTATGCTCAGCAAAAATTTATGATAAAACTCAGCCCCTACGTAGGCTCCTGGGCCGGGCTCCAGGAATAATAATCTAATCCTAAGAAAAAGTGAAGCAGGTACGATGCTCAGCCTGTCCCCAAGATAAAAAGTCTCCCTTCCAACAGGTGTCAGAAGCTCGGTCTTGGTCACTTCTTCCCCTTTGGGTCACTTCCTGCCCCACCTCTGCAGGGTACAGAAAGGATCCCGCACACCCACGCAGGCGTCAGGCAGGAATGAGGCCCTGGGTCCTGCCCTTGGATCCCACCAGACCACACAGGTTTCCATTGTTTTTTCAAGGTCACACCAATGTCTCCACGCTCCTGTTTCCTGTACCTGACCTCTGTATCACTTGGGATGTGAACTCAGCCATGGCTTTCCCTCTCACTCGCCAGCAGAGGGTAAGGAGTGCAGGCCGGGATGGGTCCTGCGTGGGCTCGCTCTCGTCCATCGAGATGGTCCACGGAACAGGGTACAGGAGAGTGTGGCTACGGAGTCGCTAATCAGGACTTCCGGAGACCAAGCAGGAAGCAGGTCTGATTTTATTGCGCAGTTACTATGTGCATATATATACATACTCAGGCAGTAGCCAAGCAGATCACAGCAGCCACCAGTGCAATGTCTGCTAACTGTCCTTGCAGCCACCAATCTAGGAGTGGGCCGTGGAACAAGCACAGGGACTGCAACATGGCCTCACTCCCAGGCTGTGCCTGCGGGGTTTGGCGCTCACCCGCCTAGCATGAGGGAGTGGTTTGCCACTCAGACGCCCTTAACGTGTGCCATGTGTGCAGTACTCCATGCACTTGTCCCCACAGGGTCCCAGGTGTTCAAGAGCCTAAGCCCTTCCACGCTGCTGTCTGGCATTCTTAACGTTCATACCCTCCCATCTTGTGGCCCAGGGTGGCTGCTCCAGCTCCTGACACCATATCAAATGCCACCTGGCAGAAAGGGAGTTGGGTAGATGCCCCTTCGTTTCTTTCAATGCATGACCCAGAATTGCATACACCATTTGGTAGCCATCTCCTGGATGTGTGGCCACACCTAACTGCCAGGGAGTCTACAAAATGGACAATAATAATTTCTGTGTGTTATATGAGACAGGGTCTCGCTAAGTTGCAGAGGTTGGCCTCCAACTTGTGATCCTCCTGTCTCAGCCTCCCAAGTCGCTGGGATTATAAGCATGCACCACCACACCCAGCAAAACGTGCAGTCTTCTGCTACATGGCCCTCTGCAGGGTTAGAAGGGAAGTCAGATAGACTGCAAGTCAGACAAGCATCTCTGCTATACTTCCCTTCTCCCACCACGCAGATAATCTTGTTTCCTACAGACAGAAACCAATTTTGACTCATCTGTTTCTCTCAATCTATGTATGGCATAAATTGTATGCCCTCAAATTACTCAGGGCTGTGACTAAATTTCCATTGCTCTGATAAGCCAAAAGCCGTGGCCTTTGGGAGTCAAAAGGAATTTCTTCCATTTCTGCCTTATTGTCCCCTTCCCAAGGTGACAGAGGGTAGGCCATTAACAAACAGGGGAAAGAAGAAGGTTACAAAGACATGCAGGAGATGCTTCCAAGGCTACAAAATGCTTCACAGCTGTAAGCGTCACCTGCTAAACCTTTTGGAGGTTTCCCCTGACCTTGAACTTGACTTGAAGGATAACGACTGAAACTTTCTGTGCCAACTCGATTTGCTTCCTTCATAGCAGGCATCGCAATATGTTTGTTATAAATATATACACATCATTTGGCTCACACATGACATGAGCAATTAGACCACATCTGCTTTTTTATCTGTGTGTTTGGCACAATGCCAGCACACAGTAGCTGCTCAACAAAAATATATATGATGGAATCACAGTTTTGTATACCAGAGCCTCAAGAGATACCAAAAATGATGAAATCTTTTACCAGATGACTGAAAATTAAGGGGCTGTGATTTATTATAGTTGGTGGCCCAAGAGGAACAAGGTCAAAATATCAGCAGGGGCAGGGCTTTCCCCAATGAATGCCAACAGGGCAGAGGCATGTTGGAGACCAGAGATGCTGGAATATCTTGAGAAATTCGAGTCACGGATGACCCTCTTCTCAATAATGACAAGCTACCTCTATCCATTTAGGACTTAAGTCAAAATACAAGGAAGGAGAGGACTGAGTACTCGATCAAGTTCAAGTTAGAAATAACTGGTTTTGTCTAGATTTTCTTGCATTTTTGCATTTTCTGGCATCAGGTTAAAAAAATATACAGAAGCTCTAGAAAATCGAAATTCAGTTAATAGCCAGGCGCAATGGCACATGCCTGTAATCCCACTGATTTCGGAGGCTGAGGCAGGAGGATCTAGAGTTCAAAGCCAGCCTTAGCAATTTAGTGAGGTCCTAAGCAATTCAGTGCAACCCTGTCTCTAAATAAAATATAAAATGGGTGGGGATGTGGCTCTATGGTTAAATGCTCCTGGGTTCAATCCCTGGTACAAAAAAAAAAAATCAGTTATAGAGAACAGAGTGTTATATTTCCTGTGTGCGTGGTCAGTGGGCGTATTTTCACCACCTTTAGAGCAACATCCATCTAGAGTCAGAAATGAGTTAACTTATGAAAATTTGTAATCATAGAGTTAAAGTCTCTAAATCTTAGAATCACATAAGGTTGATTCATAAACAGAAGAGTGGGGCCTGACTCTGTTCTGGGTTCTTCTGAAAGCAGAGCCTGAGTCTAGGATTTGGAGCCTGTAGCCCAAGAAGCCAGAGAGACCTGGGAGAGCAAGACAGGGAGTTGCTGAGCCAGTTTCCAAAATGGGCAGCCGTTCCATCTTACTGCAAAGAGGACTGAAGCTCGGATGTTTAAGGAGGAGGGCTCAGACCCAGAAACTCCCATCTGCCAGTGATCAAGGGTCTTCCTGGGACCTTGCTTGTCCCAGGTCCTGGCTGAGAGAGTTCCCAAGGCTCCAGGGAAGCAGAATGACAGTTGAGCACTTGAACTGAAATGCAGTGTGACCTGGGAACCGCCCACTTGGGTACAGCTAAATCAGAGGTGGACTGATCCCATTTCCCTCCAGAAAAGCTCTGGACTCGGTGTCTCTAGGCTGCATCAGTCTGGCGGATTCAGGATGTTTGAATAGCACCACGTTGAGCTGTCTGGGTGGGCAGAAGGATCCCAAGTTCAAGGCCAGCCTCAGCAACTCAGTGATGCCCTAAGCAACTTAGTGAGAACTTGTCCCAAAACTTCTTCTTTTTTTTTTTAGAGAGAGAATTTTTTTAATATTTATTTTTCAGTTTTCTTGGGACACAACATCATTGTTGGTGTGTGGTGCTGAGGATCGAACCCGGGCCGCACGCATGCCAGGAGAACCCGCTTGAGCCACATCCCCAGCCCCCAAAACTTCTTTTAAAAAAATAAAGTAAAAACGGCTGGTGATGTCGCTCAGTGGTAGAACATCCCTGGGTTCAATCTCCAGTAATTAATTAAAGAAAATTAAAAGGGCTGGGGATAGAGCTCCGTGGTAGAGTGCTTACCTAGCACGGACAAGGCCCTGGGCTCAGTCCCCAGTACTGGGGAGAAAAAAGAAAAAAAGGAAAAAAACAAGAATAACACCATATTGAAATAAAATCTGAATCTAAAAGCCTTTGGAAGATCTGTGTAGTCACACTTTGCCATATGCCCCACCACTCCCAGTTGCTTGCACGCCTTCAGATTTCTGTCACCTGCCTGCTCCTGAGGCATTTGACTGGGAATCTCCTGCTCAGGATCCCTAAGGACAAGATCCCTGTCCCCCTCCCATGGAACCTCCAGTTCCCGACACGCAGGCCAGGCCCTCGGAGCAGGCAGCCTCCCTGGCCGCGCCCCTGCCCGTGGCAGCCGCCCCCAGCCCCGCCCCGCCCCCAGGCGTTCCCAGCGGGGACTGGGGGTGCAACTCGCTGCTGGGGTGAGCAGCAGGTTAATTTCCTCCTGGAGCTTCCCTCGGCAAACAATGAGACAATGGCGAGCCGGAGGTGGCCTGCGTAAGACGGCCGCGGAGGGGAAGTTGTAATCTGTGCGTGAAGCCAGCGGGTGGGCAAAGGGGCGAGGAAGGCAGCCCCGCCAGACTGGGCCCTCCGCCCAGCAGGCCCTAGGGACCCAGCGGGCCCCCACCTGAAGGTCACCTGAGTCGCCCTTGAGGAAAACAGCCACAAATTGCCATCCGTGGGGAGAAAACAAGGATGGGTGGGGCTCCATCCAGATGGTCCTAGCTCCTCCCCAGATAACCCCGACTGCCCACTCTCTGGGCCCAGCTTACAGGGAGACACCCCCAGCAGAGACCCTGTGGTTCTGACTGTGACTGTGTGACCTGGAGACGGGTCACCTGCCTTCTCTGTGCCTTTGGTTCCTCCGCTGTAAAGGAGGATCCTCAGGTTGTCCCAGAGGACTTCACTCTTCCATTCCCCCCAAAGCATTTATTGAGCAGGTACTAGGTGCAGGCGCTGCGCTGGTTGTTGGGATGCAGCTGTGAGGGAGAAAACATCTCTGCCTCATGGGACACACACAGTCCTGATATGGAGGGAGTCAGCAACCTGGTGGTGGCAGTGAGACATCACGTGAAATCCCAAGTGACAGGTGTCACCAGGAGAGGAGGTGGCAACAGAGAGGTGATGTGTAGCATGAGACCCAACCCAGTCTGCAGGTCAGGGTGGGCGTCCACTGGCAAGAGGACTTTGATGGAGCTGAGCCGAGTGAGTGAGTGAGAGATTCCTCGGTCTATGGGCCCAGAAAGGAAAGAGGGCTGCAGACAATTCAGGGACAGCTCCACCGCAGGTCATGGCCCCTGATGACATGCAAATCTACCCCGCCACTGGCCTAATGTGGCTCCACTCCTAGGAGGGTCTAGAGAGAGTGGCTCCCAGCTGGGCTCAGTGCAGCACACTGTCACCCCAGCAGGTTCGGAGGCCGAGGCAGGAAGATCTAGAGTTCAAAGCCAGCCTCAGCAACTTGGCGAGGTCCTAAACATCTCAATGAGACTCTGTCTCAAAAATAAATAAATACAAAGGGCTGGGCATGGGACTCAATGGTTAAGTGTCTCTAGGTTCAATCCCCAGCACCAAAAAGAAAAGCAAGAGCAACTCCCGCTCATGGAGGGCTGCGGCCGCGCCCTTCCTACCCATCACCAGAGTGCCACGGGCACACTTACTATTTCTGTATCTGGTACCAGAGATTGCACTGAGGAGCGCTCGACCACTCAGCTACATCCCCCTACAGTTTTTTTTTTTTTTTTTTTTTTTTTTTTTTTAATAAAGAGGGGGATAGAGAGAGAGAGAATTTTAATATTTATTTATTTTTTCTTAGTTCTGGGCGGACACAACATCTTCGTTTGTATGTGGTGCTGAGGATCGAACCCGGGCCACATGCACGCTAGGCGAGCGCGCTACCGCTTGAGCCACATCCCCAGCCCCTACAGTTTTATTTTTTGAGACAGAGTCTGGCCAAGTTGCTTGCGATCCTCCTGCCTCGGCCTTCGGAGTCACTGGAACATCAGGTGTGATTCACCAAGTCCAGCTCTGAGCTCACTTGACCAAGAGGGAAACTGAGGCTCAAGGACACAAGGCCTCACACCCCATCTATAGACCTGAGGAGGAGCAGCATCCAGGTGCCAAGCTGACCTCAGAGCCCTGCTCCACAGGTCCACCACCCGTGGGTCTCCCCCCAACCACGGAGGGTTATGCTATAGCTGTATCAGAGCTGGCTCAAGAGCCCTTGGGCTTCCCATCCATGGAGCCAGAGCCCCTGGGTGGCCCCAAAGCCCCCAGCCCTTTCCTTCCCCCGCCTTTCTTTTTTGGGGGGAGGCAACTAGGGATTAAACTCAGGGGCACTGAACCACTGAGCCACCTCCACAGCCTTATTTTGTACTTTTCTGAGAGACGGGGTCTCACTGAGTTGCTTAAGGTCTTGCTGAGTTGCTGAGGCTGGCTTTGAACTCACAATCCTCCTGCCTCAGCCTCCCAAGCTGCTGGGATGACAGGCCTGCACCACTGCACCCAGCCCTTTCCCCACCTTGGACTGCTCCCTCGGTCACCCCCCAGAGGCCTCCCCAGCACCTCAGGACCACTCCCCTGGCCCTGGTTTCTCTTTCCTTGGAGTACTGCCCACAGAAGGGGTTTGTGTGTTTGCTGTCTGTGAACTCCTGGGGCACCAAATAGTGATCCAACAAATATTTGCCGCATGAATGAAGGAAGGAAGAAAGTTTTTAGTCCTGTCCCCAAGGCGTCCCAAAACAGGCATCCCCAGCTGCCCCCGGTCTGGGAAGGGCCATGCACCCTCATGGCCTCACTGGACCGTCCCACCAGCCTCAGCTCAGAGGGCCCCGGAGCTGAGACTCTCCAGGGGCGCAGTCACTGGCCTGCAAGCAGAGGGCCCGGTGGAATGGGAACGTGGGGACTTGTGCCCTTCTCCAGCGAGGTCCAGCGATGTTGGGAGGGGGTCCCCGGCTGCCAGTGGCTTCCCTCCTCCCGTCACGGGACTCCAGCTCCATGTGTTCCAGGAAATCCAGGCCACGTTTCCCTCCCTGGAGCCACCGCCCAGAGGGACCCTCTGGGGAAAGACACAGCATTTTTGAGGAAAAGGGGTGGGAGGGGTGTGGGAGAAAAAGTCGTCAAAAAAAAAAAAAAAGAAACAGTGGCCGGGCCAGGAATGTGCCGGGGTGAACCGGAGCCAAAGGTCCTGTCACATCCACAGCTGTGCAACCAGGGCGGGGCCGGGTCACTGCTGGGACAGGACACCAGCTGCCAACCTGCTCCTGGCTGGCCAGTGCGCTGAGCTCCCTGCCACTGGGCTGGTCCGGGAGAGTCAGGGAATAACCCAGCCGGGAGTGGGCACGAGTCTCAGCCACCAGCAGGGCAGGATGATCCAAGTCCACTGTCAGGCTTCCCAGCTGCACCAAGACTCGGGGATATGCTGACACTGGGTGACTTCTCCATGACAGGACGGGTTGAATTCAGAGAGGGACAGTGCACGCCTGTCATCCCAGCGGCTCAGGAGGCTGAGGCAGGAGGATTGCAAGTTCAGAGCCAGCCTCAGCAACTTAGTGAGGCCCTAAGCAACTCAGCAAGACCCTGTCTCTAAATAAAATATGGAAAAAAGGACTGGGGATGTGACTCAGTGGTTAAGCCCCCCTGGGTTCAATCCCAGTATCCCCCCAAATAAATACATCAATAAAAGAGAGGGAGGGACTGACACATTTTTTTCAGCATGGGTTCTTGAACTATTATTATGAAGTTGGAAGGGGGGAAAAATAATAACTTTGTTTTTATTTAATTTTATTTTCTTGATACCGGGGTTTGAGCCCAGGGGTGCTTAACCACAGAGCCACACATCCCCAGTCTTTTTAAATTTTTTTTTTTTATTTTGAGACAGGGTCTCACTAAGTGGCTGAGGCTGGCCTCAAACTTGTGATCCTCCTGCCTTAGCCTCCTTACTTGTTGGGATTACAGATGTGTGCCACACGCCTGGTAAAAACATTATATTCACTAGCTTCTCACTGAAATTTAACACTTCCTTCAATATGAATGTGAACCACATGAGTCACGACAGGGTTGGCAGTGGCTGTCAGAAGCCAAGATACTTTAGTTCCACAACACAGGGGTGGGAGACCCTCCACATCCTACTGCGGAGGACCTCTTCCTTTCTATATGCTGATTAAGAGGCTCCTGTAGCCAAAGGCTCACCTGTAATCCCAGAGAGTGGGGAGGCTGAGACAGGAGGATTGCAAGTTCAAGGGCAACCTGGGCAACTTAGCAAGACCCTGTCTTGAAGTGAAACATAAAAAGGGCTGGGGATGTGACTCTGTGGGAAAACACCTGCAGTTTCAACCCTCAATACTGGAGGAAAAAAAAAAAATGAAGAAGCTCACGTTCCACCGCATAGCGCACCCCAGTTAATATTACAACCATCAGGGCTGCAAATGTAGCTCAGTGGAGAGCACGTGCTTAACAGGTGGAGGGCCCTGGATTCCCTCCCTAGCACCAAAAAAGTAAAGTAAAATAAAAACAATGTTGTAGTAATAGCATTCCGGCACTATTGGCTTCCTTCAGCATGGTATGCACTGTATTTTATGCATTTGAAATACTGTGATAATAAGAAGTCCATCCTTTCACCAGGTGGCACAGAAATTCCCAGGACAAAAAGCAAAACATCCCACTGTACAAACAGCCATTTTTATTTTTAAATGAGAAAGTACTAGGTACATTAATCTGGAAAATAGTCGCGCACTCTGTTAAGGCAATACAAAAAGCAAGACGCCAAGCAGCGCGTACGGCCAACTATTCTTTGTGTAAGAACGGGGCTGGGTCCTGAGTTTGCTAGATATACATGAAATACATCAAGGAGCCCCAAACTGGCACCGAGGTCACCTCTGGGCTCCAAGGAGAACCATCACTGGATGCCTGAGTGCTGACGTTTTTCATGTGCATATATTTTGGGAAAGGGTCGAGGTTCTGGGGAGCACGGCAGGGGCTGTGGTATAAAACAGGTTTTGTATCTTTCCAAGTCCCCATGTAAGAACGTGCAAAGCAATAAGATAGCAAAACCAAAGCCCCATGAACAAGACTGACAGCAAATCTCGGTGACAAGGGTCCCCCACAAGCCACCCCCCAAATATAAGCGGCAGAGACAAACTTGCAGATTCTTAAGATTTGTGTGGGAAAATACATTTGTGAGTCCTTGTTGGGGGGAAACAGAAATTAATAAAAGCCAAGTCTTCATCCCCGTTCTAGAACCCACGATTGGTGGGGAACACAGAGAATCACCCAGACACATGTAAAACTGCAACTGTGACCACAGAAAGGTAAGTCTACAGGTTTAAGATTCTGATAAAAAGAATTCTCGTGTGTAATAGGGTCAGAGTTTAAAAGAACAAAGGAAGAGAGAGAAAAAGAGACTGGGAGACAGACAGGTCTCAGGGCAAGCTCCTTCCCAAGGCCCAACCCCACCACCTCCCCGCCATGAGACCAGCTGGTCCCTGCCCAGCCCCCAGCCCAGGCCTCAACACCTACTGCCCTGCGTCTTCCTTCGTGATGAATCATGTGTTTGTGGACTGAAAGGCAGGGTCACCCCAGCCAGGAAGTCCTTGGAGTCATCAGATGGTGGCAGCCCCTTGAAGCGGAAAAAACACAGCCCTCAGAGGCCGGGGACGCGGGTTCGGGCCCCAGCCTGGCCTCATCATCCACAGGAGCTTGCAGATCTGAGGACAAGGAACAGGTACCTGTCCCAGCAGAACGGCAGAGGGGCCCCTCCAGCTCCCCTGTGGGGGAACTGGAGATCCTGGGCACCCACCCTGGTTAGGAGGAAGGAAAAGTCATGTTACACCCTCCGCTTGGTTCTTGGGGTGCTCGGGCAGCACCCACCACGAGCAGGACAAGAACAGAGCCCTCCGCGGCTAGGTAGCCTTGTCGCCACTTCACAGCTGAGGACGTTGAGCTCCAGGAGGAAAACATCGAGGCCTACGGTCACACAGCCCTCACACGCTTTGACCCTGGTCACTTGGAGGGGACACCTTGGTCCCCAGGGCAGTTCTGTCCTGGCACCCCCAACCCCACGCCCAGCGCTCAGGGGTGGGGCTGGCTCCCTGTGAACAGGACTATTTTTAGAGTGGACAGCAGGGGCCAGGGGCCGCAGCCAGGAGTGACAATGGGGGGAAGGGGGTGGGGCTGCTGGCTGCCGCCCCCGCACCCAGCAGCCGCCCCATTTCCTCGAGGAACCAGGCTGCGCACAATACAAGGAAAGCCGAATGGGGAGCGGCTGGGGGCTCCTGTTGTGGGGGCTGACCTGGCCCATCAGGGCAGCTGGGGGCCCGGCGGAGGCCCGTGGACCAGGGGAAATGGACCATTAGTCCAGATGCCTGGCTGAGCAGGGAACTCCGGCTCCGCACGCACGCACAGCCTCACACGTTCCTCCCGGCCTCGACCTCGCCCTCGCCCTCCCACCCCGAGCGCACGTTCCACTGATGCCTGGGCAGGGGCACGGCCCCATCTCCAGTCTCCAGGGTAGAGAACTGGGCCCCGGGGACCCAGTGAGTTAAGTCAAATAGAAATGGATTTGGGGGACCCGGTGGGAGCACCCAGACACTCTGTCCAGGTCCTGATTTGCCAGAAGGGGTGTCCCATCCGGAGAAGGTGCTGTCCTGAGGCTGGAGCTGCCGTCCAGGGGGCCCGTGACTACAGCCAGAAGGGGGTGTCCTCAGCCTTTGCAGCCCCTCTACTGAAGGGTCTCTAGTTGTGACATCTGTAATCCCAAGGGCTCTGGGAGGCTGAGACTGGAGGACTCCAAGGTCAAGGTCAGCCTCAGCAACTTAGTGAGATCCTGTCTTAAATAAATAACAGGGGGCGCTGGAGCTGTGCTCAGTGGTTAAGTGCCCCTGGGTTCAGTCCCTGGTACCAATAAAACCCTTATGAAAAGGTACACTTAAAACAGGAAAAAATGGGCGCCTTTGATTTGATGTGAGCTATATCCTGACACAGCTGAGCTTTAAAAACTGGCGCTGTCTTTCCAACCTTGGGAATCCTGTGACTGCCTTCTTTCTGGGGCCGCAGTGTACATGCCTCATCCCAGCTGACTTGTGAGGCCCAACACCAAGGTTGCATTTAACTATCTGGTTAATTTTTCTCCAGGGGTGGGAGGGGAGCTGCAAGGGAAGGCAGGGAGCTGGTTACCGAGCTCCTCCACGGCAGCGCTGAGCTTTGTGCACAGGTAATGCACATTCTCCCAACATCCAATGAGGAGGGTGTACTTCTTATTTCAACCTGACAGAAAAGGGAAAAGGTGGGAGAAGGGAGGTCTAGCCCAGGATAGTGCAGCCAGCAGGTGGGAGAAAGGAACTGGATCCAACAGCCTGGTCCAGACCCCCATCCCTACCCCATACCACCCTGGAGGAAGATACTGAGGTCACAGTGCAGCCTTCTCCCTCGCCCTCACGCTGGGGCCAGGAGTTGAACCCAAGGGCAGTTTATCACCGAGACACATCCCCAGGCTTTTTATTTTATTTTCTTTATTTTGAGACAGGGTCTTGCTAAGTTGCCCAGGCTGGCCTCGAACTTGCAGTCCTCCTGCCTCAGCCTCCCACGCTGCTGGGATTCCAGGTGTGCGCTCACACACCACCACGCCTAGCCCGCAACTCAGCCCGCTTGGCCTCAAGTGGCCCACACCCTTCCATAAAACAGGAACCCAGCCAGCGAGGCAGACCTCCCCTCCCTAGAGGGCAGCTCCGCGGAGCTATCTGGGGGTCCCAGAAAGGGGCTCCAACCCATCCTTGACAACTTGTCCACATGTCCCCGCCAACCCCCATGGCTGGCTCGTTCCAGTTCCTGGCTGTGTGGGCTGGGGCATGTGACTTCTTGGCCTTGCCTCTGCTTATTCATCTGTAAAATGCAGATCAAAACACTATCTACCCTTGACGGATTCGGAGTTTTCTTTGGGGGCGAGGAAAAAGGTTTTGGAGCTAGATGGAGAGGTGGCTTCCCCAGTCTTGAGGATTTATTAAATGCCACTGAATCTTACACTGTAAGGGGGTTGATTTGTGGGACGTGAATTTCACCTCAATCTTTAAAAGACGGTGGGATACAAATAGACATAGATACACAATTTTTAAATCTACCTAAAAGCTGTATTGAGGATTAAAAGAATATTAAATATCAAGTTCTTAAAATAGTGCCGACCCATTGCAAGCAGGCGATAGAGAAGTGTTTCTGTTTCTGCTGGAATTTAACACCCCAGATTGTTGGCCAAGCTGCCGCCCCCACTGGCCAGCTGCACCAGCTTCTCTGCTGGGCTCCCCGCTGCCCCCCTGGCCAGTCCCATTCTCCAGAGGCAGCCAGAGAGTTAGAGTGATCCTGATAAGACCAGTCTCTCTCGCACATTCCTCTGCTCAAAAGCCTGTGGTGTCGGTGGCTTGTAAGAAACAGCTGAAGTCCCTGCAGTAGACTTGGAGACCCCACAGGATCGGCTCCCCTGACCCCCCACCCCGTCTGCTCTCCTCTTCATCATCTTCCTCTCACCAGCCACCAGCTGCACTGGCCTCCCCACTCTGCCCTCTCCCTACTCCCTGCCAGGCCTATTTATGCCACAGGGCCTTTGCACTTGCTGTTTCCTCTGCCAGAAACCCTCTTCCCCCAGGCTCACATAGCTGCCACCTCTTACTAGATCTCTGCTCCAAAGTCACCTTCTCAGATAGACCCTTGCTGGCCATCTTCAAAACCAGCTCCGCTCCAGCCAGTCACAGCCCCTGCCCAGCTTTCCAACCCTGAGTGACACAGAACATTGATTCACTTTCCAGTGTTTGTCCACCTCTCCCATGAGGCGGCAGGCTCCTTGGAGAAGGAGTGAGCCCCTCTTCAAGGGACTTCGTTTCCTGTCGGGCACCCAAATGGCAAGTTGAGCGCTCGCCACGGATACGTGTTGGTTGAATGGATGAGTGAATGTCCGACCCCGTGCAGAGGCTCACCTGCTCTTTCAGCTGGACCCCGAGGATCAGAAGCCTGGCCCGGCGCAATGGCCCCTGCGTGGACGAGGGAAGGCCCCTGCCCAGTGCAGGGTCCTGCCACTTGCTGAAGCTGGGGAGGCTGGGGCCTGGGACACAGAGCCCCAGCCCACCCCCAGCCCACCCCGGCCTCTCCCTGGGGACGGGGGACTCTTCCTCCCTGTGCAGCTGTTCCTTCCGCCCGCGGCCTCTTCCCTTCCTCCCCATCTTGGCCCCGCTGCGTCTCCCCAGGCCTTTATCTCTGCCCTCAGCTGCTCCAGGGAGGAGCGGGTGTTCCGTTCCCCTCTCCTCCCTGCCTTCCTGGCCTGGGCCCTGCACCTCCCTCGGGCTCAGCACCCATCCCACCTCTCCCCGGACCCCTCAGCCGCTTCCCGGAGGGCTGGGAGGAGCAGAGGTCACGCAGGAGTGGCCAGGGGAGCCCAGGGTCCCTCTTCCCAGCCTCCAACTTGCTGTGTGAGAGGCCAGCCTGGGAAGAGGCCGTTAGAACTCCAGACCTAGCTCTGGCCCCGGCTGGCTGTGAAGTCTTTAGCAAGTCCCGAGACCTCTCTGAACCTCAGTTTCCTCATCTGAGAAATGGAGGTCAAGGCAGCACCTACGTGGAAGGGTCCTGAAGGAATGAAAGAAAGCAGAGAACCTGTCTCAGCACGGGACGCAAGGCCAGGAGGGGGCAGGACTTGGAAACCGCCAAGTCCTGGGCCTCCCTTGGCAGTGTCTTGGGCCTGGAATCTGAGGGATTCCTCAGCTGATTCGGACATGACCTGCCGTCACCATCCTTAACGTGACACGATCGTTAACGTCCTCAGGGTCCAGAGAGGCCAGTGGGGTCAGCTCCTGGAAGCACTCTGGAGTGGCACCCCTCCAGCTGGGCCCGCTGCCCACAGGGGCTGCAGGATAACCCAAACACAGAGTTGTCATCGTTCCGTGTCCCACATCTGGAAGCTGCAGCCCAAAGAGCTTCAGGTGGCCTGCCTCCAAAGCCAAAGCTCTGTCCCTGTCCCTGGCCGGCAGACGGCAGTCCCTCTCCTGCCTTCCACACCCGCTCCCACAGGGGCACACGTGGGAACTCCTTTGCCTGACTCCAAAATCTCTGACATCCACCTTGGAATAGGTGGGTGACATTGGGCAGATATTTCTCAGCTCCATCGCCTCTTCTCTAAAATGGAGATAGTAATAGTTCATGGAAATCGCGGGGATTAAACTGAACAAGTTTAAAAAGTGCACAGAGCCCGGCTCCCTGGAGCACTCCCCGGAGGCTGGGTCAGGAGCACTGCAAGTTTGAGGCCAGCATAGAACACCCTGAGCTCTGTCCCCAGTACTGAAGGGAAAAAGAAAAAACCATGTGTATAGATATATATGTGAGTGTGCGTAAAGATTATATATATATCACCCCAAGAGCTCCAGGCGTGGTGGCTCACACCTGTAATCCCAGTGCCTAGGGAGGCTGAGGCACGGGGATCCCAATTTCAAAGCCAGCCTCAGCAACTTAGCAAGGCGCTGGGCAACTCGGCAAGACCCCATCTCAAAATAAGACATGAAAAGGGCAGGGGGTGTGGCTCAGTGGGTAAGCCCCTGGGATCAATCCCTGGTACCCACAATAGTCCACAGAGCTGCCTTGGGCACATGGGCATGATACCACTGAGGCATGGGGGGCTCTGGGGTCAGGCAGATCTGGGTTAAGTGCCAGCGGTACCCTTTGGCAATCGGAGACAATGATTCTCCTTCTCTGAGCTTCATTAAACCCACTGAAAAGCAGAAATGATTATCCACCTCACTAAGATGGCCCTAGAGCCAACAATTTTTTGTGTGGGGGGCGTTTCCTGGGGATTGAACCCAGGGACCAGGGGTACTTATGCTCTGACGCACATCCTCAGTCCAATATATATATATATATATATATATATATTTTTTTTTTTTCTTTTTTAATTCTAGAGACAGGGTCTGGCTGAGTTGTTCAGGGCCTCTCTGAGTTGCTGAGGCTGACCTTGAACTCGTGACTCTCCAGCCTTAGCCTCCCGAGCCGCTGGGATTACAGCAATGCGCCACCGCACCTGGTTTCAATGCATCATTTTTTTTTTAATTTGAAAATATGATCCTCCCCCAAATAAAAAGTGAACACGAGCTGAGATCGCAGGCACCGCATCGGCAGGACGGTGAAGCTGCTTCAAGAAGCAGAGAAGGCCGGGCCGGGGCCCAGTGGTAGAGCGCTGGCCTGGCCCCCACGAGGCCCTGGGCTCGATCCTCAGCACCGCATGTAAATAAATAAATAAAAGATCCACTGACCACTGAAAACTAAAGATAAATAAATAAATAAAGAGAATCTGAAATGTTAATAGACAGTGAGAGAAAGAATGCTAAAACAAGGTCATGAGACCAGGTGATGTCCCACAGAACAACAAAGCAGTAACTTAAATAGACAAGTGGACTCCTTCAAGGGTGGGCCCTGATAAAGATGTAAATGATAAGTCAACAAAAGACCTGGGGCTGGGCATGTGGCTCTAGCGGTACTGCACTCGCCTAGCATGCCTGCGGCCCGGGTTCGATCCTCAGCACCACATACCAACAAAGATGTTGTCTCTACCGAAAAACTAAAAAATAAATACATATTTTTTAAAAAGATCTATTCAGCGCTAGTCAATCCCCAGGGAGCTCAGTAGCCCTAGGGTGGCCCTGGGACACCGCTCTGGCAGGCCTGCTACTGAAATGACACCAGCCCTTCTTTTGCACTATTTTCAAGTTTGGGACTTATTTTTCTCTTTCATTTTTCTTTTAATATGTTTTTTAGTTGTAGTTGGATATAATACCTTTATTTCATTTATTTCTATGTGGTGCTGAGGATCCAACCCAGTGCCTCACCCATGCTAGGTGAGCACTGGACCACTGAGCCACCCCCCCAGCCCTATTCTGTATTTCCCTATTCTGCGTTGCTTAGCCCCTCGCCCTTGCTGAGGCTGGCTTTGAACTCGCGATCCTCCTGCCTCAGCCTCCCTAGGCGCTGGGATGACAGGCGTGCGCCACTGCACCCAGCCGGGACTAGTTTTTTCTTAACCTGAGAATGCAGTAGTGGAGGGCGAAGGGATTTATAAATGTTAAAGTACCGAATTGTCTTTGCTTAGTTGTTTCTACAGGTTTCTGTCCACTCACTCCAGGACCCTGAGGGAGTGCCACTGTCCAAATGAGGTGGCAGCCACCTAGGAAGCCTCACTGGATATAAAGGGTTTGCAGACATGGTCTCATCTTGATTTCCTCTGGACCCCTCTGGGCCCCTGGGCAGGGCATAGGCGAAGGGATGCTGAACGTCCCGTGGTCTGTGGGCACCTTGTCCGTGGAGTCCTTTCTCACTCTCTGGCTCTCTGGGAGAACCTGGGAAGTCTGTATTTTTCATAGGCAACTAGTATTTCCTGAGGTCCTGCTTGATGCCAGGCACTGTCTTGGCACTTAGGGTGAAGCAAAAAATAAGACAGACTGGGTCCCTGCCCTCAAGGGTTAAGAATCCAGACAGTAGACAGGCAACTCATCAAGATAGGAAATAAATAATTACAGACTGCATTAAGCCACTATAAGGAAAGGGACAGTGATTAACAGGAGGGGGAGCTTCCCAGAGCGTTGCCAGGGAAGCCTGTTTGATGAGGAGACACTGAAGTTGGGATTTGAGGAGCAAGAGGAGAGGGCCAATGGAAAAGTTGGGGGAAACCCATCCCAGGCAGGACACATCATGTGCAAAGGTCCTGGGACAGAAAAGGCTTCAAGGAACAGAGAAAGTCCATAGTCATTGTTTAGACAGTGGAAGAAGATAAAGTGGGGAGAAGATGTCAGGACCTGTATTGTGGTGGGTGTGGACGGACCACCTGGTAAGAGACCTGGGTTTCATTTTGAATGTAACTGGCAGGACAATGGTATAATGTTTGTGTCAGACACCTCCAATATGGTGACATGGGGAGGTTGTCCGGGTTTCCACCTCAGGGTTCCAAGCAGAGAGTCTCAAAGTGGGGTGCCTGAAACAGAAGCATGGCCTTGCCTGGTACTTGTTAGAAATGCAAATTGTTGGGCCACCCCAGAGCTACCCATCAGATGCTCTAGACCTGGGACTTGCAGGAATCAATCCAGTTAGAAACATGACCCAGAGCTCCACCTGGTGGTAGTTCATGGGCACTACCGCATAGTCAGTGCGTTTCCTGCTAACCCCGGGTAAATGGGACACTTGCTGATCAAACTATTGCAGACCCCAATCATGCACAGCAGGGCACCTTTGGAATGTGCCCAGCCCCTTCACTCACTTGCAAAAGCACTCAGCATAGCAGGGCTCCCACTCTGAATGACCAAATGCCTTACACAGTCTGGCCTTTCCTAATCCCTCTGTCCTCACTTCCTCCTCTTTCTCTCTTCCTACTAGCCACACTGGACTCCACACTACTTCCCCTTTTAAAAACATTTTTGAGGGCTGGGGCTGTAGCTCAGTGGCAGAGCGCTTGCCTCGCATGCGTGAGGCACTGGGTTCAATCGTCAGCACCACATGAAAGTAAATAAATAAAATAAAGGCATTCTGTCCATCTACAACTACAAAAGGTATTAAAAAAATTCTTTTTTTTTTTTTTTTTGATCTGGGGATTGAACCCAGGGGTGCTTTACCACTAAGCCACATCCCCAGCCCTTTAAGTTGGTTTTTTTTTTTTGAGACAAGTTCTAGCTAAATTGCTTAGGACGCTAATTTGCTGAGGCTGGCTTTGAGCCTGGGACCGTTCTGCCTCAGCCTCCCGAGTTGCTGGGATGGTAGGCATGAGCCCCCGCTCCTGGTCTGACGTTAACTTACACAGATGATTTTTGTCTTCCTCATGAAACCGTGAGCTCAAATGAGGCAGAGCTGTTTGTCTGTCCCCCCTCCCCCACTGTTGTATCCCCAGTGCAAACACAGGTGCTCAATAAATATTTATCAAATGAATAAATAGACTCCGTGAGGCAGGCGTTAACACCCTTCCTCCACCAACGGGAAGAATGACACTTGGCAAAGTGACGTGACTCACTCAGGGTCACCCAGTGCATAGATGGCCGGGATCTAGATTGGAGGTGGGATTTCTAAGTGTGAACTGTGTCCATGGTGGCACCTTGAGATTCCTGAGGCTGGGGGGACTTTTCAATCAGGACATCGAGTCTCCAACACTAAAGATCAGCAGGTCAGTGGCTGAGGGTTCTTAAGAATGTTCCTCATGCCTAGAGGGACAGAGGGCGAAGACAAACATCCTCCTGGGCAGCACCCCCGGGAGTGCGGGGTGGTCTCCAGAGACGGGGGCACCCTGGGCATTCAGAAGGAGTCCTGCCTCCTCCGTGTTCAAATGTCCCCTGGGTTCACGCAGGTGACAACCCGGTTTTTAAGGATTGGAGCCTCAGACAAATGGTTATTTTCCATGTAAACACAATGTGCAGAAATTTGGTTTCATTTTTGAGGGTTTGGGGGTGCTTCGTTTTGCCTTGTTGGAGACAGGGTCTCGCTATGTTGCCCAGGGTGACTCGCCTGGACCTTCCAATCCTCCTGCCTCAGGGTCCCAAGAAGCCGGGATGGCAGGTGTGCCTCACCCCGTGTTTGGGTTTTTGTGGGTTTTTTCCCACTTTTAGTTACAATGCCTTTATTTCATTTATTTTTTTATGTGGTGCTGAGAATCGAGCCCAGGCCTCACACATGCTCCGCAAGCACTCCACCACGGAGCCACCACCCCGCCCCACGACATGTTTTGTTTCCAATCTTTAATTGACTTTTATCTTTTAAAGAAGTTTTAGATTTACAGAAAAATGGCACAGACACTTGCAGAGCGTTCCCTTAAACCTTCTCTCCCCAGTACGCGATTTCTGCTACTGTTGGCATCCTGCCTGAGTGTGGCCATTGATCCACTTGGGGAGCCAGCACCTCTGTGTCATTAACTCATGACTCTTCGGGTTGTCCGGTCCCGTGGGTTTTGATGAACGCGTACTATCCCGTATCTACCATTACAGAATCAGACGGAAGAAGGTCACTGCCCTAAAAGAGCCCCGTGCTCCCCTCATCCTCCCCTCCCTCCCCTCTGCCTGAGCTCTGGCAGCTGCTGATCTTTTCATTATCTGAAGCACTGCCCTCTCCAGCAGGATGGGTCTTGGCTTGGTTTTAATACACAGTGACTCTGCCAGGACAGCGACCTGTGCACAAATTGGTGTCTTCGTTCATGCAGGTTGCTGTAAGAAACCACCTCAGGCTGGGCGCAGTGGCACACGCCTGTCATCCCAGTGGCTCGGGAGGCTGACACCGGAGGATCGCAAGTTCAAAGTCAGCCACAGCAATTTAGTGAGACCCTTAGCGACTCGGTGAGACCCTGACTCTAAATAAAATACAAAATAGGGCTGGGATGTGGCTCCGTGGTGGAGTGTCCCTGAGTTCAATCCCTGGTACCCGCCGCCCAAATAAGGAAATAAATCACCCAGACAAGGTGCCTACAAAGTGCAGACACTTATTTCTTGCAGGTCCGGAGGCTGGGAAGTCCAAGTGTCGGCTTCCAGACTCACAGGTGGCTTCTCTGTGTCCTGACGTGGTGGAAGGGGCCGGGAAGCTCCCTGGGGCCTCTTTCCTAGGAGTATAAATCCCATTCATAAGGTCCCCACCCTTGTCACCAGTCACCTCCCACAAGTACCCCTCCTAATACCAGTCCCTGGGGGATGCATTTGGGGGAGACAGGAACATTCAGTCAACAGCATTTGGGAACAAACAAGGCTTGCATGTGGCTCAGGACTTTACCTAGAACCGCTCCCATCTTGGACCGCTGCAGGCCCACGGCCACAGTGCCACGGGGGCACTCCAGAGCCACACCGTCCACACTGTTTAGTGCTGTTTTTTACATATGCGCCAGAACACTTGTACATTAATTCATTCTAAACTACTCCCATTTCCTTTTCTCCTGAATCATAATCAAGGCGCTGTTTATGTGGAGGCCATGTGTGTCAGCAGGTCATGTTGCTCACGAATCTCATTTTAGAAAAGCCAAGAAGCATTGCAGCCACCATCACAGGAAGCGCTGGGTCTGTGGGGTTTCAGCCCGCAGTCAGACCTCGTGACCACACAGCGGCTGCAGGTGCTCACGGGATCAGTAAGTGACTTGCAGGGGCCAGAAACCAAAGACAGCCCCAAGCGGAGGAAGCACTGGGGGGAAAGTGGAAGGCAGAGGAGGTCCCTGATGGGATCCATTCACCAGCCAACGTGAGGCCACCTGCGCCAGTCACCAAGCAACATGCTGGGGACAGCCAGTGGACGTCAGGCTGGCCAGAGGACAAGCGTTGAGCCACTCTGCCCGGCTCAGAGCCCAACTCTATACCCTAGCTGTGCAAGCTTCTGTAAGCCACTAAACCTCTCTGAATGTCTCTTCCTCCCACTTCCAGCCTTGAGGAATAAAGCCATTTTTTCTGGACACACTGGGGACTCCTTCTCCTCTCTGGCTGAAACTCACTGGTTGATGCCTGCTCTCTGTGCTCGTCCCCGGCAGTGGCACGTGGCTGGAGGAAAACACCACCCTGTGGCCGGGTCTCACTTCATGTACAGGAAGGCTGGCCTCCAGGGGTCTGCAGTGCTGCCTGGCAGTCACCTGAGGCTCCTTTGGTCCCTCTGCTTTCCCCAAGCCGTTCCTTCCCATCTTCTCACACCTCCTTCGCCTTCTCCAATGTCCTGCGCCCAGGTGAAGAGCTGCCTGTTCCTCCGGGGAGCTGCTGCAGCCCTGTCTCCCAGCTCCGCCACACAGCACCCACCCACCACGTTGCACCCCATCCTCTGCCCTCCCTTCTGTGACCGCGATGAACCACCTGCTCTCCGAAGTCGACCTCCCACAACACGAGTTCTCTAGGGTCCCTCCTCTCCCGCGGGGGGACGTCTTTCTAGCCTCTCTCTCTCTCTCTCTCTTTTGCGCCATCAATTTCCTAATCTGCTGAATCATTCTCATCAGCACAAAAAGGCACTAATATTTCTAAATTTAAAAAATGACTCTGGGGTTGTGGCTCAGCGGTAGAGCGCTCGCCTGGCGCATGTGAGACCCTGGGCTCGATCCTCAGCACCACATTAAATTAATTAATTAATTAATTAAAGCTATTGACAACTACAACTGAAAAAATAAAAAATAAATATTAGAAAATATTAGAAAAAACTGCTCTTGGGCCAGTTGCAGTGGTGCACACCTATAATCCCAGCAGCTCAGGAGGCTGAGGCTAGAGGATCGCAAGTTCAAAGCCAGCCTCAGCAACTCAGCAAGACCCTGTCTCTAAATAAAAAATAAAAAGAGCCGGGGACGTGGCTCCGTGGTTAAGCACCCCTGGGTTCAATCCTCAGTATGAAAACAAGAAGCAGAAAACTTCTGGCCGCACTTTGCTCTCCATGTGCCAGGCCTCCCTCCGTCCTGCCACAAAATCCCTCAAAATCTTCTCTGAACTCACTGCCACATTGTCTCAACTCCCAGCCCTTCCATTCCTTGTAGACTTGACTTTGACAAAAGGTCATCCACAGAAAAGTTATGAAATGGTACAAAGAATACTCAAATACCCACGATTTATTGTTTCCCCCTGAACTTGAACTTTCTACAGTAAGGGGCAAATATAATGTCCTATTATCCCTAAAAACCAATGGGTATTTCCTAAAATCAAGGTCATTCCCTTCTAGAAACCAAAACCAGGAAGTTTTATGTTAATGCAAAACTATTATGTATCTAACCAGTAGACCCTATTCAAATTTCACCAGTTGTCTCATTAACATCTTTTATAACAAGTGGGAGTGATATTTTTTACTGGTGTACAGCCTTACATTAGTTGTTTCTCTTTAGTCTCCTTAATAGAAATGTCCCTTAGTCTTTGTATTTCACGAGTTCAGTATATCTGTGTGTGTGTGTGTGTGTGTGTGTGTGTGTGTGTGTGTGTGTTTTAGTACTGGGGATTGAATCCAGGGGTACTTAACCATTGAGCTACATCTTCAGCCATTTTTTTTTAATTTTTAATTTTGAGACAGGGTCTCACTAAGTTACTGAAGCTGGCCTCAAACTCATGATCCTCCTACCTCAGCCTCCTGAGTCACTGGGATTACAGGTGTGTGCACCATGGTGCCCAGTGAGCTCGATATGTTTAACGAGCACAGGCCAGTGATTTTGCAGAAACATCTGCCACTTACGGTTGGTCTAATGCTTCCTCATGAGTCACTTAGACATTTTCCACAGAAGTCCCTCTCAGCGAGCGCCTCATCCCAGGGGACATGCCATGTGGATTTGCCCCACTCTTGGTGGTGTCCACTATGGCCACTTGGGTGATGTGTCTGCTGGGCCTCTCCGCTGTCCAGTTACTATTTTAACCCTTGTGACGAGTAAGTGTCTTGGGGAGAGATGCTCTAAGACTCTGCAGACGTCCTGTCCTGTTTCTCATCAAACTTTAATCCCCTCTGCAGCATCCATTAGTGAATCTCTTCTGAAACAATTAGTACCGTGGTGGTTGCCAAGCGGTAATTGTAAAACTCCTACTCTTCTACATTTTGTATTTCACTTTCTATTCTTTAAAAAAGAGTCTTTCCTGCCTTTCTCTCCTTTCTTCCATGCTTTTTTATTTTGTCTGCCCTCACTCTTTGTGTGTGTGTGTGTGTGTGTGTGTGTGTGTGTGTGTGTGTGTGCAGCACTGGGGATTGAAACCAAGTTGCTCTGCCACGGAGCCACATCCTCAGCCCTTTTTATGTTTTTGTTTTGAGACAGGATCTCGATAAGGTGCTGTAGCTTATAGAGATGTAGCAGCGATCCTCCTGCCTCAGCCTCCTGAGTCACTGAAATTACAGATGTGTGTACTCCCCCACCTCCATTCCTTACTCTCTTAATTCAGTCGCAATCGGATTTTACTCCCGCCAGTCCACACACACCCTTTCCTGTCGAGGCAGCTGTGCGTGCACTTTGTTACATCAATTCTCGGTTCTCTTTCCTCCACCTTTCAGCAGCATTTGACACTGGGGACCTGTCCCTGCTCCTGGGGATGCTTTCTCTGGTTCCAGGACATGTGCCGGCTGCTCCTTCTCAGGCGCATTCGCTGCTGCCTCGTCTAGTCTCCTAATGGTGCTGCCCCGGGGCTGGCCCCTCAGCTCTGCCTGGACTCGCGCCCTCGCTGGCCTCACGCAATCTCCTGGCTTTAAAAGCCGTCTCCACGTTGATGACCCTTCATTGGTTGCTCTGGCTGCTATAGCAACGTGCCATAGACCCAGGGGCTTAGACATCAAAAATTTATTTTCTCACAGGTCTGGAGAGTTCAAGATCAAGGGCAGGGCAGGCTCCTAGAGAGGCCTCTCTTCTCAGCCTGTGAATGGCTCCCTGCCCCCAAGCTGTGTTCACCAGCCTTTCCCTGGCTTGCACCAGGGCAGTGAGTCCCAGTGGATCAGCACCCCACACCATAACTTCATTGAACTTTCTATCTCCCTGTCTCCAAATACAGTCACATTGGGGGCTAAAACCGCAACCTACGAATGGGCAGCGGGCATGATCCAGTATGTGACAATGTCCAAAGTCAGGTCTCTGGCCTGGGCCTCTCTCCTGGGCTGTCATACATCTAACTTCGGTCCAGGGCCAGCACCTGGCAAGTCTGATGGTCACCTCAAATTGAAGTGCTAAGTCTTCTCCCCGACTCGCGACCTGAAACCTTCTCTTCCTATAGTTCCCATCACTTATTGGCAAATTCCTTCTTCCAGGTCCTCAGGCCAAAAACTTTGGAGCAATTCTAAATTCTTTTCTCTTCTCAAATACCTTATGCCCGACCTCCAGCAAATCCTCCTGGCTTTACTTCTGATATAGCCCTAGAGTCTAACTTGGGTTAAAAACGTCACCATCCCTTGTCCAGATGACGGCAGTAGCCTCTTTCCTGGTCTCCCTGCTTTTGTCCTATCCCCATCCATGTATTCTACCTTCAGTCCCGATAGATCCTATAAAAATGCAATCAAACAAACGGGCCCTGCCCTGCCCCTGGTCAAAACCCTCCCCGCCGCCCAGATCTCTCCATGTCACTCAGGGCAGAAGCCAGAAACTCTACAATGGCTACAGGCTGTGCAGGAGCCAGCCCCTATGCGTCTTGGGGACATGGCCTTCTTCTTGCTCACTTAGTCAGCCACCTCCTCTCCAGTCGCTCCTTAAACCCCTCAGGCGTGGCCCACTTCCTGAAGACCCTGTCTTTGCCCATCCTCTGTCCCCCTGCCTGGGACAATCTTCTCCCACAGACCCCCACGGCTCCCTGCCTCCCCCTCCCAGGCCTTTGCTCCTCCCGCCCAGTGAGGCTTCACTACTGACCCCTGGAAGCTGCTGGGAGCACACACCTCCGCTCCATTTCCCGCGTGGTGCTCACCGGCGCCTGAGATCCAGGAGGACGGGGTTTTGTGTGCCCACAGTTGTGTCCCCATTAATAACAACAACTCTCATGGAGCGTACCTTTGCTGTGTGCCAGAATACTTTAAAGGGATTTACTGTGTTCATTCATCAATCCTGACGAAAGCACTAAGAGGTGAGAGTAGCATTTAGTTATTGTTATAACCATGTTGCATATCTACACTGCCCCACCCCCCCCATGACAAAAAGTTCTGTGACTTGCAGAGGCAAATGTTGATCTCTCCCCGTCCCACCTCTGTCCTTTGGGTTTGGCTCTGCCAGGGTTGGCTCCAACTCAGGTCTCCTCCCGGGGTCTTCTGTTCTTCTTGGACAAGCCTATCTAATGCTCAGGGTAGATAGAAGTCACTGCTTCCTGAAACTGAGACGGAGCATTCTCTCCCTGCCTGTTTAGTTTCCTGCCATTTAAAAGAGATGAAATTCAAGAAAAACTACAGCTTATATTTTAATACAGACCACACACTAAAATACAAAGCTACAAGACTCTTATCTCAGACCTGCCCACAGCACCTTCGATGGGTCCTCTGTTTCAAAAGATATGGTGCCCCAAGGAGGGACCCCTTCACGGCAAAGGAGGAGATTCCGTGGACAGCAACTGGAAACACAAGAGGCTAGGCTGGGACTTAAACATGGCCACTTCCACCTACATTCTGCTGGCCAGAGGGACTCACACGGCCAAGCCTAATATCAATGGGCTGGGAAGTAGCAACCACCCGTGCTTAGGGGCCACAGTAGGCACCTCTAAGGCATCTGATTTGCCTCCACATGTGTAATGCTCTTTCTTCCTTCCTTCCTTCCTTCCTTTCCTTTTCTCCCTCTCCCTCCCTCCCCATCCCCTCACTCTGCTTTTCTCTCTTTTCGTGGTGGGGATTGAACTTAAGCCTCAAGAATGTAAGGTAGTGCTCCTCCACTGAGCCACATCCCCAACTCCGCTTTCAATTTTCTTTTTAACAGACGAGGAAACTGAGGCTCAGAGAAGTCAAATAACTTCTGCAAGTTGGTACTGCTAGTAAGTAACAGCTGCAATCCAACCAAGCTGGAGACTCCACTATAAACGCCCCGTTCACCAGGCCAAAGGGTTTGGACCTTCTCTGCAGGCAACACAATGCCATAGAAAACTCTTGGGCAAGAAGGGAACAGGGTGGGAAGTCAACTTTCTTCCAGTGGCAGCCAGCCTGCAGGTCCGGTCGCACTGGGGAGAGGGGAGGAGCCCCGAGGTAGTCACGAAAGTTCGGGCCAGAAATTGATAAGGAGTGGAGCTGGGTGGTGCCAAAAGAAAAGAAACAAATAAATAAAAGTCGAAAACGACAGAGACAGGGACAAGGTGAAGGACATTTTTAAAACACTTTTATCTTCATGGAGTGTTAAAATAAAAGTTCATGTTTGCTATAAAAAAAATTCAAGCAATGCAGATGGATGCATTGAAAGAAAAAGTTCCCTCCTCTTCCCCCTCTTCAAAGATAAGCTCCATCAACAGTTTGTGGTAAATTCTTCCTGAATCTTATCTAAAACTCTAGAACACAGATACATCGACTCATTTCTTTTCTTCTTTTTTTAATATTTATTTTTTTAGTTGGCCACATCTTTATTTTTATGTGGTGCTTAAAATCAATCCCAGGGCCTTGCATGTGCTAGGTAAGAGCTCCACCGCTGAGCCCCAGCCCCAGCCCTCTACTCATTTCTTAATGTGTTTCAACCAACCAAACTACTGTCTTGTTTCTTGCTTTTGGTTACGCAACAGTATGTCAGAGACGTCTTTCCATGGCAGGACCTACTGCTGTCCTCATCTCTATTTTTTATTTTTGGTACCAGGGATTGAACTCAGGGGCACTTAACCACTGAGGCACATCCTCAGCCCTTTTTTGTATTTTATTTAGAGACAGGTCTTGCTGAGTTGCTGAAGGCCTTGCTAAGTTGCTGAGCCTGGCTTTGAACTTGAAATCCTTCTGCCTCAGTCTCCTGAGCCCCTGGGATTACAGTCATGGATCAGGGCACCTGGTTTCTTACTCTTTTTAAAGGCTTTGTCACTTGCTAACTGTATGACTTTGAGCAAGTCATTTAAACTCTCTTAAGACTTGGTATGCTTAATCTTTAAAATGGGGATAAAATGTGCTTACTTCAAAAGGGCTGTTGTGAGGATTAAGTATGTTAATATATTGAAGGTATCTTATACAGTGGCTGACACACATTAACTGCTCAAAAACATTAGCCTGCTGGGGACAGTAATGCATAACTGTAATCCCAGCGGCTCAGGAGGCTGAGGCAGGAGGATCACTAGTTCAAAGCCAGCCTCAGCAAAAAGCAAGGCATTAAGCAACTTAATAAGATCCTGTCTCTAAATAAAATACAAAAGGGGCTGGGGATGTGGTTCAGTGGTTGAGTGCCCCTGAGTTCGATCCTCAGTATCAAAAAATATATACATTTTTTTTTTGGTATATATGAGCTCTCCTTGCTGGGAATAGCTCCATGTTTAGCTGTACCATGATTTACATAACCAGTTCCATAACTATGATTACTTAATGTGAGATAATGTTTACAAATATGGCCTCAAAAATTCCATCCTTTCTGGTACATGTGACTCTGTGAGACGACTTTGATGTTTTCTTCATCGAGAGATATTATCTATTTCTAGTCTTCTTGAATCTGAGCTGGCCAGTCTCATGTGACTGGCTTTGATCAATAAAATGCAGTAAAGTTGATGCTGGAGCACTTCTAAGCCTGTGTCTTGAGAGGCCTTGCTGCTTTTGTCCTCTTCCTTTTGGAGTCCATCGTGTAAGGAAGCTCAAGCCGGTTGACTGAAGAAGCCACCTGGAGGAGAGCCAAGGCGCTCCAGCCACCAGCCCCAGCCGTACTTGTCAACAAGGCCACACAGGACAGGTCAGGTTACTGACCTGCCACCTAACTACGAATGCAGGAACAACCTCCTCCAGATGTGTAGAACAGAAAAGAGCCTTCCTGGCCAACATGTCCAAGCTGCAAATGCACACAAACACAATAAATGGTTGTCACTGGAAGCCACTTTGTGGGGTGACCTGTTAAACAGCAACAGAACGCTGATACGCTTAGGTTGTTAGTGCAGTGATTGAGACTCTAATGGCCCAGGTTGGAATGCAGGCTCCATCTCTGCTATGTGACCGTGGGCATGGCCTGTAGCGTTGCTGAACCTGTTTACTCACTGGTACCATAGGATGCTTTGGGTTCCTATCTCATCAAATTGCTGTGAGGATTCAGTGAGATAAAGACTGGGTGTGTGTGTGGTACAAGGCCAGTCCTCCCTGCTGCAGTTATTGTTGTTTAAGGAAGACTAACCTGGAGGGTCAGGGAGAGTGAGTGTTAAGGGTAAGCATTCAATCCATGAGGTGGACACTGGGGACTGAGAGCCTCTTGGGACCAGAAACCCATGCTAGAGTAGTCTAGGAAGTGGCAGCAGTTGGGCAGCAACTGTGTTCTGCATGAGTATGAAGAGATGTACACATATGTACAGGTGAGTTCTCTGAATGAGGTCATGGTTAAGGTCAGAGCGAGGAAGAAGAATGGACGCTGTAAGGGAACTTGAGACCACTGGAAAGGCATGAGGGTTAAGCAGAGGGAAGACTTCACTCAAATGAAAGCCCAGCTTCCTGACCATGACCTGAATGCCCTGGCCACCTCTCCTTCATATTCCCTATCCTTCTCCTTACTTACAGTGCATCAGTCACCATGGCCCCCTTCAAACTTAGCAAGCTCTTTCCTACCTTGGGACTTTATACTTATTATTCGCTTCCCCAAGAGAGTCCCTGAGCCACTCAAGCAAGAGTACTCTATTTCAGATGACTTCTCTGTTTCCTTCACCGTGCGTACAGCTATCTGAAGCTTTTAGTCTATTTCACAGCTACTTACCTTCTTCCTTCCTTGCATTTATTGCTGCCTGAAATTATTGTGTTGATTCATCTGTTTCTCACTTTAGCAGGTGAACTCCACCAGTGAGGAACTTGCTCATACCACATCTCTAGCACCTAGCTCCTAGCACAGTGTCTGGCAAGCAATGAACGACTGTGAGTTAAACAAACATGAATAAAAGTTGGGAAAAGGAAGCCATACTCCAAGAGGTAAGAGGATGGGCAGTCATTTCCTGGAAGAGGGTTTCACAGAAAATGTGGAATCACCTTGTATAACGTCTTCATTCCACAGGAAGGGAAACTGAGGCTCGGGGAAGAGGGATGGCTGGCTTTCAGGCCCCCAGAGAACAAACTTCTACGGAAACTGAGGCATTTGGGATTAAATGTCACAGACCTGAGTGGTGGATGAGGTCCAGAAAAGGTCAAGGCCACTCCTCTGAGGTCATCACTGTAGGTCTGTAAGCCACCACCATTCTCATTCTGTCTCTTTGAGATCAGAGGTGCCAGTCAGCTGAAAATCTGAAAGGCGAGCTGGGGAGGGCAGAGAGGCCCATTCCCGGAACAGGCATTTTATATTCTGAGGTAGCTGGGGATAATGGCTCTTACAGAAATAGCCCAGCCTCTTCGCCCTCCTTCCAGCCCTCACACCTCTGCCCTCCCAAAGGTGAGGCTAACACTTGAATTCCTCTCAGCAACACTTACAGCTTTCACAGGGCCTGCAGGGAACAGGGTGATCATCAGAACCATCCCTGTCCACTGGGGGCTCACAATCTGTCGGAGGGAGCAGAGTAGGAACTTCAAGCTGCTAAGTGATGGTGCTTGGGTTTGGGGGAGCTCACGAGAGAGATCCCCAGAGGAAAAGTGCCCTGAAATAGATGAACATACAAAAATTACCCAGTCCATGAGGTAAGAGTAACAGAAGTAACTGCCAGTGAAAAGGGTGGGAAGCAACACAGCCAAGTTGGAGGAACTGTTTGCAGTTTCAGTGAGTGGAAGCATGAGGGATTTGAGAGGGGGGCCGTTGAAGAGGAGAAAAGAAAGGAGTTTGAGCAAATGTGGAGGGTCTTGAATGTCAAGCAAGAGTTTAGTGTAGGTGTACAGAGAGAGCCAGCAGAAATTTTTGACCAACGGACCAAGATCAGGTTTGCACAGTACAAAGTGCCTGGTTTTAGAAAGGTGGGCTGGGCCTGAGAATGCGGGTAGGGTGCGGTTGGGAGGCAGATGGAAAGGTAGAACACCCTATGGAATTCTGGATGGGCAGCTCGAGGTAGGATCCCTATAGGAGGAATGAATTGAGCCTGGGTCTCTACAGGGCTACTATCGTCACTTCCCGGCCTCTTGCGCCATGCCCATCCTGACACCCAACTTTCGCCCATTCGTTTCAAACTCCAAGTCGGAGCAGAAAAAAAGCTCTGCTGGAACCCTAATCCTAGACGTGAGGTCGGAGCAGGAGACTTCAGCTCCCAGGATGCTTCGTTCTCCAGCTCTGCAGATCGCGCAGGATTCTTTTCCAGAAAGGAGGGGCGACTCGTAGGCTGGTGGGACTCGCCGGCTGGGCAAAGTGAACGAAACCTGGGGACCGCCATCTTCACTGGGAACAGACCAATCGCACACGGAGTGGGAAATTCGTGCTCCTCTCTCTCGTCATTTAGTATGGATACTGAAACAAAATGCGTCTAGTCATTGGAAGCTAGTTATTATGAGTTACACCGAGAATTCATCCCATTTTGCGCCTCAGTCTGGAACGGCACCCCCAGGAACACAATAGGACAGCCCAGCATGGCCGCACTCAGCCGGATTCCATTGAGGGCGGAGTCGGAAGCGGTCCTGCCCCGCCTCCCGGCAGGAGGGGGCTTCCGCTTCCGGCAGCGGAGGCTGCAGCCTCGCTCTGGTCCCTGCGGCTGGCGGCCGAGCCGTGTGTCTCCTCCTCCGCCGCCGCCATATTGTCTGTGTGAGGAGAGGGGAGAGCGGCCGCTCCCGCTGCCGCTTCCACCACAGGTACCGCGGGAGCCACCAGGCTAGGTCGTTGGGGGTTGGGGGTGGGCCTAGGATGGGGCAGCCGGGCGCGGCCGCCTCCCACGCTTCCAGCGGACTCCCGAGTAGCCCCGTCGCCTTCCCCTGCCCCCCCTCCCCACACACACCAGCCGAGGCCCCTGCAGTCTATAGGGGAGGCCCGGGGCCACCCCCAGGGCTGGAAAGCGAGGCTTGGACTCAGAGGCGGATGTGAGGGTGGGAAATCGTTGTCGGACTCCAGTTTTTGCAAGAGAGGGGTGCTGGACTGGGCGGAGGCTAGGGGGCAACTTGGAGGTGGGGTCGCGGGGGGGAAGGGAGCTTGAGGGGTGGGGCCACGGGGGGATGGTAGGGGAGGGTGTCGAGGGAGTGGTGCCTGCTGGGTAGGGTGGCGTGAAGCCTCCGGGGAGAGGGGCAGCTGGAGTTAGGGCCTTCCTAGGGTCCCTCTGGGTGGAGCTGAGCTTCCCACCTGCAAACTGGGTGCGAGGTGAAGGGGTCCCTGGGCGGGCTTGCTGGGGAGAAAGGGAGATGGAGCCGTGAAGTGGAGCAGAACGGCTGGAGTTGGGGTTAAGGGCTACCTGCCAGCCTGGGGGGAAAGGAGAGGTATGTCGAACGAAGGGTTGGTTAAGAGTTACCTGTGTTGGTGACCTTTTGAGTCAGTAGGACTTTTAAATTTTGTTTCTTGATTATTGCAGTGTTGGACCATATCTAGGCTAGGCAGGTGATGGGTGGAGCTTCTGTAGTTTGTTTTGGGGAAGCAAAGTCAAGAGTCAGGGGAATTGCTTTGTGGCTTTTGCTTTTGTGGCAAGGGAAAAGGTTCTGAAAAGGAGGTGACAAGTTATTTGGGAAGACTTGATTACCTTTTAAGTGCTAAATTGTATGAGAAAGGGACTTGGGGGGAGGAAATGAAAATAAAATTAGGAAGGGAAGATTTTTTTTTTTCCCCAAGAGCTGAAGACCTCATTCCATTTAAGGAGTGCAGTATAGGCCAGTGCTTAAGAACTAGACTTCCTAGTTTCCAAATATCAGGGCCTCTATAAGCCTTAGTTTTCCTGTCTATGAAATGTGGATGATACATCCTAGCTCAAATTATGGCAAGGAAATAAATTAGATAATTTGTATCAAGTGCTTACCACAGTGCCTGGAAGGCAATAAGCACTCAACAGTTCTTACTGGACACTGTTATTAAAGGGCATACCTGGTATATTTGGGGTGTCTCCTGTCTAGATAAAGTTTATTCAACAATCTGACTTCAGAAACTGTCTTTGTAGTTACTGTGAATCAGTTGACCTAACTGGCTTCATAGACTTGGGGCTGAAGTTCCAGGACCAATACTAGTTCTTTTCCATATCCTTTGGAAAAGTTCACCTGCTTAAGTCTTACAGAGCAGGTTTGTCCTTCTATGACTTAGAGATATTTGACTTTCATTAGTTATTGGAGGAGGGTATGTGATTTGAAGAAAGAAGATTGGATGTTTATTTAGATTGGTTTTATCATTTGGTTACAGAGTTCAGTTACCTCATGACAACTTTTCTTTAAAAACTAGAACAACAGGGCTGGGGATATGGCTCAAGTGGTAGCACGCTTGCCTGGCATGCATGAGGCACTGGGTTCCATCCTCAGTGCCACATAAAAATAAAGATATTGTGTCCACCTAAAGCTAAAAAATAAATATTTGGGAAAAAAAAACTAGAACAACAAAGCACATATGCCTAATTAATTAATTAATTAATTTTTAAATGGAGAACAAGAAAAGCAGAGTACATATTTAAGGGAGAACATGGGTCAGTTTCTGAATTATTGTGGGACTGCCATGCTGTTCCAGGATGAAACAGGTGCAACTTCTTTTCCACAAGGTGCTTTTAGTTTTCCTGTTGCTTACACGCACGCACACACACAAACACACTCTTCCAGGATGAGACTTCGCTTTTATTTAAATATCTTTAAATGTATACCTTTACATCACATATGCTTAAAAGGGTATTTTGTTTTGTGGTGCTGGGGTTCAAACCCTGGGCTTTATTCATGCTAGACAAATGCACCGCCACTGAACCATATCCCCAGCCCTGAGATTTTCTTTAGAAAGTGAGTTTAAAGACTTACATCGGGTTTCGGTTTATAGTTGGCAGAAATGACACCCTCACCCTGCACGATGTCCATACTTTAATCCCCAGAATCTGTAAATAAGTTATGTTACAAGGCAGAAAGGGCTTTGAAAATGTAACTAAAGTTAAGAATCTTAATAGGACCTCCCAGTGGTGGCACATACCTGTAGTACCAACTACTGTGCAGTCTGAGTCAAGTGGATTGCAAGTTCAAGATCAGCCTGGGCAACTTTGTGAGGCCCTGTATCAAAATTTTTAAAAAGTGGGATTGGGCCTGAGATTGTAACTCAGTGGTAGAGCACTTGCCTGGCATGTGTGAAGAGGTTCACTCCCCAGTACTGCAAAAATAAACAAATGAGAATCTTAAAATAGGGATATTATTCTGGATTTTCTGGGTAGGCCCTGTCTAATCACATGAATCCTTTAAGGCTCAAAGAACTTTCTCCAGCTGGATCAGACAAACATAAGGGAAAACCAGAAATTTAAAGCATGAGAGGAACTGTATTTGCTATTGTTAGATAGAGTCACGTGGAAAGCATAAGAAGGAATGTGGGCAGCCCCTAGTATCAGCCAGTGAGGAAATGGAGACCTCAGTCCTACAACCCTGGGAACTGAATTCGGCCAACAACTTAATGAAGTGAGAAGTGTATTCCCCAGAGTTTCCAGCAAGGAACAGCTTTGCATACACCTTGATTTTGGCCTCAGAACTCTAAGCAAAAGATCTAGAGAAACCTACCCAATTTACAACCTGCAAAATATGTGAATTAATAAAATTGTGAGATTTTAAATCACTACCTTTGGGATAATTTGTTATAGAAATAATAGCACACTAGTATAGATTTTTGTTATTGGGAATGGGGTACTATTACCTAAAAGTGAAGTTGACTGTGGGTGAAGTCTGGAAGAATTTTGAGGATCATGGTAGAAAAGACTTAGAACAGACTGTTGGTAGTAATTTGAATGTTAATGACTGCTGGTGAGGGCTCAAATAGAAGTGAGGTACCTGTTGTTGGAAACTGGCAGAAAGGCAGTCCTTTGTATTTACATAGTGGCAAATAAGCTTAGTAAAATTGTATCCTGTGGTTATACGGAAGACATAATTTGTTAGAAATAAACCAGATATATAGCTGAGAAGATTGTCGAGCAGAATATTGAAGGTGCAGGTTTATTTGTGGATGTCTAAGAGAGTGAACCTTGTGAAATTCATGTAAAGCCCCCTAGATTCTTGATAATTTTATGCCAGCAGAAACAAAGCTGTCTTCAATCAAAAAAGAGATGGAAATTAAATAGGATTGGTAGACCCCTCCCAAATTCTGACAGGAAGAAAGTGGAGAAAACTATTCACATACTTCCACGTGAATGTGCTGCTTTTTCATAAAAAAAGAAGGGTGACTCAGAGGTGGAACCAGGAGCCCAGAGGGGCGGAGCTAAAAGGCTCAGAGGATTTTTCCCAGGATATAAAATAGAATGAATTTTAAAATGACTTTGCCAGTTTTCTTTAATGTTTTATTGTAGATGGACACAATACCTGTATTTTTATTTATTTTTATGTGGTGCTGAGGATTGAACCCAATGTCTTACATGTACAAGGCAAGTGTTCCACCATTGAGCTACAACCCAGCTCTGAAAATGACTTTGAATGTGTGGCTCTCTTTCCCCTTAAATTTTCTTCAGTTGAAATAAAATGCCTGTGAAGTTATTCTATACCTGTCTCATTATAGTATGTTGGAAATAGATAATCTTTTAAAAAAAATAATGGCCCAGGAATTGTGCTTATACAGAATGTCCTATACCTGAATTAAAGGATGAGAATTGGGTCTGTCTGAATTGATAAGCTTTAGATGAGATTTTGGGACTTTGAGTTGATGCTGTAGTGATATATGAGACCTTTGGGAAGCTTGGGATGGGATGAATGTATTGCATTTGGGAGAGATTTGAATCTTTGGATGTCAGAGGGGAGATGGTGGTAGGCATTATGCCCTCCACACTAACTCCCATCCCTTTGTCTGTTTTAATCTCTGGAATCTGAGCATGTTATGTAGCAGAAGGAACTTTATGGGACCTTTAAGCTTAAGGATCATAAAATTGGAAGATTATCTTGGATTTTCTTAGTGTGGGTCTAGTCTAATCACATGAACTCTTAAAAGCAGATAACTTTTTCTAGCTGGAGTCAGAGAAATAGACAGAAGTTAGACATTTGAAGCATGAGGAAGATTCAACCTGCCCTTGTTGGAGGGGGCTACATGAAAAGTATACAAAATGCAGCAGTCTCTAGTAGCAAAGGTCAGTCCCATTTGACAGCTGCAGAGAAATGGGGACCTCAGTCCTTCAACCACAAGGAACTAAATTCAGCCAACAACCTGAATGAGCAGGACAGAGTGTCCAATGATGAATATAACTGGTGAAAACCCTGGTTTTGGGGCTTTCAGAACCCTAAACAGAGAACCCACCTAAGCCCACCTAACTCTGGTTCTAGAAACTGAGAAAATAAATTTGCATTGTTTTGTTTGTGGTAATTTGTTACAGCAACAATAGAAAACTAATACAGGGCCAGGCATGGTGTGCATACCTGTAATCCCAGCAATTCTGAAAGCTGAAGACAACAAATTGAAGGTAGCTTCAGCAGTTTAGCAATATCCTGTCTCAAAAAGATCTAGGGATGTAACTCAGTGATAGACTGCCCTAGGATTCAGTCTAGGGTTCAGTCTCTGCTACCACCAAAACGGGTAAAAAAGCTAATGCAGGGTTTTATTTTAGAATCCAGAGCACTTTGGTCTGAAAGTCTTCACAGAGTATAATGCCAGCAGTGCATGAGGCTGAGGCAGGAGTATCCCAAGTTAAACACCAGCCTCAGCAACTTAGCATGGCCCCGACTCAAAAAAAAAAAAAAATTGTAGGGGGGGAACTGGGGATGTGGCTTAGTGGTTAAATGCCTCTGAATTCACTCCCCAGAACCACAAAAAAAAAAAAAAAAGACTTCACAGAAAAATGGTGTTGAGTAAGGCCTCTTCCTGAATGTTTAAATATTCCATTACTAGATTCAGTTTGAAGGAAATAGATGACTAGATTGGTAAATATAGATTCTAGAACTCTGGCCCATTTTGGTAGGATTTTTATAAATTGGTAATTTTTCCATGTCTATAATAAACTTATTGTCTAAACAGCATAATTACTTCCTTAAATTTTGTTACTTGGTTAAATAGTAGGTTTATATGACCTAATGATGCATTTTCAGAGGACATGGAAATGGGTAATATGTTTTTTAAGAATTAATAACCAGTTACACATTGATCTATATGTTGTATCTTCCACCCTACCCCAGATTGATGTTGTAAGACCTTTTCTCCCTATCACTGTCATTTGGGGTTAAAAGTCAGATTTAGGAAGCATAACTACATAATGGAGCTTCTAGATTTTTTTGTCCTATTTAATTTTTCGCACTGGGGATTGAATGTGGGGATGCTTTACCACTGAGCTACATCCCCAGGCCATTTTATTTTGAATCGGAGTTCTAAGTTGCTGAGGGTCTTGCTAAATTGCTTAGGCTGGCCTAGAACTTGCTGTCCTCCTATAGACTGCTCAGTTGCTGGGATTATAGGCACATACCACCATGCCTGATTGAGTTTCTTTTAAGAAAAATCTTTTGTTTTTGTTCTTTAATAGTATCCTGTTAATTAAATGGAGGAAATGAGATTATAGGCATGCACTACCATGCCTGGTTCACTTTTCAAAAGCATTACTTAAGACTAGTTACTTTCTCTGTCTTTTTCTTAATAGGGTCATTGTAAGGATTAATGGAGATAATATATATATAACACATTTAATATGTTACCTAACACATAAGTGTCTTCAAAATATTAACTGTTTATAACATTTATGATAGCTGTTTTGACAACTGTATAGCAATTTTTTCATAAATATTACAATTTGTATGAGTTCAGAAACTGATGTGATTTACCATTGAATGAAGTAAGGGCTTTGCATTTTCAGGTAATAATAAATAATGCTTATAATATTTGATTTAATGAGAAACTGGATTTGATCCTTGGTCTGTCACAGTTTACTGGGTGACCTGGGCCAAGTTTGTTTCGTAGGAGTATTATTGTGTTCTTACATCTAAATTTCTTTGGGCTCCTAAGATGAATAATTTCAAAAGTAGCATATAATTTAGTTATTTTTTAATAGAAATCTAGGCCAGCCAGCTTTTCAAATGAAGAAATTCCTCTAGGATTATTAAGGAAAAGTGGCTGCTGTCATTGTAACAAAGGATATATTTGCCTTGGGTTAAAGACAATGGGTAGTTTTCTTGTGTGTGCTTTTTGTGTGCTTCAGAGTAGAATTCAGCAGACTTAGTATACACACAGTCACATGTATTATATCTTTTTTTTTTTCTCCTTTTAATGGGAATCAAGGATTGAGCCTTTTAAAAGTTTAGGGTAAAATAATTCACAGTATTACAAAATAAAGCTAGGAGTGGCATTTTCTGGGTCCTACAAATACTGTGTCTTTAGCCTTAGACATAAAAAAACCTACTTAGCAATAGTTGCTATCATGGGAAAGCTTTTTTTAAAAAAAACATTAGTGATGATAATATTGTCTTGCATAGAAAATGTTATCTAAAATGAGGGTTTTGTGTTTAAATAACCAGGATTAGGTTAATCTTTATAATTTTGAATGTTTATCATTTTAAATGCCCTTTATATTGGCTGTTCTTTTTACACTTTCTGCTCTTATTGGTTTTTCTGACAAGATTTTTATTACCTGAAACATTTTAGATTGCTTGGAATAGTGAACACTTGGAATTTTTCTGAAGTTATGACTAATGTTCTAATGGGCATTTCTCAATTTAGCTATCTCTCTAATGTTCTAAATTTTAAGAAAACCACCCTGTTATAAATGAATGGGTAAATTATTTTCTAAAAACAAATTGTGTCGTTGTCAGAAAGTACAAAATAGCCATTGTTGGCTATTGGATTTATAACCAGTCAAAAGATATTCATTCAGCAGGTCCTAAATGCCTGCTACATTTCTTGCAGGTACTGTGCAAAAGATCTCCAGATTGTCCCTGCCCTCAAACTCACAGTTGACATTTTGTCAGATATATTATGCCACCACCTAGTAACATTTGAAGGTGTTATCTCAATGAAAACAACTATTTACTTTGTGTCTTAGCTATACTTTCTAAAACAGCTACAGAAATGAAGGGGTGAGGGTGGGAATGGGATCAGGAATTAGTTGAGATGGCCAGCGAGTGGTAGAAGGCAGCGGGATAGTAGGAAAGATTCCGGAGTTGGGGGAAGCTCACTTAACCTCTCAAGCGTGGTTTCTCATCTCTGCCTCAGTAATTTATATTCAGTTTCTTCATCTGTAAAATGGGGTTTAGTATTTCCTACCTCAGGATTCTTAATGAAGATTAATAATAAAAGCACCATCTAATATTATCATCTCAGGATTACTGTGAGGATTAAAGGAGATAATTTATAAAATGCCTGACCCAATTAGTATTTGTTCTTTCCCTTCCCTGTCAATGAAGACACTGTGTTTATTGCTGAGGCTGCTCTTTATTTTCATTTTCTGCTGCCAAGCATTCTTAGTTTTAATGAGACTTTTGACTTGTACTTCCTGTTTCTGGTGTGGCCTGCTAGGTGGGTGAGGTACTTAATTGCTGATTAGGGGTGGATCTGTATGTAATTCAATGACCAGTGTAGATTGCTTTAGTTACTCAGGTACTGTGTATATTGCCAGAGGGTATATTGTCTTGATGAGTCTAGGATCCTCTTGATTCTAAATAGACAAGTTTTTGTCTCAAATTCAGGATTAAGTTCTAGGTTTGCTCTATAGATGTGGGGTCAGAAATTATTTTCTGTAGTACTTTAGTGTGATTTGGGAATTGTTTGAATATCATGTGATAGGGATATGTTTGCAGGAGGACTTCTTCCTGCATTAACATCTTCTCTAAGTCCTGCTCATTCAGATAATCCACTTAGTTTAGTTTGCTCTGGTTACTGTCATTTTTTTTTTCGTGTGTGTGTGTGTGTGTGTGTGTGTGTGTGTGTTTGTTTGTTTTGGTAGTGTTTGGTAGTGGTGATTAAACCCAGGGACTCTGCTAAGCATGTGCCACAATCTTAGCCTTGCTCTGTATTTTTAAGTTATAAATTCCTTGGAGTAGGAATTTACCTTTTTTTTTTTTTTTTTTTTTTTTTTTTTTTTTAAATATTTATTTTTTAGTTTTCAGTGGACACAACATCTTTTTTATTTTATTTGTATGTGGTGCTGAGGATTGAACCCAGCACCCTGTGCATGCCAGGCAAGCGCACTACCGCTTGAGCCACATCCCCAGCCCCAGGAATTTACCTTTATTAGTACTTATAAAGTGTGTATTTATGATCATATTGAATAACTATAAATGACCATTTGTACTGGAGTTGTTCTCCCATCCTTTTTTAAAAAAATAAAACAGACTTTATTGTCTGGCATTTAAAATAGTAAGTATTCAAAAGTACATTTTTGTATATAATTTATTGTGAGATTATCACTATCAAATAAAATGTTTTCATCATTTGCTTGTATTTATCTGTGCCTGACCAGTTCATTTTTCCTTCCAAAATGTTGCATGCCACACTTAAGGCCATGAAGAATTTTCAGAAACTGCAACTAAGGACTTCACCGTATACTTGTAGCTACTTATATGCTCTTGCTACATGTAGTGTTTTTTTTTTTTTTTTTCCTCACAACCTATCTCTGACAGTTTTTGGGAAACTTTTACCAGGATGACTTTCATACATCTTAAAAACTCACAGGATTTGTTACACCTTAAGAAGTCAACACCAAGGCCCATAGATCCTGCCACCTAGCTAGTATGGGGAGGGCATATCTTGTGCCCTCTTTCCCCGTCCCCCTTGGCAGTCACACAGAAAAGCTTTTCCATCTTTTATTTTATACAACTGTGGCCTGGTGACCAGCTTATAGTGTTGGATTTAGTAGAAAGAACCTGTTTGGGTCTTGAGTTCAAAATCGACCTAGGTTCAAATCTCGCATCATCGGTTAGTGATCCTGTGATTTGGGGCAGGTTTTTTCAGCTTTTGAACTTGTTGACTTCTAAAATGTAAGTATGTGCTGTGTGCAGTGACACTCATCTGTAATCCCAGCACATCAAGAGGCTGAGGAGGAGGATCTCTAGTACAAAGCCAGCCTCAGCAAAAGTGAGGAGCTAAGCAACTCAGTGAGACCCTGTCTCTATATAAAGTACCAAATAAGGCTGGGGATGTGCCTCAGTGGTCGAGTGCCCCTAAGTTGAATCCCCAGTATCTCCAAAAAATAAAAAATAGAATGGAAGTATGCCTCTCATCTGGTTGTAAGGGTCATTCATATGGTAGCAGTAATTATTAAAGACAAATCCTGGATTACGCTTTTGATTACTCTAGGTCTGAAAGTTTTCCATCTTTTGGTTCCATTGGAATAGTTTCACATTATGACTTTTTTTGCTTGTGTTGCCTGATCAAAAGGTACAGTATGCAGATGATGATTTCTGTTATTTATTATATTTTGTATTATAGAAGACAACACTAACTTCAAATTTTAGGATAGAACTGTGTTAACCAAATCAAACTGCTTGGTAATGCCTCACTTCATTGGAAAACCTTCCATTGTTGCTGTGTCATCTATGTAACATCGATACTTTGATCCTTTTGACTTAAAAGTAGAGAAATGAAATTTTCACACAGAGAGCCCAGACACTTAACGTTTTTTGTTTTGCCTTACCTCTTGGTTTATATTAGAAATATTGTATGTATTGGCTTTTAAAATAATACTTTTGTATACTTAATAGGTAGGAATAAAAATAGAAGCCCCAGTGATATGAAGGATCATAATCTCTTAAAAGTTAAATATCCTGCAGGTTCACATAAGCAGAAATGTCATAAATTCAGGATTTATTATGGATATTTATATTCCAGATTTCAAAGAGCTTAATAAACCATGGGGGAAAAAACATTATTATCTTGACTTTGAACAGGTTGTTTTCTTAATTCAGTGTGCGCCTGCAGTCTTGGAATTTGAAGGCTAAAAAAGTCAGGAAATTGTCAGGGAGCTAGTTATTAACCTTTGGAGATATATTTTTATTCTCAATTTATAAACCAAAGCAAAACTTTTCTCTTTACATGGCATTAGTTTGATATGTGAGGGAAAATGCTATTGGCCATGATTACCGATAGCATTAAACATCTCAGCTTAAATTAAGACAGGAAAAGAGAATCGTTATTAATTGGAGGAGCATATCTGGCAAGGTGGCCTGCAACTCTGGAGTCTGAGTCAGGAAGATTGCAAATTCAAGCCAGCCTGGGCAACTTAGTGGAACCCTATCTCGAAATAGAATTTGAAAATAAGGATCGTGGCCAGGTGCTGTGGCACACACCTGTAATCCCAGCAACTTGGGAGGCTGAGACAGAAGGATCACAAGTTTGAGACCAGCCTCAGCAATTTAGTGAGGTCTTAAGCAATGTAGGGAGACCCTGTCTCAAAAAATAAAAAGGGCTAGGGATGTAGCTCAGTGGTAAAGCGCCTTTGGACTAAATCCCCTGTACCCGCCAATAAAATAAAGTAAGGGTTGGGGATGCAGCTCAATGATAAGAGTGCTTGGCTGGTGTGCATGAGGCACTGGGTTTGATGCACAGTACCATAAAAAAAATCAAGTGGGAGGGGGAAAACTTCATTTACTCATATGTATTTTTTTATTGTAAGGTTTGTTTATTTATTTATTTTGTAGTGCTGGGGTTTGAACCCAGGGCTTTGTGCATGCAAGGCAGGCACTCTACCAACTGAGCTATATCTTTAGCCCCACATGTTTTATCCAATTTACTTTTATACTATCTACATTATCTTATTTACTTTTTACTTACAAGCTGTGGTTTGGAGGTCTACTTTGTGATTGATGTTTTGTTTTTGTGCTGGTGACCTTCCAGACCTTCTGGACTATACTTGGAAGTGTAGAAGGTGATTGCATGTGTGTTGAAATAAAGGTGATTATGAAATAGTGTTCTTAACCTCTTCTGCATGGTTTTGACTATTCAGGTTAGGATCTCCACAAGTTATATAAATCAGTATACTTTAAATGAGTTTGAGATGAAATGAGATGCTGGTCCTTTAAGACCTGGTCATTTGTGTGAGGTACAGTGTAGCCACATGATCTAGATCCAGAGTATTCTTGATCATTTACTCCAGTGTCCATACAAACAGTAATTTTTTTTCTCTATATCATGACCTTTTTAAAAGGCTGAAAGCACTGATTTAGAAGGTTCAGTAATCGGGTGTCTTAACAGTTTTTAAGATTCAAGGAATCACTAATCTGAATCTTGGCTTCAGGTTTAGAAAAGACCATTTTCAGGTATCTCTCTAACTCTGAAATAATTCTGTTTTTCACAAATGATTCAAGGAATTTTTTTTTAAGACTAAATGATTTAATGTTGGTCACTTGTGAAGAAATTCAAGTGTTTGTTTTGTTTTGTTGGATGAGGGATTTGAACCCAGGGGTGCTCTATGACTGAGTTGCACCCCACTCCTTTTTATTGTTTAATTTTGAGACAGGGTCTCACTAAATTGGCCATGCTGGCCTCAAAACTTGTGATCCGGTGATCTGGGGATATAGCTCAGTTGGTAGAGTGCTTGCCTTACATGCAAGGCCCTGGATTCAATCCCCAGAACCACCAAGAAAAAAAGAAAAAAAAAGACAAAAAACCTGTGATCCTTCTGCCTCAGCATTCCAGATCCCTGTAAAGGCGTGTATCACTATGGCCAGCTCAAGTTCGTATTTTCTTAAGCAGTACTGTGAGGCAAAATAAAGTTAGCGTCTGTAAAACTTGTCCTCACCTGACTCTAAATGCCACTGTATCTTTCCTGAAGCTGACATTTTGTTAATCATTCATCAAGCTTGGGTCTAGCACTGGAATATAACTTGAAACCTACGCTACTTTGTCTTTTCTTCCTTTGGGAAAGGATGAGATGTACTTACTTTGAGCAACTTAATTTTAAAAATATTTTATGTATATCATCAAATTAACCTTTTAAAATGGATTTTTACAATGTACATTTCCTGCCTGGGGGTGTAGCTTAGCACATGATTAGCATGTGCAAGGCCCTAGGTTTAATTCCTAGCAACACACACACACACAAATGCTGATTAAAATGTGCATTTCCTGTTTGTCTAAGTGGGTAATTCTTTTTTTTTTTTTAATGGTTTACAGATTCCTCTAAGCCTGTAATAAATTTTTCCTCAAAATGTATGTGCACATGCACTTTGTATACATTTTCAGGGAGTTTATGGCCTCTGATCTCATTGGTGAACTTCATTTTCAGTGCCATATCTTGTAGTCCAGACAATTGTTTCACCTTTTCATTACTTTTAAAAATTTATTTATAAATTTATATATATATAGTGTAGAGCAAAGATTGAAGCTCAAGTGTCTTCAAGAATCAGTCCAGTAAGATAAATGAATAGAGTTGTCTAGGTTTACTAACAGCATCTCCAGTGGGTGGGTTTTAAAAGAGCCTGTTGTTAGGGGCTGGAGTTGTGGCTGTATGATAGAGCACTTGCTAGCACGTGTGAGGCACTAGGTTTAGTCTTCAAAATATGTTTTTTAAAAAAATGCCTATTGTTGAATAGGCAGATCTCAGCAGATCTGATTTTTGTCAGTGCAGGAGGGAAGAATTCATTATTCCTAGAAAGGTAGACCTCCCCACCTTTCACCTTCTTTCCTTCTTT
Organism: Ictidomys tridecemlineatus; assembly: GCF_052094955.1. Lineage (NCBI taxonomy): Eukaryota > Metazoa > Chordata > Mammalia > Rodentia > Sciuridae > Ictidomys > Ictidomys tridecemlineatus. The sequence continues at coordinate 174,937,814 of NC_135481.1, forward strand.
TGACAAACTAAAAAATAAACTAAACTGTTACTTTTTAAAATACTTATTTAAAAATAATATATAATTCAACTGAACAGGTTATTGATTTTTTAAAAACATGAAAAACTTACACAAATATTTAATAGCAATATTATTCATAGTTATTATAAACAAACATAGTTAATATAAACATTATTCATAAACAAAATGTGATTTACCCATATAGGATTCAGCCATAAAAAGGAATGGACCACTGATAAAATGAAAGAGGCCAGACGCCTAGATTTGGGGCTTGCTGGTTTAAAGGTGATAAGTCTAAAGAGTCTGGGACTGACATAGGGATTCATATGGTATATTTAGCTTTGAAAGCTAGCTCACTGTTTGCTGCCCCAGTACCATCCTATTTTCTATCTTTGGCAAGTTAATACAACCCACTCCGTTAACCCACATATTGATCACCTGCAGGGAGAATGGTTGTCTTCTGTGTAACCTACCTCCTGGACAGTAAAGGAATGAGAGGGTGTTAATTCCTGCCATGGTCTGGCTGGGCACAAAATAACCGAGCCGCCACACAGCCTTCTGGGTTCAAAACAGGACCACCTTTATTCCCTGCACTCCCGTGAACGCCACTCACGCTGCCTTCTCCTGGGACACACCACACTTCTACCGGAAATCCCTCCTCCGGAAATCCTTCCTCCCACGCTTCCTCAACCAATGGGAGCTCCCAACCAATGGGAGCTCCCAACCAATGGGATCCAAAGGCCAGGCGGACCCAGGGATCTAATATACAATTGAATACACAGCTTAACATAACCATCATCATCTCAATGGCTTGCTGGGGTCACCTCTCAACCACTTGGCAAAAATGCCATGCGTCATTCCAACTGGGTTATGGCTCTCAGCAAATTCCTTTGTTCCCAGTTTTCTCACTAATTAAATAGGTTAAATGACATACTTAAGGTAATATCCAGGGACAATTCAAGCTTTTCATTTGCATGTCAGTTTTTTCTTCTGTGTCCCATTGGGTGTCAGAGAGTTGTTCATAATATCCTTTCACTAGCTACCAGACCTACAGTGATGTATCCATTACTGTTCTCTTAAAAATTTTTTTCTTTTTTTTCTTTTTCATTCTTTTTTTTTTAAGAGAGAGTGAGAGAGGAGAGAGAGAGAGAATTTTTTTTAATATTTATTTTTTAGTTCTCGGCGGACACAACATCTTTGTTGGTATGTGGTGCTGAGGATCGAACCCGGGCCGCACGCATGCCAGGCAAGCGCCGCTACCGCTTGAGCCACATCCCCAGCCCCTTCTTTTTCATTCTTGATATTGAATGTTTTTGCTAATTTGTTGTCAGTCACACTAGCAGTTTTTAAAATCAAGTTTTTTGTGTCTTTTCAAAGAAATAGTTATCTTTGTTGATCTCTTATTTCTGCTTTTATTTTTTCTTCCAAGTTTCTTTGGGTTTATTTTATTTGTTTTTTAAGTTTGAGATGTGTGTAACTTCTTAATTTCTAGTAAGTTATTTTTTCAATGTATTTTTCTTGTTTGTTTTGAGATGGGTTCTCACCATATTGCCCAGGTTAATTTCAAACTCAGTGAGCTCAAATGATCCTCCCACCTCACAGACTCATGAGGCATGTACCACTGTTCCTGCTTTGAGATGAATCTTTTAGAAAGCTTATGGTTGAATTATTTCCTTTTTGAAAAATTGTTTTTCAAATTAATGTACAGTAAAATATACTCCTTGTGTGCATCATTATATGAATTTTAACACACACAGATTTAGATAACTGCCTTCACAACCAGGACACAGAACAATTATGTCTTATCACCTTCTGCCTGTTAACTTTGGTAGTCAGTCACACCTATTCTTTCACCACTAGTAATCTCTGGTAACCAGTTTTCTGTGATGGTTTTATCTTCTCAAGAATGTCACACAGTGGTGTTCCTTGGTTCAGTATCTTGTCTTTGAGATTCATTATATTAACGTTTCTGTCAGTGGTTGGTTCCCCCTTTTTTTTTTTTTCGAGTATTATTCCATTGTATGGATGGATCAGTTTAGCCATCCATCTTTTCTTTTTAATTTTTTTTTAAAATAATACCTTTATTTTGTTTGTTTATTCTTATGTGGTGCTGAGGATTGAACCCAGTACGAGGTAAGTGCTCTACCGCTGAGCCACAACCCCAGCCCTAGCCATCCATATCTTGGAAGTATATTTTGCTTTTCACTCTTTGTTGATGATGTATAGAATTGCATAAACATGTATATGGGCTTTTGTAAATATAAATTTTTATTTCTCTGTGGTAAAATTAATTGTGAGTGGGATTACTTGGTCATGTGAAAAGTATGAGTTTAACTTTTTAAGAAACTGCCAAACTGTTTTCTAGAATGGTGTAATAGAGTTATCTAGAGACACAAAACCAATAGAAAATGTATACGTATGTATGTGTGATGAAAGGGCCTTTCTGGGCTGGGGATGTGGCTCAAGCGGTAGCGCGCTTGCCTGGTATGCGTGCGGCCCGGGTCCGATCCTCAGCACCACATACCAACAAAGATGTTGTGTCTGCCGAGAACTAAAAAATAAATATTAAAAATTCTCTCTCTCTCTCTCTCTCTCCCTCTCCCTCCCTCCCTTTCTCCCTCCCTCCTCTCTCACCCTCTAAAAAATAAGGGGGGGGGCCTTTCTTAGAGTGGCTTAAATGATGAGACAGATGCTGGATAGTTTTATAATGACTGTCTGCATATGGAGAGCCAGAGGACCAACTTTGTTCAGCCCAAGAAATTGGAGCCTCAGAAAAAGAGGCACCGGGCTGGGGATGTGGCTCAAGTGGTAGCGCGCTCGCCTGGCATGCGTGCGGCCCGGGTTCGATCCTCAGCACCACATACCAACAAAGATGTTGTGTCCGCCGAGAACTAAAAAATAAATATTAAAAATTCTCTATCTCTGTCTCTCCTCTCTCACTCTCTCTTTAAAAAAAAAAAAAAGAGGCACCAATGACATAGCCCCAGTCCGAGACTGGAGACCTGAAAACTCTTTATAGAGAATAGCTGTTGAATGTTTGTGGGACTATTGAAGAAGCTGCAGTCTGCTGTCCATGGGCATTGGCAGAAGCACTAGATGTACCTGCTCAAGAAGAATCCAGCTTGCACCTGCTGAGGCTTCCTCCTGCTTTTTGTTCCATCTGGCCCCCAGCCTACTGGACAATGCCACCCACATTTAGGATGGGTCTGCCCCCTTTGTTTACTGTCCCACATGCCACTCTGGAAACGTCTTCAAAGACACCCAGAAGTCTCTCAACCCTAGGGGTGTCTCAGTCCTATCAAATTGACAGACCAGATTTAACTATCACAAATGGCTATACTATTTTGTATTTCAACCAGCAATGTTTGAGTTTCAGTTGCTCTAATCTTTTCTAGCACCTCATATTATCAGTATTTAACTTGTACTGTTGAAATAATTTTAGATTTAAAAATAGTTGCAGAGATAAAATTTTTATATACCCTTTGTTAACGTCTTACATAGTCATGGTACGTGGTTAAAACTAAGAAATTAACATTGGTACAATGCTAATGACTAAATTGTAGAATTTAATTGGGTTTTATCCAGTTATGTCATTTTTCTGTTTAAGTGTTTCATTCAGTATACTACATTGCAATAAGTTGTCATGTCTCTGAAAATGTCATATCATCCATTCTGTGATTTTTATGACTTTTAAACTTTTGAAGACAATTGGTAAGATTTTGTGACTACCCTTTAATTTAATTTGACTGGTGCCTTCTCAAACAGATTTTATTTATGAATTTTTGAGAATACTACAACAGAGGTGAAATGCCCTTCTCATCACATATCAGGTATATTATGTCAGTGTGACTTTTGGTATTTCAGTAATGTCTCCACCATTGCGTTATTTCTTCCTTTTCACACTTAATCATTAGAAGGTCGTTCCTAAGTTCAGCCCACCTTTGAAAGGGAGGAAAATTAAACTCCATCTCCTCAAGGGAGGCATATCAAATAATTTGTGGGCATACATTAAGACCATAATAGTAATTAATAACTATCCTGGAGAATATGCTTTGAGGATCTGCATATAATCCTGTTTTTCGAAAAAGCTTTATTCACTAATTTTGTATTTGTCAGTGGATCTTACCTACAGCAATTACTGATCTCATGGTGATCTCCTATTTCTTTGTTTCTACATGTTATTTGGAATTCTTACATAAGGAAGGTTTTTAAAAATTTAGTCATTTATATAGTATGGATATTTGCTTTGTTATTCAGGGTTATAATCCATTACTGTCATTTGTTTTTGTTCACGTTGTTCCCTCCTTGGACGTTGGCATGCTTTGAGATCGGCTCTCGTATCCTTTGACAACAAGATTTGCCAGGCTATCTTGTATTTTTCCTGCCTCGATCTTAGAATCAGCCATTTCTTCAAAGAGTCCTTTTTCCTTTTATTGGAGTATTATATTTATAAGCCGAACTCTGGGCACAAGTATTCTTTTTGCTACTCAGTGTCACTACTTTTATGTCCTCCCAGCAGACAGGGCTAGGAATTTGGGTCCAGTAATGTCCATTTTGTAGTGTGCAATACTATGAATTTTTATAAAATCACCTCGAGAGTATAGTACTAAATAGAACTTGCCATGATTAAACTATCTCTGTTTTTGTTTTGTTTTGGTTTTGTTTTTTTCTGGAAATGAAAGTATACAGCATGTAAAAACAAAATACATGTAAAATTTATCCACATTGCCTGGCAGTGGCACACTCCTATAATCCCAGCAGCTCAGGAGGCTGAGGCAGGAAGATCACAAGTTTGAGGCCAGCCTCACCAACTTAGTGAGGCCCTAAGCAGCTTAGCTATAACCAGTCTCAGAATTAAAAAAGGGGGGTTGGGCTGGGGATGTGGCTAAGTGGTTAAGTGCCTCTGGGTTCAATACCCAGTACACTTCCCCGCAAATAAAAAGATTTATCCATGTGTATAAATTGCTTCCTCTGAGGAATATTCCATTTTGTGGTTGTGTTACCATTTGCTGTCCATTTACCTATAAGTCATTGGTTGTTTTTATTTTTTAGTTTTGAGGGGGGTCTAACTTCATCTTTGAGACTGACCTTGAACTTGGAATCCTCCTGCCTCAGCCTCCAGGGCACTATGTGGGGTTCATTGTTATTTTAATTACCTTATCTGTATATATCTTTTTGTGAAGTGTCTGTGTCTTTTGCCCATTTTTTAATTTGGTTATTGGTGGTGGGTTTTTTGTTTGTGTTTGTATTGGGGATTAAACCTTGAGGTGCTTAACCACTGAGTACCTCCCCAGCTGTTTTTGTGTATTAGATAAAGGGTCTTGCCCAGTTGCTTAGAGGTTTGGGGGCCTCTCTAAATGGCTGAAGCTGGCTTTGAACTTATGATCCTTCTGCCTCAGCCTCCTGAGCCATGGGGATTACAGGTGTGTGCCATGTACCTCTTTCTTGAGTTTTTTATTTATCAAATATGATTTGCAAATATTTTCTCCTTGTCTCTCTGTCAAAAATCAGTAGCTCTATTTGTGTGAATATGTTTGTATTTTTTCATTCTGTTTCGTTGATCTTTTGTATCCCTTTGCCAGTCCCACATTGTACTGATAGCTGTAAATTAGTAGTAAGTCTTACAATAAGACAGTATGATACTTGTAGACTTATTATCCTTTTTCAAAGTTGATTTGATAAGTCTAGTTCATTTGGTTTGTGTTTTTCTTCTTTTTTGAGATGAGACCTCATAGTATTGTCCAGGACTGTCTTTGAACTTCTGGGCTTTGTTGATTTCTTCCACCTCACTCTCCCATGTAACTAGAACTATGGTGTGTGCCCCCACCCCTGGCTGGATTTTTTATCTAGCCTGATAGTCTTTGTCTTTTACCTGGATGATTTATTTCATTTATATTTTATTAGTCATAATTCAGTTTAAACCCCCCAACCTCAGATTCTTGTCTTCTGGATTTATTTATTTATTTTTATTTTTGGGTACCAGGGATGAACTCAGAGGCACTTAAACACTAAGCCACATCCATAGCCCTTTTTATTCTTTATTTTGAGACAGGGTCTTGCTACATTATTGAGGCTGGCTTTGAACTTTGGATATTCCTGCCTCAGCTGCTGGAATTATGTGTGTGCCACTGTGCCTGACTACTCTGAAGTTTGTTTTTTTTTTGGGGGGGGGGGAAATAACCTTGCCATTCTTTTGTATTTTTTTTTCTTTCTAGTTTGGAAATGTATGCTATTTGTGTTCTGTAATTATTGTAGCCATGACTTATTGGCATGCAATATTACTTGATAACTTTATCCTCTTTATTTTTATTTTTGGTACTGGGAATTGAACCCAGGGGTGCTTAACCACTGAGGCACATCTCCATCCCTTTTGTGGTACTAGGGATTGAATCCAGTGAGATCCTCATGCCTTAGCTTCCCAGATAGTAAGTTCTACAAATATTGTTATTCTTTTATATATAGTCTTCCATAAACCTTCCACTTTTTTGCTCTTTGTTTTCTCTTTCAGCTCAAATCTTCCAAATGGGATTCTTTATCCTTAGATATTGCTTGATGATAAAGTGTTTTTTTTATAGTAGTAGAATTTTAATTTTGGATTTTTCTTCTTCAGCACACTGCAAATGTATAACTAACTTGAATTCATTGTTTTTTGGAATATAAGCTGTTCTCACGTTATTCAGATGAAATCATCCCTGCTTGTTTTCAGATTTCTCTTTTGACTTTGTTTTTTCTATATCAAACCCTTTTACCAAATTATTTCTCACTTTTCCATAGTTTTGACTTTTGCTAATTTTTATCCTATTTTTCTTGGTTCACTTTTCTTTTCAGCTTTATTGATTTTATTATTGCAATATATTTCATTTGTTAATGTCAGTCATCTCTGGGGGGGGTGGTTCCTATTGTCTCTTCTGCCAGTTCTTTTGGTATATTCAATTCCTAGTTATGTTTTATTATAAATTGGACAGCATTTTTTTTTTTTTTTTTTTGGTCAGGCATCCAGAGAACACTTTACAAGATATTCTCTTCAATAGAACTTTAATTCCTCTGTGGATCTTCCACTCAGCACTACACTAAGAGCTAGCTCTTTGAAGTTCCTGGTACCTTTGGGAAAGGTCTCCTATTAGACTTCTCACATTGTGACTCTTGACTGTGACTTAAATCAGAACAAAATTCTGCTTCTTGGGGATCAACAAAGGTCCTTTGGATTTCCTTGATTTGCTTCTCTAGGTTCTCATTTTCTTTCTTTTGGCTATAATTGCTCCTCTTTCTGATATAAGAATGAAAGAGTATGCCTGTGCACATTATCTTTAGTTGTTCTCAGTGGAATGGTGGGTCCAAATAACCTAGTTCACCATTAATGAAAAAAAGAAAATTGCCAAAAAAAAATCTTGGTTTCTTACTTTGGAAACCAAGAAGCTCTAACCACATTTTTTAGAGATCATCTCTATACCTTTAGCTACTTGCCTTTCTAAGCATTTTGTTTTGTGACCTGTGCAGTAAAACTGATTTGTGTGGGGAATGAATGGATAAAGGAAGAAAAAGAATTGCAATGACTGAATTAATGATTTTGTTTGTTTTAAACACAAATGGTCTTGGTTGAATGTGGTAGACTAATAGTCTCCAAATCAGATACAAAGTTTTTGCTTATCTGATGAGCTTATTATAGGGAATAACACAATATGCTAGCCTTTGGTCATTTTAGGAGACAAACTGTAGCTCTTTAAAATTCTTAATTTGCTTAAAAGTTTGTTTGTTTGTTCGTTTTAGTATTTTTCATCTGAATGCTTCCTATGCATCCTTTAAAACTTAAGCTTAGATGTTATTTTTTCCCTAATAACTTTTCTTCAAAACATTTTAGGTACTTTGTAAATATTCATTGAATCAATATTAAGTAGAGCACCAAGTGTTAATTCTTTTAAAAAAATTTTTTTAGTTGTAGATATACATAACGATATGTATCTATCTATCTATCTATCTATCTGTTTATTTTGTGGTGCTGAGAATCGAACATACAGAGGCAAGCGCTCTACCACTGAGCTACAACCCAGCTCCGAGTTAATTGATTCAAGCACTAATTACTTTAGATTATAATGACTAGTTTTCTTTGTTTGAGGACTGAGATACTTTCTCTTTGCTCTCCAGGGTCCAGTCAGGCACTCATTTTCTGAACATAGTAAATGTTCAATAAATGCTTATTACTAAATGGAATTCTGCTATTAAATTTGAAAGGAAAAGAAAATCAGAAATTAAAGGCAACTATGAATATTTACAACATGTAATTCAATATTAGTAACTTATGCTTTTGTGTGTTTAGTTAGCCTTCTATTCGTTGCCACTTTTGTAAAGGAGAAAAGGCAAGTTTGTTCCCCAGATTTTGTTTACCTCTTACCACTTCGATATCTGCTTGTTAGAAGAACAGTTCATTCTCTGCAGCAGGGCTTAAAAGGTGTTTTCCTCATTGGGCTACCTTTTGTCTAAACAAGTAGTCCTAAATCATGTCATCTGTGTAATCTGGGCACATTCCTCATTCTTTACTACAGAAATCCTTATCCTGTCTGGGTGATTATGAGATTTGTTCATTCAGTGTGGATGATCTAAGGATAGGAACAGTTGTTTAGTTTTGCTTTTGATGTAGACTAATTTAAAAACTAGGATTTGAAAGAATTAATGAAGGTAGGTGTTATGTTGCATGCTTGTAATCCCACCTAATTCAGGAGGCTGAAGCAGGATAGCAAGTTCGAGTCCAGCTGGGCAATTTAGCAAGACCCTATCTCAAAATAAATAATGAAAAAGACTGAGGATGTAGGTCAGTGAAAGAGCTCCCCTGGGATCGATCTTCCGTCCACCCAAATACACAGAAATTCTTCAGTAAAAATAAAAGTAGCAGAAGTGGCCAGATGCTGTGTGTGGCACATGCCTGCAATCCCAGCAATTTGGAAGGCTCAAGCAGAAGAATCACAAGTTCAAAGCCAGCCTCAGCAATTTAGCAAGCCCCTGTCTCAAAAAATAAAAGGGGCTGGGGAATGGCACCCCTTGTTCAATCCTGGTACCCCCACCACCACCAAAAACAAAACAAAACACCAATAATGACTAATTGGACTTGTGTAATAATTGTCTGGCACTGGATAATAAGTCTCTGGTTTTCTTTTTAGTTGCCAAATTGGGGGAAACCAGAGCCACAAAGGCTGGTTAAGGACAAGAAGAGTTTACATTGAAATTGAGTCTATATACAGTTGGTGATGTCAGTAAATTTAGGATTTTGGCAATGCATAATTTAGCTTTGTGGTTTAATGGATTTTTAATTTAGTTATATTTTATTAAATAATAGTTTTGCAGATCCATGTCATTGGCTTTGGTATTGTGTGACTTTAGTAAGGGAAAATTTGTTGACAAAATATTCTACATTGAGCAAACAAGACTTAGCCATGTCTTCAAAGTCCACCTGTTTTAGTCAGCTTTTTTGCTGTGACTAAAGGACCAAACCAGAACAATTATAGGAGAAGAAAAGTTTATTTGGGGGCCCTCAGTTTCAAAGATCTTAGTCCATAAGAAGGCTGGCTCCAGAGGGAAGCAGCTTACATAATGGAGATTAGGAAGCAGAGAGACTCTACTCTCCAGATCCACAATATACCCCAAAGCCACACCCCCAATTCCCTCCTCCTCCAGCTATACCCTACCATTTCATTTACCACTCAGTTAATCCCTATCAGGGGTTAATTTACTGATTGGGTCAAGACTCTCACAACCCAATCATTTCTCCTCTGAACCTTATTGCATTGTCTCACACATGAGCTCTTGGGGGATACCTCACATCCAAACCATAACACAACCTGAGGGCTTTGAGATATATAGTGGTCTTAAATTGTCAGCTACTAGAAATATACTTCCTTTTATGTCAGTGGGGAGTCAAGTAAGGTAATTTAAAATGAGAATAATAGGAAAGAATACTTTTTCTGTAATTTGGATTTTTAAGGTACATTTGTATTATGAACAAGGGATTGGAGAATTGACCTTCCTGTTATCCTGTACTCAGTTACCTTTTCCTAATTTCCAAATAAACTATGTCAAAGTTACTAAAATAAAATTTTTCCAATAGTTTCTTAATTTGAATTATTTTGGGGAGAGAAAAACAAATCTTAATTTTTTTTTAAAAAGAGAGAGTTAGAGAGAGAGAGAGAGAATTTTAATATTTATTTTTCAGTTCTCAGCGGACACAACATCTTTGTATGTGGTGCTGAGGATTGAACCCAGGCCACACACATGCCAGGCAAGCGCGCTACCACTTGAGCCACATCCCCAGCCCTAAATCTTAATTGTTTATAGAAGAAGTTATAGTATAGAGAGATACTTATAGAAGTTATAGTATAGAGAGAAAGAAAGCAGAAGGATCAATTAACTTAAGAACTTATGGCTCGGTCTGGGGTTGTGGCTCCATGGTAGAGTACTTGCATAACGTATGAGGCACTGGGTTCGATTCTCAGCACCACATTAAAAAATAAATAAAAAATAAAAGTTCATTCACAACCAAAAAAAATTTATTGAAAAAGAAGAGCTTATGGCTCAATTTTTTTTCCAGTTTTCCCGATTTTGCACCAGATAACCTGAAGTGTTTAGAGACACCTTATACTTTGATTGATGGCTGCTTCATTTTGTTTTATTTAAAAAAAACCAGGACCTAGATGCCCTTCAATAGATGAATGGATTAAAAATGTGGCATATATATATATATATACACACACACACACACACACACACACAATGGAATATTACTCAGCAATAAAAGAGAATAAAGTCATGGCATTTGCAGGTAAATGGATGGAGTTAGAGAAGATAATGCTAAGTGAAGTTTGCCAATCCCAAAAAACCAAATGCCGAATGTTTTCTCTGATATAAGGAGGCTGACCCATAGTGGGGTAGGGAGGGGGAGCATGGGAAGAATAGAGAACTCTAGATAGGGAAGAGGGGTGGGAGGGGAAAGGAAGGGGCAGGGGGTTAGCAATGATGTGAAATGTGATGGACATCATTATACAAAGTACATGTATGAAGACATGAATTGATGTGAATATATTTTGTATACAACCAGAGGTATGAACAATTGTGCTCTATATGTGTAATAATAATTGTAATGCATTCTGCTGTCATATATAAATTTTTTAAAATAATTTAAAAAGGAAAGAAAAAAATATATAAGACAGGCTGGAGATATGGCTTAACAGTAGTGAACTTACCTAGTATGCAGAAGGCCATGGGTTCCACCGTGGTACAACCAAAAAACAAAAAGATAGATTGATTGGTCTTCCCATTAGCCAGGTGTTTTTGGTGCAGTCCTGTAATCCCAGCTTCTTGGGAGGCTGAGTTAGGGGGAACATAATATAAAATGCAAAACCATGGGCTATGTGCTATGAATTTTAAAGGTGATATTGGACGATGGAGTCTTGATTTTGGAAAGTTAAGATCCAATAATGAAATTAAGATTTGAAGACTCTTATGTGGTAAAAAGCATCTAACTTGGCTTGAATATCAACTCCATCTGTACTGGGTATTCTTGATCAAGCTGCTGAATTTTCTTGGGTTGTTTTCTTATTTGTACATTAGGGAAAGTAATGCTGCTTCATAGAATCATTGAGAGGATTAGGTATTTAAAGCTAAGAAACTCTTAGCTCCAGATTTATAATATCTAACTATGTTCAGAATAGCTTTTGAACATCACAAAGCCATTTTTACATTAAGACCAAAACTGTCTTGTGAGTTACTTTCCAGAATTTTTTGTCTCCACGAATGGCACCAATAATCTGTTAAGCCAAAAATCTGAGTGGCTTTCCACCTTTCAAACACATTTTCCAATCTACTCAGGGTGATTGAATTTACACTACAAATTCTGTTTTACAGATTCTTCACCTGTCTCCATTGTTGCCATCTTAGGTAAAGCTGCCATCATTCTCTCACATAGGCCGCTGTAATAGCCTTCTGTCTTCCTAAGTCCTGCACCATACCCAGCCTGAGGAAAGTTTGTTTTTTTGTTTTTTTGTTTTTTGGTGGTTGTTTTTTCAATACCTATAGGCCACTTTTCTGCTTAAATTTTTTTCAGTGGATTTCCATTTTTCTGAGTCCACAGATAAATCAAATAAGTCTAAATTTTCTAACACTTGATTTGCCTTGCTCATTCATTATTACAGTTAGCCCTCTGTATCTATGGATTTTGCATCTGTAGATTCAACAAGTCAAGGATTTAAAAATACAGTATTCAGGGCTGGGATTCTGGCTCAGTGGTAGAGCACTTGCGTAGCATGGGCGGGACCCGAGTGATTCTCAGCACCACATAAAAATAAAAGGCATTGTGTTGTGTCCATCTACACCTAAAAAATAAATATTTTAAAAAATACAATATTCGGAAAGATAAGTTGCATCTGTACTGAATATGTGCAGACTTTTTTCTTTTTTCCTAAACAAGACGGTGTAACTACTATTTATGTAGCATTTACATTGCATTAGGTATCATACATATTATACATTGCAGCATAAATAAGGTAGATCTAATTAAAAGCATTCAGGAGGCTGTGCATAGATTATATGCAAATGCAGTGTCATTTTAGATAAGAAATTTGAGCATTTGTGGATTTTGGTGTCTACAGGGCATTCTGGAACCAATCCCTTGAAGAAACTCAAGTACAGCTGTATTCCTAAATCCTAGCATAGTGCTTTTCATAGTAGATGTTTATGTATTTATGGGATGGACAAAGGCTCTTTTGAATGTTTGAAAGAACCAAACTAGTAATTTAAGAAATTTAGGCTATTCTTGTTTTCCTTTCTGTTAGGCTGCATATGAAATATACAAACACTTTACATAGGAGCAAATGAAATACTATATCTGAATAAAATAATGTTTGTTTTTGATGACATAACCTGTTTGTTGCCATCCCTTTCTTTTTCTTTTTTTTTTCTTAAGTTGTAGACACAATATTTTATTTTTTTTATTTTTATGTGATGCCAGGGTTGAACCCAGTGCCTCATGCATGCTAGGAAGTGCTCTACCACTGAGCCACAACCCCGCCCCCCCAACACTATCCTGTTCTTAGCCTTGTATTTCCACTTACCTGAAATTACAGAGCCACATTTCAGGAATCCTATTTTATTCCCCCCCATATAATTAATGAAGGCCAACCATTTGAAATTCATGTGAGTATCTTTTACTGAAAGCAGATTATTTAGTTTTCATGAAAGTAAAGAGAAGCATCTCTTTGGGATACTGCAAAACAGTACCTAGTCAGCCTCCCAATGGAGAATCAAATCCACCAGTTCATAAATTAGGTCCCAGTTAATGAAACCCAGAGCTGTACAGGTCATTCAGAATAGTACTTGAGAATCTCAAGAGGTTCATTAGTAATTAGTCATACTGTGCTCTTCAAAGAGAATGTCGAGGCCTAAAGAGTGCTGTGGAAGACTGGATGGTAAGATTGCAATAGAAGCATGGACTAGTGAATAGATATTGAGGAATAGTTCCACTTATTTTTGTAAAGTCATGTTTGGCCACAATTTACCCTTCACAAGCTAAAAGTTCCTATACTTTTTGTATTTTAAAGAAAACAAAAGGGACTGGGATTGTGGCTCAGTGGTAGAGCGCTCACCTAGCATGGGTGGGACAAGGATTCTCAGCACCACATAAAAATAAAGGCATTGTGTTGTCCATCTACACCTAAAAATAAATATTTTTTAAAAAAGAAAATGAAGATAAGTTCCTCTTTATTAGTTTTCACTAAAGAGCTATATCATGGTAATCATTTAATATTAGTATTGTTTCTAAGCCCTTTCTGGAAGATCATCTCACTTGCTCTTCCCTTTACTCCATAAGTGCAGTTAGGTGAAAACTAGAAGGCCAGTACAGGTTCTTACCAGTTAGGGAACACTACTTGTTCTAATCGTTCTAATGCATGTAGTCACAGTTAATAAATTGGTGGTGTTTTATAATTTCTTTCTTTTCTTTTTGGTACCAGGGAGTGAACCCTAGGGGTGCTAAATCACTGAACTATATCCCTAACCTTTTTTGATTTTTTTGGAGACAGAATCTCACTAAGTTGCTGAGGCTGACTTTGAACTGGTGATCCTCTTGCCTCAGCCTCCAGAGCCATTAGGATTACAGATGTGTGCACACTACTGTGCCCATTGGCTTTACAACTTCTTAAGCTCTTAGAAAAAGGGCTTTGAGAGCCACAAATGAAGGGTGTCTTATTGGTTTAAAAAATAACAAGCATCTGGCATGCAGGCCTGTAACTCAGCTACTCCCAGAGGCTGAGGTGGGAAGATCTCAAATTCAAGGTCCCCCTGGGCAACTTAGTCTCTGCCTCAAAACAAAAAAAGATTGGGGTTATAGCTTAGTGGTTGAGCACTTAGCCTAGTTTATGTGAAGCCTAGGGTTTAGTCACCAGTACCATAAAACAAAAACAAAAAGTGCAGGAGAGTAGAGTGTCTATAAAGATATTTAGATATCTGTTCATTTAATGCTGCTTTATTATTTTGGCTGTTTTAATAAGCACACACACATATCTTACCTGTTTTCCTGATGTCTTCTGCCTGCTGTCAATGCAGGCGTAGTAGTTATCCTATAATTCAGATGATATGTCTTTGGGAAGAAGGAAAATAATAAGAAAAGTATCTGCTTTCGGTATTTTGTTTGGTGTGTGCCTGTTTCAATTTGCACTATTATTGGTAAAATCAAAGAAATATTTGAAAATTTTTATAGACTGTTTTAAGTATGACATATACCTATAATCCCATCAACTCAGGCTTAGACAAAAGGATAGAAAGTTCAAGACTAGCATCAGCAACTTGGTGTGATCCTGTCTAAAAAATTAAAAATACGAAAAGCTGGGAATATAGCTCAGTGGTAGAGTGCTCACCTTGCATGTTCAAGGCCCTGAATCCAGTCCCCAGTATCCCTGAAGAATGTTGAATGAGAAGGGGATGTAGCACAGTGGTAGAGAACCCTTGTGTTCAATCCCCAATACTGGGTGGGAGAAGTTTTGGTACTTTGAATGACTTTGTTGTTGTTTTCTGGCCATTGAGAACATACATTTATGTAACACCAGAGGTTGGGGGGTTTTATTTTGTTTTATTTATTTATATATTTATTTATTTATTTGGCTTCAGTTTTTGATACCGGGAATTGAACTCAAGGCACTCAACCACTGAGCCACATCCCCAACCCTATTTTGTATTTTATTTAGAGACAGGGTCTCACTGAGTTGCTTAGCACCTTGCTTTTCCTAGGATTCTAGGGATGTGCCATCATGCCTGGCACCAGAAGGTTTCTGTTGGACAGGAGAATTCATAGTAAATACATGATTTTAATTTCATGTATTTGGGGTGGGGAGCCCACCTTCCGGTCTCATGCTATTCATCTGAAAGCTTTAAGCCTCTGAAACCATCAGAATAAGAGGCATCTTTTCTGGCTTATCTTTCTTTGGTAGCTAAACTCTAGCTTAAAACCTCACAGATCTCACAGCTTTCTTTTTTTGGTGGGTGGGGAGGTATCAGGAATTGATCCCAGGGGCACTTAACACTCAGCCCCATCTCTAGCCCATTTTTGGTATTTTATTAGAGACAAGGTCTCACCTAGATTAATTCTTTGAAAGTCTGAAAACAGGCCAACCGGGTATGAAATACAGCCCCTTGTTTTTTTTATCAGGTCACTTAACCTTTCTTTACCTCAGTTTCCTCTATAAAAATGAGGATAATGGCAACTTCCTAACTACTTCCTTATGGTAAGGATTAAATGAAATAAATCTTTATAAAGCAGTATATGGCACATAGTAAATGCTTATAATTATATTGTTATCTAACTAGTTTATAATTACTTGGCAAGAGAGATCACAGTCACAAGACGGAGACAGAAATTTGATTTTTGATTCTTGCTACTGCTATCAAGTGGCTGTGTGTTTATGGATAAATTTCCCTTTATGGCCATGAGGTTTTTTTATACTGTTTCAAACTTTCATTGGAAATAACTTCAAACTTACATAGGAGAAAAAAGTTAAAAGTGTGATACCAAAAACAGACAACAAAATGCATAAATGCTTTGAATAGACATTTCTTCAGAGAAGATATACAAACAGCTAATATGCACATGAAAAGATGTTAAACATCCCTAATCATTAGGAAAATACAAATCACAATCAATAATATACCACTTCATACCAATTAGGAGAAATTGGAAACTTTGTGTACTGTGTAGGAACCTTTGTGTACTTTGGTGAAACTGTAAAATGATATAACTGCTTGTGGAAAGCAAAATGGTAATTCCTCAAAAAAATTAAGCATTAAACTACCATTTGAGTGAGCATTCCTACTTCTGGGTTTGTACCCAAAAGAATTGAAAGCTGAGTCTCAAACAGATATTTGTACATCCATGTTCATCATAACATTATTTACAGTAGTAGAATGTGAAATAAACCCAAATGCCTGTCAGCAAATGAATGGATAAGCAAAATGCAGTAAATACAGCTGGGTGTGGTGGCACATTATCTGAAATCACAGCTGCTCAGAGACTGAAATAGGTAAAGGAAAGCACCTCCGGGCTCAATCCCTAGTACTACCCCAAAAAATGGTGGTGTATAAATTCCAGTTATCGTTCAGTCTTAAAAAGAAATGAAATTCTTAAACATGCTACAGTGTGGATGGGCCTTCAAGACATTGTACTAAATTAAATAAACCAGGTATTGTCTTGTTCTGCATGTACAAGGTACCTGAAGTAGTCATCTCATAGAGCAGAAGATAGAATTGTAGATTCAAGAATCCAGAGGTGAGGTGCTAGTGTTTAATGGGTGCAGTTTCAGTTCAGAATGGTGAAAATTTCTAGAAACAGATGGTGTAGTGATAGTTGCACAAGGATGTGAATGTGTTCAATGCTGCTAAACTGTATACTTTAGCATGGTTTAAATTTTATATTTCACATATTTTAACACAATTTTTTAAAATGTTTGCACAAAAACATATAATAGTGCAAAGGATGTATGTATCCCCTTAAGCCAGATTTATTATTGTAATATTTTACCCTGCGTTTTAACATTTGTGATTGTGCTTTCATGTGTACTTCATATATGCACACGTGGGCACATTTATTTCTGAATCATTTAAGGGTATATTATATACATCATGAGCTTTTACCTTAAGGACTTCAGGAAAAGTTTTTCTTCTTTGCACTGGGGATTGAACCCAGGGGCATTCAACCACTGAGCCACATCCTCAACCCTATTTTGTATTTTATTTAGAGACAGGGTCTCATCAAGTTGCTTAGTGCCTCGGTTTTGCTGAGTTTAGCTTTGAACTTGCAATCTTCTGCCTTAGCCTCCTGACCTGAGCTGCTGGGATTATAGCACTGTGCCTGGTGTCAGGAAAATTTTGTGAGAATAGATGATATTCTCTTAACTATCATAAATAAGTCTGTGCCAGCTTCATAATTTTTATTAGCACACTAATCTCTCATCCATGCTTCATTGTTGTCATTGTTGTTTTCATATCATCCCAACTCTGCAGTACAGTGTACAGTCTAGAATAATGTATTACATTTACTCGACATATGTCGTTAGCCTTCCTTTGTCTTTTCTTTTTTTGGTACCAGTTGAACCCAGGGGTGCTTAACCATTGAGCCACATCCCCAGCCCTTTTTTGTATATTATTTAGAGACAGGATCTCACCAAGTTGCTTAGGGCCTTGCTAAATTGCTGAGGCTGGCTTTTAACTTGGAATCCTCCTGCCTCAGCCTCCTGATCCACTGGGATTACAGGAGTATGCCACATCATCCAGCCCTTTTTCTTTTATGATAATAATATTACTTAGGACTATAGATTCTTCCTTTGTTTTAAAGATGCTTTCTCATTTTGTTTATCCAGCGTTTCCTAATAATTAGATTGGTGTTATTCAGTCTCAACCAGAAAACTACATAGAAGATGTGTTAATTATCATATATAAAGACTCAGTACAATTTTAATTAAATACATAGTAAAGGGAATCAATGGATGCTGTAGGATTTTCAGAGAATGAAGATAAAAGGTTGGAATAGTCAGGGGATGCATTTGATTTGACTTGATAGACTGAATTGTAGAATCATTTTGCAGTAGCTTAGCTAATATACCTAATACTGTGTTTATTAAGTTTCTATATTAAACAAAGCAAGAGGAAATTACTGATTTCTGTTTTTCGATTTAATTAAATCAAATGTCTTTCCAATGTTCAAATGTCTGCTAATTATTATATAAGATTCTTTGAATGATTTGAATCAGTATAAGGTAACATTGAAGATGTATGACATTATTTTCTTTCTGTTTTTCATCAGATATTAAAGTCAAACTGACAAATTGTATTCTCAACTTTGCCACCATTCTAGAACCTTTTAGCACTCCTTCGTAAGTTGTAGAAAGCTGCTGAAAGGAAAGTACTGTTCCTGCCAGTACTCTGTGTAATGTGTGAACAGTGGTAAATGCTGATTTATCTATTCTCAATGCCATTTTTGCCTTTTCTAGACTATTTTACAAAGAACATTCATTTCATACAGAAGTTATAGACTGCTTTGCAAAATATGATTCGGACCAACATGAAGTTTTAGTAATCTATCTTAGGGGTTTTTTCCCCCTCCATATTAATAAGAACATTGTGGGGCTATGGTTGTGGCTCAACGGTAGAACACTCGCCTAGCATGTGCAAGGCCCTGGATTCCATCCTCAGCACCACATAAAAATAAAATAAAGATATTGTGTCCAACTAAACTAAAAGAAATTAAAAAAAAAAAAAGAACATTAGTTGGGATTTATTCATGGATTAATAGGTAGGAGAGCCTAAGGTATAATTAAGGCCGTTATTATTGTAAAACTTTTTTCTTCCTCTGTACTTAAAAAAAATAATAATTTATTGGACTTTTTTGTATTTTGTTTCTGTAGTTTGAAGAAAACAGGTCTGAAACAAGGTCTTACTCCCAGCCATCTCTGCACACAGTGACTGCCAGATCTTCAAGCCTCAAGTTCAGCTTTGTCCGCCAACCTGTCTGACATGTCGGGACCCGTGCCAAGCAGGGCCAGAGTTTACACAGATGTCAATACACACAGACCCCGAGAGTACTGGGATTATGAGTCACATGTGGTGGAATGGGGGTAATTATTCCTATTTACTTCACTGTCCTCACTCAGAGTACTGAGTCTTGTGGATTCATTGAGTCAGTAAATCTTCCCAACTCTGCTTCTCCAGACCTCAAGGTTGAAGTTCAGCTTGTGATTTCTTTTTTTTTTTTTTTTTTTTTTTTTGAGCTGCAAATTTGGTTCTGTAGTAAAGAAGCAGAGGATTGTTTTGGTAAGGTAACAATTTTGAAGGACTGACTTTAAAAATCATTTTCTATGTTTCCTTTTCTCTCATTTATATATTTTGTACATGAAGGTGGTAGCTATGAGCTTGTGTCTCAAGCTAAGATTATTGCAAACAGGTGAGAATTAGTGCCTGAGAGACTTTGAAAACACAAAACTCTTACATAAAAAGTATTTTTGAGGTCAGTGAATGTTGTCCCATGCTGATACTAAAGGACGGAACAGTTCTCCAGAAAGGTGTCCTTTTTGATGAGAAGCAAAATTAAATCCTTAAACATTTGCCCTTATCATGAGACTAGGCATTTTTAACATGGAATTCAGCCCAGATTCCATTTTGAACAGTTGTAGTCTGCCTGAACAGCTGTGTTTGCCCTTCTGATTCTCTGTGCAGACTCATTTAAATGTTTGCATTTCCTGTCCCAGTGTGGCATTACATTTAATTGATCTGATCATAGTTTTGTGATAAAACTATTTTGACATTCAAGTGCAAAAGAAAGCACGAAAGCTCATAAAGATACAGCTCTGATTACATAGCCTATATAAGTGGATCACAACTGTCCCCTGAATTGTCTGAGGTTGTATTCTTTATAGTGGTTATGCAATGATTCTTAGCAGTAAATACTTTTGTCTCTGCATAAAGAGGCACACTGTGTGCTTTAAAGATATTATCAAGAACCAGAGGTACAATACCAGTAAATGTGTGCCAGACTTCAGACTCTAGGTAATATGAACCACTATTTGCAGATTGAGTGCTTTACATTTAGTTCTGCTTGAAGTGGCACTAAACAGTCCTTTGTCATTTTTTGGCATGGTGCCATTGCTTGCTTGGGTTTGTTTTATATGCCCTCACACAGGAGGAGAGCTTTAATGAGAACTAAGAAAGGTTCCTTCCCCTAGACCTCCAGGATTGTTACATTGTCTGTTGCTCTTAGTACCTTTGTCTTCTCTTTTCACTCACTTGTTTGAGCTTTTTGAGGGAAATGAAAGACTGCTATGGAAAATAATACATTCTAAGAATAAATGAAATTTTGACCTGTTGGTGAAGCCATGTTTTTCATTCTTTACAGCATAGCCTCTAAGTTGGAAGCAAGGGCAGGAAAGGGGTGACATTTCCCTTTTTTTTTTTTTTTTTTTTTTAACCTCTGTTTATGACAATTGACATTGCTTCTTAATGATGGAGTATGAGTCAAAGTAGAGAATGAGACCCCTAACCATGGTTTATGGTCTGCAGTGTGGTTTGTGAACTTTGTAACATGGATTATTCTCCGTGTTTGCCTTGGAGAGCAAGTGGGAAATCAAGCTTATGTATTTAAAGCCACTTAACCTGCAAAGAGGCCCATCTCTAAGAGAAATACTTGTTGAAAACATACGTAACAAATTCTAATTAGAACTAAACATTTGTGGAATGTCAGTAAGGGCATAAGCAGTTTGGGATTTGAAGAAATCATTGAAAGGCTTCATTTTTCAATTTCTGGGATTTGGTGCTCCCATCCCCACTACTGGGCTCTATACTACTGAGCTATATCCCCAGCCTTTTTTTGACACAGGGGTTCTCACTAAATTGCTAAGGCTGGCCTTCACCTTGTGATCCTCCTTCTTCAGCCTCTTGAGGCACTGGAATTACAAGAATGTACCCTGGTGCCAGGCTTTTGCACTCTGTTTTTAAAAATTAGGCCAATTAAAAATATGTGGAGCCTGTTATAGTTGTGCATGCCTGTAATCTCTGGCAACTTAACAAGACCCTGCTTCAAAATAAAAAGCAGTTGGTGCAGTGGTATTGCCTGTTATCCTAGTGGCTCAGAGGGTTGAGGCAGGAGGATCACAAGTTCAAAGCCAGACTAAGCAACTTATCGAGATCCTAAGCAACTTAGTGACACCCTGTCTCTAAATAAAATATTTTAAAAAGGATTGGGGATGTGTGGCTCAGTGGTTAAGTGCCCTGGGTTCAATCCCAGTAGCCTAAATAAGTAAATAGCACTGAAGATGAAGCTCAGTGTAGAGTGCTCATGAGTTCAATCATCAGTACGAAACCAAAATGCAGTGCAACATTTGAAAAATCTTTTCTAACTCCTACTATAATAGAATTTTATAAGTTGACTTGCTGCTTGATAATTTGAACTTTTTAAATCATTGTGACTTTGACTTTTTTTGTCTACAGAAATCAAGATGACTATCAGCTGGTTAGAAAGTTAGGCCGGGGTAAATACAGTGAAGTATTCGAAGCCATCAACATCACAAATAATGAAAAAGTTGTTGTTAAAATTCTCAAGGTGAGTATAAGAGAGAGGATTTTAGGGGTATTTAGAATGTAGGTTTTTAAAAATAATAGTGATGCCTTTTTATAACCTCATTTGAGAGGTTTTTGGAGTGCTTTCACCCCTTTATTTTATTATATTCTCTGAAGTTGATAGAACAGGTAATCCTTGTTTGACAGATAATGACCTGAAGCAAAGAAGTGATTTGATTCAAGTCGTATAGTTATGCTGTGGCAGAGAATGAAAGTAAACACATTGTCTCCTAGGTTTTGCCTAATATTCATTTCCTAAATTTTTAATTACTGTCTATGGTTTTGTTTTCAATAAATAAATCATTACCTCTACTTTAAAAGGGTGAGAGGGCACAAAGGCAGACCTTAAAGAGACAAGCAGAGACATCAATGCATCTAGTCTGGTATAATTTCCTGTGTTGAGGTGATGTGATAGGGACTGATGCAAATTGGGAAGCACATATCCCTTCAGAAGGAGGTCGCTACTTCTCAGTCTTTGTTTTCTTTTTGCAGTACAATTCCATTGTTGCTTAATTTCTGTTTTACAAAAAGAAGCCAGAAACTGTTGTTAATGTATGAATACCTGATTATTTAAATGACTCAAGATTAAAAAAAAAAAAAAAAAAAAACCTGCACAGTCCAGATTTGGCCAATGGGCTACTAATATGCAACTTGTAATTTAGTTATTACTATAGTGTGCACTATTGTTGGGAATTTATTCCATAGTTCCTTACTACAGGTAACCAACTCGGTTACAAGCCAAGCTGTTTCTAATTTACAGCAGATACATTTTTACATTGTCTAAATGGTGTTTTGTTGTTGTTCTAAGCCAAAAGAAATACCTAATGGTTCTGTATGTTAATAGGAACTTTGTTCAAATAAGTGATTGTTATTTCTTTAAATTTTTATGTGTTCTTTTTAGTGACAGTAGTCTATTTTGAACTATTTATACAAGCATGGAGTACATCTTATTCTAATTAGGATAATAAAGTGATTATATTTAACAAGTTGGTGGCCATCAAGAGATTGATACACATTCATTTAAAGAAATAATTATTTTATTCTTATGTAACCATAATTGATTGCTATTGAGATGTATATATTTCACTGCTTCTCAAATATTGGGATCTGTGTGGACACCACCATGCTCATTTCCTGGTCTACACTGACTTTTTGCATAGTACTTGCTTTTATCACAGCAACAACCTGAAAACCCAGCTTCATAAAAATAGGTCCTCAAAAAGGCATACAATACGAACAAATGTTGAAACTACGAACTATCTCAGGCTGGTAATGTACTTACTGTCTTGCTAATATCAAGTGTGATTGATGAATTTCCCTCAAAATTTAAAGTATTCTACTGTGACTCTGGGAATTTGCTAGGGTTCTTCATTACCATTTCAGAACCAGTGTTTAAATATTTATATCTGACATCACATGAAGAAAGAGAAGTAGGCTGGAAATCAGAACACTTGTGCTTTAATCCAAACTCTAATAGCAGTCAACCATTGTAGTTCATTGTGAAAGTGAGATAATTTTGTTTTACCTACCTTTCTTAGGCTTTTTATAGGGATCTGATATGAAAATGTGTATGGTGACTTACTTGGTGCCTGAAATTCTGTTATTGTAAGATGGTGTTCATATGGGAAACTATATGATAGAATGAGAGAATGTTATTTATGTCTTTTTTTTTTTTATTGCTAAGAGTTGCTTTGTGGCCTAAAATATGGTCTATTTTGCAGAAGGTTCCATGAGCTGCTCAGAAGAAAGTGTTTTCAGCAATCTTTGCATGAAATATATGTATTTTTTTTAAAGTTTCTTTTTGTAGTTGTAGATAGATAGCATACCTTTATTTTATTTATTTTTATTCAGTGCTACGGATTGAACCCCAGTGCCTTACACATGCTAGGCAAGTACTCTGCCACTGAGCTACAGCTGCAGCCCCTGTGTATGTATTTTTTAAAATATTTTTTTAGATGTAAATGTACACAATACCCTTATTTATTTTTATGTAGTGCTGAGGATCGAATCTAGTGCCTCACAGTGCAAGGTAGGCACTCTATCACTGAGCCTCAGCCCCTCTTTATATGACTTTTAAGGAGATGATAATACTTATTATATATATTTGAGAGAGAGAGAGAAAGTATACTATACAGTATATAGTTAGGAAAACAGGGCTAAAAATAAATTTCTAAATCACTGTTCAGTCATGACCACCAATGGCTCTCACCTTCCTAGAAAAGATAATTTCTGAATTTCCTCACAGTCTTAAAAGGTAGATGTATAAATGTCCTTCACAAACTATATTTAAAATTTTTAGGACTGGGATGTAGTTCAAATGTAGAGTGCTTATCTAACATGCATAAGGCCATATTTTGATCTCCTCAACTCAGAGTTTTTTTTTTTTCTTAAGAAAAATTTTAGTCTGTCCCTGTTTTATCCAGTAAAAGTTACAGTGATCACATTGAACTGGGGTGTAAGTCACCTACCTGGTCCATATTAAACCAATTTTAGAAGTTAGGATTAAATAAAAGATTTGTAGACCAATAATTGTTGGTTGTTTTTTGTTGTTGTTGTTGTTGTCGTCTTCGTCGTCTTGCCTTAAATCAGCTATTGGGAAATAGTAATGTAGTAGAAAACAGGATTGATGGGTTTGTCTCTGGAGGGGAGAAAATCTCCCAGATAGGCCCACAGATCAAAAAGATCTGATCTGGTGAAGCAAAATGGGAATATTGATCACCTTGCTTCCCAGCCAGCCAGCTAATGTACTGAGTTCTCATAGGAGCAAGGTAAAGCTTTGAGTTGAATTGAATGTGGACTATATAAAAGTGACTATAAAAAAATACTTACTTCTGTTAAGTGTCAAAGGGACATACATATCACAACAACTCTGAGGGAACTATAGTCCTTTTCCACCAATAATAAAAATAAAGTTGAGAAACCTTTAGATGTTTTTCCCAAAGCCATATAGCTACAAAGCTAGGCTTTTAGGACTGTTTCTAAAACCTGCTTGCTTCCTGCTGTACCAGAACTAGAATTTAAGGTTAAAAGAGTTTTATAGTACTGTAGTTCCTGGACCTAGATCATCAACCTGGGAACTATCTAAAAATACATTCCCAGTTTCATCCTCAACATTCTGATTTAGGCCATGTGTGGTGGTGTATGCCTGTAATCCTTGAAATTTAGGAAACTGAGACGGAGGATCCCCGGGTCTAGGCCTGCCTCAGTAATTTAGCAGCACCCTAAGCAACTAGACCTGTCTCGGAATTTAAAAAGCAGGGGGCAATAAGATTTTGAATATAAGTTGAATAAAACATACTTTTAAATATGTCTATTTTTACTTATTTGATGTGACTATTGAACCTTTAAGATTACACATGTGGCTTGCATCATATTTTTCTTGAGCCAGCATTGTTTTAGACTCTTCAGATAAGGCTAAACATGTATTTTCTGTGTTATGCCCAACCATGTTCTGAGATCTTTTCAGATAACCTCATTTGATTCTTGCTGGGTCCTCTTTTTACATGTAATGAAAGTCTTAAAGTAAGTTAAGAAATTTGCCCAAGGGTACACATCCAGCAGGAATGGAGATGGGGCTGGCACCGATGGCAGGCATGACTATGAAGCCCACACTTGACCCACAGGTTATGCTGCACAGAAACAGTTTGGCTGTCCTTGCTGTTGCTCCTGTTTTCTTCACATAGGGTCACACACTTAGAGGAAGGAATGAAGAGAATCAGTATTTCATCCTAGAGGATAAGAAGTGTTTTTACAGTATACTTTAGGATTACCAGCCATTTAAACTGCTAGTGTGTAAGGTTTTAAAGACTGTCAATTGAAATTAAATGCTAATTCTGTGGAAATTAGCATTTAATTCTTTGGAGTGGAAATCTTTTCCCCTTTAATTCAACTTTTATAAGTACCTGCAGAGTGCCTGGCACAGTGGTAGGAGAAGGGGATTCAGAGACGTGTCTGACACATTTCCTTCCTTCAAGGAGCTCATAAGTAAGCCATTTATGTATTATCCTACCTGTTAAAATACTCTGAAATAATTGTTTTTGCTGATATACGTTTACCCTTTCAGCCAGTAAAAAAGAAGAAAATTAAGCGAGAAATAAAGATTTTGGAGAATTTGAGAGGCGGTCCCAACATCATCACACTGGCAGACATTGTAAAAGACCCTGTGGTGAGTATAGTAGGTGTTAGCAAGGCCCCCTGGGGCTGAGGTGGTCTTGGAACTGGAGCACAACTTGCCTCTTTCTATTCTCCCTTTCACCATTCAGTCTGGCATTATAAGTGCTTAATCAGATATACCATTTAACTAGCTTAGGTCTTTCTTTCAAAGAGACCTCCACCCACAGACTATTTCTTATTCTTCTAGGCTAAGAGACTGATAGCACTGGAAACTGAAATGTGTTAATCCATTTTGCAAACTCAGGTCCGATGCCGATGGGCGATGGGCGCAATGTCGGGCTGCCTAGAGCCTGGTGAGACTTCAGCTCCATGTCTTCTGTTTGAAATCCATCCCAAAAAATGACCTAAGTGTGGTGACGATCAGAGTGGGGGGGCTTGTAGCAATAAAGGGTTCCTTACTTCTGAGGCAAGGACTGCCAAATTCACCACACAGCATCCACAAACTTTGTGCCCACAGAATCTGCCAAGGCTATTACTAATGTGTGTTTTTTTTTCTCTCCCCTAGTCACGAACCCCTGCCTTGGTTTTTGAACACGTAAACAACACAGACTTCAAGGTATAACATATAGCCAACCATTTTAAGCTGTTGGGTTTTTAGACCACATGGAAAACCTTTTTGGGGGTGATGGTTAAAAGCACTTGCTTCTTAGTGGTTTTAAATCAGTTTTTCATCCTTATGATGCAAAATGTTTAAGACTTTAAAAAAAAATTCTTATATGATTAATACCCACTTTGCATATTTTGCCCTTTTATAATGACCCCTGTGTTTTGATCATCACTGGGATTCCTCAGAAACTTTGGGATTTCCTTTCCCCCAAGTGGTACTGGTGATTAAGCCCAGAGCCTCAAATCCCTAGATAAGTGCCCTATCACTGAGCTACACCCCCAGCCCCTTGGGCCATAAATCTTAAGAGGTGAGAAATAAAGAAGGGTGTAGTCAAATTCTATCTCTACAACAATGTCTGAATCCTAGCTCATCCAGAGACTTACTTGTTTCACAGTTCTTAATTCCACTACAACGGAAAATGTAGGTACTCTATTACAGTACAAGTTGTAAGGGTATTTGACCTGTCCTTGTACCAGTCATATGAAGACTGTTATTAATAAATGTGTGCGTTTTATTGAGAAGGAGAAAAAAGAAGAGGAACTATTTTAGAATCAGAACAATAACTTCAATATAAACTTTGTCAGAGAATATCACTAACCATTTAAAGATGTACATGTAAAAATTCTGCAACCTTTTGGAGACTGAGAAGATTATATACAGCTGTTTGAATTTATTTTCAGCTTGGGACAGGAATAGTTCTTTTAAATTGGCTTAACTGGTTTGGCATTGTTCCATCTGTATGCCCACTAGTGATTTGTAGTGCTGACTGTGTAAGTCAAAGATGAGTTATTTCCCTACTAAAGAAGTTCTGTCTTTGCCAAAATGCCTTTTATAAAGGAGGTCTGAAGGTAAAGGAAAAACAAATTAAATTGTAAACATGCATTAGTATAGTAGATTTAGCTTGAGCAATATATTTAAGTAAGTAATTCTTCACTTTTACATGTAGAGATGAAGACCCAAATTCTCTTTAAGTGAATGTTATGTTGGAGATGTAGAAAGCAATGAACAGACAGATCTAAGAACAGTGGCAAAGGAACCAAGTCTTAGTTTGAATTACAATGAGTGAGAGTGAGAAATTACTTTCTTCTTAGCATTATTTTGTGGCTCAAATATTGCATTTGTCTTTGACAGCAATTGTACCAGACGTTAACAGACTATGATATTCGATTTTACATGTATGAGATTCTGAAGGTAAGGATCCTTGGATGTCAGATATCTTTTTAATTTGAATTGGTCTTACCTTTGTAAAATAGTCCCACTGATGGTAGAAAAGCCAGTGAATAAACTTTGTGAAGTGTTTTGGAAAACATATAAGTGGGTTTGTTCATTTGTATTTTTTCAGTACTGGGGATTAAATTTGGGGCCTTGTAAGCACTCTACTGCTGACCTACATCCCTAGCCCTTTTTATTTTGTGACAGGATCTCACCAAGTTGCCCAGGCTGGCCTTGAATTTTACTTTCCTTGCTCAGTCTCTTAAGCAACTGGGATTATAGGTGTGCACCACTGGACCCTGCACATTCAAGTTTTCAACAGCTAATGGTATTAAAATCTTTAGACTTTTGTAAGGGTTGTGGGGATAGGGTCTAATAGGAATATAACTTAGAATCCTTTGAAAGAGATGTTTGTAAGAGCTGAGGGTGAAACAGTTGATGTGATAGCTTCTGCTTTACTTTTATTTCACTTATGATTCAACAAGTAAAACAGCAAATGTTAACTGAGCCTCAGAGGGTCATTGTCCTCAGGATTATATAAAGCTCTGTTTAGGGATTGGTGATTGAGAGTGAACTTTGATTTCTAAAGTGGGATCATCAAATATCTTGCTCTATCAATTTTATAGAGGAGAGAGTTGCTAAGACTTGGCTAAGGTTTCTTATTAAACAGGGTTAACATCAAGCCTTTGGAGATATTTGATCTGTCCATTGGCCCATGGAGTCCTATGGCAAGTAAGGCTTCAGAAAGTTATGAATATGCTTGCCTAGTCCTGAGAATTGTGGGAATCCAAGTTGCCCTTAAGTTAGGACAAGAACTTGGGTGAGGATCACAAGTTCAAAGCCAGCCATAACTAAACAAGGCCCTCAGCTCAAAAAGGTCCAGGGATGTAACTCAGTGGTAAAGCGCCCCTGGGTTTAATCCCTAGTACCAACCCCACCCCCCACCCCCACCCCCCGCAAAAAAAAGAAAAGAACTTGGGTAATGATATCAGTAGACTAAAAGACCAGAATTAATGAACCCCAAAGATTATTCAGTTCATCTTAATTTGGGGGTAGGAAACTTTTCAGATGGGATTGGATGACCTAGATCATGGGTTTGCAAAATTCATTAAAAGGCTGAATGGTAAATATTTAGAATTTATGAGTTAATGGGGTCTTTGTCACACCATTTGGCTCTGTACTTACGAACATAAAAGCAGTCATGGGGCTGAGGTTGTGGCTCAGTGGTAGAGTGCTCACCTAGCATGCATGAGGCCCTGGGTTCCATCCTCATAAATGTAAACTAAAGATATTGTGTCCACCTAAAACTTAAGAATAAATATTTTTTTAAAAAAAGAAAAAAAATAGTCATGCAAACAAATAGATGTGACTTTGTGCCATACCATATTATTCACAAAAACGGACAACAATCCAGATTTGGTCCATAGGCCTTGGTATTCCAATCTCTATTGTGAACTCTTAGCTGCTAAACATGTATTCTTCTTCAGATGTAAGGTTTACATATAGGCTGGTTTTCTTTTGTGAGGCCTATGTTTATGGAAATAATCTAGATTTTGGATAAGAGGTAAAATTGGAAGTGGTGCAACTGGTATATACTTTTGGGTCTTTCTGAATAGAAAGGTAGTTGAAACAACTCTGTAAAGAACAGAACTTGAGGGATGAGGTTGTGGCTCAGCTGTAGAGTGCTTGCCTAGCACGTGCAAGGTCCTGGGTTCAATCCTCAGCACCACATAAAAATAAAGGTAATAATAATAAAAAAAAAAGAACAGAACTTGAAGTTTAAAGACCTGAGTTTGCTTGACTATGGAATCCTGGGAAAAGTCTGTGAAAAATAGGTGTAGAAAAAAAAAAATAGCTGTAGAAGTGATTGTCCTAATCCTGATTCCTAGGGGTGTCTCCAGAGGATAGGAGGAAAATTTAGTTGGAGAAAAAAAAAATTAAAGAACTGTATTTTTTAAAAAATGACTTTAAAGAAATCTGACTTTTATCTGCTCCTCCCACAGGCCCTGGATTATTGTCACAGCATGGGAATTATGCATAGAGATGTGAAGCCCCATAATGTCATGATTGATCATGAGCACAGAAAGGTAAAGAGATAAATAGATTTTATTATCCGCATGATGGAATCTTCAACACTTTATCCCTAGTATCTGTTATGGTTACAGGTGCTTGTTTTTGATAAATATTTGGTAACTGACTAGATTAATTAAATCACCATTTTTAAACCATTGCCTAGGAATACTGTCAAGGAAACAGATGAGTATAGTGGACAAAATATTTGTCTAGACCAGGAAACTTTGTTTCTAGTCTTTCTTATTGAATAATTTGTTTCTGAGAAACCCTTTTCTCATTTGCCTTCTTTTTTTTTTTTACCTGTGAAATGAGTGTAATGGGGTTGGAGATGTGGCTCAAGCGGTAATGCGCTCGCCTGGCATGCGCAGGGCCCTGGGTTCGATCCTCAGCACCACATAAAAGATGTTGTGTCTACTGAAAACTGAAAAATAAATATTAAAAAGAAAATGTAATGAGTGTAATGATTGCCTTGTACACCATTAAGTTAAATGTGAGAATTTAAAGTACATAACTGTGGAGTGGCTGAAATATTTAAAAAATGCTAGTTTGGTTAATAAGCATCCGAGGCCTCACCCCTAACATTGCTTTACATGGGAAGTGTAACGGCCACATTTTTTGAGGTGACCAAAAATTAAGGAGTAATGAATGTTGCTTAAAAGGGTTAAGAGAAGCTTTCGTTGGAAAGATGACATCTTAGTAAACACTGGAAGAATCCCTGCCATGCTGTCTCAGGGGAAGTATGTTTCAGATAAAGGAAATAGCAAACACAAAAGCCCTGAGGCAAGAATGTGCCTGCCTGAACATTAAGAGGAAGAACTTACTTAAACTGTTTTCCCCCAGAGATCACTTCTATAACCCCCAAAAGCGTGAGGATTTGTTCCCACCAGTAAGCCAGTAATGAATTCTACTGCAGACAACATCTGGACGTTCTCTAATTTGATTCATTTCTGACCTGAAGATAACATTAGATTCCAAGATTGCCCTCTTCCCTTTTTTAGCTACTAATCGCAAGCCCCAGGTTGTTTAATATTTTGCTTCTGACTAACTGGCTTTAACTTGGACTTCCCACAACCCCTTTCTCAGAACTAGGGGAAGCACATTTACTGGTTTATTATAAAGGATATTACAGAAATAATAGGTGCACAGGGCAAGGCATGTGTGAAGGGGTGCAGCTTCCATGCAATCTCCAGGCACACCACCGTCTCGGAACCTCCCCATGTTCAGCTGTTGAGGTTCTCTGAACCCTGACCTTTTGGACTTTTCATGGAGACTTTATTGCATAAGTGTGATTATAACATGGACAACTATATAGCAAAGTGATTGGACAGAAAGAGTATGGTCTAATGCTAATAGACTAAGAGGAGAAACTCATCAAATCCTGTCTGTTTGGATTCTTCTTGGCCTTTCTGTACAGTATTCCTCCTAGAAATGGCATAGGACCTCTTCTGAAATAGTGGTCTTAGGGTTAGGGTTTCGGTTAGTGTTTAACAACTCTTTCTCAGAACTCTTGCAATGTGGCCAGCTCAAACAGGTTTTCAGTTCTGTGATTCACCTTAAGAGAAATTCAGTTCTGTGGTCTTCATTGAGGAGAAAAAGGTATAAGAAGAAGGAAAGCAGCAAGAAATCTTGCTTTCTAAGTCCCACAGCATTAATTGTCTTACCTGTATTGCTCTGAAACTGCTTCAGGAACCAAGGACAAAAGGCCAGCAAAAGAGATACTCCTCATTCTAGTTATTTAAGGAATAGATATTATGGAAATCATGAGCAAGGAACTATGGAAGAAAACAAGCTTGTGTGTGTGTGTGTACATACACATATATATATGTATGCACATGTATGTATGATAATGTCACAGCCTCACATGTTAGAACAGCAATAAGGATGGAACTAGGATAAAATGGAGAAAAGAGGGAAATGAGATCAGAGCTAAAGAGAATCAAGTTATGCACATCTTAAGAGGTAATTGTCAGTCCCTGTCTCTGAAAATGGAGAACTTTTTCAAGGTCTGAGCAGAATATTGATATATTCTCACTTGCGTTTTAATGTTCATTGTACATGTATTAGAACAGCTAAAATTTTAAAAAGCTGGCAAGGTTGTGAAGAAACTTGATACCTTGCTGTTGGAAATACAAAATTTGGCATGTTTGTAGTTTGTCACTTTCTTAAACTAAATATCTGCATACCATATAATCCAACTGTGTCATTTATCTCAAAGAAAAAACTTGGGTCCACACAAAAACCAATATACATAAAATGTAGCTTTATTTGTGGTAGCTCAGAATTGAGGGAAAAAAACATGCTTCCATGGGTGCATCTCAAAAAGTTACATGCTAATTCTAAAAATGAAAGAACCAAGGAGATTGAGAACCCAGGTTACTAGGAATTGACATCACGTGAAACATCTCCGTGGTGATGGAATACTTCTGTATCTTTTGGTGAAAGTGATGTGATTAAAATTGTATAGAACTGCACACATGTGCACACATGCACCTCCATGAGTGCATTTAAGACTTATGAATTATTCCAGTATCAATTTCCTGCTTTTGCTATTGTACTTTAGGTGTGTGTGATGTTGCTATTGAGAGAAACCCATTGAGGGAACACAGATTTGCTACTATTTTTGCATCCTCCTGTGGAACTCTAATTGTTCTAAAATAAACAGTTTTACAAGAAATGTTCTGGTTGCTGTGTAGATGATAGAAGGCAACAGTAAATGCAGGGATATTACTTAGGAAAAGGGGCAAATGCAGTAAATCAGACAAGATGGTGGTAGAATGGATTGAGGAGGTAATGGTAATGGTCAAAATATGGCACAACAGCAGGACTTGTTGACAGATTAAATAGGAGGTTTGAGGGAAACAGAAGTCTAAGGCGAATCTTAAAATTGGCCTGAATGGCAGGTTGCTTGAAGTCATCTTTTACTGAGAAGGAAACTGAATGGAGTTGGTTTTCAAGGGAATAATCAGGTTTAGATTTGAGATGTATACAATGACTTACTCCAGAGCAGTCAGTCATTTTCCCTCAAGGTGTGCTGCTCACGCCAGAGTATGGTCATGCTTTGCCTATGGTCAAATAGGGTTATCTCTTGTCTCTACTTGTCCTTTTTCTACTTTTGGGACACATTTTGGTAAAAGTTTTATTTATATATGTGACTTGTGTAAAACTTCATTCACTCAGCAAGTATTTACTCAGTTTTTTTCCTCCTGTGTACCAGGTATTGCGTTAAATTCTAAAAATTTCGAAGGTAACTAAAATAGTTTTAACTAACTCAAGGAGTTGACAGTCCATATTTAAAATGAAATGTGGAAAACAGACAATAAAGAGTTAAAGAAGTATACCTAAGGTTCAGGGAACTAAAGGCAGTGGTTTCTTCTACTTGGGTGATTAGAAAAGACTTCATTGAGGATACTTAAGTATCCCAAAAGAAAATATTCACTAGTAAGTTGAATAGCAATAATTTAGTCCAATGAGATGGGCTGGGGATAAAGTTTAGGGATAGAGTACTATACCATGTGCCAGGCCCCACCCAGTAACACAAAAAGAAAGAAATTCGGAGAGACATAAAATTAGAGTGTCTTCATAAAGTAGATCATGGGAAAAGCTGAATGTCAAGCTAAGTTTAATTATTATAAAAGCTAATAAAGGAGTTTCAGTAAAGAGTGACGTAGGTGATTTTTTAAATAGAATACTCTAGTGGCCCAATGGAAATAGCTTAGAGGAAGATAAAGTTGCTCATGGTTTATTCTCTCTCTTTCCTTTCAGCTAAGGCTAATAGACTGGGGTTTAGCTGAGTTTTACCATCCTGGCCAAGAATATAATGTCAGAGTTGCTTCCCGATACTTCAAAGGTCCCGAGCTACTTGTAGACTATCAGGTGAGAAGAGAAGGGCAAGTACAATTTTGGTCCTGTGTTATTTTGCACATAATTTACAAATTACATCACTTTGAGCCTTTGAATAAGCCATTTATGTAAATCCATAGCAGTCACTTTTATGTGAAATGTAACATGAATCACTTTATTTCTCATAATTTGTGTTGCTTTTGTTCTCATAATGTTGGTAGAATATCAATAGGTCTGTATGATCCTAAATTAAGGGAAAGTATATCCAAAATATTTTTTCTAGTCAGAAATTTCAAAACTTTTGAAAATTATAAGCGAGGTTTAACCAATCTTAAGAGTAAACTTAAAAATGTTTCCTTTGCCTCTCCTAACTTGCACCCTGAATATAAAGATACACACACACACACACACACACACACACACACACACACACACACACACAAAGGTAGTGGGGCGATACCTAAATTTACCACGTTCTAAAAATCTGAAAATTCTTTGAGGTACTTTTCACGGTCATTCTTCCTAGGTTATTATCAGATGCATTGAAGAGTTTCAGACTCTGGGAGTGGGGATGTAGCCCAGTACTAGAGTGTTTGTCTTACATACACAAGATTCTGAGTTCAATCCGCAGTGCTGTTTAAAGTGGGGGTAGAGGATTTCATAAACCAGGGATTTTCTTATATAAGTTTTTTTTAAAAAGCAATTTAAAGTAGTATGTGCACATTGTTATAAAATTGCATGAATGCATAAAAAGAAAAGATAATATGCCTCTGGTTTTTCTCAGAGGAATTTTTTTTTTTTTAATAATAGACAATTTTCTGCTTTAAAGTCAAAAGCCTGGGCATTCACATATGATAACAATTACTTTGTTTTAATGCAGATGTACGATTATAGTTTGGATATGTGGAGCTTGGGTTGTATGCTGGCAAGTATGATCTTCCGGAAGGAGCCATTTTTCCATGGACATGACAATTATGATCAGGTGATATACATTGTTCCCATTAAAAAACTTATGTAGTGATGACCAGACCTGCATCCTCGTTAGAAACCTCAGTGGACTTGTCTAAAATACAGATGCTTAGCCCTCTATCCTATCTCTGAGGATAGAGAAAAGTTTTCAATTTACTGCTTATTCAGTCAACATGACATTCATCTTCAAGTTGATACTTGGTAGCCACCAACTTAGCTTTTTGAAATCAGACAGTCTTTTTTTCTCTTCCGTCTTTTTAGTTTGCAGTACTTGTTTTATTGTGAAATATACATATGAATATTAAGCATGTGTATATTTCAAAGAATTATATTAAACCAATCATGCAACTGTTATTCAAATTAAAAAGTGTACATTACCATAGAATCTCCTACTGTAAGCTTTCATTAGAGTTGGAAATATTCTCTCTTATATGTTGGTTTATATGTAATATTTCTA
Source organism: Ictidomys tridecemlineatus (assembly GCF_052094955.1). Lineage (NCBI taxonomy): Eukaryota > Metazoa > Chordata > Mammalia > Rodentia > Sciuridae > Ictidomys > Ictidomys tridecemlineatus. The sequence goes on from NC_135481.1 coordinate 174,972,778, forward strand.
TAGTCCATTTCTTTATATGGATTGAGTTGATACATATCAGTAGAAATAGAGATGGTGTTTTTTAGACTAACTCCACTTTCCCCTTGAAGATCAAGGGGCCATTTCATTCATGAGGAGCTAGCATAATTCTAGCACCTTGTGGAAGGTACTGTTGCCTTGTTCCCATTGAGTATTCATTTCTAATGAATAATAGAATATAACCTGACAAAGGCAGTAACTGTCAGGTGCCACGTAGGACTCAGTCTTTATCAAGTAGTTCATAGAGCATCTGTAAGAGAATTAAACAGATAAGGAAATTAATTAGAGCTGTAACTGTCAGAGTACCAAGGTACAAAGACAGTGGTGGAGAGTATTCTTCATGTGCAAGGTCAGCTTCCCAATCTTCAGTTGGGTTGGCAGGGTGAGGGGTGCAGTTCCAGTAGGGGAACATTTCAAGGGGAAAGTTAAAAAGCAGTTTTTTCTAACATTTTCACATTGAGTTGATTTGAGAATTTTATGTCAATTCATTCCTGCTGCACACAAATTTGAACCACAAACTATTAGGAGGTAACATTCATACCTATAGGCATATTGGTCCCTTTCTGTTAATTTGATTGTGGTTGTTGATTTAATCATGTAATGTACTTGTGGTTTGGGTTTTTGTCTTTCTTTAATACTAGTTGGTGAGGATAGCCAAGGTTCTGGGGACAGAAGATTTATATGACTATATTGACAAATACAACATTGAATTAGATCCACGTTTCAATGATATCTTGGGCAGGTAAGTCCATAAAATCTGTGCATCTCTGACATAATTGCTTAGGTTTGAGCTGACGCTTTGGATTCTTGAAATAGTTCTGTTGGTTTTGCCAGCAATGCTAGAGTGCCCACGTTCTGGTGCTGCAGGATGCTGCATTGAACAGGCTTGTAAAGCATTGGGTTGAATGACTATTTCTCACATTCACTTAGAGGATTTTAAGTATGAGGATTGTAATAAGAGAATTCCTGTGAAATTAATGAAACGGGTTTTAGAGTAAGGGTTACAGTTGAGGCACAAATCAGAATCTCTCTTGATTTAGGTTTTAACAGAAATTTGTGGACTTTCCTAATGCAAGGGCTTCCGCTCGCCAAGTGGCAAAGTTGTCGGGGATGTGTGTGGGAACAGGAAAGAGGTCTAGTTAGCTCAGCCTCCTGCCCTCATTACTGCAAGGAACATTCACAACATCCTATAAAATAACCTGAATTCATGGATCTTAAAATTGGAGGACTCGGATTTCTCTTTTTTGTAATTCTCCTACTTTCAGCCTCCAATTAGCTTTGTCATCTTCTCACCCCACCCCACCCCTACTGTGGTAGAGTGGTACAAGACTGCTATCTTGAATTTTGCCTTTCTTTTCTGTTGGCTGAGGAAGATGTAGCAATGAAATATTGGGCTTATTTATCCCTGTGATCCATTTCTCATTCCCCTTTTGTCCTTGTAGACACTCTCGTAAGCGATGGGAACGCTTTGTACATAGTGAAAACCAGCACCTTGTCAGCCCTGAGGCCTTGGATTTTTTGGACAAGCTGCTGCGGTATGACCACCAGTCACGGCTCACTGCAAGAGAGGCCATGGAACATCCCTATTTCTGTGAGTCTTAACTGCACACAGCCTGTGGAGGCTCTCCCATCACTTCCCAGCAGAATGTGAGAAGTGAGGCAGAATGTATGCTGTGAAGAAAGCTCTGCTCCCTTGGTCCCTTTGGAGAGAGCTGCAGTCTAGCTCCTGTTAGCTCCCTGCAAGTTACTTGGCCCACATTGAGCCTCGGTATCTTCAAGTGGACATTGATAGCAACCATTGTGCAAATTTAGGGGGAGGTTTCAAATCTATAAATTTACTGTTTAGAGGGTGGTCTGGAATAGTTGAATTAGAAATGAACAGTACTACATCTGTCCTTTCTCTGGTAATCATTTGTTGGGGAGACCCAGTAAGGCTTATAATATTATAGGTAGACTTTGATTTATGTTTATGACTATAGCTAATTGTGCTATCCTGGATTAAATGCTGCTACAGTGACAGGATTGTTCCCTGAGGAGTGTTGTCTTGATCAAATTAGACTGTATTTGTTTCCATTAAGCCCCAACTTCATGACTACCAACTTAACATCTTAAGTTAGCGCTATTATGGTAATTACCTTAACTTCCTACGATTTGGTTTCAGAGTTTACCTTTGTCACCATTGGACAGAAAAGGTATTTCTGCTTTAAGCTACTTGTCTTAATTTATGGTGAAGGCAATTACTACCTTAAGTTCCAGGAATAATATGGAGTAAGATAAAATGCAAAGTTTGAAGGTGGCTACTATAAGGCCCCCCAAGGCAGGTTAGTTTAGCCTTCAAACAAAACAGAGCCTAACCTTTTGTCTCTTTTCTAGACACTGTTGTAAAGGACCAGGCTCGAATGGGTTCATCTAACATGCCAGGGGGCAGTACACCTGTCAGCAGCGCCAATATGATGTCAGGTCAGTTTGTTGGTATATTCCCATTTAAAATGTAGAAGTCTATTACTGTTAGTTTCATGCCTTCTTTGGGCCTGATTTTTTATGTATCTTCTCTGTGGGATGTCCTTGATGACAGACCGGCCCATGTGGCTTTTCCCATCAGGTCTCAAGGTGCATTTTATACTTAAATTTACTTTAGTGACACTCTCTTGACTATGGAGTGTAATTCATACAAAAAATGTACAATTATTCAAAAGTATCTATAGGCCCATACCCTAAGAATTATGCATTCAGATAACATCCAAGTGGATACACTGGTGATTATAAGGCATTTACTCATATATCCTCAAATGATTGCTGTATTCTTTGTACTGGGGACCAGTGATACCCAGGGCCACATGCATGTGAGGTAAGCATTGTATCACTGAGCTACATTCCCCAGCCATTTCATTTTGGTTTTTTTGTTTTGTTTTGTTTTGTTTGTTTTGTTTTATTTTGTTTTTCCTGGTGCTGGGAATTGAACCCAGGAGCACTTTACCACCAAGCAACATCCTTGGCCCTTTTTTTTATCCTGAGAGTCTCAGTAAGTTGCTAAGGCTGGCCTCAAATTGCAAACTTCTGATCTCAGTTTTCTAAGTATCTGGGATTATAGATGGGTGCCACTGTGCCTGTCTCAATTCTTTTTTTTTTTTTTTTTAAAGAACTAGCTGTCGTTTATTTTTTATGCTCTTAAAGTATTTTACCTATGTGCACAATAATGTACAGCCGAGATTACTTACTTGAAAACAGTTATCAGTAGGGAACTGGTTAAATCAGTTATGGGGCATCTGTTCAGTGGGATATCATGTGGCTATAGAAAAGAATGAGTAAGTGTTTCATGTTCTGTTAGAGATCTGATTCCAAGATAATGGGTAAAAAATTGACCGGGAGGGAGCCTTCATTAAAGAAAAGAGTCTAGGAAAAACTAGTGACTGCTGTTGCCGTGCTTGGTATCTCTGACTCACTGTTAGCTGTTTTCTTTCAGGGATTTCTTCAGTGCCAACCCCATCGCCCCTTGGACCTCTGGCAGGCTCACCAGTGATTGCTGCTGCCAACCCCCTGGGGATGCCTGTTCCAGCTGCCGCTGGTGCTCAGCAGTAATGGCCCCATCTGTCTACTGATGCCTGAGCAGAGGTGGGGAAGTCCACCTTCTCCTTGATGCAGCTTGCGCCTGGCGGGGAGGGGTGAACACTTCAGAAGCACCGTGTCTGAACCGTTGCTTGTGGATTTATAGTAGTTCAGTCATAAAAAAAAAAAATTATAATAGGCTGATTTTCTTTTTCTTTTTTTTTTTCTTTTACTTTTTTTTTTCTTTTTTCTTTTTTGTTTTAACTCGAACTTTTCATAACTCAGGGGATTCCCTGAAAAATTACCTACAGGTGGAATATTTCACGGACAGATTTTTTTTCTCCCCTTCCAAATTCAGTTCCTCATGACTAAAGAACAAAGATAAACCAGCCTCAATCCCAGCTGCTGCATTTGGGCGGAGATTTCTTCCCATTCCCACTGTTGCTTCCCCCATCTTCCTACACTTTGGGGGGTTGTATCTCACGCTCTTCTCCAGAGATTACAAAAAACGTAACTTCTCAGGAGGCAGGAAGGAAGAGAGGCAGGGCAGACCCAATCTAAGAGCAATGTACTGCTGGTCACTTACATCACTTTACTCCAGAAGTGCTTCAGTGTGGTTATCCTGGCGACTCTAGTGGAAGCGTGTCTTACTTATGTTGAGATGTTGAATATCTACACAAAGTGCAGACAGATCCTAAAAACTTCTGTTTAGTATGAATCATGTCTTACTGACCTAACCTTAAATCCAGCTCACTTATAATTTTAGTTTTAGTTTAGTTTAAAATTGTGATACCTTCCCTCCCGGGCTCCTTCCTACCTTGATCTTTTCCCCTTTCACCTCCCAACATTCTGTGCTCAATAGCTGGTAGGAGGGAGAAGGCAAAAATCTTTTCATTTTCTTTGACTTGGCCATGTTGAAGTCACTTGGTTACTGGGCATAACTTACTGCTTTTCTCAAAAGAAACATTTTCTATGTAGGTTTCATGATAGCAGCTCTGAGAGCTAATGGGCGGTGAGGCCATGCTGAGTTTCATTTTAAGCTTTCTACCTTCTTTTCCTCCTACCCTCCCTTCCTTTACATGCCATCCAGTGAGAAGACCTGTTCCTCGGTCTTATAAATATATCTAAAAGGCAGGAGCAGAGCCACTATTTCCAGTGAAACAGAAATGGTAGACCTGTAATCGTGGGCCACTATCAACTTTGTTACAGCCCTGCCACCCCTTGCTGTGTGTATATATATAATACTTTGTCCTTCATATGTGAAAGATCCAGTGTTGGAATTCTTTGGTGTAAATAAACGTTTGGTTTTATTTATCAAGGTTAGATTTAAGTTCCCTGTGTAAAGGTCTCGCTGGGTGGGTGTTTCACATTCACATCTGAGGGGCCTGCAGCCCTGTACCATGGAGGCTTCCCAAAGCCCCGGTTTTTATACACCCCTTGTTTGACCCATGGTACTGGGCAGGGCAGAGAGGCCTTAAAAAAGCACCACAAGCCAAAGCGTCTCTGGGGATTAAGGATCCTTTGCCATAAAACTCATTTTGTGTCAGCAGTGCAGGGATTGGGGATGGGAAAAGTCGCCAGTTTTTGTGTGTTTGTGTGTGTGTATAAAGTGGACTTTCCACTGTACTCCAACCACCTAAGTTTATCAGGTGCTTCACTAAGGAAGCCTAGTTTTTTAAGCACAATAGCAAAACCATCAGCTCTGTATTTTCTCCTGTTATTTCATTACAGTAGCTGCTTATGGGGACTAGGAAAAAATTCTTCCAACGTATTTTAAGGCCTAAAATCTTAGTTCCCCATTCTCCTACCTTATAGATTCACGAGCCTTTCTCACCTGGGCATCATAAATAAGCAGTTGTTTAGGGAGTTGACTTTAATGAACTTATCTAACTTTGTAATCCATCTTGGTTTTAGTAACTTTATCAAGATGGTGGCTTTGGGGAATATAATGGTAAACTCTAGAGGAAGCCGATGCCTCCTTTTATAATGCTTCTCAACTGTAGGGAGAGCTGAAGGGAAAACATTCTGACTGTGACAGGATGATTTTCTTCCTTGTAGCCACTTACAGTGATTATTTATTGTACTTGACCCTTTGATGCCCTAGAATGCTGTGAGGGTTACCATGTTGAACTTGTGCAGAAGCTAAAAAGCACCAGATGTGCCAGAGATGCAATTTGTGATTACGTTTGCACTGGATTGTGCTTGAACGGGACGCTTATGATTAATGAATTTTTTTCTTTTGAGGTGGGGGAGGAGGGTTGGAAATCAAGGCTTCACACCCCAGTCTTGTAGCTCAGAAATCTAGTTGTAGCTGAGATTGATGTGGAGAGCTACAGACAGTGGACCTCCTCATACCTCTCAGATCTTGTGAAAACTGAAGGTGACTGCAGAGGACTCTGAAGTGCCACCAAGAGCCTTTTAAAATACATAAATGTTTTTTAAAATGCCTCTTAAAGAGTCATTGCAGAAGCATGGAGAGAGTTGTTTTTTTTTTTTTAAAGACCCATTTGGGTGGGTGGGTGGGGCAAGGGTTTACAGAGTAACAACTTCTGTGTTGTTGTAAATTACCTCATCTGCATACCTTGTACTGGGACACTATTTCTCAGCACTACCTGTGTCTGCATTGCTTAGATGGCAGGAAACGGAATGCCAATATAGAATGGCTATGTTGGCAGTTACTCTGAAAGGGTTTTAACATTTTTTAACCTTGTTTGAAGTGGTCTCTTCACCCCCACCTTTTTAAGTTTAAAGTCAGAAGTCCTCCCTCACTTTGATTTATTGGTTGTAATTGTATTGTAATTGGTATAACTAAATTATAACTGTGCTGGGAAGAAGTTGTGCCATGAAGGTCTTTAATTTTTTTTTTTTTAAATAAAAACATTTAAATAAATGAAATGTCCCTGCAGCCTGAGCAATATGCTTCTCCACCCGACACCGTGTGTGCTTAGATAGCTTTCACTTGGTTTAAATTTAGTATTGGGTTGATGGAGATGACAAGTGGAATTGAGATTGGTTGATAAGCTTGGCAGTCTGGGAGTTTTTGACCTCAGGGTACCATGAATGGAAAATGATGTTGTTGCCAAACAAGACTGTTCAGTCCTCCCCTCCTCACATACTTGGTTACTAGGCAAACCACTTCACTTCTGAGTTAGTTTCATCTATTAAATGGAGCCTCTGATGCCTTGGAATTTAGTGACAGTATATGCCAAGTGTCTGGCACCTGTTAGGCCCTCATAAACCTTATTCCTCTGGCCCTTTGCTATGGAGTATTAGTCCTTGGTCTTGACTTGAACTGTAATTCCCAGTACAATCTCTGGCAAAGGCCCTTCCTTAGTACCTCTGTGTGTATTTAAGCTAGGGGAGACTGAGGTGTCTTCTGAGATCTTTTTCAGCTCTGACACTAGTTTTACAAAGTTTAGCACTTAAATACAAAGGCTTGTTTTAGCAGAAAAGACCAGTAAGTGGCATAAGTCCTTTGAAGGGTCATCTTTGCAGATAGTCCAGCCCTGGAGGCCACTTGTTAAGTCTTGGGGACCTGGATTGAGTGTGTGCTGGTGGGCTTGTGGGAACATACTTGATGACTTGACCATAAACCATCAAAAGGCTGGGGAAGAGGTAAAACATGTCACTGGCTTATCAATACCAACTTAGTAAAACCCACAAAAGTAGACTTGAATTGCTTTTAATTCTCATTTAAACACAGTTTAAAATCTTGAAATCAGAGAAAATATTAGTATCCCAAATATCTAGTTTCCTTTAAGTGTTCCCTGTGTACTGTTATTTTATGGCCCTGATATGTTGAGGTTGAGATTATTGGGAATTGAGAAAGGTTTGGATATAAGGAACTCTTGTGTAATATCTTGTATTTGAAATTATCCCTCAGGATCCAACTTTTTGAATGTGTACATGAGACAAGACATTACAGTGTGACTGTCAGATACAGTATATTTGATGAAATAGCTCTTCAGAATAGGGCTAAATTACTATAGTCATAAAATAGAGAAAATCGGAGATTGACACAATTGGGGGTTTTCATTTTCTCTTGCTCTTGAAATTTCATTTTCACCTATTAAGTACAGTTATAATTAGAACTGACCATTGAGAACATCCTGAAAATCTACTTTTGTCACCACCACCTACAGATTCCCACCAGCAGATTCTGTCCCAAGATTAGAATTAGGTGTAAGGAGTTGTTTATTAATCACCAGCCCTTGCCTCCCTTGTGCTTCAGCTTTAGAGACTGTATGGTCCTAGGTAACCCAGGCTGGCCAGGGCCTATTCCTGGTGAAGGAAAAAGTTCACCGAAAGGCTCTGAAGTGGTCTTCAGTCCTGCCTCAGAGAACATGTCTAAAAACCTTGATCCTAACTCATCTAAAGTGATCTCCCCTGCTTTTCCCACTGCTGTTTCTACCCATGTTCTTTTTCTTCATAGCATGTGGAGGCAAGCACTCTACCAACTGAGCTATATCCCTAGCCCCATACCTAAACTTTTATAGGATTATTGTTTCTTCTGGCCATAAACTTTTCATTTAATACTTGGCCTATAAACTTTTCATTTAATACCTTTTCATTTAATTATCTTTCCACATACAGGTACACTTGATTACCTTGCATGTCTTATCTGGGCATCCTTATAAAAAGCTGCTGCTTTTTTTATTAAAAAAAAAAAAGAAGAAGAAGGCCCATCATCCCTTAAGATTTAAGAGGACTGGATGGAAGAGCATGATTCTTAAAAATAGGTAGTTCCTCCTACACTCCTACTGTCACCATCATTGATTCCCCCCACACACAAAATAAGTAAATGGAAGTATTGTCGCATAAAGAGCATCTCAATATTATAAGGTGATATCCTTGCCCTGAGGTTTGTATCTGTAATTATAAGCCATTAAATAAGCTAACATAACAAGAAAATATTTCATTAAATGATCTCTAGTGAAATCATAGATGACTAAAGGCTTAGCAAAGATCGTAGTCAAATTAATAGACTAAAATGCTGCAGTCTCCCTACTTTCTACCACTTGTATGTAGTAAGACATGTACAGAAGGTGTAAGGATAATTTTGAGTCGGAGTTCATCTTGTTTTATTTTGGTGCTGGGGATTGAACCCAGGGGTGCTTTACCACTTAGCTACAGTCCTCCTTATTTTGAGACAGGGTCTTGCTCAGTTGCTGAGGATGGTCTCAAACTTGTGATCCTCCCTAGTTGCTGACATTAAGAGCATGGGCCACTGTACCCAACTTGGAATTCATTTTACATAGATAAGTACTTTATAGACTGTGGTGAATTTAACCACTTCAGAGAAGCAGCTTAGTAGGACCACAGATTCCCTGCTTCTAATCAGCTCTGGCTAGATGATTTGGGTTCAGTTACTTAACCTCTCTGAATATTTACACAAGTGACTTATTATAAAACATTTTTACATGTGTATCAGATTTTAAGGAAAGCTGTAACACACCCATAAACCTGCTACCCAAGTTAAATCCTTATTACCAATACAGATGGGTCCTCATCTTCCCTTTCTCGTCCTTCTTGCCCCAGAGGTCCTAATATTTTCTTCAGCATTAAAATTAGGGCAAAGATTGCTGTTTTATACTTTGATAGTTCACATTTAGATGATAAATATGGAAAGTGTCCAGCACAGTGTTAATCATACAATAGAATTGGACCAGATTTTCCTTTCTACTTTGATTTGTCTAGTTGTGTAGAGTATGTGTTGAAAAGGATGCCTTAATTGTAGAGATCTCATGATTTGTGTGTTTGGGATTTTTCTTACTATTTTCCAGGAGATGGCAGTATTTGCCAGAAAAAAAATAATAATAATTTGCATTAAACCTGACGGGTTTTGAACAGATGTAAGTCGAGTTTCTGATTTGTACAAAGGCCACCATTGTCCCCTCTTGAAGTTCTATCATTCTGAATTTTAAACTTCTCTGCTGAAAGCCAAGTTTTTTTTCGCCATAGCTAGCTACAAACAATTTTTCTCCCTGTGGCCACAATCACCAGGGACTCTTACTGACCGCAATGTAAGAAACTCTTCCCCAGGTATCTCCAGATTGCCAATCTGTTTCTTGGAGAAGTACCTAAGGGATTTGAATATTTCTGAGTCAGCAACAGTCTTGCATCACCTGCTTTGACAGAGTTGTCTTGTCTCCTCTAATGAGAGAAAGGAAAAATGCAGCAGCTGGTAAGTGGCATCCTGATCCGGCATCTTGTGAGTCCCTCTCAGCAGCCATAGAGCAGCATTTGTATTCAGACTTTGCTTCTGTGTATTGAGCAGTTGGGAGCTTCACAGTGAAATTTTTACAAAGAAGCCTAATTCCCTTCATTTCTTCCCACCCTATTTTGTTCCCCATTTACTAGGGTTCAGCCAGGCTCTTAACCCCGCCCCACACACTCCCCTCCTTTGACTGGTCTTTCCAGAGTTCATTTCTGTATGAGATGTCCTTCAGCAAACATTTGCTGGTATCCATGAGCTTGGCCCTGTGCTGAATACTGGGGTGTGAGGGATGAGTACAAACCTGTGGGGAAATGTTCTATTTTTAAATAGAAAAGTGATAGACGATTATGTAGATGAGATAGTCCAGCTTGTTTAATTCCTTAGGAAGGACTGGGGATGTAGCTCAGTAGTAGAGCACTTGTGACCTGGGTGAGGCCATGGGTTGACCAATTCCCAGCACCACAATCAATGTATAAATAGATTCCCTAGGAAAATTGCAGATTTGCAGTCAGTGTGATAAATTGAGTGAACTTGCATAGATACCCACTTGTATCATAAGCACATTGCCGGTACTAGTCAAAATACTTTCAAATAAATAGCGCATTTTAAAGAAAGAAATCAAAATTCTCAAGTGGCAGAGAGGAAGAGAATTAATTTTGAAGGTGTTACTAGTGGACTCCAAACAAGATACCAGGCCTACATACAGATGAGACTCAGGCCAGATGATAAAGTTTGAATGCCCCTAGGAGATGGGAGGCAGCCTCAAAGATGTTCAGGGCAGAAACTGAAACAGTCCCCTGATACTTAAAAAAAACTTGTCTCCAGGGGAACAAAATTGGAAGAAAACAAAGCATTAACTATAGTTGCCTCTGGGAGATGAAGTTAAGATAGGTGTTGTGGGAAAACTCACTAGGAAAGAGCCCTGAACTCTTAGAGAAGGGAGAAAGGTCACAGAATCATTTTCAGGAGTAACTTCCTGTGTTGCCAGGGAATGGCCCAGATTTAAGAAGCTCAGGCTACCTGGGCCCACATCTTAGGTTGGAACTCCTGACTCATTTTTGCTGTCTTCCTGTGCTGCTTTTGCCCAGCTGGGCTGCTAGGATCCTTGTCCAGCTAGCTTGCTTGCTTCCTTTCCTTTCTTTTATTTTGTTGTGGTTATTATTTGTTTGTTTATTTGTTTTGGGTGCTGGTAATTGAATCAAGGAGTGCATAACTACTTTGTCTCATCCCTCAGCCCTTTTTTATTTTTTTGAGACAGGTTTTCACTAAGTTGCTGAGGCTGGCCTCAAATTTGGCAATTCTCCTGCTTCAACCTCACAAGCCACTGGGATTACAGGCATGTACTGTAACAACCAGCCCTTGTCCAGATTTCTAACCATTCACAAGAGAAACATTTTCTTTCTCTTGATTTTGTTCACTCTCAAGTCTTGTCTTCACATAACTCTCTGATCAACAATAGTTCAGCTGATCAAGACTGGGTCCAGCCAAGCAACTCTGCCTCAAACTGATGATTATTTAGTTTGGGCAACTCCATGAGAATTGAACTCACATTCACTCCATGTGGTTCCTCTGGGTCCCATGCCGAAGCTGATGCTGCCCAGGACATGCTCTATTCAGGATAGACTGCTAAAGCACAGAAGCCAAATGAAATCACATAGGCACATGTCAAGGATTTGCCGTGTCACATGCTATCCCATTGGTCAGAGCAAGTCACATGGCCAAGCCCAACAGCAGTAGAACAGGGAGGTACACATTCCACATTGGGTAAACTAGAAGTTACAGGACAAACAGTATATATATATATATATATATATATAGTTTGTATTAGGGCAGTGAAGAATTGAAACCAGTAATGCAATTGGCCACAAATAACATTTGTATGTATGGTATACATGAAAAGGATTATGCCAATTCTTAGCTTGTTAGCATTGAGGAATAGGAATTGTGGGTAATTTCTATTTAATTGTATTACCTAAGTTATACATAAGTTACATATATAGTCATCCCTTGGATCCATGGAGGACTGGTTCTGGGACATGTACACACCCATACTAAAATTCACAGATACTCAAGTCCCTTATATAAAATGTTATAGTATATAACCTTATCATTACCTAATACAATTTAAATGTTATATAAATAAATATTATGCTATGTTTGGGCATAATGACAAAATAGACCATATATGAGTCCAGATGGATTTTGTTTTGTTTTGTTTTGACTGGGGATTGAACCCAGTGGCACTTTATCACTGAGCTACATCCTCAGTCCTTTTAATTTTTTTTTTTTTTTTTTTTTTTTTTTTTTAAGTTTTGAGACAGGGTCTCACTAAGGCTGATCTGGAACTTGGAATCCTCCTGCCTCCCAAGTTGCTGAGATTTCAGTTGTGTGCCACCACCCCCAGCTTTCCAAATATTTTTTGTTCTGGGTTAGTTGCATCCATGATGGAGAACCCATAGTTATATGGGACCAACTATGTATGTATATATCAGGGACAATTATTGTTTTCAAACAACAGAGATCAAATCAGGCTTTGATGCTTTCCTGAAACAACACAAATTCTCACTGCACAAAGAAATCTTCTGGGGGCATGTAGCGTTCTACTTATTGGGGTGGTTACATGTGGTTTTTCTCTGTAATTACTTGTTAAACTGTAGATTCATGGGCTGGGGATGTAGCAGTGGTAGACCCTGGACTCGATCTCCAGTAACACACATACACACACAAATCCACTATACATTTATGTTTGGTAAATTTGTTAAAATTCATCAGTTAAAAAAGTTTTTAAAACAGACAACTAAGCAAACTAAAACCAAAAAGGTGATTATTAATTTTACGTATCCTTAGTGGAAACACTAAGTATTGATCTAATCAACATAATAATATTCCTTAGAGTAAATCTGGAAAGTGTGGGTAGCTGTGATAATGCTGGTAACAGGATAAGCAGTTTAAAAAGCAATAAGTTGTCTTTTATAAGGAGGAGTAAATAATGACTAAAATTGAAAAATCAAGTAGTACTATATGCATGATATTATGGGGTTTTTTATTTTTAACATTGTAGCACTATTTTAAAAACTGGTTAAAAAAAGTAAACTATTTTTATTTACATATATTTTTGCAATACTGAGGGTCAAACCTTGGGCCTTTTGCATGCTAGACAAGTGCTCTACTACTAAGTTATATCCCCAGTCCAGTAAACTAAATTTTAATAAAAAATATGTATTTATTTTGAATGTGTCCACTTCTCACCATTCAACTTACCAAATCCCACATCCATGCTACCATTCTCTCTTGCCTGGATTATCATAGCTGATAACTGGTCTTGCCTTCTTCTCTCTCTCTTGCTTCCAGATTCATACTAAACTGTGCAGAGAAATCTTTCAGAAATAAATCTTCTCATCTTTTTAAAAAACCTTTTAAAGACTCCTCATTTGCATGTTTCCTAAGTCATTTTATACGTGTATCGTGTTCAAAATACCAAGACAGGGAAAATCTTAAAATCAGCCAGCAAATAAAAAAACATTATGTACAGAGGATGCTAAGAATTAGAGACTTGTCAAAAACCACATAAGCTAAGAACAATGAAGTGATTTTAGTACTGGAAAGAAAAATTTGTCAATGCAGAATCTCAAAATCCTATACTCAATGGAAATGTTTTTGAAAATGAAGGAAAAGTAAAATAATACTTCTCACACTGAGAAATAGCTGAAGGAATTCATTACCAAAAGACCATTCTGAAAGAAATATTGAAGGAAGTTCTTCAGGGGAGGGAGTATGGTATCGGAGAGAAACCTGGATCTGTACAACCAAAGTAAGAGCACTGGAAATAGAATGAAAGTAAATTTTTTAATTACTTTAAAAATAACTAAAGTCTATTGGGTTTTTTGTTATTGTTTTTCTAATTTGGGTTCTGGGGATTGAACCCAGAGTTTGTTCATGTTAAGCACACATTATACCACTTAAGTATACCTCCAACCTCCAAAATAGAATAAAGTCCATAGTGAAGTTTTAGCAAACATTTCTGTAAAAGAATATACAGTAAATACTTAAGGTTTTGTAGATCATATGCTCTCTCTATTGCCACCACTGACCTCTACCCTTAGAGCACAAAAGCAGTCATAAACTACAAGTAAGTGAATGAACATGACTATTTTTAGTTTAAAAAAACAAAAACAAAACACTATGAACATAGACTTGAACTTCATGTATATGTGTGTACCCGAGTTTCTACCCAGGGGCACTGATCCATATCCCTAGCCCTTTCTAAATTTTTTTATTTTGAGATAGGACCTCACTAAGTTTCTTTTTTTTTTTTTTTTTAAGAGAGAGAGAATTTTTTAATATTTATTTTTTAGTTATCGGCGGACACAACATCTTTGTATGTGGTGCTGAGCATCGAACCCAGGCCGCAGGCATGCCAGACGAGCGCGCTACCGCTTGAGCCACATCCCTAGCCCCTCACACTAAGTTTCTGAGTCTGGCCTCAAACTTGTAATCAATCCTCCTGCCTCAGCCTCCCAAGTTGCTGGAATTACAGGCCTGTGCCTGGTGAACTTCTTATAATTTTATATGCCAGAATGTATTCTACTTTTGATTTTTTTTTCCCTCACCAGACATTTAAAAACATAAAAGCCTGCCAGATACAGTGGCATGTGCCTTTAATCCCAGTGACTCCAGAGGCTAAGGCAGAATTGTAGACAAGTCTATAATTCTTAGTATCCTCTGTACTTACTAAGTTTGAGGCCAGCCTCAGCAACGTAGCAATGACCCTGTCTCAAACTAAAAATTTTAAAAGGGCTGAAAAAAAGCTCCGTGATAAAGTTCTCCTTGTTTAAATCCCTAGCACTCCTCACCCCACCCGACAAAATAATGTAAAAGTCTAAATTCATGAGCATGCAGAATCAGGTAGACTGGTTTTGGCTTTCAGTTGGATCAGGCAGCTTTTCCACACCTTTTTAATGGCCAAGTAGTATCTTTTTCCCCCCAGAGAGATTCAGAAGCATGCTGAGTTGTATTTTATTATGTGGACATACTGCAATTTATCAGTATTTAAAATTTTTACATATGATATAAGATACACAATCCATCCAGGCATGGTGCTGTTTAAAGCTAAAACATCAACAATGAAATGTGTATGCATTTTGTTTTTCATTTGCAGTGTTGGAGGCCAAACTACATCCCTAACCCTCTACCCCAATGTTATTTTTAATTTTTTTTTATTTATTTATTTATTTATTTATTTTGAGACTGTCTCACTCTGTCACCCAGGCTGGTCTCCACCTTCTGGGCTCAGATGATCCTCTTGCTTCAGTCTTCCAAGGAGCTGAAACTATAAGTGTACATCACCATGCCCAGATTAATTGTTTTATATGTAAAGATTTTAAGTATTGATAAATGAATTGCAGTATGTTCACATAATAATAAAATACTACTCAACCATAAAAAGGAATAGATGATTCATGTAGCAACATAGGTTGCTTCAGAAATAATTATGCCGAGTAAAAGGAGTCATGAAAAAAACAAGGTACAATGCAGACCCATCTATGGTGACAGAATGCAGATTAGTGATTGTCTACAGGGGCTCTGAGGGAGAATGGTAGAGGAGGAAAGAATTTTTTAAAATGAGGGGAGAAGATTGGACTCTACTGTGGTGAGGTCTTTATACCACACATAAAGCCAGGGTAGTATCTGAAGGTAAAGTGTGTGGTATTGGAGCTGCCAGCCATGTAGTGACCGCAAGGTCTGTTGGAGAATATAATCAACATGAAGAATTAGTGAGTCGAGAGATGGAGAGGCTGAATTAAATGAGCAAATAAATGCCCTTTTTGTGGATGCCTGTTTGGGATGGAATATTTACTCACTGTATTAAGTATAAATTTAACATCTTCAAGAGATACACATTTATTATTCACTTTCAGTGGATCAGGAGTCAAAGTGCAGACTACCTGGGTCCTTTGTTCCAGGTCTCATCGGAGTGAAGTCAGGGTGTCAGCCAGGGTCATACTCTTAGCTGAGGCTCAGGCCCTCTTCCAAGCTCACTATTAGCTGAACTCTATTCCTCTGGTTTGGGATTCCCCTATGAGCTTTCTGCCATTCTCTGCCATGCAGGAAGGCCTGGACCCCCTTCTAGAGGATTAACTTGATTAACTACCTTTGTTATATTGCAAAACCCCTCATCTTGGTCATATAGCATGACTTCCTCACCAGGGAAATCTTACAATCACAGGTACCGCCTATAATATACAGGCAGTCATATACACTGTGTGGGAATCATGGGACTCTTACAAATCCACTTACCACAGAGTCCTGACCCATTTCCCTGTGATCTGCACTCAATCTTTTTTCCTTTTTACCATGTGATGTTTTAGATTGAACCCAGGGCCTTGCACATGTTAAGTGCATGTACATTAGATACAGCATTTCCCTGCACTTAGTCTTTTTTGCAGTACTAATGATCAAACTCAGGATCTTGCACGTGCTAGACGAGGACTTTCCCAAGTGAGCTCTACTCCAGCCCCCTGCACTTAAGAATCTGGATTTCTGGGATTTTCCATGTTCTCCCAGTCTTTTAGTTTGTCCCCTTCTTAACATCTCTTCACTTGGCTTTATAGCTTTCTGGTTTCTTGTCTCTCCTATTAAAAAAACAATTCATCATCTGTCACTCCAAGTCCCACCTCAGCCTGGAACAGGTCTGATGTTCCCATAAGCAATTGTATGGATAAGTGGAAGTGATTTAAAAAAAAAAATTTATTCACAATACCTTTATTTCTCTCATTTTTCATGTGGTGCTGAGGATCAAATCCAGGGTCCCACGCATGCAGGACGAGCGCTCTGCCACTGAGCCACAACCCAGCCCCATGATTTTTTTTTAAGCCATGATCTTTATTTTTTAAATTTTTTTAGCTGTAGATGGACACAACACCTTTATTTTATTTATTTATTTTGAGGTGGTGCTGAGGATCAAACCCAGTATTTCACATGTGCTAAGCAAGCGCTCTACCACTGAGCTACAACCCCAGCCCATAAGTGGTTCTTACATGGAAGTGAGGACTAATTCTACATGACCTTGAATGCCTCATCAGTGCTGAAGCACTGCTGTCTAGCTGGTTCCATCCAGTCCTGACTTGAGTGTGGTTCAGGAGGACCTGCCTGGCGTCCCCCTGCACACCTACTTGCCCTACTCTAGAGCCAGAGTCCACTTTCATACTGTACAGCAGGCCATTAGACACTTCTGGTTTCTAGACTCTTAATTCTATACATGGGCTATCTTCTCGGTCTAGAATGTTCTTAACTACATTGTTGATTTAATGTACCCAACCCTCTTTATAAGATATCACCTCCCCAGGTAACTTCATCACCCTCCCCTGCCCCAGTGTGAGCTTTGTTGTCCTTTTGGCTTCTAGGACTCTCTAGGTGTTTTCCCCCTTTCCTAGAACTTGTCACCCTTTGTAAGTAAATAAACTTTCTCTCCTAGCAGCCAGGGCTGTCCTGGAGTCCAGAACACAATGAAATTTCAATATTAGGTCCCAGCATAGGCTTGGTCTTGGGTAAGGATAGTGATTATTTGTTGCACAAACAACTGAGTTCAGTAATCTCCATGTTTGTTATTCAAGATTTTGTACGATGTTCATGTCCTGGGCCCTGTGGCAGGCCAGCCTAACAGACTCTGGCTCACCTGCAAGCCTCCAAGCCCAGGCCACAAATTCATACCTGATACCCACTCTACTTTCAAAAAGACACAGCATGGGAATAGTGAGCAAAGAAACTAGTATTCTTGGTCATGACGTTCAGAGCTGCATAGTGATGAAGTACAATTAGGCAATGGGCTTCCCAAAATGTGGGATGCCAACCTGGGACAGGAATCATATATGAGATACTTGTTCTTCACCTTGCTGAGCACTTGACAGGAGCTTGATGGTCTCTCCCTTTTTCCTGAGAGCTAGCACTTCCTTGTAGTACAGAGGGTAAGGGCTGACTAAGCCTCATGATGACCATACAACTGATGAGCTCCTAGACTTGCAGTGGTGAGGAAGAGAGGGGCCACCTTCTAGTCACTAGCAAGAATCCAGCTGGCTCACTCTTACTAACTAGCTCAGTAAGTTGTAAAGGAAATAAACACTGTAACCCAAAGTGCTTGAACAGGTTATTCCTAAATTGGGATGACAATTCTTCAGGGAGCACTAAACATCTTTTAATCTCAACAATAGTTTGTAATAAAGATTAGACAAGTCAGACTTCCAGCATTAATATTTTTTGCATTAAGGAATCTGTAAATGTGATATTTTAAATCCTTACAGCAGTGGCTGGGGATGTATGTAGGTAAGTGGTTGAGGGCTGGCCTAGCATGTTTTAGGCCTGTGTTTGTCCCAGAAGAAAAAAAAAGATAAATTCTTATAATGCTTAAGATAATTCAAGAATTTTAACATTCTTGGGGTAGTAATTACAAATGTGTATTTAGATAATAGATTTACACTTGTGAGTTAAATTGAAATTCTAAGTTTGCATTTTGCATGCCTATAATCCCAGCAACCCCCAGAGGCTGAGTCAGGAGGATCTCAAATTCCAGGCCAACCTAAGCAACTTTTTGAGCCCCAGTCTCAAAATAAAAAGGCCTCAGGTATGTAGCTCAGTGGGAAGGACTCCTGGGTTAAATCCCCTGTATCACCGCCCCCTCCACCCCCCCACCCCCCCCACCCCCGCCCAAAAAAAAAAAAAAGTTAAAAGCCTAGCGCGGTGGTCCCCACCTGAAATAATCTCGCCACTCCAGGCCCAATCAGGAGGCTAGTAAGTTCCAAGCCAGCCTCCAAAAACTTAAAAAGACACTGACTGAAAATACAAAAAGGGCTGGGGTTACAGCTCAATGGTAAAGTGCCCCTGGGTTCAATCCCCAGTTCCAAAAAGAAAAAAAGAAGAAAAGGAAAAATTAGGTTTGGGAATTTCTGATTTTAATGAATATTAACTTTAAAAGTCAAAGTAAACTTCAGAGTAATCTTTTCCGCTCATGAGGATCTTTTAAAAAAGGACTTAACCATGTACTAGTGAAGCCAGATTTAAAGATAGGTACTTAGTGTAGTTAGGTAAATGGGGTCTAATATCTAGTAAAATCAAGAATGAAGGCCACATTGAGAATAGAGTCCAGGAAATGGGGAATTGAAAATGTCCACAAGGCCGAGAGCCCATCCCAAGGAAATGTTAATGAAGCAGCTGTCCCTGCCTGAGATTACTCCTTAAACTCACCTGTCCCCCACCCTTCCCACCTATATTCCATCACTGCAAAATAACAGAACCAAGGACAGGAATTCGGGAAAGCTGAAAGAACACCTTAGCTATAAAAGAGGGAAGACCTCCCCTTTTCACAGCTTCCACTCTTGGGTCCCCTTCTTCCTCAGGGGAGAAGTCTTTTCTGCTGTCCTTTAATAAAGCTTTTACTTTCCACTCTAAACTTGCCTCAGCGTGCTTCTCTGGTGTTATACTTCATCATGGAGAAGCAAGGACTCCTCACGGGGTAAAACAGTGGTAACACTAGTGAACCCTGAAACCAGGACAGAACGGGACAGACATGAAATCAGGAGGAGCCAGTAATAAGTCTCACCATTTATTGGTGGAGGTTGGACTATGAGAGTTTTCAAGCAACTTGAATTATGAGGACTTCATACTCTGCGTTGGAGATTTGGGAAGTGGGGTATTTCTGGCCACTACAATATCAGAGGTGTGATTGGGTGTGTAGCATTGCAGAAGAAGGAGTGCAAGTGGAGATGAGAAGGAAATCAAACACCAGAGAAGCCAGTGTTATTTTGGGCAACTCAAGGAGGGAGCACTGTTCCAATAGCTGTATTCATGGCGACCCCTTGTATTGTGCATTGCGCGGCTTGCGGAGCCGTCAGCAATGGTCCTGCTAAACCCTGAAGTACTCAAATGCATAGAACAGGAGTTTGCGCGGGAAAGCGACACTAGAGGTAAAGTCCTTGTTAAGCAAAATAGCTCGTAATTATTCAGTACAGTACTTACCACGTGGGTAATGGTCTAAGCACAATAATATTCTCATCACTACCATTCTAGAGATTATAAAAGCCAAAGAAATGACAAAATCCGATCCTGAACACACGACATCAAAAGCGCCACGCGCCACAGTTGGAATTCAAACAATTCCTCAGCAAGATCCCTGATCTTTCCCCACCACCCGCGCCCGCCGCCCAGGGCGCAGGCGCGCGTGCTCGGCGACCGTCGCTCGCCCCTGCGTGTTGTAGGGTCACGTGCCGGCGTGGGGCGGGGCCACCTGCGCGCCTGCGCGCCGCGGGATGACGAAACCAAGCCTATCCCACGTAGTGGGCGCAGCGTCCTGCGGCCAGAGTCGCGTCTCCTTACGGCTCCGACACCAGCCGGGGCTCGGGCCGGGGCCCGGGCCCCCGGGACATGGCCCTCCGGCGTGCTCAGGGCGACGGCCTCACCTCCAGCCGCTGGGTCGGCGGCGCCGACAGAGCAGGTACGGAAGCCCACCGGGGCGCGGGGCAGCGGCCTCCAAGGACGGCCTGAGGGGCCAGAACCGGGTCAGAGGAGCGGGCCGAGGGCGGGGTCGCGGCGCTGGGAGAGGAAAGGGGCGAAGGACCTGGCTCACGTCAGAGGGGGAGAGGGCCTGGAACTGACGAGTCCTGAGCCGTCGGAGGAAGAGCCCTGGCGGGGAAGGTCCGGGGGCCGTACGCTGCGGCCTCCGGTACCCCAGGAGAGGAGGATTGGGACTCCCAAGGGCTGAAGCCAGGCCTCACCCCGGCCCGCGGCTGCCGGGCCACGTCCGCAGATTCTGGGGCTTCCTTCCTGGTTGTTGGGCAGGTTTCCCAAACTTCACTCGGACCGACCAGACTGAGGCGTTCCTCCCGTATCTTTAAAGTACCATAGAATTCCCCCTTCTAAAGCGTCGAGTTCAGTGGTTCTTGGTTCTCTCGCAGAGCTGCAGGCACCGCCACTGTCCAGTTCCGGACCTCTGGTTCCAAAAGAAACCCTTGCCGGTCAGCAGTCACTCCCCGTTCCCCCGTCGACGCACTCCCGGCAACCGCTCCTCTCCTGGCGCTCCTAATCCTCCCTTAACGTTATTTAATTGTGTAGAAAGCGATTCTGCTTTTTATACTGTTTCAGTCTAGTCAGTGCTTTCGGTGAAATCATGGTCTTGTAGCACCTATTCCCAAGACACCTTCCATAGCATAAATGGGTGGTAGTTAAAATTATGAATGTTTACCTGCATCAAGTGAAATCTTTTTCTTCTCTTGGGAAGGCTGAAGTAGCTATCCTCCTTTCCCCTCTTCTGATGAGTGGTGCCCTAGATAGAACAGTGGTATTTTGATGAAGTTCCTGGTATCCACATCATGTTTCTAGGGCTC
The DNA here is from genome assembly GCF_052094955.1 of Ictidomys tridecemlineatus. Taxonomy (NCBI): domain Eukaryota; kingdom Metazoa; phylum Chordata; class Mammalia; order Rodentia; family Sciuridae; genus Ictidomys; species Ictidomys tridecemlineatus. The sequence goes on from NC_135481.1 coordinate 174,993,931, forward strand.
AATTTTCTGTTATCCCTCTTTTCTTTTGGTTGGAACTGGAGCTCACTACACATGTTAGTTTTCTGGGGTCTTTGTCGTTGCAACATTTTGCTGGTGTTTGTGTGACATCTATCCTCATGGCATAATAGTCAATGTCCCAAGCAGCGTGGGTTATGTGACCTGTTGCAGTGCAACTGAATAAAAGACTCGCCTCCTTCTGTATCCTTGACTTTGCTTCTTTGGATGAAAAGGAGGAACTTAGAGATGAGGGGCTTGGGGGGAGGGTGTTTGTTTTGGATTTTTTTTTATTCATATTGGAGAATTATTGACAAAAGAATAAAAGAATAAAAGAAAAAAGAAAAAAGAATATTGGAGAATTGTTGACAAAAGTTACTAATGCTAGAAGCTGCCTTTGTAAAGGATGGTTAGATTAGTTTACTAGACTATCATTCTCAGTTGTTGGAGTAAAGCACCTTTTTTTTTTTCCTTTCTTTCTTTTTGGTGTTCTTAACCACTGAGCCACATCCCCAGCCCTTTTTTGTACTTTATTATTTAGAGACAGGGTCTCACCAAGTTGCTTAGCACTTCGCTTTTGTATTGTGCATTTACCACACTATTCAAACTGTATGCCTAAAAACTAGCAATTTTATTATATATAAATGTTACTGTAACAATTGTTAAATGTACTGTTTGGTTGGGGGCTTTTGTTTGCTTTGTGCTCCTGGAGGTTGAACCCTTTTTATTATTTTGAGACAATGTCTTGCTAAGTTGCTGAGCCTGGCTCTGAACTTTCCATCCTCCTACCTGAGCCTCCCAAGTGCCTGGGATTATAGGCATGAGCCCCCATGTCCAACAGCATCTTTTCTTGATGCCTTTGTTATGGTTCAGACAGTTAATGAATCTCCTCTTGTTTGGATACTGTTTTCTAGAAACTATTTAGGACTGCCAAAGACAGAAGCTACTATATTTTATTTTATTTTTAATGGGAATCTCACCCAGAATAAGATATTATTTTCCCCTTCCATTGTCTGTCTCAGGTACAGACATGAAGTCTGAGCATAAATTTTCTTTTTTTTTTTTTTTTTTAACATTTTATTTATTTTTTCTTAGTTCTCGGCGGACACAACATCTTTGTTGGTATATGGTGCTGCTGAGGATCGAACCCGGGCCGCACGCATGCTAGGCGAGCGCGCTACCGCTTGAGCCACCTCCCCAGCCCCCCTGAGCATAAATTTTCAAATTAATTTCTCATGTCCATATTGGGAGTTCAGGGCAAGTATAGGGAATATCTCTGAATAGGAGAATCTCTCTCCCTCACCCTCTCTCCCTCTCCTTTACTCTTCCATTGTGATTGAAGCTATCATTTTTGAGTTTAGCTTCAGTTTAAAGACTAATGTTTTCTGGATATGCAGGCATATACTAAATAATCAATATGGAATTTTGTGCTCTTGCATAAGCTTCTGTTTTACAAGTATGTATGTAGATCACTTACCAGATTCAAGTCACTAATTATTTTAGGGCTCTGATTAAAAACTCTTAAGATGATTCATAAGTGTGGTCATCTTTAGTCATGGCCCTTTCCCTCTATATTAAATTCCTGAAGCCAGGGACTTTTGGAGATACCTGTTACTCTGAGGAGGCAGAAATCTATACCTGGGTTCTGTAGCCAGTGTTGGGAGACACCTCAGACAGTAATGGGCCCAGCCATCTTTATCTGAACTGTTAAGAAATACTGCTTCAGTGGCCCTTATTTTAATAGAAAACAGGCCAAAGTATGCCTGTATCATTTTTCCTTGTTGAATGAATTGCTTTTCAGGTACTAGGAGTTTATTTATAGCAGCCTTACGTTTTATAGCCAGCTGTAGGCAATCATTTCATCTATCATGGTTATGATAGCCAAGTCCTCTACTACAGAAGAATTTAAAACATATCAGCTTTGGAATATATACAATACACCTTTCTTATAAGTGAGGCAATAAGTTGGAGAGCAGAGGATTCAGGGAGATTGGAATGAAATCAGTGATACCTTCAGATGAAATGTGGGCTTTAATATCAAGCCAAAATGCAGCATGATCAAGTCCAAAAATATGTGTCCTACCCTAAAATCTATACATAAAATTTACCTTTAAATAAAATAGATAGTAGGCATTCATTTCAGTCTTTTTCTTTAACATCCAAGAATAGCTCTGTGATTTTTTTGCTTTCTTAGATGAAAACAATGTGTGTGAAGTATTTGTTCAGTGAAGACCCTGCTAAAACTTTTTGTAATGCAGTAATTGACCTTCTCACCTTGGAGTTTATGTATCTCTAGCTCATTGAATTTTGTTTTATCTTTCTGTATCACAGTGAGAGAGTATACATTTGATGCAATAAAATATCCATGGGGGTGGTACATGTAGGAGTGCCTTCCTCATCTGCCACTGACATTTAACCACTGGAATGTGGGGGTAAGGAAGGCAGTCTTGGGGCTTGAAATAGCAGCCACAATCCACATTTGAGCAGCATACTAGGAGCTTTATTTTATTTTTATTGCTTCTTTTTTTGGGGGGGCACCAAGAATTGAACTCAGGGGTCCTTAACTACTGAGCCACATCCCCAATATGCATGCATGTCTGTCTGTTTATCTTTCTTTCTTCCTTTCTTCTTATGCTGGGAATTGAACCCAGGGTCTTGTGCATGTGAGGCAAGCATTCTGCCAACTGAGCTATATTCCCAGCCCTAGTTATTTATTTTGAGATAAGATCACATTAAGTTTCTTAGGGTCTTACAGAGTTGTGATGCTGGCTTTGAACTTGCAGTCCTCCGGCCTCAACCTCTGAAATTGTTGAGATTGCAGTTGTGCACCATCACACTGGGCCTTGGGAGCTTTAGAAACAAACTAGAGTGCTGGATATGGTGGTATATGCCTGTGATCCCAGTGGTTTGGGAGGTCTGAGGCAGGAGGACTGTGAGTTCAAAGCCAACCCCAACAACTTAGTGAGGCCCTAAAAAATCCAGCAATACCCTATCTGTAAATAAAATATAAAAAGGGCTGGGGTTATATAGCTCAATGGTTAAGCATCTCCTTTAATCCTGAGTACCAAAGAAAAAATAAATAGACCAGAATCTACAATTTATATTTAGAATTCTACAGTGAGCATACTAACAGTAGTATAGGAAAAGTATCATATACTTTAGGACAATTTTTTCCAGGGGAACAGTAACTAAGTAACTTATTCAATGTCCACACATTTATGGAGTTCCTGCAGAGTAGCAAAAACAGGAAGATACTAAATTTTGAAATGCTGGATTAAAAATAGAATCAGTGCCAGGCCTGTAATCCCAGTAGCTCTGGAGGTTGAGACAGGAGTATCTCAAATTCAGAGCCAGCCTCAGCAATAGCAAAGTGCTAAGCAACCCAGTGAGACCCTGTCTCTAAATAAAATACAAAATAGGGCTTGGGGATGTGGATCAGTGGTCAAGTGCCCCTGAGCTCAATTCCTGTTACCAAAACAAACAATCAAAACAGTATTAAGAGAAACAAGTGGTCAGACACAGCCGTGCATACTTGCTATGCTAGCAATTTAAGAGACTGAGGCAGGAGGATTGCAAGTTTGAGGCCGGCCTGGGCAACTTAGACCCTGTCTCAAAATAAAAAGGGCTGGAGATATAGTTTAGCAGCAAAGCACCCTGAGTTAAAAGTAAAAAATAAAAAAGAGTGAAAATAAGTATTAGAGCCAGGATTTTGGTTCAGAATTAGTTAACACTCTGACAGATTTTTTGCCAAAACCTCACAGAAATCCAGCTGATTACAAACAGTGTTCTCCCTGAAATACGAGCAGCAGTTTTCCTTTTCCCCAATTGCTGAATAGCCTATTTGGAAAGAGGAGTGGGGGTGGAATATGTCTAAACAAACTGAGGGAAATTACCCTATGCTTAACAAAAGGGGCAATGCAGTTTCTAAATGTCAGCCTCCCTCAAGTAATACTCAGTATTACCATGTAAGTGCTCTTAACTTGTGGTATATGGAAAGTGCAAGAATACACAAGTAAAAAAAAAGTTAGATTTTTTTTTCCTTGTGGAAATTAATTAAATTCCTGCACTTATTTTGTCTCGGCCTGTGTTGTCATATAAAAAGTCTTCTTGGCGTCTGAGGATGTGGCTCAGTGGTAAAGCCCTTGCCTACCAACCTCAAAGCCTTGGGTTCAATCCCCGGTACTGCCAAAAAAAAAAAAAAAAAGTTTCTAAAAAGTCTTCTTGAGCTGGCATGTAGCTCAGTGGTAGCATGCATGAAGCCCTGGGTTCCATCCCTAGCCAGGGGAGAAAGGCGGAGAGTCTTCCGTTTCCTGTATGCCTGTGACCCCTCTGAAAACATTCAGCCTCTTCTTCCAAAGGAGGAAGTCCCTGCAGGGTGTTAACCAGACTTCCTGCAGGTTGAGTACAGCCTGACCTTGATTAGCCTCACTTCCTTCAGTGCCCCTACTTCTGCACTCTTCCTGTACCCAACTCTGCCACATGTCAGAACTCCTCTGTTTCCCAGACATGCTGTTGGTGTTTAGTTCATGTGACAAGGTCTTTGCACATACTCTTTCCTCTGTCAGGAATACTTTCCCTTCAACACACTCTTCTGTGTGGCCATGTTTTCAAGAAGATACCAGACTATTCTTGGTGAAGCCTTTCCTCATTGTCTCAGAAGTAGTCATTCTTTCTTCTAGGTTTTTATAATCCTTCATGATTCTGTAATATCCTATGTAATAATTGTGTTCCTCTCTACAATGATATACTAAAGGTCTGGGTGGGAGACATATTAATCTCTTTATTCAGTACAGTGCTTAGTACAGATAGTCACTCATTAAATGATGGACTGATGGGTGGGTGAATGGATGGAAGGAAGGAGGAAATGAACTCAAGGGTAGACACACCAGAGCTAAGAGCTTGACACACCTCATAAACATTTAATTTGCTTACAGAGGGAATTGGGGACTTGATTTTTCATGATTTCTGGGTGAAGCAGCCATTAAATTTAGTATCCAAACTGGGCCAGTTTTGCAGGTTGCAAGAGGAGTTAGCTGTGAACAGTTACATCAAGACTCCAGTTGTAAATCAGGAAGATCTCAGACAAATGATCACCCTCCTAGGCTATCATTGTTGTTAGGAGAATAACAATAGTTTGGCCAAGATAACAGGGTACCTTGCAAAAAGTCACTTGTGTGGGCTGCGGATGTGGCTCATGCGGTAGCGTGCTCGCCCGGCATGCGTGCGGCCCGGGTTCGATCCTCAGCACCACATACAAACAAAGATGTTGTGTCTGCTGAAAACTAAAAAATAAATATAAAAAAATTCTCTCTCTCTCTCTAAAAAATATGATCTGAACCTGGCACCTAAGTCCAATAGTACACAAACTTTTAAAAAATGTATACAAACTTTTAAAAAAATATAATAATAAATAAAATTTAAAAACAAATGGATTTATTTTTTTAAAAAAAGTCGCTTGTGTTATTTTACTGTCTGCAACTTCAGTGGCATATGACCCCAGTCCTCTATTTGTGTGGTTTATATGGCACAACTCTCACAGGCTCCTAGTACCAGTTCCCATTTCTGTTAATAATGTGCAACTTTCTCATGGAGACAGTTTGAGACAGACTTTTGTCTCAGAATAGAACATTGCTGAGGAAACCTACTTAATGACCTTTCTGAAGTCTAACCTTTCTTCCAATGTTACCTTCCTTCTTACATTAACTCTAGAGCCTTGTATCTAAAATTTATTCCATAATATTTTTTAATGAATCCGTTTGCTATCCAAGAAGAAGCCCTATATGTATATTCAAACCTTCTATTCTCTACTAAATCCTCTTCTTAAGTTATGCTTCTTGGCTTGACTTGTTAAAATCACTTTTGGGTTCTTTCTTGGCCTTCACTGTCTGTGTACACCTTTTTTTTTTTTTTAATTATAGGACAGTGCCTTGTAACATTTGATGTTGTCTTATTTCATTTTTCTTGTGTTTTGTTTCATTTTCTAAGTGTTACAGGCAAAAGAAAAGAATCTAAATATACCCATAATTCATTTAACTTCAGCTAGCTATTCTAAAAGTAGCTATTCGTTTGGATACAGTGGTGCGTGCCTGTAATCCCAGCAACCCAGGAGGCTTGCAGCCGTGACAGGAGGATTTCAAGTTCCAGCAAGACCCTAAGTAACTTAGCAAGAGTTTCTCTTGAAATAAAAAAGGGGCTGGGATGTAGTTCGGTGTTAAAGTACTCTTGGATTAAATCTCCAATACCAAAAAATAAATAAAATAAGCCATCTGCTTGAAAATTCTAAGATCTTATGACCCCATTATTTTAAATAGAAGACTAATGGTGACAGATATCAACCATAAATTCCCAACCTATATCCTAAAAAGTAATGTAAACACAGTAAAATGCCTGTAAATAACAGACTGTCACATAAGAATATAAGATGCTTAAAACATTACTTTCTGTGCAATCAATATCTCTAACCTCCAGCCACACTAGAAATCCTAGTACCCTTTGACAAGTCTTGCTTCTGAAACTGTCTCCACGTGATTCTGATGTTCACCAGTTATATTAACTGGTATATGTAAAAACTGATATGTGTAACTGGAGACTTCTCTATGTGATTTTGTTAAAAATGTAGTATTGAGCTTCACACAGTAAGTTCACAGCAAGTTCAAGGCCAACCTTGGTAACTTAGCAAGACCCTTTCTCAACAAATAAAAAGAACTGTTGGTGCATGCCTGTAATCCCAGCAACTCAGGAGGCTGAGGCAGGAGGATTGCGAATTCAAAGCCAGCCTCAGCAACCTAGCAAGGCACTAAGCAACTCAGTGAGACACTGTTTCTAAATAAAATACAAAAAAGGAGCCAGGCAGGATGGTGCAGCACCTGGGGAGGCTGAGGAGGAGGATCACAAATTCAAAGCCAGCCTCAGCAAAAGTGAGGCACTAAGCAACTCAGTGAGACCCTGTCTCTAAATAAAATACAATATAGGGCTGGGGATGTGGCTCAGTGATTGAGTGCCCCTGAGTTCAGTATCTGGTACCAAAAAATGAAATAAAATAAAAAGGACTGGGAATGTAGCCCTATGGTGGCATAGTGCTTCTGGGTTCAATCCTCAGGACTGCAAAACAAAACAAAACAAATGTGTATTGAGGCATGACAGAGCCACACCCTGAGCTACACCCCCAGCCCTAATACTTAGAGGGTTTTATTTATTTATTTTTTTTTTTAGAGGAGGGAAAGTTTATTTGGTGCTCACAGTTCCAAAAGTCTCAGTCCATAGATGGCTAACTCCATTGCTCTGGGCCTGAAGTGAGGCAGAGCATCATGGTGGAAGGTTATGGAGGAGAAAAACAATTTGGGACATGGGAGTCAGAAAGCAGAGAGCTAGGATTGAGTTTTAAATTACCTTTTTCCTACATAAATGATAGGAAATTTTTCCTAAATTGAGATATGAGTGTTCTTTGAAGTTTGAGTACTAAGAAAGAACAGGAAAACATTGCCACTGACTGATAAGCCTGAATTTACTGAACATTTATTATAATTCTGATTCCTTGCTTGTTACTTATATATCTCAATAGAATCTTACACATCATGTACTACATAATTATTCATGGGTTGATTTTTTTAAATCTCTGCTGTTTTAGAATGAGGAAGTTAACTAATATTTAGTAAATATCACTGTGATCATTGTGACTGTCCTGACAGATTGGTGTTAACCCTGAGGACCAGAGAGGTGAAATAATCTGCTCAAAGTTATTTGAAGGGATAAGTGGCAGACCTAGATGTGAACCATGATCTGTCTAATGTTAACACATTCTTTTTTTCTGTCTGATGTTAATGCATTCTTTTTTTCTTTAAAGAAAGATGCCTATGCTCATTGGTTCCAACCTATAGAATAAATCACCTTCTAAAAAGTAGTGCACACCTGTAATCCCAGCTACTGAGGAGGCTGAGGCAAGAAGATTTCAAGTCTGGGGTCAGCCTTAGCAATTTAGCAACACTCTATCTCCAGAAAGGGAGAGGTAAGGTAGGTACCTCCTGTTAGACAGGAGGGAATGCAGCTCAGTGGAGAACGCTTGCCTAGCATGCATGAAGCCCTGGGTTTAATCCCCAGTACCAAAAATGAAATAAGTAATTTTTAATTATTTTATAATGAGTGCTCCCCCACAGGATTAAAAGCACTTGGCATGAAATTTTGAGTGTCTCTGTCCATGAGATTTAAATGCCAGCTTCTAACAGGAGGTACCTACCTTACCTCAAACCAAATAAGGAGAGGGAGCCCCAAGCAGAAAACTACACGTGCTGAATGTAAGCCTCACATTCTCCACATACACCTTTTTTTTTTTTTTTTTTTTTTTTTTTTTTGTAATTTCAGGCTTTAGTGCCAAAAGGAAGAAGAAAGTGGCAGAGATATATCAGGCTCTGAACAGTGATCCCACTGACGTGGCTGCCCTCAGACGCATGGCTATCAGTGAAGGAGGTCTCCTGACTGATGAGATCAGACGAAAAGTGTGGCCCAAGCTGCTCAATGTCAATACGAGTGACCCACCTCCTATATCAGGTAATGGGTTAAGGGCACAGGAGGGGAGCTTGTCCGGGAGGTGGGGAGAAAATAATACTGGGATCCTTGATTTTTATGATCAACCAAGAGTAGATGAGTAAATCAAAAACATTTTAGGAAATCCTTGAGCCCACTCTGAAAATAAATTCAGACTGATGAGTAGAGTCTTATTCAAAACTGGAATGAAGCCAGTCAAGGTCACACACATCTATAATCCCAGCTATTGGGGAGGCTACGGCAGAAGGATCACAAATTAAAGTCCAGCCTGGGCATCTTAGCGAGGCTTTGTCTCAAAACAGAAAGGGATGGGGATGTAACTCAGTGGTAAAGCGACTCTGAGTTGAATTCCTAGTACCAAAGAAAAAGGCATTGCTGTATTCAAACTCTCAGTTCTGGGATGAAATTCTTCTGTCAGATTCTAGACTTCCCTTGTCTCCTGATAAGATGGAATCAGTGTGTGGAAACTTACACAGCTTCCTCTCATACTTCTGATTTAGGTTACAAAGGAAATCTGTGCTTATTATAGCACTTGTTGTGGCTTGAGGGAAATGGTACCCTTGTGTGTATAATAGCAAGAAAATACTGTTGTACTCTTGAACTAGTTGGACTTACCAACCAACTGACCACAAGTTCTATCTCTTGTTTGCAGTATCCTAGTTTTAGAATTTCAGGGCTGAGGGATGTCAGGTTCATCTTTGTCTGAGTTCACTCCTTCTGAACAGCTCAGGATGCCTACGATCTTATAGATGCTGGAATTTTTTTCATTGGTCTATGACTTCCACATTCATAATTTTATTCAGTACTTTTAGTAACCTGAAAGGTACAAATGGAAGGGAATATCATCATTTTGTACACATGGGCTATTCTCTGGGTGATGCTCAGTGGCAGCCTGCACAGACCCAGGCCTCCTGACTTTTCTGGTGCTGTCTCCACCCTACTGTGGACAGTCTGTTCATGACTTGCATTAAACAGTATGTGTTTGTCCATACATGATGAAATATGCCTATAATCCTAGCCAGTGACTCAGGAAGCTAAGGCAGGAGGATCACAGGTTCAAGGCCAGACTCAGAATTTAGTGAGGCCCTAAACCACTTATTGAGACCCGACTCAAAATAAAAATGACTGGGAATGTAGCTTAGCAGTAAAGCAGCCCTAGGTTAATCCCCAGTACCAAAAAACAAAAACAAAAAAAGAAACACTCCAGCATGCATTTAAAATTGAGTAGGGATTCCCTTCCACATGTATCTGGAGTTGTGTACTTTTCAGGAAAAAGCTGCATTGTATCCACCAGGGCTTTGACGTTATTCCAGAATGTTTCCTTATATGACTTCCCAGACATTCCTGCAGTAACACGTTCTTTTTCCAATAGGAAAGGACCTACGTCAGATAAGCAAGGACTACCAACAAGTGCTGCTGGACGTCAGGCGGTCTTTACGGCGGTTCCCTCCTGGTGAGACGCTCTTCCTTCCTTTGGAAGTCTTTCTGCCCTGTTGCACTTCCCTCTTGTGTTGGTGCTTGCCAGTCTGAGGACTTTCCATCCCAGCCCACAAAGGCCCAACATGTAGGACCCTGCTTCTCAGGCATTTGGGGTGCTTTCAGTCTGCTGAGTCATTCTTTTGATGACTGGGCCACCATCAAGCCTCCTTTGTGAAAGCCTAAACCCGACATAATGTTTCTTGGCCTGGAGGTTGTAATGAGAGAAGAAGAATTTTTTTGGTCTTTTTTTTTTTTTTCCATTCATGCCACAGAGAGGACTTTAGAGATTGGTAGAGCCATCAGTCTGGCTTTAGAGAGCAAATTGTCTTAAATTGAATACTAATAAGAACTGTTAATATCATCATCTAACTAGATTTTTAAACATAACATGTATTAGGTCCCTTGGACTAGAGGGGAGGCCATTCCCTTCATGTTCATAGAATCTATTCTTAAAATTTCCTCCCTTGGCTGGGGCTACAGCTCAGTTGGTAGAGTGCTTGCTTTGCATGCACAAGGCCATAGTTTCGATTTCCAGTACCACCAAAAAAAAAAAACCGCCTCCCGCTTCTCAGGAAGAAAGAGAGGGATCCTTGTCATTTCCATTTTCACAAGGAAGGAAATTGGACAACAAACCTTATATATATGACCTATTTCTCTTCCTCTGATTACTCCACTTGGAAGTCCCTGGAGAGAGGAGAGCTGCTGAAGGGAACTAGAGCCTCTAACCCTGTTTTTCACTCATTTGAAACCAAGCTCTAGCTTGGATTTGTCTGTTAGGGTCTTCTTTTCTGCTTGTATCCATGTTCCCTAGAGAGGCCCTTGTGACTCCCTTATAGCCAGTAGCCTTCCAACTTTGGTTTTCTTGTTGTTGTTGTTGTTATTTTCCTGTACTGGAGTTTAAACCCCAGGGCTCTCTACCACCAAGCTGCATCCCCAGCCCTTTATTTATATATTTATTTATTTTAATTTTTGAGACCGGGTCTTGCCATTTTGCCAAGGCAGACCTCAAACTTGTGATCCTCCTGCCTTAACCTCCCAAGTAGCTGGGATTACAGGTGTGTGCCACTGTGCCCAGCTCTAACTTGGTTTTGTTTTGTTTTATAATTATAGATTGACACCATGCTTTTATTTTGTTTATTTTTGTATGCAGTGCTAAGGACAGAACCCAGTGCCTCACACATGCTAGGCAAGTGCTCTGCCGTGGAGCTACAGCATCAGCCCTTGGACTTGGTTTTGATAAGATTTGTACCCATGATCCAGTCCCTTTTTCCTACTTCTTAGTCCAAATGAGACCTCTCCGAGCGGATGGCTCCCCTTGCCTTCCCTAGTAAACTGCTTTTCCTCCGAGCCCTCTGTTCCTCTTCCATTGTGTCACTTCAGTCTGTGCTGCTCTGGCAGGCTGAAGTTTTGTCGTGGCTTTGTGGTCTTTTCCATTCGTTTTCCGCTGGGCTTGGCTGAACACTCTTCACTTTGGAAATTCAAATAGGGTTTAGTTTTGACTCTTACTGCTTTCATTATTTTACCTATCCATAGTTCTTGGTTTCTTTCTTTTTTGTTGATGTTTTATTGTTTGAAATATGACTTTTTTTTGAGACGTGGTGGAGGAAATGTGGGCATGAGGTAAGCTTTACTGTCACCTTGCACCTTTTGTTCAGTGGGATCTGAGCCCTTAAGTGAGCTGTTTTCTCCCATATCGGTTTTTAACAGTGAAAGTTAAGCTACTACTATATTTATAACTCAAACTTCGGGAATTCAAAATTAGCATCCTTGCCTGTGAGCTTATTTTTTAGTTTTAGATGGACACAATATCTTTATTTTATTTTTATATGGTGCTAAGGATTGAACCAAGTGCCTCACGCATGCTAGGTGAGCGCCCTACCACTTGAGCCACAGCCCCAGCCCGTGAGCATCTTAAACCTGAGTTGTGCTCTTGTGTTCCACATTGTTCTGTCAAGCTTTGTTAGAGAGAACCTTTATGAGCAGCAGCCTGCTGTCCAGCTTCAGACAGAGTCTCTTACCCATGTCAAGGGTCACAGCCTGTACGGCTGTCCGCATGCAGCTCTCAGGACATTTTTGCTTGTTTTTCCTATGGCTTTTTCAAATTGGCTTAGGTGCAGTTGTCCTCTGATCATGCTTCCTGCTGAGCTTTATCTTAAGTTCACAGACTAACCAGGGTTGGATTTTCTGGAAAATTTTCAGCAGAACTAGATCAAAGATTGTGATAGCTTTCTGACTACGGCCCACTTTAGTCTCCTTGGCTATGGTGGCATTCAGCTCCCTTAGCTGAGCCTTGAGGTCTAGCTGGATTCATCTCTTGCTCCTGAACTGCCCGAGAGATGCAGGACTCAAACCTACTGGGTTTCTCACCTTTGGGCTGTAGTCTTGCCATTCCCACTGAGCACAGCCCTCCCCTGGCTGCTGGCTTAGGGGGACAGTTCAGCACTCTTAACACTAAACACCCAGATGAGTGAGGAGTTTGCTGACCACTGCGGACTGGCTTCATCCTCTGAAAGAGCTCTGGAGACAGGCGCCCCCATTTCTAAGTGTATTTTCGGGTGGAGGAGATCAGTCTTCCCTGGAATATTGGTTTAGTTTAGAGGGGAATATGCAGCTTTTTCAATTTTTAATTTATAATTTCATTCCAAAAAGTTGCAAAAGTAGGACAAAGAATTCTCCAGATACGTTTTACCCAGATTTCCTTATGTGTTTTACCACATTTGCTTTATTAACAATTTGCTATTCTTTCTTTCTTTATACATAGAAATGAATTTTTTTCTGAACTATTATTTAAGAGTACAGTGGGATCCTAATTAGAAAAAGTTATACTCCATGTATAATATGTCGGAATACACTTTACTGTCATGTTCTCTAAAAAAATTAATATTTAAGGGCTGGGGATGTGGCTCAAGCAGTAGTGCGCTCGCCTGGCATGCGTGTGGCCCGGGTTCGATCCTCAGCACCACATACAAAACAAAGATGTTGTGTCTGCCGATAACTAAAAAATAAATATTAAAATCCTCCCTCCCTCCCCCCCCCTCTCCCTCTCTCCCTCTCCCCCCTCCCCCTCTCCCTCTCCCCCTCTCCCTCTCCCCCTCTCCCCCTCTCCCTCTCCCCCTCTCCCCCTCCCCCTCTCCCCCTCTCCCCCTCCCCCTCTCCCTCTCCCCCCCCCTCAAAAAAATTAATATTTAAAAAAAAGAAGCTGGACAAGCACAATGTAGCAAGCCTATAATCCCAGCAACTCAGAAGGCTGAGGCAAGAGGATCAAAGCCAGTCTCAGCAAAAAGCTAGGTGTTAAGCAACTCAGTAAGACTCTGTCTCTAAATAAAATATTAAAAAGGCCTGGGGATAGGGCTCAGTGGTCAAGTGTCCCTGAGTTCAATCCCGGGTACAAAAAAAAAAAAAAAAAAAGCCAGGCGCCACGGTGCATGCCTGTAATCCCAGCAGCTGGGGAAACTGAGGCAGGAAGATCATGAGTTCAAAGCTAGAGTCAGCAAAAATGAGGCACTAGGCAACTCAGTGAGACCCTGTCACTAAATAAAATACAAAATAGGGCTGGGGATGCAGCTCAGTGGTTGAGTACCCCTTGAGTTCAGTCCCCCGTATCAAAAAAAAAAAAGTTTATCATAAACATGGTCCCTCTTTAACCAAACTATTTCAGGATGTAGTTCTAAAATTAAGTTTCTCACCAAATCAGTGGCAACATTGAAAAATACTGTTATCTAATCCAATCTAATTTTTGAGATTTCACCATCTCGCCACTTATCCTTTATAGGAAGAGGAAATACAAATTCACCCATCTCCCATTCAGCCATCATCTCTTTAGCCTTTTTTTTTCAGGGAGGAAGTATAGGGATTGAACTCAGGGGCACCTGACCATTGAGCCACATCCCCAGCCCCTTTTGGTATTTTATTTAAAGACAGGGTCTCAAGTTGCTTAGCACTTTTCTTTTACTGAGGCTGCCTTTGAACTTGCTGTCCTCCTATCTTAGCCTCCTGAGCTGCTGGGGTTAGAGGCATGTGCTACTGCACCTAGCTTCTTCAGCCTCTCTTAATCTGTAGCAGTTCCTTTGTATTTTATGACAGCCTAGTTATCCTGCTCAGTTTTCCTTACTTTGGCTTTGCCTGGTGTTTCCTTATTGTGAGATCAGGCTTATGCACCTGATAGGAGTTCCACCCGTGTGCCACAGAGCTCCTGTCAGCACATCATATCAAGAGGTGAATGCCATCCCACCCTCCCTTGTGGAGGATAGTAACTCCAATTAGGTTAAGTTGGTGTCTTCAGGTTCCCCCGTATGTTGAAGGTGTGGCTCTTTTCTGTGTGTCAACTTGATAGATGTTACCAACTTGTTTTATTTTATTTTTTTAAGAGAGAGTGAGAGAGAATTTTAATATTTATTTTTTAGTTATCGGCAGACACAACATCTTTGTTTGTATGTGGTGCTGAGGATCCAACCCGGCCGCACGCATGCCAGGCAAGCGCGCTACCACTTGAGCCACATCCCCAGCCCCTCAACTTGTTTTAAATCCATTTTCTTTTATTGGACACTTTCTCTGAAAAATCCATTGCTGGCCTTCTTCTTAATCTCCCTGTTACTGGGCTGCTTGCTGTTTTCAAACGTACCTCCTCTCCACAGGCATGCCAGATGAACAGAGAGAGGGTCTCCAGGAAGAGCTCATTGACATCATCCTCCTCATCTTGGAGCGCAACCCTCAGCTGCACTACTACCAGGGATACCATGACATAGTGATTACGTTTCTGCTGGTGGTAGGCGAGAGGCTGGCAACATCCCTGGTAGAAAAATTGTCTACCCACCACCTCAGGTACCCCTGCAGAGGGATATAACAGGAGGGTGACACTCCTTAAGCTCAGCCCTCTCAGGATAATTCCTTAGTCCTTTTTTTCTTCCTTTGGGCACTGGGGATTGAACCCAGGGGTGCTTTGCCACTGAGCCACATCCCCAACTCCCTTTGTCATTTTCTTTTCAGTTTTTTCAGTGGTCACACCCTCCAGCCATGATATCTAAGTGCTTGATCTGACTAAGCTCATTGAATTGTCTCACTCTAGGGACTTCATGGATCCCACAATGGACAACACCAGGCACATTTTAAACTACCTGATGCCCATCATAGACCAGGTGAACCCAGAGCTCCATGACTTCATGCAGAGGTACACGATGCCGCCTTCGTGTGTGTAACACCCGTCTTGCCTTTGCTCTCCTGGCTCTTGTTTCTTCTTCACAGATCTTTTTCCATTTCCTCATATATTAGGTTGATTCATGTTAGTTGTCCCTTCCAGTCACCAGCAATCTGATGATTCGGTTCTTTACATAGTCTTAGAGCCCTTTTTCGGGTCCTGGAATGCAAGGGGGAGATGACCCCTGGCTTGAGGAATTCACATCTGGTAGGGAGGAGGGGTGGCATCAGTTTACCAACTTAGACTTGCTCCAAGATGAAGTACGAGTTCTTGGAGATTGAGATAAAAGGACAAGGCCATCCATGAGTGATTTTATTTCCCAAGTTCCAAGGAGAAGAAAATTTTCTGTGCAGATATCAAAATTGTCTCAGAAAGAAAATCACAATATAGTTCTCTGAAAACACCTCCTTATTCCTATAGTTGACATCTGTTGAGCATTAGAAGAGCGCTTGATGAGATAAGGCAGGCAGCATGCTGTTGTGGTATGAGTGTCATGCTGCAGTTTTAAAACTTTGTATTTTTTGAGGAGAAAATGCTAAGTTCTCAGGTAGCTGGATTTAAAAAAAAAAAAAAAAAGTGTATTTCCCAAATGCTTCCTTCTCACCAGCACTGAGGACAAAGAAGGCCCTGAGAGAGGGAAGGGGTGACATAACAAGGAACCTAACATTTGGATTTCCTTTGCTCCTAGTGCTGAGGTGGGGACCATCTTTGCTCTCAGCTGGCTCATCACCTGGTTTGGGCACGTCCTGTCTGACTTCAGGCATGTTGTGCGGTTATATGATTTCTTCCTGGCCTGCCATCCACTGATGCCCATTTACTTTGCAGCTGTGGTAGGTACCCAGCATGAGCAGCACCCAAACTCTCCGCCACCTACTCTAGGTTGACCATCTTCCCTGCAGGGGTCTGGTGATCATGAAAACATGCAAGAGATGGCATTTCCTAGGCAGGTGTCCCTCTTCTGTGCAGTGTAAATGGGGGTGTTATGAAAAACAGAAAAAAAATTACAGAGATTTCTGTCCTGTAAGACTCTTCTGAACCTTTGAAGTGCCAGTGTGCATTGTGAATTGTCATTGTTCTGCTGATGCCTTCTGGAACTATGTTCACCTGATACCTCATAGAGAAGCAGTCTGCACAGCAGCTGCCAAAGGAGAGAGCTGGCCTCAGGCTATAGAAGCGAGGTGGCTGGTGGTAGTGGTGAGGGCTGCACTTACTAGAAGGTGACGCACACCTGTAACCCCAATAAGTCAGGGGCTGACACAGCAGGATCACAAGTTTGAGGCTAGTGGGAACAACTTAGCAAGATTCTGACTCAAAATAAAGTTAAAAATTTTTTTAGGGCTGGGGATATGGCTCAAGTGGTAGCGTGCTCGCCTGGCATGCGTGCGTGCGGCCCGGGTTCGATCCTCAGCACCACATACCAACAAAGATGTTGTGTCCGCCGAGAACTAAAAAATAAATATTAAAATTCTCTCTCTCTCTCTTTAAAAAAAAAAAATTTAAAAAGGGATGGGGGGCTGGGGCAGAGTACTTGCCTAGCATGAGTGAGGCACTGGGTTCTATCTTCAGCACCACATAAAAATAAAAAACAAATAAAATAAAGGCATTATGTCTGTCTACAACTACAAAATTAAAAAAAAAATAGGGATGTAACTCAGTGGTAGAGCACCCCTGAGTTCAATCCCTTGTATGGGGGGTGGGGGAAGCATAGGCCTGAGTAATTTGTAGAGGTGGGGACCCAGGAAGTTCTTCACAGATCCCTTCAACAGCAGTGGATTTGGGGGCCAGCAGTCAGAAGGAAGATGTTTAAAGAGAACGAGACGATTCCTTCTATGATTTTGAACCATTTCTTTGCTGAAGCTCCAAAAATCTCCCCATGATCCCTCTCCTTTTCTTCTTAAAATAATTGCCTTCATTTCTTTCAAGACTCTGAGAGACACTTGAGCAGACAAATGTGCCTGGAAGGACTTACTTTAATTTGTCAGTCTTTCACGTCATGAGTGGCAGTGCGCTCCTAGCAGGAAGACCCAGCCCAGCTGGAACAGCACTGAAAGAATGTGCCTCATTCCTTCCTAGATGGATACAAGAGCTTGCTGAGCAGCTGGGCTGGGCTCTGTCTGTTTCCCGGTTTGAACTCATCTCTATAGAGACTGAGAGGAAGCTGGCCACGGCCCTGTGTGTCTGGTCCATGATGCAAAGTCTTTCTTCCCACAGATTGTGTTGTATCGTGAGCAGGAAGTTCTGGACTGTGACTGTGACATGGCCTCGGTCCACCATTTGTTGTCCCAGATCCCTCAGGACCTGCCCTATGAGACACTGATCAGCAGAGCAGGGGACCTCTTTGTTCAGTTTCCCCCTTCTGAACTCGCACGGGAGGCTGCTGCCCAGCAGCAGGCTGAGAGGTGAGCAGAGCGAGGCACTAGTAGAGTTGGGGCAGCTGTAAAGGGCAGAGGCAGGGGAGACTGTGGGGTGAGGACAGGCAGGACAGTGGCCAGAGCCATTCTAGCCGAATCCCTTAGACTTCTCGGGTCTTTATCCAAAAGAACTTTCTGGCTCTACCACTCGTCTTCCTCTTCCTTCATACCAGTCCTTATTTCTGCCTCCTTCCTCTGCAGAACCGCAGCCTCTACCTTCAAAGACTTTGAGCTGGCATCAGCCCAACAGAGGCCGGATATGGTGCTGCGGCAGCGGTTTCGAGGACTTCTGCGACCTGAGACTCGAACAAAAGATGTTCTGACCAAACCAAGGACCAACCGCTTTGTGAAACTGGCAGTGATGGGGCTGACGGTGGCCCTGGGAGCAGCTGCTCTAGCAGTGGTGAAAAGTGCCCTGGAATGGGCCCCCAAGTTCCAGCTGCAGCTCTTCCCCTGAAGCCCAAGCCACTTCCTCTCACAGTGAACCCGGTCTCGCCCTTTCCCAGAAGGACTGAGAAGATGGAATTTCCTTGATTAAAAGGGTTTCGGTCGAGGGTGTTCTGTTCCTGCCACCCTCGCCTGCCACGTTTGCCATGGCTTTGGAGGCCAGTCACAGAGCAAGCCTGACCTGCGGTGTCTTCCACGGACCTGAGAGTGTCTCTGCCACCTCCCCTCATGTTGGTGGAAGTGGGTTCTTTTGTTCCCAGCCATCCTGAGAACCTCAGGGCCTGGGCTTCCCTGGCTACCGGGGGACGTCCTGGCTACCCAATAGAAAGTAAGCCAGACCCCAGAATGCCCTCCTTGCAGCTCCTGGGGTTCTGTCCACTTCAGATAGACGAGGAAGGAGGCCTGCTACTGAAGGAGTCGGGCCTTGGGTGAAAGTGAGGGACAGAGGACTCTCGTGTGGGAGCCCTTTTAAAAGCAGCTCCATTAGCTGGTCAGAAATCAGACACGAATGAGGTGACTGGTGAAATCCTACCTATTTTCAGCCTAGAAATCACGTGGGTACTTCCAGTCCAGCAGGAGAGAATATTACCTAGACTGGTTTGCCTGCCTTTTTATTTCTTCCTGTTCTCTTCTACAATCCACATGACATTACTTATAAAAGACACTTTTATTACTATTTTTAGAATTATATACTCCTAACATGTAAAGTACTTTCACTTTAAAAAGAACCGTTCCTTCATGGAAAAAAATAGTTCTCATCAGAAGGATGAGCTTGTACAACCCTGAAGTTTACTTTCTACTCAACTGCGTAACATTTCACTTCAGCCAGAGCTGCCATTTGTGGAGAGCCCCCCACTTCCAACCCACTTTGCTTCCTTCCTGTTCCCCACAGACCAGCCTTCCACTCCCAGCGAGGTGCCCACTCGCATCGTCTGGGCTTGATATAGCAGAGCCCCTGGTGTCTGCCTAGTGGGAAATGGTGGAAACTTGCTGGTACCAGAAAGGGACAAACTGTAATATGAAGAGCATGGCAGGGCCTAGAGCAGCCAGTCCCGCCCCAGGCTTCTCAGAGGCCCCCCAGGCCTTGGGAAGAAGGGGGGATCCCACGGTCCTCCTGGGCAGCTTTCTGTGAGTGAAGCCAGGTTTGTACATTAACTCGAGTTTGGGGGGGGAAAAAGTGCCTTTTGCTGCTTTAAAAATTGGAGTGCATTGTGTGGAGCAGCTGTGTACTTTTATTTTCCTGGTCTCCCAGCTGGTGATTTCATTAAGTGAACCGGTCAGAAGCACTCCGCCCTCCTGCACGCCCACCATGTGCAGGGAGGGTGGTCAGCAGGCTTCCCACCAGCATGCTGGAGAGTTCTGAGTTACACTGAGCACTTTAACCAAAACATCAAAGCATGGTGAGTCGTGCACAGCAGGAGGCACGTAGAGTGAATGTGCTGCAGATGGATTAATCTAGAAAGTGGTGGGATCATTAGGACAAATGAAAATTCTTCCAGGATCCAGAGGTGACAAGATGGCAAATATTCCATCTTCTCCTGTGCCAAGTTTGTCCTCTTGCCATCTTTACAAATGGCAACAGCTCTGTGCCTCTAGCCGAAGCATGCAAACCTATTTGTAAACCCAGCGATGGCAAGAGGTGGAGGAGCTGCTGGCGACCCAAGGCCACAACTCTGGATCTCAGGAAGCAAGCGATGTTTGCCTGTGCTGTGGCCTAAGGAGAAAGTGTGCACTGTAGCTTTGCTCACACCAGGATTCTCCCTAGCCACTGAGGAGAAAGCATTATCTATTTACCTTCAGGTGACTTATTTATTCTGTAAAGAATATGTGTAAATATTTTGTACAGAGAGCCCTGTATGAAATAAACAGCCATATGTGGTTACTAATTATGTCTGTCATTTGTCCAGACCCTCCTAGGCTACCCTTGAGCTACACCCCAGCCCTTTTTACTTTTGGGAACAAGACCTCAAAACTGTAGTCCTCCTGCCTCAGCCTCCATGCCTGACTCTTCGGCAGAATTTTGATAACTGCAGAGTTGAAGAAAGGGTGTGTGTGGTGTAAGTTATTTGGTCTTTGTGCAGGTTCCTGACCCAGGGTTCCTGCAACCCTTGGAATTGCCACGGAGTGGATGAGTCAGGAATGTCTGTCATTTTTAATAAACTCACCTTAGTTCATGCTAACCAGGTGACTTAAGTGAGACTCCTAAATGGCCTCATGACAGGGCTGGTCACTGGAAATACCTAGTGATTACACTGACCTAGGGGTTAGAGGGGGGAGATCTATGAAAAACCAAATGAGGTTCTGTGAGCTGCCTGGCCGGTGAGTACGTGGATATGCAGGGGTCGTGACAGCACATGACTGCAGGGACATGGAGGCTCACCCCCCATCTTGTTCTGGTCACCTCCTCTAGCTGCAGGTCACTGAGTCCAGTGTTCCCTGTGAACATTAGTGAGCCCAAGGGGGAGAGGTCATGGAATTCCCAAATTCTGGCCAGGCAGAAGTGTGGGTCACTGGGCACCCCATCTGTGCTGGCATCTGAAGTGCAGGCAGTCTCTGGGCTGAGCCTTCTAACTGTGGGACCTGATGCGAACTCCAGAGAGCGGGAGAACTGGTTACTGGACACCCAGTTGACTTCAGAAAACCCCACCCAATGTGCAAGGCCAAGGAGGGAGTAGCCAGGGCACAACAAAGCTGACCATGAAGCCTGGGGGTTGTGGGGAGAGAGAAGCCCAGGCCTGGAGCTGGGTCTGTGGATCAGCTCTGCCTGATCCTCCCCCAGGGCTGGGGAGGCTGCTAGCCACCGCCAGCCAGAGTCAGTGACCTGCACCCACACCACACCGGCAAGCCAAGGTCACTTACCCACCCATGTTCTCTGGTGTCTGCTCACTGCCTGGGGTCACCTTTTGCTCTGGGCATCCAGACAGGGTGGCAGTGCCTATTCAAGGGCTGGAACAAACCTTTCCCCCAACATCCTCAGGCCCAGCATCTAAGCCTGGAGTCAGGCCCGGAGCAGCAGAGGCACCCCTGCCTGCTCTCGTGATCACATTTGTGGCAGAGACTCTGCTTTGGGCATTAATAACCAGCTCTCGATAGAGGATGGGTCACAGCTTGGAGGAGAATGCACAAAATGGACGTCCCCGGACCCTGCTTTATTAATATGACCAGCAGAGTGGGTACTAATGAATATCACTAGGTCAATACTTTGCCATCTTGCCTGAGACATTAAAATTAGGATAGACAAGCTGAGCACAGTGGCACACGCCCATCACCCCAGCCACTCAAGAAATTGAGGCAGGAGGATCACAAGTTCAGGGTCAGCCTCAGCAGCTAGAGATGAAGTTCAATGGCAAACTGCCCCTGGGCTAGAAGCCTCAGTACCAAAAAATAAATTTAGGATGGACAACCTCACCCCTCCAGCACAGCAGTCTTATCTGTTCTGAAATCTCTGCTCCCCACCGCGGCTCCCCACTGAGAGGTCAAGGGGGACCAGCAAGACTCCCCAGCCGGCCTCAGCCTCCCTCCCCCAAAGGTCCCCCATGGCCCACTGTGTCCTTGGGCACAGAGCTGCCAGCTCTGGTACAGGGTCCCAGCACTGAGTCACAGCCTCCTCTTACCACTGAAAAGGGCTGACAGATTACCTTCTTGATGTCATTCCCAGAGGTCTCAGGGACCCTGGCCCATGACACTCCCTCTCAAGGACAGGACACGCACCCTTCCTGGAAAAGCATTTTAATCTGCTCATGCAGGCAACAGAGGGAGATGGTGGCGGTCAGACCCGAGGGCGTGCTCTCAGCTGGCCTGGTCTCAGCAGCTCCGAACCTCCAACAGCAATGCGAGAGCAAATTCACCCCAGAAAGCCACCGTGGAGGGACTAGCTGTGGCTAGCTGGTGACCTGCAGGTGAGGAGTGGGGGTGCCGGTGGCTCACAGAGCCCCTTCCAGAAGGTCTGGGCTGCAGGGATGAGGCGAGGGATGGGCCGCAAGGCCGCAGGAAGAGGATAAAGGCACTGGGCACAGGTGACCCAACAGCGGGCTCAGGTGGGCTTCTACACCACCTGTCGCAAACAGGCCATCCCCACAGGGCCTCTGCCTTGGCCAAAGCACAAAACAGTCTTTCAGCCCAGAAATCAGAGCCAAGTTCCGAGCCCAGCCCTGCCCACAACTGCCTCTGGATGTGGGGCTGGGTCAGCTGGAGCCCCGCCATTTTGGGTTCAGTGGCAGTTCTGACAGCTTGGGTGGCAAGGAATCCCGTTCACACGGCAGCGGCAGCCCCCGCTGGTGTCTCCGGGGCCCTAGAGGACAGAGGGAAGCGTCCTTGAACAGGGAGGAAGGACAGCCTGCCTGTGCTGCTCCCTCAGACCCACCTGAGCACACCTGCCACTCGGGCCCTTGTCCCCGCAGGTCCTCCTGAGCGGCCCTCCTGGCTAGGCCCCCTGGTAGAGGCGGTCATGCAGCTCCCCTATTACAAGAGTCGGGTCCGTCTGCCGCAGACCCAGGGCGGGAAAGGCTCGGACAGTACGGCACATCCGGGTGGGCAGCGCTGGTGCGAGAGCGGGCAGACCCCTCCGTTTCATCTGTGTCTCCTGTGTGCCACAGGAGCCCCAACTCCAGGAACACCCCAGTGAGGACAGCTGACTTCAGCAAAGAGCTCCCAGGGGACGCTCTACCTAGCAAATGCCTTTGTCCCAGGGGAGGAAGCTGAGCCTCAGAGAAGTGCCCAGTGTGTGGGGGGGGCCAGGGAGGAGACTCCTGACTGCACTTTCCCACTGTCCTCTGCAACAGGGAGGAAGAAGGTTCCTGTAAAGGCCCAATGTTGGGCACTGGCAGCCATACAGTTAGCCCCAGGGGCACCAAAGCAGCCAGAGACCGGAGGCCAGGACAAGAGTGTGGCTGGCCTCGGACAGAACTGTACTGAGGACACTGAAATCTGGATTTCATCTAATTTTCTGTTTTCTGCAGAGTGATCAGGGCTGAACCCAAGGTCTCACATATACTAGGCAAGCACCTACCACTGAGGTACACCCCCAGCCTAGATTTCATATCTTTTTCACCTGTCATGAAATACTGCGTGCTTTCAATACTGTTTACACCATTTAAAGCTGTAGCTGGGCTCAGTGGCACACGCCTATAACTCTAGTGACTCAGGAGGCTGAGGCAGGAGGATCCCAAGTTCAAGGCCAGACTCAGCAATTTAATGAGAGTTTTAGAACTTAGTGAGACCCTGTCTCACAATAAAAAATAAAAAGGGCTGAAGATGTAGCTGAGTGGTTAAGCACCCCTGGGTTTAATCCCCAGTACCAATAAATAAATATTTTTAAAATAAAAATAAATGGGCTAGGGTTGTAGCTCAGTGGTAGAGTGCTTGCCTCGAAAGCTTGCCTCGAAACCCTGGATTCGGTCCCCAGCACCACGTAAAAATAAAGAAATAAAAAAAGAATAATAAAGATATTGTGTCCATCTACAACTAAAAAATTTTTTTTAAATAAATAAATAAAAATAAATGATTAAAAAATAAAAATGTAAAAAGCTACTGTCATGTGTAACTAAATAGAACAAAATTTTTTAATTTTTTTTTTAAAGTGTAAAAAGCAAGGTGCAGTCGCACATGCCTGTAATCCCAGCAATGCAGGAGGCTGAGGCGGGAGAATCATAAGTTCAAGGTCAGCCTCAGCAACTTAGTGAGACCCTCTCTAAACAAATAATAAGGGCTACAGATGTAGCTTCGTGGTAAAGAGCCCCAAGGTTCAAAACCGGGTACCAAAAAAATAAAAATGGGCTGGGTATGTGCTCAATGGTAGCGCACACCTGCCTGTGTTCAGTTAAAAAAAAAAAAATGTTAAAAAATCCTCTCCTGGGCCGGGCTGGGGCTCGGTGGCAGAGCACTTGTCTAGCTTGGCACAGTCCCCAGACTATCGTTTTTCCAAGCCCCTCTCCCAGGCAAGCCCCACTCTCCCCACCCCACCCCCAAGCCTTCTGCTCCTTGGACAACTCACCCCAGGGCCCCACCGCGGGCCCTTGGTGACCCAGCAGATCTCGGTGTGGCAGACGGTGCAGCGGATCCAGTCGCACCCATCCTTCTTCTGCACTACAATATGGCACTGCGGGCAGTGCATGGCCTCGCCCTGCTGCAGCAGCACCTGGAGCAGAGGGTGAGTGGGCGGGGCCTGCCGCCTGCCCCGCCCACCCCTGGATGCTTCCAGAGCCCTCCCAGAACTTCTCTGGCCTCCTTTGTCACAGAGGTCCCCTGCCTCCACCCAGACCCTGCTCCTGCTGCTCACCACCTGACTCTGGGCCTAAGGCCCATCCCGGGATGGGAGTTGACAGAAGGGAGCTCTGCGCCTCCAGGGATCTGTGAACTCAGCTCTGAGAAGCCCTCAGAGCAGAAATCAGCCCGACCCTGGCTCACCCTCAGCATCTCTGTGGTCTGCCGGGCTGCCACGTCATTCTGAGCGCGCAAGGCCAAGTCGTCCTGATACTCCCTGCAGTTCATGCGCTCGTGGATGGCCTGCGGAGGTGGGGGGGGCCAGGAGACAGAGTTCCCGGGGCTTCAGACTGGAAGCACTACTTCGGCACAACCAGAGAAGGTCCCTTGGTCTCTGCTTGGTTCTGACCCCACTAGAGGTCCATTGCTTGGAGACCCAGTTTGCCAAGCCTGAGTCTGGGCCCAGGCTCTGCCTATCTGCCTGCTCATCACTTTAATGGGCAACTTTTGAAGGCATTGGGATGTGCCTGGGGAAGGATGGGGCAGGGTTGGGTGGGTCTCGGTGTCTGGCTTAGCATGGGAGCAGTTAAGTGTGCGGTGTAGAGCCTGAGCTGAGTTTGGGGCCAAGTTTGGGGCTCGCAAGGGTCAGGGCTCCATACGGGACCAGGATTCAGTCTGTGACTAGGGCCAAAGTTGAACTCAGCCCAGGACCAGGACGTGGTCCAGGATCAGGATCAGTACTGGGCTGTGCTGGGGCCAGTGCTGGGATTGGCCTCCCGGGTCAGGGCAGCGACATGCAGCTCCTCATCACAACTCCCAGACCAACATCGCCGCTCCCTCCCCATGGGAACAGGCGCTGATCTCTGATGCAGTGAGCCTCCCCAGGAGCAGGGGAGGAGGCAGCGTGGGACCACGCACCTTGCAGAGCAGGCAGTTGACGTGGGAACACACGGGGCAGGTGAACTCATTTACATCATCCTCAAAGAAGCACCAGCCCTTGCAGTCTGGGGTCTTGCAGTGGTAGCTGAAGGCGCTGCGATTCTCGGCAATGGAGACGCTCAGGTCCAGAAACCGCTGGTAATCCTCGGGGCTCAGGAGCTGCCAACACACCATATCCTTGTGTTTGGGGTTCAGAATACCCGACAGATGGCCCTCTGTGCCACCAAATATCCTCCAGGAAGCCCCAGCCCATATAGTCAACCCAGTCCCGAGTACTTTTCTCCTATAACCCTTCTAGTGTTTAAAGGCTCCATGCAAGCCGGGCGCCGGGGTGCAGGCCTGCGATCTCAGCCACTCAGCAGGCTGACGCAGGATAGCAAGTTTGAGGCCAGCCTCAGCAACTCAGCAAGATAATATCTCAAAATAAATGAATAAATAAGTAAAAAGAATACCCTGCCTCAAAATAAAAAATACAGGTTGGGGATGTGGCTCAGTGGTTAAGAATCCCTGGTTTCAATCCCTGGCATCAAAGTAAATAAATAAATAAATAAATAAATAAACCAAAAATGAAAATAAATTAAAAGGGCTAGGGATGTAATTAGATGGTGGAGTACATGTCTAGCATGCAGGAGGCCCTGGGTTCAACACCTAGTACCATGGGGAAAAAAAATAATAAGAAGAAGCAATGATAAGGGCAACATAGTTAAATTAGTATCCTGGTACATCATACTCAAAAAAATCAATTTGGGCCAGGCATGGTGGTGCACACCTGTAATCCCAGCAACTTGGGAGGCTGAGGTAGGAGGATCACAAGTCTGAGGTCAGTCTCAGCAATTCAGTGAGGCCCTAAGAAACTTAGTAGACTCCTGTCTGAAATTAAAAAATAAAAAGGGCTGGAGATGTAGCTCAGTGGTTAAGCCCTCCTGGATTAATTCCTGATAGTCCCCCGCAAAAAAAAAAAAAATCCCAGCTTGGGCTGGGGATACAATTTAGCAGAGCACTTGCTAAGCATGTATGAGGCTCTAAGTTCAGTCCCCCACATACAAATCAATGTCATACACACAGAGGAAATGATTATTATATTATATAACATTTTTGTATTATATGTAAGATTCTTTAGCAAAATAATAAGTTGGTGCATCTTTGTCAGTTACAATAGGTAAGAATCAGGCCTCTGCTCTGTATCTCGACTGGGTGGTGGTGATGGCTCTGGGTTAGGGTGGAAAGCTTGCCTAGCCTGGGGAGGGCCCTGGGTTTGATAACCAGCCCTGAAAAAGAAGAGAAGAAAAGAACTCATCCAGATTCACAGTTACAATGGGTACATTTTATTGTGTACTAAGTGTAATTTAATAAAGTTGATTTAAAAAAAAAAAAAACATGTCTGCCAGAAATACTGGAGGAAACGGGACAAAATGCAGTTGGAGGATGTCCTGGGATGAGAAGAAACGGGGGTCCTAGGTGCATGTCTGGGAAGCATCTCCCATCTGGCCCTTGGCACCTCTGGCCCTGCCTCCATGTTTTGGCCTTCGAACCCCAGACGCTCGATTCTGGGAAGGCCATTTTCTTGCAATTTGAAGTTGGTGAATCAAGCCCAACAGTTTACACTGTGATGGGGAAATGGAGGCCCAGAGGAGGGAAGGATTTGTTCAAGTCATCAGTAGCCAGAGGGGGAACTGACCCCTTAATAACCTGAACACCACAGGAGCAGCAGCACGCACACAGGAGCCCCCACAGCACTGTGCTAGGCTATTGCTCATGTCCCCTCCCACAGGGACAGCAGGCAGAAGAGAGCAGAGACTCGCAAGCACTCCCACACCCAGGCTCCCCACAGCTGCTCCTGGAACCCTGGAACCACCACCAAGTGAGCCCTGTCAGCCTGCAGGTGGAGAGGGGCCACATGAACCAGTCCACCTTAGTGGCCCACCTGTCAAGCCCAGAAAAGAGCAGCCTGGCCCAGCGCAGACAAGAAGCACCCCTGCTCAGCCTAACTGGAATCACTAACTTGCAACTGATCACTTAAATTGTTGGGAGCCATTAAATCTGGGGTGACTTGTTACACAGCAAAAACCAGCTGATAAAAGGGCTTGCCATGTGCCAAGTCTACTCTAACCTGTTCATGCACACTCTCCACCACAATCTCCACAATTCTTGAAAGGAACTCAGGGGCTGGGGATGTGGCTCAAGCGGTAGCACGCTCGCCTGGCATGCGTGCAGCCCAGGTTCGATCCTTAGCACAACATACAGACAAAGATGTTGTGTCTGCCCAAAACTAAAAAATAAATATTAAAAAATTCTCTCTCTCTCTTGAAAGAAAGGAAGGAAGGAAGGAAGGAACGAACTCAGGTCATACACCCAGCCTTGGGGCTCAGAGCTCCCCACCCCAACAGCTCGCTCTCTTCCCTTCATGAAGGAAAAGTTACAACTGTCAGTAAGTTTCAGCTACTTCCCCCAAATCCTGTCCTGGTTGAACCCCAGCGCCCAACATGGGGGAGGCTCTTGAAAAATGTCTACTGAGACGCAGCGCAGCCAGCTTAGGCCAGCTCCAAGGACTCTGGGGCCTTCCTGCCACCCCCCCCCCCAGCCTTACCGCCCGGATCTCCCTCTCCAGCAGCTTGCCCGGGCAGGAGTAGGTGTTGTCGATGAAGGGGCAGGAGACCTCGGCCTCCTGGCAGTTGCGGATGGTGCCCTGCAGGCATTCCCTGGGGGGGAGGACAGCGTTAGGTCCTGCAACTGCCCACAGGGACTCCACCCTCCCATGGCTCAGCCTGACCCCAGAGCCCTAGCTGGGCTTCTCCTCAACACCAGACTTCATTCCATCCAGCTGCCCCGCTGTTCCCTGCTGCTCTGACCCAAGGAAATGAAAGCACATAGGCCCACCCACTGGCCCTGCGAGAGACGTGCGCCGCTGGGTGGGGGCGGGGCGCACCTGCAGAAGGTGTGCAGGCACTCGCGCAGCACCACCGCCTCGCCGGGCGCCAGCACCGAGTAGCACACGGGGCACTCGGCGGGCTCCGTGTTCAGCACCAGGCTTCGCTGCTCCAGCTGCACGTGCTGCAGGTAGTTCCCCTCCTGCTGCTGCTGCTTCCGCTGGGCACACGAGCAGGGCCACGGGGAGGGTCAGGGTCTTAGGGGTGGTGAGACCAGGGTGGGGGCAGGGTGAGGGAGAGGGGCGGGCCGGGCGAGCGTGGCCAGGCTGGGAAGCAGGTGGAACAGCGGTGGAAAGGACGTGGCCGGGGGCTGAGGTCCTGCCAGGCAGCGGGGCGGGGCAGAGGCGCAGAGGGCACAGGTGGGGTCTGGTCAGTTAGGAAGGCGGGGCAAAGCCGGGAGCCAAGCAAGGCTACAGATGGGACTCCGAGTGGGGTGATGGCCAGGGTGGGGCAGGGGCTGTGCGGGTAGGGAGAGGGGAACCCAGGCAGGTAATCGGTGCTGTCACCACAGGGGGCTCCTGGAGGGCAGTCATTCCCCCAGGGAGAGTGAGGGGCCAGGGATGGGGTAGGCGGGGCCAAGGCCAGGGGAGTTGGGGCCAGAAGAGGACAAAGGTTGGGAGGAGTGAGTGTACAGGTGGATAGGGGTGAGGTCCCTGCTCAGGCCTCCTCGAGGTCACAGCACAGATGTTGAGGTCACAGCTGGGACACTTGCGAACATGGGGGGTTGTTAAAGTGCAGATGGAGACACAGCCCACACGGGACGGAGCACATGAAGAAACTGGATGTGCTCCACAGCAGGAAGCAGAGTCCCGGCCACAGGGTGACCTCAGAGACAGGCAGCGCACAGTCAAGTGAAGGGCCACAGCTAGCGGTGAGGTCAGGAGGGCAGGGCAGTAACGAGGGAGGAGCGGCAGGGGGCTCCCTTCCTGGCCTAGGCCTCCCGCGTCCAGTCGGCAGGAGTGGCAGGAGTCTGTCCCGGGACGGGCACGCCCACCTGCTGGTACTGGCGCAGCGCCTCTTCCTCGCTGGCCAGGCGCGCTCGCTCCTCCGCGTCTGGCTGGTAAGAGGTGGGAACCTGGTAGGTCTCTGGCCGCGCCTGGCAGCACATCTCGCAGCCAGGTCGCGTGGGCTTGTTGATGAAGGTGCAGCCAGGGCACTGCCAGCCCACCTGGGAGCAGAGAGCCATGAGCAGAGTGGCAGACCAGGAGGGGCAGGCAGGGCGCAGAGGACTGCCGCTTACCGGTGGGGGCTCGGGCACTGCATCTGGCTGCTGGCCAGGCTCCTGGGGGGCCCCGGACTTGGAAGGGTCTGGCTCCAGGGGACCCCTTGGCTGCAGCGTGAGATCCTTGAATCCCAGATCTGCAGAGGAGGAAGGCCGGCCGGATCCTTGCTATCCACTGTCCACACCCTGAGCCAGCCAGGCACCCCACCTTCAGCCTCTCTCCTCCCTGGACCTGTCTCCAGCCTTGTCCTGCCAGGTGGGCATTCTGGCTCCCCCAGGGATCGGATCCCTACCCCACCCACGATGCTCCAGACTCGGGCCTCCTGATGCACCCAAAGAGCTTCAGGGTCCCCTCTGAGGAGGCCTGAAAGAACACGCAGGGATCCATTTGTGAAGAAACCAGAGAAAAAGAAGGAATGGCGCCAGACTTCTCCAGTCAGCTCAGGGGAGTCAGGAACCAGGGAGAACCCCGGGAGGAGTGTTGGGATGGGAGTGCTTCTTTTGCCATGAAGGATATCTGTGGGGCTACTGGTGAAACCTGAGAGGGGCTGACTGTACTGCATCCATGCTGATTTCTGAATTGGAGAGCTGCACGTGGTAACACAAGAAAATGACCTTTTTATTTACAGAAATGACACTGAAGTATTTGGGGAAGGGGACATCATGTCTGACCCTTATTCTCAAATGGTTCAGAAATTAAAACCATTTTATATTTAGAAGAGAATGGTTAAAGCAAAGCAAATATGGTAAAGTGTTCATATTTGGGAAAACCAAGTGCGGTGGCGCACGCCTGTAATCCCAGCAACCCGGGTGGCTGAGACAGGAGGATTGCAAGTTCAAGACCAGCCTTAGCAATTTAGCAACTTAGGAAGACCCTGTCTCAAAAAGGGCTGGAGATGTGGCTCAGTGGTAAAGTGCTCCTGGTTCAATCCCTGGTACCAAAAAATAAAAAGAGTACTTTGGAACTTATGTAATTCTTTGTGCAATTCTATAACTTTTCTGCAGTTATGAAATACTGCAAAAATAAGAAATTTAGAATAAATACTAGTTATAATTATCACCATACCCCGTTACAGATTATAGAAACTAAAGATTCAGAGACAGGAACAAACCTGCCTGAGGTCACACAGCTCTGGTAAATGCCAGGGCCAAGGCGGAACTCCACCGTGCCCCACACCAGATGTTCTAAAGAGGGTTCCCTGTAGCACTCTCTGCCCACGTCTCTGTCCTCCTGGGAGTCCCTGACCCCCCATCCAGGCAGGCACTGTGCCCTGCTCGCTACGGCCTCAGGTGAGCCTGGCCCTGTGTGCACCCCACTGCCTGGGCCAGGGCCTCACCTTCCAGCATCCGCAGCTGCCGCTCCCGCTGCAGCTCCCGAGGGTTAAGCGAGGTGTTGCAGGCTGACAGCAGGTAGAGGTAGGCACTGTCCCCATTCCGCCGCACGCCATGGGAGTGTAGAGTCTCCTGGTCCCGTGCCAACCGCTGCCCAATTACCCACTGCTGCAGTGTGGGTGGGAAGCCATAGTCAAGGAATACCTGGCAGGGGCCGTGAGAGGGGAGGGAGGGAGGAGGGCGGAGGTGAGGAGAGGCGGGAGAAACAGGCCCTGCAGCGGCTCCCACCAGCCCCTCACTCACCATGTCCTTGAGGGAGGCCACGGTCATATCAGGGCGCACGGTGAGCCAGATGGTGACGGTGTGCATCTGGGCATCCTCCACGCTCACACACAGCCTGGAGGGGAGAGGGGGGCCACAGGTCCGCCATGGCCACCAGCTAGGACGTGTACACATTTGCTCCCATGTCCACTCACAAGACTCCCGTCTTGAGGAGACTGCCCTGGATTCCCAGGTCCCTCTGCTTCCTCCTCTATTAGGGCCACAGCCGAAGTCCCTCCACCAGCCCCAGGAAGCACTTAGCCTGAGCCACACTGGCAGCACGGGGGCTGCCCTCCCCACTTCTCCAGCCTCTTCCATCCCTTCTCCAGGCCTTTCAGCCAAACCTCCAACAGTGGTCATCTACCACGAGCAGAGGCCCAGTGCAAACTGACTCTTAATCCTCTCAAGGAGCTCACAGGTGGTACTGTTGTCTCTTTTCCACAGATAAACATGTTACAGTGACTATGCCAAAGTACACGGAATGACTGCCAGAGGCAGGATTTAAGGCCAAACACCATTATTTCAGTGCTTTTTTTTTCCCTGTTGTTGGACATAATACCTTTATTTATTTATTTTTATGTGGTGCTGAGGATGGACCCAGCATCTCAGATGTGCTGGGCGAGCGCTCTACTGCTGAGCCAAACTCCAGTCCCTATTCCAGTGGTTTTGCTGTTGTCTGCAGTAGTGGGGACAGAACCCAGGGCCTCCCACATGATGGGCAAGCTCTCTCTCACTGAACCTCAGCCTGATATTATAAATACCAACTTTCTCAAGGATCCTCAAACACTTTTGGAAGACTAAAAATATGAAAAGGAAGAGCTAATAGGAAAAACCAGAACTGAACTCCAAAGGAAACAGAGATGATGTAAAGTGCAGAACAATCTGATGAGCACTCTCTGACTTGGGAACACATTACATCTGCAAAGCAAGGATAGCAAGAACGAATCAGAAGCCAGGTGCATGGCACACACCTGTAATCCCAGCCACTTGGAAGGCTGAGGCAGAAGGATCACAAGTTTGAGGCCAGTCTGGGCACTTTAGTGAGGCCCTAAGCAACCTAACGAGACCCTGCCTCAAAATGAAAAATAAATAAATAAAAAGCACTGGGGTGTAGCTCAGTAGAAAAGGGCCCCTGGGTTCAATCCCCAGTACCAAAACGAAACAATAAATCAACAACAAAAAGCTGGCAAAAAAAACCTGTATAGGCAGTTATCCAAAGAAAAGATGCAAATGACCAACAATCACATGACAAGATGCTCCACATCATTAGGTAACAAATGATTAGGGAACTACAAGTCAAAGCCACACTGGGATACTACTTCAAACTCACGAGGGTGCTATAATCAAACCACACGCTGCTGGCCAGAATGTGAAATGGTGCAGCCACTTGGAGAACCAGCCTGGCGGTTCCTCATTAGGGTTAATGTAGAGTTACCCTGTGACCCAGCAATGCCACTGGGAGGTAACCCCAAGAGAAATGAAAACAAGTCCACCTGGTCACACACGTTCACAGAAGAATTATTCATAACAGCCAGGAAGTATGAACAACCTGAATGGCCATCAACTGACTAAAGGCTAAAGACAAAGTGATTTGTCCACACAGTGGATTGTTGTTCAGCAATAAAAAGAAAAAAGTTCTGATATATATGGTAAACATGGATGAATCTAGAAAACATGTTAAGTGAAAGATGCCAGACCAAAAAACCACCTGTGGTAAGATTCCACATATATAAAATTTCCAGAATAGACAAATTCCTAGAGATAGATGGCCCTGGAAAGAAGGTGGAGAGGGACTGACTACTAATGTACAGATTTTCTTTTTCTTTTTTGGTACTGGGGAATTGGATCCAGAAATACTTCACCACTGAGCAACATCCCCAGCCCTTTTTATTTTTTATTTTTGACACAGGGTCTCACTAAGTTGCTTAGAGCTTCACTAAGTTGCTGAGGCTGGCCTCCCGGGTCACTAGGATTACAAGTGTGTGCCACCATGCCCAGCTGAGTATGGGTTTTCTTTATAGGATAATAAAATGTTCTAAAATCGACTGTGGGGATGACTGCACAACTCTGACACACTATTACCTTCTAGGCAGCAATAAAAAAGCTGTAAAAAAAGAATCAGAGTCATCAACATTTATTGAGTGATTACCCTTTGGTGTTTCAGCAGAGATTAAAACCTCTGGGGCAAAGACTGACAGCATCCATTCTCCCTTGCTTCCCTTGCTAAGAGAACCCTGCAGTCTAGCTGGATACCCAGCTGTATTTCACAGCCTCCCTGCAGACTGAGTGTGGCTATGAGAACAAGATTAGGAATGAAGCAGAAGTATGTGCAACTTCTTGTCTACGTTCTTAAGAGAAGTCTTCCCTTCTTCCTGATGTAATGGCTGGAGTGGAACAGTCATTTTGAACCATGAGATGAACTTCATGAATAATGACACAGAAGAAAGATGTGCCTCTGAGGACCATGAGCAGCAGAACCTCCAAATTTGAACTGGCTTTTTTTGTGCTACTGTTATTTTTCTTCTATTATATGAAGCCTGATATCCTAACATACCTCCTAACAAGCCTATCACTACTGTTATTGTTTCATTTTAAAAAATGAGAAAGCAAACTCTGAGAGGTAAAATAACCTGCCCCACATCTCAGTGACAAACTGGTGTTTGAATCCAGGGACACTCGGCCACTAAGCCACGTCCCCAGCCCTTTTTATATTTTATTTAAAGACAGGGTCTCGCTGAGTTGCTCAGGGCCTCGATAAGTTGCTGAGGTTGGCTCTGAACTCACAATCCTCCTGCCTACGCCTCCCGAGCCACTGGGATTACAGGTGAGCGCCACCGTGCCCAGCCAAGAATCATTCTCGAGGGTACAGTGGCACATGCCTGCAATCCAGAGGCTGAGGCAAATTAGAGCCACTCAGTGAGACCTTATCTCAAAATAAAAAACAAAAGGGCTGGGGATGTTGCTCAGTGGTTAAGCACCCCAGGTTCAATACTTGGTGCAAAAAAGAAAAGAAAAGAACATTTGATAGGCTGCCCATGAAGGTTCAGGAAGCCCAAGTCCCTGGCTAACCACGCAGGCCTCACCTGATGTCCTGTGTCAGGGAGACCTCGGGCTTCAGTTTCACACTCACGGGCACCCGTTGCTCTGCCAGCCAGATGGCACACTTCATAGCAGCCTGTTCATCCCCACCAGCCACTGCCCGGGCGAGACTTAGGGCCATCTCCTCTGCTATTGTCAGCAAAATAGAAGCAGGTTAGCACAGGTTTACATTTGGGGAGGTGGGGGGTGAAGGGGATGAGGGACAAGGTGACCCCGTGTGCACACACGCAGCTCCCTATCTTCCTGGTAAACTACTACATATCCTTCTCTACCCAGTTTAAAGTCCCTTTCTCTGGAAGAAAGTCCCTTCTCTGACACTCTCTACTCCTGCCAACTTAGGCTCATTTGGTTCCATTTTCCCTTCCTACTCAAGACTTCCCATACTTCCATTCATCTATTTGATGAGCATTTACTGAGCTCCTATTGTGTGTGACCCTCAGTCCCAGAAAATGGGTAAAATAAACAGGGCCCCTCCCCTCAAAGACCTGCCAGTCCAGAGGAGAGGGAGAAATAAACAAATTTAACAGGACAAAAAAAGAAATCAGATTGTGGTCCCTGTTGGCAAGAAATAAACAAGGTAAGGAGATCAGGGACGGTGCTGAGATCTGAGGAGGAGCAGCAAGGGGACGTGGAGGGTGAAGGGGGTGGTGTTCATGTGGAGAGGAGTAAGGGAAGGCGCAGCAGGATCAGAACAGAAGCCAGTGGGGCTCCACTACAGTCAGTAAGGGGGTGAGTGCAGGGAGACGGGGTGGGGGTCACCCAGGGCTCAGGAGTTGGTTCTAAGAACACACAGGCAAGGAAGGGTTTGCAGCGGGGCAGTGA
Source organism: Ictidomys tridecemlineatus (assembly GCF_052094955.1). Lineage (NCBI taxonomy): Eukaryota > Metazoa > Chordata > Mammalia > Rodentia > Sciuridae > Ictidomys > Ictidomys tridecemlineatus. The sequence goes on from NC_135481.1 coordinate 175,028,860, forward strand.
AACGCCCAGGTTCTACAGTGTTGGGTGGCCTGGGCAGAAGAAGAGGCAAGGAATTCTGATAAGCCCACTGAGGTCCGTCTCCGCACCCACCCAGGTCTCATGTCAGTGTCCTCTGGTAGTGCCCGCCCACCTCCTATCGCAGCACAGAGCCGGCCCAGAATGCAAGGGAAGAAACTGAAGGGCAGGTGGGCAGAGAGAGGGCAGGCAAGGCTGGGACCCCTCCTCTCCCTCCCTCTGTGCCCACCTTTCTTGAACTTCTCGTCCATCTGGCTTGGCTGCGCCCATCCCCCAGAGGGGGGCTGTGGCTTCGTGAAAATGCTTCCTCCAGGCCACCTGGGAGAGAGCATGCGACCAGGAGCGACTCAGCCTCGGCCGGTGGCCTTGGGCGCCGGCCCAAGCCCCTTCCATGCTTTGGTGTCCCGGGCGGCAGCCGGGTAGCATCATACCACCCGGGGCCCAGGCCTGGCACAGGGAACTGGCCAGAACCCCACCCGGGACGGTGAAAGCGCAGGGGGCACCCAGCCAATGGGCGAAAGAGGAAACGGGGCCGGGGCGGGAAAGGAGGGAGAGGACGCCGGCGCCGCACGGCGGGGGCGCTCCAGGTCCCCGAGGGGCGCCCCGCTTCCCCTAGGAGCGCCCCTGTGGTCTGGGACTTCGGCCCTACCCCAGCGCTCCCGGAGGTGCCTGTCATTCGGAAGCAGGGGACCAGCTCGGCGGAAGAGAAAGTGAAAGTGGTGCCCCCGGAAGTGGGGCGGGGGGGCCCGGAAAACTGTCTCCTCACCCGGGAACCCCCTCCCAGCACCAGCGGCAGGAGGCGCCGAGGCTGTCCCCGCGCCCCCGCCCCCGCGGGCCCGGCCGTCCCCAGCGCCCAGCCTCCCCGATCCAGGCGGACCCTCGTACTGACCGCAAAACCCCCGACCGGGGCTCACCCGAAGCGCCGTGCCGCCGCCGGGGGCGGGGCCTGGGGGTTGTGGGCGGGACCTGGATCGAAGGACTGGGGTCTGAGCGCAGCCGGAGCCGGTCTGGAGGGCGAGGCCGGGGCCTTCTGGGGGGCGGGACTGGAGCCTGACTGGAGGGCGGGGCCGGGGCCTTCTGGAGGGCGGGGCTGGAGCATGTCTGGAGGGCGGGGCCGGGGCCTTCTGGAGGGCGGGGCCGGAGCCTGTCTGGAGGGCGGAGCCGGGCCTGAAGGGGTGAGGGCGGGGTCTGGGCCAAGAGGGGCGGGGCTTGAGAGACCCGGTCGTTTGACACCACTGCTGACAGCTTTGGAGAGCTCTAAGCGGGCTCCAGATTGTTTCTGACCTTGTCAAGGTCAGAGAGGAATCTGAATCCAAACCTGGTAGGTTCAGGAACCCACCCTCAACCAGACTGGAGGCTGCCTCTAGGCTTTCACCCTCTACTTTTGCATTCGTTCATTGAGGAAGTTTGCATCCGCCTTACAAAAAAAGTCTGGGAGCCTGACGTACTCCAGGCTCCTGCCTCTTTAAAATTTTCTCCCACTTTTCATTCCACGGATCAGCAGATCCTGTGAGCTTCATCTGCAGAGTAGATTCAGAAACTCACCCCTCGCCTCCTCCATGCCCCATCCCGTGGCGCCTGCCTCAGTCTTCTGTCCTTTCCCGGTCGAGTCGGATTAGCGTCCTCTCCTGGCTCCTTGTTTCTTTTTCTGCCAGCCTCTCCCCGACCTGCAGGCACCTTCTGCCCAGGTACCAGAACATCCTGCTAAAATGTGTGTCAGATCCAAGTCAGCCCACTCAGATACTCCCAAAGAGCCAAAGTCCTCCCCAGCCTGCCAGCTGCCACCCACAACCTCTGCCTTTGTCTCTGACACCCTCACTTGGAATGGATCGCTGCACTCAAGCCTCACTGGCTTCAGGGTTCTGGAATAACTCAGCCTTTTGGAATCTGCTGCTTTAGAATTTTTCCATAGGAAGAGGTTTCTGGTGACAAATGTTCATACTTTTTCTTTGAAAAAAAAAACTTTATTTAGGGCTGGGGATGTGGCTCAGTGGTAGAGTGCTCACCTAGTATGCTTGACGCACTGAGTTCGATCCTCAGCACCACGTAAATGTAAAATAAAGATATTGTGCCCACTTAAAACTAAAATAAATAAATTTTTAAAAAAACTTTATTTAGATTTTAAAAATTAAATTTTTAAAAAACTTTTTTTTTCTTTTGCTACTGGGAAGTGAACCCAGGGGTGCTTAATCACTGAGTCACATCCCCAGCCCTTTTTATTTTTTGTTGTTGTTTTGAGTCAGGGCCTGGTTGAGTTATTTCAGGGGCTCCCTAAATTGCTGAGGCTGGCCTGAACTTGCGATCTTCCTGCAGCAGCCTTCTAAATTGCTGAGATTATAGGCAAGTTGCTGAGATTACAGGCTTGCGGGCACCACCATGCCTGACTCCTAAACCTCCTTCTTGAATGAGTTTTTAGCTGGGTGTGGCTTTTTTTTCAGACTCTTGAAAAGGTACATTCCATTGTCTTTCCTGACTTCCACAAGGGCTGTTGACATTATCTGTGAGTCTGATAAATAACAGATGAGGGTGGTGGGAACACAAAGTTAAGGGCCCCCTGCGCTGACCCCCACAGGCTTTCTTTTCCAAGAAGCGTTTCCCTGCAGCCTGCCTGGCTTAGGTGGACAGGCTCTGTCACATTCCTCAGCAAACTACCTGTTGTCTGCAGGAGAAATGCAGGCCCAAATAATGTTGATAAGAGGATCCAAATTACCCTGGGGGGGAGACTTTTGGAACCCTTTTCACAGACTGGATCCTGAAACTCAGGGAGATAAGCATAATTCCTCCTGATCATAAAACCTGTAAGAATGCATGGCTAAGAATCCAATTAGAACCTGTTGGTGTGGACTAAAGTGACCTAGAGTTGCCATGGCAGCGGGGACTTGAAAGTGTGATGTCATGCTGCTGTCAGTCAAAAGCCAAGAGGTGGATCTGGGCAAACTCTCTGGAATCTCCAAAAAACTGGAGAGCAGGAGAGGCTCCTTGTCCCTCTCTGTGTCCCCTTTCTCTTTTCCTATCCCTTCAATAAGTTCAGGCCTGTTCCTCTGAGCAACATGTCTGAAGTCTTCCTGACTTGATTGCAGAACCGGGATTTGAAGGGGGACTTCGTGCTTCTTTGGTTTCCCGGAAGGCCCCAGTCCTGTAACATAACTGTTCTTCCTTTCACATCTTTATTGGGATACGGTTTATATACCATAACATTTGCACACTTATGTGTACACTTTAATGGGCTTTAGTACATCTACAAAGTCGTTCACCCATTTCCACAATCTAATTTTAGAACATATTTATCACCCCAAAAGAAACCCTGAATTCATCAGCATACATGTCCACTTCCCCATCCTCCGCCCCCCATGTGCTTATATAATTTTGTCTCTATAGAAGTTACCTATTGTGGACTTTTTTTTTTTTCCAGTACCAGAGTTTGAACCCCAGAGCGCTCTACCCCTAGTTACATTTATTTTGAAGAAGGATCCTGCTAAATTGTCCATTTTACACCTTGGCTGGGGTCCACTGTTCCAAAGAGGGTCTGAAATGAGCTTTCAGTCCCCAAAGAGTCAGGATTTCTCTAAATACAGGGGTTCTCCAACTTGGATGCTCAGTAGCATCACCCTGTGAATTGGTTAAGATGCAAAACCCCCAGATGTTCTGATTCGGGAGGTCTGGGGAAGGTTCAAGACTCTGTATTTAAACAAACACCCTGGGAATAGATGCTCCAACCAATGGCATTTAAGAAATTCTGTTCTGGGCCAGGGGAGGTGCCACACATCTGAAATCCCAGATACTTGTGAAGCAGACCAGAGACCCCCACCCAGAGGACCCTTACCATAACAAAGCAGAAACCCCCACCATATTTGTAACATATATGTTCCTCTTCTTGTCAGAATATCAGCAAAAATTTTGACAAAAAATTCAGTGTTGGGGCTGGATTTGTGGCTCAGTGGTAGAGCACCTGCCTAGTATGTGTGAGGCACTGGGTTCCATCCTCAGCACCACATAAAAATAAATAAATAAAGTAAAACTATGGTGTCAATCTACAACTAAAAGAATATATATTAAAAAAAAAAAAAGCCACGCACAGTGGCACATGCCTGTAATCCCCATGGCTCAGGAGATTGAGAAAAGAGAATCGAGTTCAAAGCCAGCCTCAGCAAGGGCAAGGTGCTAAGCAACTCAGTGAGATCCTATCTCTAAATAAAATACAAAATAGGGCTGGGGATGTAGCTCAGTGGTTGAGTGCTCCTGAGTTCAATCCGTGGTACAAAAAAAAAAAAAAAAATTCAGGGGTTGGGTCTGTGGCTCAGTGGTAGAGCACTTGCCTAGCATGTGTGAGGCACTGGGTTCGAGTCTCAGCACCACATATAAATAAATGAAAAAATAAAGGTCCATCAACAACTAAAAATATATATTAAAAAAAAAAAAAACTCAATGTGGGTTAGGACTTTCTAAAACAAAGTTTGGCCGCAGACTTGATGATGTCACTTCTGCTTTTGTTGTAAAACCTGACTAAGCTAAAAAATGGGATGAAAAGTAGTTTCTTACCATAGCAAAGCAGAAACCCCCATCATATTTGTAACATATATATTCCTCTTCTTGTCAGAATATCAGCAAAAATTTTGACAAAAAATTCAGTGTTGGGGCTGGATTTGTGAATTCAAGAAAAAAGATACTTTAGTGTAGATTCAAACAAAAATGTAAACCTCCCACCACCCCTCCACTTTATACTTGGGTAGAAAGTTCCAAAATTTTCAGAATCAAGGTTCAGAGGGATGTTTTAGGCGATAACCCCTCTGGACCTTGCAGCCAATAAATCTGCTTCCTGAAAATTCCTCAGGTGTCCGGCCGCTTCTGTCCTGGTCAGTGGGATACTGAGACAGGAGAATTGCATGTTTGTAGCAAGCCTTGGCAATTGAGGGAGACCCTGTCTCAAGATACAACAAAAAGGGCTAGGGATGTAACTCAGTGGTAGAGTCCCCGGGGTTGGTTCAATCCACAGAACCACAAAAAAAAAAAAAAAAAATTCTAGAAGCTTCTGAGGCACAGGACAGAGGAGGCCACTAAGGTGAGAAGAAGCTCCAGGTCCTGCCTCAAGTGGCAGGCAAGGCTTAGCCAGAGAGAGAGAAGGGGACATGTTCATGGCCCTTGTTTCCTCAGGAACACATGCCCTACATAGTTCACATTATGGATATTAGTGTATGCAAACCACACACACACACACACACACACACACACACACACACACACACACTTTTTACTTGTAGGTGGACACAATACCTTTATTTCATTCATTTATATGAGGTGCTGAGGATGGAACCCAGGACCCCACCCATGCCAGGTGAGCACTCTACTGCTGAGCCCCAGCCCCTCCATATATATATTTTAAAAGGCCACACATTTTCAGTTCCTCCCATTCAGAGAGAATCTGAATGACAGGGGTTGGCCAATGGACATGTGTCACAGTGACGAAAGCAAAGCCTGCTCACTGGTACCTGTCCTCTTGTTGCTAGTGAGCCAGGACTTAACCCTGGGCAGCCTGACTCCAGAATAGAGTCCTCAAGTGCTGCAAGGCCACCCCCCTTCTACCTCTAATGTGGCACATGACTGCCACAGTCACTGTGCCAGCTCTTTTGGGCGACAACTGAGCGAAGGACAGAAGGAAATGGAGAGCAGCATCCTTGCCAACAGCTCTGAGAACCGACTCAACCCAGCCGACCTCACTCACTGGCATCTTGCTTTGGGTGAAATATATTTCTTTCTTTTTAAGCTTTTTTTTTTCTTTCCATGTTGAGGATCAAAATGGGGTCCTTGAGTGTGCGAGGCACACCCACCTCTACCAGAGCTACACCCCCAGCTGGTGTTTATGCTATTGGACTCAGAAACCAGAGAGTATTCAGTAAAACCCACTGGGCTGCAGGGAGTATGTCCTCACCAACCGCGTGTCTGGCCTTTCACTTGGAGGACAGTTTCAAAGGCAAGAGATAGTTGTGAGGGTACAAGAAATCTCCCAGAGAAATAAAATTATTTCACAGTTGTTTTTTTTTTTTTTAATTAGGCACAAGGTGAGAACAGCTACTCATAGTTCCAAATCCATGGTATTGACCCAGTCCTGAACCCTGAGTATGCCCAGAACAGGCCTGAGGCTTTCCAAATGGCCATGACACAAACCCTGTGTAGTCCTGACCCCCAAAGATCCTCAGGGGCTAAGGGGACAGCAGACTTGGAACCCCATTCCCAAGCATTCCTTGAGTCCAATGAGAACCAGCCTCAGAGTGGGATTCTTGTGTCCTTTGGGCCCAAATCTTTGACCTAGGCCTGGAAGGAGAGTGTTTGTTTGTTTGTTTGTTTCTCCTATAGAACTGGGGACTGAACCCAGGGATTCTCTATCACTGAGCTCCATCCCCAGCCATTTTCAAATTTTATTTTCAGACAGGGTCTCATTCAGTTACCGAGGTTGGACTCAAACTTGCGATCCTCCTGCCTCAGCCTCCAGAGTCGCTGGGATTACAGAGCGAGCCACGTGCCCCTTAAGGAGAACGCCTTGATCAGGAGCACAAAACAGCTAGAGCACCATTTCCAGCAGGGCCTGGGCTCTGCCTTTCTGAGGACAAAGGCTGGGACCTTTGGCATGGAGATGTGTCCCTTTCCTTGAAAGGCGTTAGATACAAAGGTAGCTGGGCTGTTTGGAAAAGGGACTGTCCTCAGGACAGAGGACCTGGCACCAGTACAAGTGGAGGCTGACCCTGGTACTAAGTGTGCCAGGCAGACAGTAACCTATGCCAGCTTGTCAGCTCTGCAAGCAAGGAGGTTTGTCCCCTTTGTTCAGTGCCCAGCACCGTCAACGGGGTTTAGAAACAGGGAGCATCCAAGCAGGACATGTGCCTATAGCACACCTGCCCGTGCCTCCTCCTTTCTCCCTCCCAGAAGGCACTTAAGGGTTGGCTCAGTCCCAAGAGGTTGGAAAAAGTTTGGAGATGTCCCCCAAACTCAATCCACTGTCTGCAGCTGGCAGCCCAGGACGGTGGCCCTAGCCGTACAGACCCACCTCCCCTTCGCCCAGCTCGTCCTCAGCCTCCTCCAGCCCCGGCCCATCGGGAACCACCTGGTCAGCTTCCCAGAGACGGGAGCGGAATGGGGCCGAGGCGACGGGGTCCCCGCGGAGCCAGGGGTGCAGCAGGATGCCCGGGGCCGTGAGCCGCTCAGCGGGCTCCCGGCGGAGCAGGCAGCGCACCAGGCAGCGAGCGGGCGCCGAGAGGCCCCGGGGCAGGGCAAAGGCCCCGCGGCGGATCTTGCCAAAGAGCAGAGCCGGCTCCGTGTCCTGGAAGGGGTAGTGGCCGGCCAGCATGGTGAAGAGCGCCACACCCAGGCTCCAGACGTCGGCGGCCCTGCCCGAGTAGGAGGCCCGCGAGCTCAGGATCTCGGGCCCCACGTAGGCCGGGCACGCGTGCTTGTCCCGCAGGGAGTCGTCGGGGCCCGTCAGGACGCAGGCGTCCTCCAGGTTCTCCAGCACCAGCCTCGTCCTGGGGCGGAGACAGAGGGGTTAGAGCCCCCTGGACCCCCCAGGCCACCATCCACAGTGTCGCCTTCAGGGGCACCGCCTTCCCTGGGATCTGAGGGCACTGGACAGAGCCCCTTCTGGGAGGGTGGACAATTCATCTCATCTCACAGGTGGGGAAGCCCAGGCTCCTGTGTTTCTGCAGGTCACGGAGCAATTGCATTTAGATAAGGTTCCAACCGGGTGCAATCCCATGATAGTGAGGCTGAGGGAAAAGGGTCGCAAGTTCAAGGCCAGCCTGGGCCACCTAGTGAGACCCTGTCTCCAAAAAGAATAAAAAGGCTGGTGGTAAGCCTGGTGAGGTGGCACCGTCTGTCATCCCAGTGGCTCGGGAGAGGCTAATACAGGAGGATCACAAGTTCAAATCCAGCCTCAACAACTTAGTGAGACCCTAAGTAACTCAGTGAGACTCTGTCTCTAAATAAAATGCAAAATAGGGATGGGGTGTGGCTCAGTGGTTGAGTGCCCTTGAGTTCAATCCCCAGTATCCCCCCAAAAAAAGGGTCTGGGGAGTATTTCAGTGGTAAAGGGCACCTGAGTTCAATCCCCAGTACTGAGAGAGAGAGACAGAGAGAGAAGAAACTGGAAGTGCATGGAACATCTAGCAAGGTCCTGCCTCCAAGGGGAATGACCAAGTTATGCCAGCCTGCAGTGCCCCTGTGCGCTGGCCCTGGGCTAAGCCATTTCCTGGCTCAGCTCATTTCACTGTGGCTACAATCTGTAAAGAAGACACCGTGTGGGAGCTCCAGGCTACAGGCAGGGATGGGAGCTCTGGCTCACTCCCACTAGGATCCAGGCTTCCAAACCCTCATGTTATTCCCATTTTCCCCCCAAAGCAGCCAGAAATCTTTTTGGCAAGGGCATGGGCAGCACTAGCAATCAAACCTAGGCCTCCTGCATGCTGGGCAAGCGCTCCTCACTGAGCCACCTCCCCAGCCCCAGAAATCATATTTTAATGAAAAGTTCAGTGTTTAAAATGTTGGCCCGCCATTCGCAGCTTGTACTTTATTTTGGTTTGGGCAGTGCTGAGGATTGAACCCGAGGCAGTGCTGATGTTCCCCAGGCTCTCTACCCCAAAACCATCCCCCGCCCCGCAATTTCTATTTAAACAGCTCCTACAGGGCACTCCAAATGGGTTTTTTTTTTTTTTTAGCTTAGTTGAACACAATACCTTTATTTTTATGTGGTGCTGAGGATCGAACCCAGGTCCTCACATGTGCTAGGCCATCGCTTTACCACTGAGCCACACGCCCAGCACCCATAACAATTATTCAATAACAATTATTCAATGACCACTGCAACTCATCTTCCTTATGGCCTACTTCCTGGTGGCCTCCAGACAGTTCACAAAAAGCTGACATCCTATGATTGCAGCCTGGGGGTGGGGCAGGGTCAGCATTATTGGCCCATTTTATAGATAAAGAAAGGCTTGTGCAAGTGAAGGCAATACTCCAGTCCAAACAAAAGCAGGTGAAAAGGCAGAATCGTCTCTCTGGATCCACAGACCCTCTTCTGCTAACTATTCTTTTTTATTTTTTTTTCCTTTTTCTCTTTTTTGAAGTACTGGGCATTGAAATTGGATCCAGGGGTACTCTGCCACTGTTATTATTATTTTATTCTGAGAGAGGGCCTTGCTAAAGGGATGAGGCTTGCAATCCTCTTGCCTCAGCCTCTCCAGTAGCTGGAATGACAGGTGTGCGCCACCGCAGCCAGCTGTTAGCTATTCTTGAACTACTGCCTTCAAAAGAGAAGGAGCACTTTCCTCCAGAAGGTCTGGGGTCGCTGCGCTGACCAAGTTACGTACCAGTTTAAAATCAAAATAATTTTACATTCAACTTTTACTCAACGGCATGCTGCTCTGATACAAAATGTGGAAGGAAGCCGGGGGAATGTAAAAGCAACTCTGGGATTACAGGCAGGAGGTCAAAGTCACCAATTTAGTGGGCCCTAAGCAAATTTAGCCAGACCCTGTCTCAAAATTAAAAAAATTTAAAAAGGTCTGGGGATGTGGCTCACTGGTTAAGCATCCCTGAGTTCAATCCCTGGTACCAAAAAATAAAATAAAATAAGCCCCAGGGCCTCGCACATGCTAATCAAATACGTGCATGTTGTACCAAATTATGCTGCCAGCTCTGAGTTTCTCCACTTCTTGCTTAAGTTACTCTGCCTTCTAGATCTTTCTTTCTTTCTTTTTCTTCTTATTTTTTTTTTTTGGTGGTGGGGGGTTGGGTACCGTGGATTGAATTTGGGGGCACTCCACCCCTGAGCCCCATCCCCAGCCCTATTTTGTAGTTAATTCAGAGACAGGGTCTTACTGAGTCGCTTAGCGCCTCCGCGTGGCTGAGGCTGGCTTAAGACTTAAGATCCTCCGGCCTCAGCCTCCAGATCCCAAGCGTGTGCCCCTGCGCCAGCCTGGGCCTCATTTCCTGCAGCAGGGGCCACCTCTTAGGTCTGTCTCGGGGACTCCTCAGCCGCACTCACCTCTCACGGTTGGTGAAGACGAAGCGTCGCAGTTTGAGATCCCGCAGGACCAGCCCCTGCTGGTGGCAGTGCGCCACGGCGGCGGCCATCTGACAGAACAGCGCAGCGGCTTCAGGCTCAGGGACTCGGCGGCGGCTGCGAACCAGGCTGTGCATGTCCCCGTGGGTCCGAGTGAAAAAGACGTAGAGGTGCTGGGTGCCCACCAGGACCTCGGTGGGCCGGGCCACGTGCTCGTGGCGGGGCAGCCGCGCGTAGGGCTCCAACACGGCGCGGGAGTCACAGGCCGGGTACACCTGCAGGCGGGGTCCCCGAAGGGCAGGTGGCCTTGTGAACAGGCCCGCCAACCCTTAGACACTCCTGTGCGTCCACCGCGACCACTTTCCAAGTCCCTCAACGCCCACAAAAGCCCCATAAGAAGGGTCACCCCCCCACATCTCCCCTTTACAGTTAAGGAACCCGAGGCCACGGCCCAGCCGGGTCTTAAACTTATGGGCTCCTTCATCTGCCCTTAATTGCCACCCTGTATGGTCTTCAACTTCAGAAAACTGAAAATTAACAGGTGAGCCAGCTGGGTGCAGTTGTGCACGTCTGTAATCCCAGTGAGTTGGGAGGCTGAGGCAGCAGGATCACAAGTTCGAGGCCAGTCTCCGCAATGAAAGGAAGCCCTGAACAATTTAGTGACACCCTGTCTTAAAAAATAAAAAGGACTGGGAATGTAGCTCAGTGTTAAAGTACCCCTGGGTTCAGTCCCCAGTGCCAACATATAAAAATTAAAAAAAAAAAAAAAAAAAACCTAACTAGAAAAGCCTTAGAGCAGGAGAAAGCCAGAAGAGCAAAGGGCAGTTTATGCTCCTCATCCTCAGAGCCGCTCCTGGCACCCTTTCACTCAGCCACTGGGGAGCCAAGTGACTGACAGCCACGGCCCTGGCTCTCCTGATGCCTGCAGTCCAGCACAGGAAGCAGACAGTGCAAAAAAGTCAGCAAACTCAAGTACTGCTGAGTGCTTCCAGCCCAGAAAGATCCTAGAAGAAACAGTACTTTGGAAGCTGGCCCATTTTAGACAGCATGACCCAGAAGGAACTCTGGTCACCTGAAGCTTCCCAAGTGAGGGGCACTGGCAATGCAAAGGCCCTGAGGCAGTCGAGAGCAGACGGGCTCTAGAAACTCAGCCACAGTCAGTGTGGCTGGAAAGGGTGGCGGGCAAGTGGCAAGAGTGGCCAGGCTGTTGGGAAATGTTTTAGGAGTTTATGGGCATTAAACATATACCTGAAAGCTGTGTTCAATTTTATGGAAGGTAAAATAGAGCTTCAGAAAAAGGAAGTGACTTGTTAGAAGCCACACAGCTAAACTGGGCTTGGTGGTGCACACCTTCATCCCAGCGGCCCCGGGAAGCTAATACAGGATGATCTCGAGTTCAAATCCAGCCTCAGCAACTTAGAGAGACCCTAAGCAACTCAGTGAGACCCTGTCTCTAAATAAAATACAAAATAGGGCTGGGGATGTGGCTCCGTGGTCCAGTGCCCCTGAGTTCAATCCCTGGAACCCCCCCCCCAAAAAAAAAGGCACACAGCTAATCCCCAGGGACTCACTGGCTGCCTCCAAAAAGAACCTGGGAATGAAGGTGTTCCGGGGCCTCCGCACTCTGGCGAGGAGCCGGGAACCTCCCAAGGCCCCCAACATACCTTGCAGGTGTGCTCGGTGCCCGTGGGGCAGTGCAGGGCCCGGTAGGTTCGCCCGTCCTCCTCCGGCTGCAGGAGGACATATGGCCCAAGCCTGGAGGCAGGAGCCACCGTGGGAGCTCGGTCCGGAGCAGGGGGTGGGCTCGGGGGCAGCAGGCAGGGCGGGGGCCTGGGCTGGGACCCGCTTCGAGCTCGCTTCGGGATGGGACACTCCATGTCTGGGTCATCTTTCAGCTCCAGTGGATTCTTCCTGGAGTGGGAGCCTGCGGGATCAGCCAGGGGAGCAGCTGGCATCTAGAAAGAAGGGAGGAGAGCAGGGGAGAGGTGCTGGGGCCCCTTCTTCCCCCGCTGGGGGGCAGGGCACATTAAAATCACAATAGCAGGCACCTTTGCCTGGGGGCCCCCTTCTGGGAGTTTATCCTCCAGTTACACTGCCACCAGAACATTAAGTATGTGAAAGGCTGTCCATCAGAGCCTGTGTCTAGTAGCAAAAGATACAAATATTCCCAAATTGCTGTAGTGGACGGCTAACACAGGCCAGGACAGCCGCGTGGTAGAATACTATATAACTCTGAAGAAGAACCAACAGACACTTAACAGGCTGATGTTTATTGATCATATATTAAGAGGGAAAAAATACACAGAATTTTATATATACAGTGCTCTTATAAAAACAGCATAGGGGCACACACCTGTAATTCCAGCAACTGGGGAGGCTGAGACAGAAGGATCCCAAGTTCAAGGCCAGCCTCAACAACTTAGCAAGACCCTATCTCAAAATGAAAAATACAAAGGACTGGGGATGTAGCACAAAGGTAAAGCACCCCGGGTTCAATCCCTAGTGCCAAAAAAAAAAAAAAGTACAGTAACTGGGTGCAGCAGTGCACACCCACAATCCCAGTGACTCAGGAGGCTGAGGCAGGAGGATCACAAGTTTGAGGCCAACCTCAATAACTTAGGGAGACCCTGTCTCAAAAAATTAAAAAGGGGATGGGATGTAGCTCAACGGTAAACCACCCTGGGTTCAATCTCTAGCAACCCACCCCCACACAAAGAGGAAGTTTTAAAAAAAATAAAGCTGAGTTGAGAGATGGAATTGGCAGCTGGGGAGAGGGAGGTAGAGACTGCAGGGTTCTGTTCCTCAAATCTCATAAGCATCTATTATCTACGACCGAAGGGAGGGAGGACAGTGAACGAACATGTGGACGCATGCTCCACAGTGAACCTATGTGAACAAAGTCAGCTGCAGAACAGTGCCCGGAGATGATCCTATTTAGGTAAAAAAAAATACCACCAGCATTTAAGACAAAAATACGTTCACATTTATATGCACACGGGAAACGATTATGTGCCCACTGGCCACAGTGACTCCTGCCACCTAACTGCATGGCCGAGAGGGAAAGCAGTTTTGGTAGAAAGTCAAGGGAACTTTCAATTTCAACATTTTTATTTTATTTTATTTTAGGTTATCTTTTATTTTGAGGCAGGGCTTCACTTAGTTGCCGAGGCTGGCCTTGAATTCGGGATCCGAGTTACTGGGTTCCAGGCATGCGCTAGCACACCGGCTCCATATTTTTAAATGAAGATTCTGCATCACTCATTGCTTGTGTTTCAAAACCATGTCGTTCTTTCTCCCTGGGGGGAGTTGCGGGTCCTCTTCCCTCATGGCCCCAGAGCTCCTGGCATCACTGGACACATGTCCCCCAGACGGGGCCACAGGCAGATGCAGCTTCTGGATGGAGGGCAGCCGTGTGACAATGCATGTTGGTGGAGGATGGGCAACGGCTTGTGGAGGAGGGACAGTTTCTGCAGGGTCACACACTCAGGTTCCGGGCTGAGGGGGCATGAGGGTTAGAGAGGGAGACACCTCAGCCCCTAAGGACCTCCCAACAGTCAAAGTGGCCCCCGCAGGGAGCATCAGACAGGCTCTCCTCTGCACGTGGCTCCCAATGCAAGGGCGGCCTCAGGAGGGGAGGAGCCCCCTTGTCAAGTAAGAGGCCACCATCCTGACCTGCTAGAATGTAATGTACAAGGGACCGGAACACAGCTCAGAGGTAAAGCCCTTGCCCAAAGTGCGTGAGGCCCTAGGTTTGACCCCCCTGGGCATCCCATTAAAAAAATAAAAATTAAAAAAAAGTGTTCAAGTAGGCAATAAATGTACATGGGGTAAGGTGTAGTCAGATATTCCTAGGTTCTAATTCTGGCTCAGGCCTTTTCTGGCTGGGTAGCCCTGGGTAAGTTCCTCAACCTTTCTGTGCCTCAGTTCCTGTACTATGGGAATGAGAAGAAAAGCTCAAAGGGTTATTGCAAGGGTGAAATGAAAAGAAAAAAAATATAGCTGAGCCCTGTGGCTGCAATCTCAGCTACTCAGAGGCTAAGGCAGAAGGATCCAAGTTCAAAGGGAAGGAAGGAAGGAAGGGAGGGAGGGAGGGAGGAAGGAAGGAAGGAAAGAAGGAAGATCCACAGTAGCATGCAACTGTTGCAACATAGATGTTAAAATGGTCGCTACTATAGTTGCATCACTATTATTATTACTCATGGCTGAACATTTTAAGTGCCACCCACGGGGATCTTAAGAGATCTCCCCATCGATGAGGCCAGGGTGACTCTCCTTACGTCACAAGATTGTTCTGTCAAACAAGAAGATGCCTGGCTGTTCAAATGCTGGGTTCCCTGTTGGCCGGGAGTGGCTCTGGTGGTGGGCATATAGTATCCTCAGGCCACCTTAATGGACCCCTGCATCCTCCCCACCTCAGAACTGGGTGGGCCAAGCCAAGCTGTGCTGGACAGATGGGTTATCCAAGTCCACAAATGAGCAAGAGGTGTGCAGGCCACACTGCAGGACTCCAGCCTCCCCTGCAGAAGGAAGGCCCCTCCTACGTCTTGGGGTTCCCTGCCACAACTGGTCAGGGAGATGGAGGGCAGGTCACACCAGATACCCACCACACCACCCAGGGTCACAGGTGCTCACACCCCTCAGAAACATGTCTCCCAGTAAGGCAGCCCGGTGCACGCCTGGAATCCAGTGGCTCCAGAGGCTGAGGCGGGAGGATGGAAAGTTCACAGGCAGCCTCAGCAATTGAACAAGGCCCTAAAAAGTTTTCTAGACCCTGTCACCAAATAAAAAGGGATGCGTGTGGCTCAGAGGCCTTGGAGTTCAATCACACACACATCCCCTTCTCCCAAGCCAGCCAGGCACAGACACACAGAATCCAGGGCAGACGGGGGCACACACCTGGCCTTCCACATGGAAGGGGGCAAGCAAGTACATACAGCCCTAGGGCAGTCTGCGACCTCACCGTGCGCCGCTATCCCAGCCAGGCCCCGCCCTTGGGAGCGGAAGCTGCTGGAGACGGATGTTTGGGATCAAAAGGCTCCGCGGAAGTTGAGGGCAGGTCGGTGACAGGGAAAGGACGAGGCAAAGGGAGGGAGTGTGGGCTCCAGGGATGCGGCCCCGGGGGACCTGGGCCTTCGCCCTCACACCGGAGTCCGCACGTGCAGCCCACGCGGTCGCAGTGGCTCAGGCGCACGTGCCCAGGGCAGCCCGCGCGTCCCCTCCTGCGCTCTCTGCACCCGCTCCCGTCCACTGCCAGCTCCCTGGCTGCCCGATGGCGTCCTCGGCACAGCCAACCCTCCCCAAGGTCCCACTGGCAACACAACTCAAAGCCCCGAGACCCTCACCGAGACCCCTGCAGGCTCACGCCGAGCCCCGACACCCCACTAATACCCACCCAGACCCTCCACGGCCCCCCAGCGCCCCCTACAGGTCCCGCACACACGCCCCTCGCCTAAACACGCCCAGACTACCGCCCAACCCTCTCGCAAGTGACAGCCGTCACCTCAGTCCTGGACACAGGGGACACAGCTGCCACGCCCTGTCGGTGGGCACCGTCGCGCCAGTCGGACTCGGTCGTACTCACGCGGACCCCACCTCCTGCCCGGGGGAACACCACAGACCCGGCGGGACCCCCGACGGCGGAGTGTGACCAAAGTGGAGCGCAGTGGGTGCGCGACGCGGGGGGGCTCCGCACGCACCCTCCACCTCCGCCCTGGCCGCCCCCTCCTGCCCGCCAGGTCCTTCTGGCCGCCACCTGCCGAGTACCTTGTCCTGGAGCCCCGCGCGGGTCCTGGCGTCTCGGGTACTCAGGGTCGCCAGGGCACCTGCAGGGGGAACGCAGCCCCCTCCGCTGCGGCCGATCTCGGGGCCCGGGTCCAGCTCGCGCCCCAGCCACTAGCAGACGGCGCGTGCGGAGCCTCCGCTGCTCCCGCCGCGAGTGTGCTGTGGGCGCCGGCGCCGCGTCCCGCTCCCCGGCCGCCGGGTGATGTAAACCTGGGCTAATCCGCCCGCGTCTGATGCGCTCCGGCGCCGAATTGCACCATCCCCCGCGCCCCGCCTCCCGGGTCGCCGCCCCAGCGCTCCGCCCCGGCCTCTCCCTCCGGTCGTCCCACTGTCCCCGGGTCCCTCTCCCTTGGCTGGCCCACTCGGGGTGTCTGGTCTCAACTCTCTTGGATCGTGGAGTTTTGGGGTGCAGACACCTATCACCTTAGGGAAATGTTTTGCTTTCCCCAGCGACCTCCTCCCGGTTTCCAAGATCATCCTGCCTTCACGGGGTGATGCGAAGAGAGAAAAGAGCCAGCCGCCAGGTGGTCACTGTGGCCCGATGCGCCTCTCTCGCGCTCGCTCCCGGGCCGTCCCCTGTCTCAGTTCTTGGGATAGAACCCAGGGCGCCATGCTCGCTAGGCACACCCTCACCGCGGAGCTGCGTGCCCGGCCTTTTTCCTTTGAGAGAGTTTGGCCAAGCGGCCCGGGTGCCCTTACACTTGCCACCCCACTGCCTCAGCCTCCTGAGTATCCAGGATTACAGGGGGGCTCCCGCTTGCTTCTCCCGTAACAAACCATTCCCACCCCCACCCTGACTGACTCTGGGCTCAAAGCAACCAGTGGCCTGTCCTGGGGAGGTCTGAGGCCAGCTGAGCCTCCCAACATACATTAGATACAGGCAGCCCAGCCCAGCGGTTAGAGGAAGCGCCATAGAGCCATCCCACCTAAGTGTGCATGCCGTCTCTGCTCCTACCCAGCGTGCCACAAAGAAAAGCCACTTAAAACCCTGCCTCAGTTTCCTTCTGCAAAAAAAAAAAATGGACTCAGAACTCACTTCATACGGTTTTCCTGAGGACTAATAACTTCATGCACATAAAATGTGTAGAACAGTGTGTGGCACATTGTAGGTGCTCAATAAATAGAGTGGAAACAATGGAGACTCACAAGGAGAAGGGACCCGAAACAGGGCTTGCCCCCCAGGCCTTAGCTGTTGGTGGAAAGTCCCTGAGCCCCAGGGATCCAGTGCCTTTCTTGGAAATTCCTTTTAGATCTTGGTACCTGAGCTCACCTGTATCAAAGAGTACTTCCTCCAGGCAAAGTTGCACAGGAGGTAGGACAGAGTCATTTTGTTTCCCTGGCTCCAGAACCCCAGGGACTAGACCAGCTCATTTGTGCCTCAGAGCTCTCTGGGCATACTAGGGATTCTGGGATCTCATTTAACCCCGGGGCTCCCCTGCTGGGGAGGAGTGAGTGAATTTATTTCCTGCACCAGAACTCCAAGACCAGGGGAAGATTCCACAGCCGTCAGAGACCAGAGAAGGCAAGCACTTCTGCAAGCACTTCTCTGAAGCCAGCTTGGTTCATTTGGACATTCCTAACTTTGTTGTGTGCTATGTTAGGCTCTGTCCTAAATGCTGCGGCCTGGGGGTGACCATAGTGACCATGTCCACCCTCACAGATCTTATAAATCAATAGGGAGATAAATCACTATCAAAAACATAAAATCAATAACCAAGATCATTTTTAAAAAGTTATCAAAGTAGAATGTGTGTGTGTGCTGCCGTGGATTGAATCTAGGGTCTCGTGAGTGTTAGGCAAGCATTCTGCCACTGAGCAACACCCCCAGCTCCACTATGTGGATTTTTTTTCTTGACTTGAAAGAAAAAATAAAATTGGATAGATTTATTCTCTATCATGACTGAGAGTTGCTATTTTCAGTAGGGCTCATCAGAAAGGTAATGTTTAAGGTTTTTAAGGAAAAACAGGGATGGGTGGTGCGAAGATGTGAGAGGGAAACATACAACAGCAAGTGCAATGGGCCTGAGGCAGGAATGTGAGTCACTTAAGGAGCTGTGAAATGGGGACTATCACCTCCCGCTCTATAGACCAGAGGAGTCAAGGTCAGGGGCTTACCCAGCTTGGCAGTATTGAGATTTGAATCTGGGGTAGCCGATGCCACTGCCCACACTGTACTGGGAAATTTCAGAATCTTTGCAACTCCACATGAATTTGTGGTCCCTGGAATATCACCTCACGTGAGCACGGCGGCCCCCAAGAGGGCCTGTCTCAGCTATGGCTGTCAAAACCAAATTTTCTGCACCAGGATTTCCTAAAAGAAGCAAAATCCAAACTGCTTATGTAATTTTAACTTTTTTTTAGTGGTACATTGAAGATAAGTAATAAGAAATGAATTATTTTAGGGGCCAGGGATGTACCCCAGGGGTAGAGCAGGTGCCTGGCATGCATAAGGCCCTGGAGTCCGTCCCAACACTGCAGACGGAGAGAAGGAAAGGAAAGAGAAATTTTAACTATCTATTTAATCTAATCTGCTCAAGCTGGGGATCTAGCTCAGTGGTGGAGAACTTGTCTGGCATACATAAGCCCTGGTTCAGGGGCTGAGGCTATAGCTCAGTGGTAAAGCGCTCACGTGGCATGCGTGAGGCACTGAGTTCGATCCTCAGCACCACATAAAAATAAATAAATATACTGTGTGTTCATCTACAACAAAGAAATACATAAAGATATTTTTAAAAAGGAAATAAGCCCTTGATTCAATCCCCAGCATCTAAAAAAAAAAAAAAAAAGTTAAAAAAACCCTTACTTTAGTCTAATATGTTCAACATATTATTATCTCAACAGATTAAAAAAATGATATTTTAACTCAGTGGCTTAACCACTGAGCCCTATCCACAGCCCTTTTTATTTTCAATTTTGAGACAGGGTCTCAGGATCCATCGCAGAAGCTGACTTTGATCCTCTGGCCTCAGGCTCCCCTGGCCACTGGGATTACAGGCCTGCGCCCCCACACCTGCCTGCCTGGTGACTTCTTTTTTTATGGCAAATGATAGTTTTCCACGTGGGGTCAATAATTCAAAACTTCCATTCAGCAGTCTCAAACCTGTAATCCCATCGATTTGGGAACCTGAGGCAGGAGGATGGCAAGTTCCAAGCCAGCCTCAGCAATTTAGTGAGAACCTGCCTCAAAATAAAAATAAACAGGGCTGGGCTGTGGCTCCCCGGTTGAGGGCCCCTGGGCTCAGCCCCCAGTGGAGAAGAAGGGGGGGAGGGGAAGGGCTGGTTAAAGAGAAAACCTGGAGCTGAACAGACACGTGTTACCGGAGTGGAGCCAGTCAATTTCGGGGGATGATGGTGGGTGATTCAGGAGTCGCACCTCAGGGCCGGTGCTGTTCTTGGGGAGCCCTTAGCTAGGAGACGGGGCACCTCCCCTGCTCTGCAGTCACCAGGGGCTTTGCACAAGTCCTTCACCATCAGGCTGGCACAGGGAAAGGCACACAGCCCAGCCCAGCAGTGACCCAGTGGCAGCCTGGGTTTCTTCAGGGGGAAGGGGTCTTGTGCCTGTGGGCGGAGCATGGCCCTGTGTGGCCTCACATCGTCACATTGTCCTCAACCCTCCCCACGAAGTTGGTGCTTCCATCCCTGGAGAAGCCAGGCTCAGGAGGTGACATCCTTGTCTTATGGGGAAGGGACCAATGGGATCCAGAATCCGACCGGCTGGCTCAAAACTCACGTGATTTCTAGTCTGCTGCCTTGGGGCACGTGTCCTTATTGTGTGACACTGCCAAGTCACATAGCTACTCCGAGGCCAAGGTGGGATGGATAACACAGTATTATCCTTCTACAGAATCTCTGAACTGCGGCCTGTGGTTACTGGGAATGGGTATTGAATTAAAGGATCCCATGGGCTGATAGAGATCAAGTGCCTTTGTCACCAAAAGCTGGGTTCCTGTCCCTAATGCCAATCAATGCCAATTTAATAATGAGGCCACGGTTTTGAGAAAAAAGAAAAAGATTTATTGCTTTGCCAGCAAAGGAGAAACACAGGGGACTCCCGTCCCAATGGCTGTGACTCTTTCCATCAGGAGGGACAGGGAGGTTTTAAAGGAATTGTTCAAGGATTACATTCCAGTAGGGGGTGCCAGGGAACCCTGATTGATGGCAGTGTTAGGGTTCACTTGTTAATTTGAGAGATATTCTCTGCCCAGATCCTCAGCAGACATCTCCTTCCAGTAGCAGGTGTGTTGCGGGAGTTAACTGGGGGAAGAAAAGGGAACACTGCCTCCTAATCTTCTTAGGGAGGGAGAGGGGAAAGAAGAGAGAAAAAAACATTTAAAAAATAAATAAGGGCTGGGGGCGTAGCTCAAGTGGTAGCATGCCTAGCATGCACTGGGTACGATTCTCAGCACCACATAAAAAATGAAATAAGAATTTTTTTTAAAAAAAATAAATAAACCTTAGATCAGGAGGCTGAGACAGGAGGATCGTGAGTTCAAAGCCAGCCTCAGCAAAAGGGAGGCGCTCAACAATCCAGTGAGACTCTGTCTCTAAATAAAAAACAATATAGGGCTGGGGAGGTGGCTCAGTGGGCAAGTGTCCTGAGTTCAATCCCTGGTACCTAAATAAATAAATAAACCTAAACAAATAAACAACCCTCAGAGTATTCAGAAGGTGAAGGGTCACCACTGTTGCACCTAGAAGGGTTCCTGGCATTGAACTTGAGGGCTCCATTAATGACTCTGTTCCTGGGGGTCCAGGCTGCTGCACCCACCTCCCCACACACAGCCAGAGAAGTGGGCACATACCCTCTGGCACTTCCCCACATGATCCCGCCCGCAGCCCTGCCCACTGGGGATGGACTCACGACTTGCACAAGCCATCAGTCAGAGAGAAGTCACCTGCCCAGGGTCACACAGAAAGTGGACGGTGTCGGAGCCCAGGCTGGTGGGGTTCCAAAGCTCCCCTTGATCCACTATTTCAAGAGCCTCCGTGAGACCGAGGCAAGGGTCCAGGGGAAGCTCAGGGTGAAGGGCCCTCCCCGCCCCTGTGTGGGGGAGCCGGAAGGCAGCAACTGGACAGTCCTGGTTCTGTGAGGGTTGGAGGGTCTTGAGCAGCTGCCAAGTCCCTCCCTGGGCTCAGCCATATAATTACTGCCTTGTGTGTGTGTGTGTGTGGGGGGGGGCTGGAGGTGGGGGGTTGGGGGCTGGGGATCTTCAAACTTGGGGGATCTTCTTCTCTTCCTTGCCTTCCAGCTGGGGGGGGCTCCCATCCCGCCCCCTTGCTGAGTCATCCGACCCCTCCCCTGCCTTCCTTCCTGGGCTGCAGGTCTGGAGCTATCAGAGGCGGGGAAGGAAGAGAATTATTTGTGTTCAGCCCAGGCCACTGCCCAGCCCTTCCCTTTCTGAGAAAAGTGGGAGGGGGGTGGGGGTGGGGAGGTGGGCAGTGTGTCCAGCCGGTTGCATCAGAAAACCTTGCGCAAGGCACGTCCTGGATCCCACGGGAGCTCTGCCCCAGCCCTCCCCCACCTGCTCCCCTCGCTGCCAGCCTGGGTCCTGCGGACACCGAGCCAGGCCTGGCACTCAGGGAGTGCCCTGGGGAGGACCTAGGGATGGGGGGGGAGGGTTTGAAGGGTGCTGGCCGTGCATAGGCTTCCGGATAGCAGGAAGGTGCCCCTCAGGGGATCCAGAGGCAGCTCCATCTACAGAGAGGTGACTAGGCCAGTGTCCTGGACACTGAGCCCTGATCCTTTACTCTGCTCATAGGCTGAGCCCTGTTGCCTGACTCTGGGCTCGGACTATCCTTGGACCTGAAAACTTGGACATAGTCTGAGCCCTGATCATGCCCTTGGTCAGCCATGCTAACCGCTGACCGGCCCCACTCAGCACTGACTTGGTCACTGACCTGGCACCACCTTTTCCCACCCGGACCCATACTCTGAACTCCAATTCCGTCTCGGGACTGTTACAGTTCAGCTGTGTCTGATCTATAACGTTGACTCTAGTTCCACATGAACTCCAGCTTGAGTCCCAGACACCTGTGTCACAGAGTCAGGACGCTTGTCCTGTAAGCTGCAGGCCAGCCCTGTTCATTTTGAGGCAGGGTCTCGCTAAGTTGCTGAGGCTGACCTCCAGCTTGTGATCCTCCTGTGGGGGCCTTGGAGTAGCTGGGTCCACAGGTGTGCACGGCCACAGACACTCTTTCCAGAACGCAGAGGGTCAGTGCTCAGGCCCAGGCATCGTGGTCCCTGCTCCCCTTCCTTCCAGTCCCCTCCCCACCCTCAGGCGGAGGATGGCCCAGGGCTGCCATGAACTTGGAGCTCTGCTGAGTAGCCCAAGACTGACCAGCAGGGTGGGCGCTGGATGTGGAGGCAGCAGAGCCACTGGGGCTGGGCTGGGGCGTGTGCTGAGTCAGAGCGAGAGAGGGCAGGGTCCCTGAAGACAGAGCCCTGTGGGTGGAGAGGCTCTGGGCTGGAAATGTCCCATGGTGCTCCAGCCTGTGGCACCGGGAGGTGTGGCAGTCCAGCCCAGGTCCTGTCCACCTCCACCTACCTGCTGATTCCCATCACTTACCTCGTTTTCCTCTTCCAGAGCATCCTGTGCCACCGGGAGCTGCCCTGGATGAACCCGGTGACGCAGGGGGCTGGACCAGTTACAGTTTCCTAGTGACTTGGGCGTTGTCCAGCTCGGGTACAAGGTGTGGCTCCAGGTGTAGGCGTCACCTTTGGGGGCTGAGTTACACTCCCCTGTTCCTTTGTAACCCTACCCCTCTGCCGTTTGGGAGATAGAATGTTCCATGCAGCCTCCCCTTGTGTGTCCCCTATATAAGAATAAAGAATCCCAGTGGCTCCCTCTTTCCAGGGACATGGCAGAGCCGTCTCTGGATTATTGAAAAGGTACTTCTGTGCGTTCCGCTTTCTTTGTCGTTGTCTTGAGTTATTGGAATAGTCAGCTTTTTGTGAACTCGGCATTAGGTCGCCAGCTGGGACAGATGGCCATACTGTTCTTACCCATCGTGACACTTACTGCAGCTGAAAGCACAGACATATTTTATAACGCTTGTTCGGTGAGTATCTCCCCCTCAACTCCATTAGGTGCAGTGCCTCCCAGTTGGCTCCAACACCCGATCAGTGCCCAGCCATGCTAAGTGCCCGAGAACAGGAGCTGAGTGCGCCCCTTCCTGCAGCCCAGGTGCCCACCCCTTATCGGCCCACGTTGTCATTCACCCAGGACCGTCCCTCACCCCATCCATCAACTTCCTGTCCACTCTCTCATCTCCCTCGCTGAACAGGCATCTGTCCATCACCCACCCTCACGGCTCTCCACTGTCCATCATGCTACTCACACACTCATCCATTTACTGTCTTCGCTGTTTGTTAGACACTGTTCTAAAAGGAGGGAAATGATGGAGAAGGGCAGACGGAAGAATGGTACTAGAAACAATTAACATAATAAATGAATCATGGTACACACTACAAGGGGAGAATTGGGGGGAGGGGAGAGTGGGGAGAGGGGGGGAGTCCACAGAGGGGTGAGGGGAGGAGGAGGTCGGTCTGTGAGGTTTTAGTGGAGTGGTGGGGGATAAGAGACGTTCAGAGAGGTGATGAAGTTCAGATCTGGAACTTTGGAGGCCTTTTTTTTTTTTTTTTTTTTTTTGCATGGGGGTGGGATTCAACCCAGGGGTGTTTTACCACTGAGCCACACCCCCAGCCCTTTTTAGTTTTTTGAGACAAGATTTCACTCATTTGCAGAGGCCGGCCTCAAATTTGCAATCCTCCTGTCTTGGCCTCCAGAGTTGCTGGGATTACAGGAGTGGGCCACTGTGCCTGGTGAACTTTGGAGGTCTTTGAAAGACTCTGGGGAGTCATGGGGAGAGGCCTTGGGAGGGATTAAATTGAGAAGTGGTCCAAAATAGATCACCAGAGCTGTGGGTGGGATAAACTGAAAGAGGCACAGGCTGGGAGATGAGAGAGCAGATGTTCAATGATTGGATTGTGTGGTGGAAGATATGCCTGGGTTCATGGTCCATCAGCGTTCCTGGACTCGCGATGGAGTTCTCTCCTGATAAACGCGTTGTGACTTGTAAATATTGTAGGTAAAGAAAAAAAAAAAAAAACACAGGGCTGGGGTTGAGGCTCAGTGGTAGAGCAAGAGCTCGTCTACCATGCAAGAGGCACTGGGTTCAATCCTCAGCACCTTATAAATGTAAAGTAAAGACATTGTGTCCAACTAAAACTTAAGAATAAATATAAAAACAAAGAAAAAAAAAACACATTCAAGGAGGGCACAGTGGCATGTGCCTGTAATCCCAGCAGTTTGGGAGGCTGAGGCAGGAGGATCAAGAGTTCAAAGCCACCTTCAGCAACTTAGCAAGGCCCTAAGCAACTCAGTGAGACCCTGACTCTAAATGAAATATAAAAAGGATGGGGCTGAGACTCGGTGGTCCACCCCGCCTCAGCCTCTGAGTAGCTGGAATCTAGGTGTGCACCACCACTTGGCTCAGATGGCTTTTTCCTTCCTGTTTCAGAGTTTGTCTTGGGACTAGTCCACGACAACTCAGAAGGACCTGCCTCGTGTGTTTGTGCCGCTCTGCAGGCCGCCGTGGAAGGGATGTGCTCCAGGAACAGCAGGTCCAAGGTCCGGCCAGTGTTTTGCTGCAGGCGATGCTGCAGGTCCCCAGGCGGTGGAGAGAACCTGAGGTCACTTGCTCAATGCAGAATTTCTCAGTCAGGTGTCTGCAGTGCCCCTGTCCTGGGGATCTCACCCGAGAGACTGTGCCGTCCACCTCCTGGCAGAGGAGCCAGGGCCTCTGTCCCCCGGCTTCCCTAGCCCAGGGTGTTCTCAAAGCTTTTGGTCCTGGCCACCTGGGAACAAAGTGCAGCCTTCCTGGGCGCTCTGGTTCCCGTGGATGGACCTTTCCACATTTTACAGCCTCAGGGTCAAAAGTAGGAGAGGAACTCCCAGGATCGGAGACCCCGGGGGTCTGGTGGCAGCGAGCGAGCGTCCCCCTCCTGTGGGACGTGGGCTCAGCAGGAGTTGGAGGCCCCGCCTGTGGGACCCTGGCCTCCGCCTCCTCTCTCGGGGCTCCCACCTGCTGCTCCGGTCAGGAGGTGCCCACGGCTCTCGCCCTCTGCCCTCCGCCCATCTCGGCACCCCACAGCCACCAGGGAGCCACTTCCCTCTTGTGCCATTTAACTTTTCCTTGGCCCAGAGTGGCCGCAAGCGGGGCCTGAGTGACATCCTGCCTTCTTAGGGGCCCAGGAGACCCTGGGATGATGTTGGGACCTTGGGCTCCCACCTGCTCCCACCCTTCGTGGTGGGTCTTAGTGTGCGTGTGCGTGCGTGTGTGTGTGCGTGTGCATGCGTGTGCTCCCGTGTGTGCGTGCGATGTGTGGATGTCGGCGTGTATGGCAGGAGTGTGTCCCTGTGGCACCCCGGAGTAAAAGACATAATGCTGGGGTTCTGGGACCAGGACAGACATGGCCTTGATCCCCACATGGCCTCTAATTTTCTGTGTGAGGTTGGACCAGCCGCTTGCCCTCTCTGAGCCACAGGTCTCCAGGCTATAAAGTGGGAGGATAAGAAAGGAGGTGCCCCCTGCCAGCCTTCGTGAGTCACCTCCCAGGCCTGCCTCCACCTCCAACTCCCACTTCACATCCTTTGGGGTGGCTCTGGACCTTCCTGCCTCTTGGCCTTTGGTCTAGATGCTCTATTTTTTCCAGAATCTTCCTTCGGGTCTCAGGTGAAATATCGGAAAGCACCCACCGCGGCCCCCCCCCCCCCCCCCGCAGTTTGTCTCCCACCTGTGATTCTGTCTCTGTTATCCCTGGCGTTTGTCATGGTTTTGTTATGAGGCTTAGCTGGAGGCCTGAGATCCCAGCGGCTGGGGAGACGAGGCAGGAGGATCAGGAGTTCAAAGCCAGCCTCAGCAACAGTGAGAGGCGGAGCACCCCGGTGAGACCCTGTCTCTATTTTATTTTGATTTTTTGTGGTGCTGGGCAGACCCCAGGGCCTTGTGCATGGGAGGCAAGCCCTTGCATGAGGTCAGGCCACTCGCCCCCAAAACCAAATGGGAAAAGGGATGGAGAAAAGCACTCTGGCTACACAGGTGGCCAGGGAACCCCGTCCTCAGCCCCACCTTTGACAGAGAGACTGACAGTGACTTTGGGTTTTAGAGAAAGGGGAATGAGGGCGAGGGTAGGGGTTGCACTGCTGGAGGCTTTGGACAGTGGCCAAAGCTGGTGATTTTTTTTTTTTTTTTTTTTATGTGGTTCTGGGGTTTGGATCCAGGGCCCTCTACCACTGAGCCACATCCCAACCCTTTTTTATTTGTTTCTACTTGGAGGCAGGGTCTTGCTAAGTTGCTGAGGGCTTCGCTAAGTTGCTGAGGCTGGCCTCAAACTTGTCGTCCTCCTGCCTCAGCCTCCCGAGCTGCAAGGATTCCCGGGGGCATGACTGAAGCTAGTCTGAGAACACTGTGGCCGACGCCTGGGCCCTGCGCTCACCCACCTGCTCCCCAGACACACCACACACAGCCCTGCTTACACGGAGGAGCCATCCTGCCTGTACTGGTCCTCCTAGTGCCCAGCCCGACTGGTCCGCCAAGGCTTGGCCCTGCTGCAGGAGGGCTGCCACCCTGCCGTTCACCAAGCACCCCTGGGACCCACAGCCAGCCAGAGCGGGCGCTGGAGATCTAGGCAAAATGAAGCACTGCTTCCCGGCTTCCACACTCACTTATTTATTCACTCCTGGCTGGGGGTAGAGCTCAGGGACAGAGCACTTGCCTGGTGGGCACAAGGACCCATGCCTCCATTCCTCCCTTTCTTCCCGCTCTCACCCTCTTACTTTTTTTTTTTTTTGTACCAGGATTGAACTCAGGGCCACTCAACCACTGAGCCACACCCCAGCCCTATTTCATGTTTTATTTAGAAACAGGGTGTGGGGCTGGGGATGTAACTCAGTTGGCAGAGTGCTTGCCTCGCATGCACGAGGCCCTGGGTTCAAATCCCAGCATCACGGGGTGGGGGGGGGAAGAAACAGGGTCTCACTGAGTTGCTCAGCCTCTCACTGTTGCTGAGGCTGGCTTTGAACTCGAAATCCTCCTGCCTCAGCCTCCCCAGCCGTTGGGATTTCAGGCAGACACCACTGCACTCAGCTCACACTCACTCTTCCTGGGCCTCTTGGAGCTGGCAAAGCTGCAGCCCCACCTGCCCCTCCTCCCCGCCCCTCCTCTAGCTCACAGGGCTGCTCCACTGAGTGCACAGATTAGCTGCTGAGTCCTCTCAGCTCTTCCCCATTCAAACCTGGTCCATGGACCCTGCCCAGGTACACAACCCGGAGGAATCTTGTGTTTCTCTCTCCTTCTAGGCCACATGTCCCAGGCCAGATGCTCATGAAATCCTGTGAGTGTCGCCCTCACCAGGTCCCCCATGGCCCGGTGCCCAGAGCTTGGCTTCAGTATGCTGGGACAGGAAATTCACAGTCCTGATGACATCAACTCAGCTGAGACTTGGAGCAAGGCCAGGGTCACTGGTCCCCTTGCCACACACATCTGTGGTGCACACCTGTCAACAAGCTCATGTGAGCATGTGGCCTGGACAAGGACATGGCATGTCAAGGCCACAGGGAATGTCAGTGTGGGAATCCAGCCATGGCACATCTAGCGCAGGGATACACCTCCACAGCGGTGGAGGCCCATGCCCTGTTTAATAGCATAGGACCAGCCGGGCCCGGCAGTGCATGGACTTGGGAGGCTAAAGTAGGAGGATTAAAAGTTCAAGGCCAGCCTCAGCAATTTAGTAAGACCCTGTCTCAAAAAAGGAGCGGGGTGGCTCAGTTACATGCCCCTGGGTTCAATCCAAAAAATATACATAGGACCAGGGTTTATTTGTGGTACTGTTTGTTTGTTTTCCTGGTTCTGGAGATGGAACCCAGGGCCTTGGGTATGCAGGGCAAGCACTCTACCAACTGAGCCATGGCCCCAGCCCTGTTTGTATCTTGGGATGAAATCCAGGGAATACTTTGCCACTGAGCTACCTCCCCAGCCCTTTTATTTTTTATTTTGAGACAGGGGCTCACAAATTTGCCCAGGCTGGCCTCAGACTTGAAACCTTCCTACCCTAGCCTTCTGAGTTACTAGGATTACAGGCGTGCAACACCACACCCTGCTGGTTTTTATTTTTTATTTTTTTGTACTGGAAATTAAACCCAGAGGTACTTTACCACTGAGCCACATCCCTAGTCCTTGGTACTTTCTAAATTGCTGAGGGTCTTGCTAAATGTCTGAGGCTGGACTTGAACTTGTGATCCTCCTGCCTCAGCCTCTTGAGTTGCATGCCCCCACTGTGCCCAGTTTGTTTGTTTTTCAGACAGGGTCACTCTGTGTTGTCCGGGCTGGCCTCAAACTCCTGGGCCCAAGCTATCTTCCTGTCTCAAGTTCCCTAGGGGCTGGGACTGCAGGTGTGTGCCACTACCCCTTGCTCTTGGGCCAGTTTGAATCTCAGCCATAGATGTGTAACCCTGGGTCAACCACCTCACTTCTCCAAGCCTTATCTTTACCTATAGTAAGTGCTCAGTAAATGTAGCTGCTCAATCAATAGCAGAGAAAGAGCACTTACCCAGTGAGCCTGTCAGCGGCTGCCACCCTCACGGTAACAGTCTGCAGGCCTCTTGGTGTGCATGTGCACACAGGTCCCTGCCTGCGGGCCTGTCGGTTGACACAGGAATGCATGCATCTGCACGCCACAGGAGGCTGCCTATGTGGGTCTAGCAGTGCTTGGCTGTTCCCGGGAGCTTCTGAGTGCCTGCTTCAGGCAGGAGTCGGTTCCTTGGAAAAGACACCCAGGAGCTGCCCGAGTGTGTGTGTGTGTGTGTGTGTGGGTGGGTGGGTGGGTGTGCGCTTCTGAACATGACCCCCCCCCCTTCTCAGGCAGCTCGGTGGGCAGATTCTGCTGGGCCGTGTCTGCACCCTCCAGAGGTGTGGGGCGTTCTGGGCCTGCATTGCTTGGGTTCAAATTCCAGCTCTGCCAACTGCGCAGTTTTGGACAGAACTCGAAAACACTCTGCTCAGTTTTTCTGTGAACTGAAGCTAATGGGAATTAAGAGGCCTGAACAGGCGGATCCTCAGAAAGTGCTGAGAACCGAGCCCAGCCCTGAAGGTGCTGTGCACACCGCTGTTACGAGCTGCTTTCTGAATGCCCCTGTCCCTGTGAGGTGACATTGTTCTTCTATCAGTGTTTACCCTGCTCTGTCTCCACTGTCAGTTGGCAGGACAGTCCTCTCTGCCAGACCCTGAAGTCCCTGGAGGGCAAGGTCCTGTCTGAGTCATCTAGAGTTGGCACCTGGTGTTGTCTGCTTATTCTGAACCTCAGCTTTTCTCTTCATAGCATTTAGCGACTCTTCCCCGTGCCTGACACTACGCTAAGCCCACCAGGTCTTAAACAATCGCAAGAGCTTAGGAGGCGGAGGCAGGAAGGCCTCATTTTGGAGGCCAGCCTGGGTGACTTAGCCAGACTTTGTCTCAAAATAGAAAATAAATAAACAGGGCTGGGGATGTTAACAGTGGTACTGGGTTCAATCTCTAATACCAGAGAGAGAGAAAGAGAGAGAGAGAGATTGATTGATGGAGCTTCCTATTCTTGCTACCCTTATTTTAGAGACAAAAACAAAAACAAAACAAAATTTTTAAAAATCCAAACAGAAG
This sequence comes from Ictidomys tridecemlineatus, assembly GCF_052094955.1. NCBI lineage: Eukaryota > Metazoa > Chordata > Mammalia > Rodentia > Sciuridae > Ictidomys > Ictidomys tridecemlineatus. Next base: position 175,058,399 of record NC_135481.1, read on the forward strand.
CTCAGAGAGGTTAAGAAATTCCTCAGGCTCACACAGTGCCTTGAGGGAATGAGACTTGGGGGCAGATTCTGGGGCCTGCCTGGCTGCCGGCTGGCTGTCCTCTCTCCCCACCTCCCAGGACCCCTTCCTCCTGGGGTGAATGCTGCTTTGTCTCTCTCGCCCTGGGGCACGCTTCTGTGGTGCAGTTGGGGTGAGGGGTCAGGTTCTCTCTGGGTCAGCAGGGACGGTGTGTGTGTGTGTGTGTGTGTGTGTGTGTGTGTGTGTGTGTGTGTGTGCAGGAGGGAGGGCGGCCTCCAGTGCTGTGGGGGTTCAGGCTCTTGGATAAAAGAGAAGTGGGGCAGAAGGTGAACCCCACTGGCTGACTCTGCCTCTCTCAGATCTCCCCCACCTTAGAGAGGAGAGGGAGCCCCCACGGCCCCCGGAACAGCTTCTCCCAGGCGGGTCAGGCTTCCAGACCGCCCAGCTGCAACCACTTCCAAGGACACCAGAGGGCGCCCTGAGACAGCCGCGCTCTCTGACTTCCCCGGGTCTGGGGCGACCCACCGAGGCCTTGGGTACCCTGCTGTTGTGGAGTGATCTCTCTTAGAGAAGTCACTTAGGGAGAGTGATCGACAGCATTGATGGACTCTTCCACGTCCTCCATGATTTTCTGCCTACTTGTTCCATCGAGCACTGACAGAGTGGATTGACAGTCAAGCCACATTCTGGAAACGGTCTCAGGGAAGTCAATTTGGGGTTCATTGGTTTTTGGTCCATTCTTTTTTTTTTTCCACATTTTGGTGGGGGATACTCTTGATCCCTCTGCTATTCCGCCATAAGCAGAGCAATTGCATTTAAAATTTTTACTATGATTAGCAGAGGGTGGTGGCACAGGCCTGTGATCCCTGCAGCTCAGGAGGCTGAGGCAGGAGGACTGCAAGTTTGAGGCCAGCCTCAGCAATTTAGGAAGACCCAAAGAAATTTTGCAAGATCCCGTCTCAAATTAAAAATTAAAACAGGTTGAGGGATGTGGCTCAGTGGGAAAGCACTTCTGGGTTCAATTCTCTGTATCAAAAAATGAAACAAGGGCTGGGGATGTGGCTCAACTGGTAGTGCGCTCACCTGGGGTGCGTGAGACCCGGGTTCGATCCTCAGCACCACATACCAGCAAAGATGTTGTGTCCGCCGAGAACTAAAAAGTAAATATTAAAAATAAAATTCTCTCTCTCTCTTTAAAAAACACACACACACACAATTTTTTACTATTGTTATTTTTTTTTTGTACTGAGGATTCAATACTTTAAGGCTATGCAAATACATCATTTCACCCTAAAGTATTGCCTATTTATTTTGTCATTTCTTGGTAGAATGGTTTTCTAATGATGATTTTCCTATTTCTCTAAATTCTACATTTATTAATTGGAACACTTTTATTAGGAAGATTTATCTCTTCTCCCTCATGTATTAAATGTATTTAATTAGTTGTGTTATTTAAAATTTTGAAGTTAATTATTTAAAAAAAGATTCACAAAATTCAAAACGAAAAATGGGCTGGGCATGGTGGCGCAGGCCTGTAATCCCAGTGGCTCAGGAGGCTGAAGCAGGAGGATCGGGAGTTCAAAGCCAACCTCAGCAAAAGTGAGGTGCTAGGCAAATCAGTGAGACCCTGTCTCTAAATAAAATATAAAACAGGGCTGGGGATGTGGCTCAGTGGTTAAATGCCCCTGGGCTCAATCCTCAGTACCAAAAACAAACAAACAAACAAACAAACAAACAAACAACAACAACAAAAACAGTTCACACTGTTGACTCTGTTCCACCTGACAGAAAATATCTGGATATGTTTTTAGACCTTCAAACCAAGGAACAGTATAGTGTGACACCAACTGTGTACTCTGAATCCCAGATCTTCCCCTTATGAGCTGTGCTTCCCTGAGCAAATTGCACAATGTCTCTGAGCTTTAATGTCCTCAGATGAGGACATTAAAACTAGGGCTGATTTATTAAACAAAATTGTCCTGAGGCTGGGCGCAGTGGGGCATGCCCGTAATTCCAGCTACTCCCAGAGGCTGAGGCAGGAGGATCACAAGTTCAAGGCAAGCCTGGGGCACCTTGGCAAGACCCTGTCTCAAAATAAGAAATAAAAAGGGGGCTGGGGATATAACTCAGTTGTAGAGTGCTTGCTCCTATGCACAGGGCCCTGGGTTCAATCCCCAGCATATAAATAAAAAGGGCTGGGGATGTAACTCAGTGGTAAAGTGCCCTGGGTTCCATCCCCTGCTCAATGCAATTTGTTTGTCCCCAACAAATTGCTTTGAGCATCTACTGAGCATTTGAGGCTCTGGAGCTGCGTCAGGAGGGGAGCCAGTGGAGCCTCCTGTGCATGGGGTAGACAGGTAATGAACGATGACAAATGCTGTAAAAAAGTAAAAGCCAACAGCCAGTGTGCACAGGGAATGGGGAAATGGGGACATAGCCACATTGTCAGATAGGCTGCTTATTGAGAAGGTGACTTGGAGCAGAGTGTTGTTGAGGGAGGCCAGGCCTTGACCGTGGCCAACTGGTGAGAAGCATGCCAGCAGGCAGCACCCCCCCTCCAGGGCCTGAAGTTGGAGCAACAGGGGGCTCAAGTGGCTGGAGAGGAGGACAGGGAGAGCTGGGACCGGGGGCAACAGGAGGCCCTGCCAGCCACGGGGAGGCTTCAGGTCTTACCCTGAGTTAGTGGAGCCGCAAGGAATCTGCCCTAATTTAAGTCCTACCCAGACGTGTCAGGCTGCCGTGGGGAGGGCATGTGGGTGTGTAAAAGGTGGAATCCGGAGGCCACGGAGAAGCTGGGGGCCATCCGCGTGCCAGGGGCCAGGAGGCTGAGCTGGGTGCTGAGGGCGCAGCTCAGGGGAGGGGTGGCGCAGGGTGTCCAAGGTCAGCTGACCACCTGCGGGGGGCTTTGGTTCAGGGTGTGAGGAAGCAAAGGAAGACTGGGGAGGGGGAGGGTTGGCTGGAGCTGCGACTGGGCAGGGGGCCCTGTTGGCGGAGGGAGGGGTGAAGGCTGGTTGGGGAGACTGAGCTGGAATTCAGCCTCCAGGTGGATGGGGTTTGGGAACACGGGCCTGGAATTTAGGAGCCCAGTTTGGGAACAACAGGTCACTGTCACCTGTTGTTGCCAGGGTTAAGTGATTCAGGCCTGGAGAGCGCTGACAACAGGGCCTGGGCCCTGGGCAGGGCCTCCCCTCAGTGGGTCTTACAGCCTCGGAGATGACCCTCCTTGGGCTCCAGCTCCCCCTCCACAGAGTGCTGTGCTGCCAGGCGGCAGGTGCCCAGGGCCCCTCCCCAGCATCCCCCTCGGGGAGCCAAATGTCCCTCCTCCTCAGGGCTGGGAGCTCTACTGTCCAGGGATGGGCCAGGGCTAGCTTCGTTATTGAGGGTGGGGGTGTGGGGGGTGCTGGGGATTGAACGGGAGACTCTGGGCCACTGAGCTACACCCCAGCCCTAAGCTGCTGAACTTCGTCCTCCTGCCTCAGCCTCCGGAGTCGCCGAAGTTCCAGCCCAGCATTGAAATCTCCCTTGGGAAGGCCTGGGAGGACAATTTCATCCCTCTGACCACTGGTGACTGTACCTGGAAAAGGAAGAAAACGACCCCTTTCTCCAAGGTGATCCTGAGGAGCAAGAGAAGCCGTGGACTTGAGCTCCCGCACACAGTAGGCGCTCCTAACAGTGCTCCTTCCCTGCTCCCCCACGACCCGGTGATCCCGGAGAAAAGAGGCGAAGTCAGTGTCCATCCCAGCTGTTTATTGAAGGGGAAGGTGAGATGGAAGGGGTGCAGGACCGGGCGGAGGCCGGGGACCCTCCCCAGAAGCCTAGGAGACTAGGGGCGGAGGACGTCCTCCAGCGGTCTCGGCGCTCCCCCTAGTGGCAGAGAAAGGAGATGACGCCTCTGGCTGAGGATCCTGTAGGAGGGAGGGGCTGTGCCTCCAGGAGGGACATTTGCGATCAGGGTCAAGGTCAGGCCGACAGCCAGTAGGCATTGGGGTCTGGGGGGCGGACTTTGAGGGGCATTTAAATCCATGTCCAAAGTAATTTCGGAGCCATCTAGAACCATCAGGCCGCTGGCTAGTCGCTCTGGGCCAAACCTGTCCACCATCCTGGGAATCCCCTGGGAACCAGGAAGGTGTGAGACTCTGCTCCAGCTGCAGAACCACAGCTGGCCCACAGCTGGCCCGAGAGAAGTCTGAAAAGGCTGGTTCTGCTCGACAGACCACCTCTCTGCCTCCCGCAGCCACCTCTCCTGTGAAGTGGGGGTGGACTGTGGGGCTCTGATGCCAACATGTGGGTGAAGGCAAGGTGTGAGAGGTGTGCCTTCACCTCATTCTGGAAGGTAAGTCCAAGCCAGCGACCTGGACGCCTTCTGAAGCATCCTGGCCAGGAGGACGCCCCTCCCCGTCCCCTGGCCTTAGTCTGGGGAGGGCAGTGCTCACACCCTGGGGGGAATGGGACTGTCTCAGAACTCTAGAATCTGGCCCAGACCCATCCAGGTCCAGAGGCAAGTGTTGATGGCCTGAAAGTGGCTAGCCCCGGCCACCGAGAGGAAAGAGCGGGGACGGGATGAGGGCAAGGTTCTCTGCCCCTGAGGGGTCTTGGGAAGGAGGGGTGGGGGTCGTCTGGGAGGTCTGAGAAGGGGTGGCATCTGGATGAGTTAGTTGGGACCCGTCTCCTGGGGAAGGAGTGAGGGATCTGGGCTCCAGGTGACCTGGAGCCAGGCCTTCTGGGGGCTTGGACAGAGGGGCCCTGCTGAAGGGAGACGCTGGGGGCCTGGGAAGGCGAGGTGCACTGGGGAGTTTGAAGGGTCTGCTCCTCCCGGAGCTTCCCCGCGGGCAGCTCAAGAGTCCCGCTTGGGCTGGATGGTCTGCACAGAAGACTGCCCAAAGGGGCTGGTGGGGGTCGAGAACCACGACTGACCGCTGGCATCACGGAAGATGGGGGACAGCCGGGGCTCTGGCTCGTCCCTGAAGACTTCCACGTGGTGGTCAGCTTCGGTGTCCAAGGGCTCTGCCTTGGTGTCCTGGCTCAGCCAACCCGTCATGGCCCAGAAGAGGCAGATGGCCAGCAGGACCCCAGCCGCCACACACAGTGCTGTGCCGGCCAGGCGGCAGGTGCCCAGGGCCTGGTTGTAGTCTGCTGCCCGCTGATCCAACGATGGGAACTTACCATCGCTGATGCTCTCCAGCTTGGGGGGCACTGCGTAGCCAGTGGTCAGGGCCGCCACCCCCAGCAGCAGGAGCAGAGTCCCTGAGGACAGGCTGATCTGGAGAGGCAGACAGACCAGGAGACAGTCAGGGTCCCCAGGGGCCAGCAGCCGGAGGATCGCCTTGGCTCCCCTGGATTTAATAGTGATTCCATGATCCAACCTCAAGAGTCTGGATCACAGAACATACCTGCTGGGCTCTGACGGACAGGAGCAGCTCCGTTTGGAATCTTGGGGCCCCAGATCAATCGCCTTCCCAACTCCCAGCTAGCAGTGATTTTCTCTGACCAACCCTGAGTCCCCTCCATCATTATTCAGGTCCCCTTTTATCCCCTTGTCCTTTCTGCCCTGTCTCTCTGTTAGGTTCACACCTATGCATCCTCAGACCTCATCTAAAACCTCCCTTACTCAGAGAGACTGGAAATTAAACCCAGGGGTGTTTTGCTAAATTAAATCCCCAGCCCTTTTTTTATTTTTTATTTTGAGACAGGGTCTCACTAAGTTGCAGAGGCTGGCTTCAAATTTGTGATCCTCCTGCCTCAGCCTCCAAAGTCTCTGGAATTACACACACTTATCACCATGGCTGGCCAGTTCTTTGATATTTTTCATAAGGTTTTGTAGTTTTCCTCATATCATGCATACTTTGTCATATTTACACCTATATTCCTATTTCTCCCCACTCCCCATACTAACGTAAATGGTAATCTTTTTTGAACCCAAGAGCATTCAACCACTGAGTGACAGCCCTAGCCTTTTTTTTTTTTTTTTTTGTGAGACAGGGTATTGGCTAAGTGGCCCAGCCTGGCTTCAAACTTGCGATCCTCCTGCCTCAGCCTCCAGAGTCTCTGGGATTATTGGTGTGCACCACTACACCTGACAGTGATGCTTTGTTGTTGTTGTTGTTGTTACCATGGATTGAACCCAGGGACACTCAACCATTGAGCCACATCCTCAGTCCCATGTGCCCCCCCCCCCGGGCTTTTAAAAAATATTTATTTTTTAGTTTTAGGTTGACAAAGGCCTTTGTTTTATTTTTATGTGTTCTGAGATGGAACCCAGTGCCTCATGCATGCTAGGTAAGGGCTCTACCACTGAGCCACAACCCCAGCCCCCTTTTTATATTTTATTTAGAGATAGGATCTCTCTAAGTTGCTTAGGACCTCACTAAATTGCTGAGGCTGACCTTGAACTTTCCATCCTCGTGCCTCCGCCTCCTGAGCCTCTGGGATGACAGGCATGGCCACCATGCCCAGCTGCATTTTTAACTTCTGGCTGGTTTCACTGTTTCTTTTTATGAAGGAAATACAGAGGAGACTCTGACTTTCCTTAAAGGTCTGAGGCCAGCACAACAGTAGTTATTGGGGGGACATGTGGAGAAAGCGAAAAACTCATGGGCTATAGAGAGGGACACCACCGGGAGCCCAGAGACTAAGAGAAAATGCAAAACCCTCCACGTGACTGATGGTCTGAACTCCCACATCAGACTTTGTCCAGAGGCACCCAACCTCCGATGTCTTCTACAAAATGAGCAATGAACAAACTTTACTGTTCACACCTGAGGTCCCCCCTCCCAGTAAGGGGACTGAACTCAGGGGCACTCTATCACTGAGCTACATCCCAGCTCTTTTTGTTTTTTGTGACAGGGTAGTGCTAAGTTGCCCAGGCTGGCCTGAAACATGCGATCCTCCTGCCTCAGTGTCCAGAGTCGCCGGGGATAGAGGCGTGGCCCCCTGCGCCTGGCTATCACTTGGGTTTCCTGATGCTTGAATGTGCAAGACCCTAATTACTCCACTGTTCCTCTGACTTCTGTTCTCTGACCCTCAAGTCCATCCCACCTCCCCCACGTAGCCACAGGAATCACAGGAGTTGCTCCTGTTCCCTTACCTTCCAGCACAAGGAGGGCCAGGGTCGGCGGGGACACAGGACAGGTGGTCCTTCGGGGTCATCACTGAGGGCAGTACCTGCACAGTCCTCATAGAAGAGGTGCAGGTAGGAGCGCACCCCATACCACTTGCTTTCCTCCACACCGGTGCCATGGCCACAGGTGCAGGGACCACCGCAGCTCAGCATCATGGATCCCTGTGGGGCAGGCAAGGGGCAGCTGACAGAGACAGGGTCAGTGGGAGCTGCCATGGTGACCCTCCTACTCTGCAACCTTGTATCCCACACACTTCTCCCGCTTTTTTTTTTTTTTTTTTTTGTACTGGAGATGGGACCCAGGGGCCCTTTACCACTGAGCTACATGCCCCACCCTTTTTATTTTTTTATCTTGAGCCAAGCTCTCACTAAGTTACCCTGGCTGGGCTTGAACTTGGGATCCTCCTGCCTCAGCCTCCTGAGTAGCTGGGCTCAGCCATCCTCCCGCTCTCCACACCTCACCTCTAGCATGGCCCGGCCTTCTGGAATCCTAGCTTGTGTTTCCCTAAATATCTATGAAGGAACCAATGACAGAAGCGCTTAGCCTGGGGCCCTGCAAGTGCAGGTGTCCATCCATGTGCCCAATTACTTGGAATCCAACCCCAGACTCACCACTACCTCACTGTGTGACCTTAGACAAGTGCTTTAACCTCTCTGAGCCTTGGGTTCCTCATTTGTAAAATAGGGCTAACAATGATACCTGTTTCACTTAGTTATTGTGGTCTGGTGCTGTAAAAGGGAGCCGTTATGATTATGACTAGGATTTCTTTGTTATTACGTCCATCCTGAACTTCTGGGGCTCAGTGTCTGCAGTGAGAGATCCTTATTCCCCCCTCTTCCAAATCTCATCCCCTCTTCTGGGCCCCTGGGAGGGGCAACTGTCATGGCCAACACTTGTCCAGTGGGGCCCAAGTCTCCAAGCTACAAGTTTTCTCCCAGGGCTGCCTCTACACAGCCTCCAACTTCTGCGGAGTTTCGGCTTCACAGGAGGTGGAACTTGGGGGCCCTCAGGATTAGGGGCTTTTAGGATTAGGGGCTGCTGATTTCCAGAAAACTCTATTTAAGAACCCTTTTTTCACAGAAGGGAACACAGGTGTCAGGAGGGGAAGGTGCCCTAGGCTGGTTGCGGGGGAATTGAACCCAGGGCCTCCTGGAAGTTGTCCCCGTGTGCGCACAGGTAAGGCTAAAACTGCCCTCCCACCCACCAGGGTCTTCAGAGCAGCTTCAAACCAAAGACGGGTAGACCAGTCCAGGGCCCCCTCACTTCCAATCAGATGTGACCCTCCAGTCCCTGCGTGGAGACTCACCAGCACTTTCATATCACACACAGCACAGAGAAATCTGCACACGCACAAACCACCAGGACACCACACCGAGGCCCAGACGGGCACAGAGACGACCACACAGACGCACGTGGACACACACGTTATGGACACACGCAGACACACACACAGGGGCGCTTCCTCGGGACCCCGCGGAGCCACACAGAGCGAGGGTTTGCGGCCAAGATTGCCTGTCCATAGATCGCGGCTGTCAAACTTCCTCAGTTACAATTCAGGTGAAGAAAGAGGGGAAAAAGGGGAAAAAAAATAAAGTAACAGAGAATGAGAAATGGCAGAGACCCAAAGCCGAAAAGCAACAGAAGAAGGAAAGGGCGAGAAGTCTGGATGGAAAGCAGGGATCCGGCGAGGGGGCGGGGCTCGGCGAGGGCGTGGCCATCAGGGGGACCGCCCCCGCCAGGGAGGCCGGAGTGGGGAGGTGAATGGGGCCCCGGGGCAGTTAGGGCCTCAGAACAGGGACCTTTAATTAAAGACCCCAGGTGACGCCGCAGGGAGGGGATCGAGGAATGCGGGCCTGGGTTAGCGCCTCCCTTTAATGCACCGCTCCCCCCGCCCCCAAATCTATAGGATCACTCAGTCCCGTAGACACTAGAGAAGGAAGGTGACCTTGACGGTGCCTCCCCCTCCGCCTGGTCCCTCCCCCTCCCATTTTAGGCTTGCGAGGAGGAGGTCTAGCTGGAGAGGGAGGGCTGGGAGGGAAAGGAGGCTGAGGATCCTCCGGGGTTGCCATGGGAACCGCTAGGGAGGTGTCCCCAGCCAGCAGCGGGGAAGAACTGGTGGGAACGCCGCGGGAAGAGGAGGGGGCTGCGTTGGCCGAGGGCGGGGGTGGGGAGACTGCGGAGGAGGCGGCGAGGGAAGGGAAACGTACACGGAGGTGACAAGTCTGAGGGCCTGAAGATGGATGGAATCTGTCGCATCTTGACGGCCCTATTCAGTTCCCCTTCCCAGACCCCCCAGACCCGCCCACTCCAGCACCCTACACTGCCCCGGCGGTTATCAGGGGCACCCTCCTGGAGGGGTGGCTGGGGAAATCAGCCCCCCCCCCAGCATCGCTCTTTCGGACTCGACCACCCTTCCCCTGGGTGAAATTAGCTGCGTCCTTTCCCTTAGAGGGAAACTGAGGCAGAATGGAGTAGGAATGGGTTTTTGGAGGGAGGTTGGGGGGCAATCTTGGCCATTGAAGCCTCCGCCCAGCCACCGACCCTGGGGTGTGGGGGCGTGATGGAGCTCCTGCTGTCTGCCCCCTGATACTTCCCTGGGACCCCCACCTCCCGAAGCTCAAGACCAGGGCGCAGATGTCGGTCCTACCCAGCCAGATGCGGCCGGGCTGAGGATGCGGGTAGAGGGAGAGGTTCTCTGGAACCCGGGAGACGGCCGGATAGGGGTCGGTGCTAGTGGAGCAGGGGCTGAGCTCACCTATCCACCAGCAGTCTCCGCCGAGCCAACAGGAGCTGGAGACAAGCAGAGCCAAAGCGGGTCTGGTCCGCGCGTGCGCCGCCGCAGTCCGGGGCTGGGGGCGGGGGGCGGGGGGGGCGGTACGGGGGCAGAAAGAGGAGGGGGGGCGCCGGCCCGCCCTAGGGGCTGGGTCTGCAGATTGCGGCTGCTGGAAGCTCCCCGAAGCCCTGAACCCTTCCCAGTTCCCTTCTCCCTCAGACCCCAGGCTCCTTCTGCAGAGCCCACCGCCTGCCTGGACCTCGGCCCCTCCTGCGGTCCCTCGGACTCCTCATCTGAGCTCCCATCACTCCTCAGCTGCCCACTCCTCTCAGTGAAGACCCATCACGGAGTCTCCATCTCTTCAGTGCCTCCTCTGGGTCCCCACCGGAGTGGAGAACCCTGCATCTCCTGGCTGACCCCACTTCCTTCGCCCCCTCCCATCTCGCGCGCTCCCTCCTTGAGCCCCGCCTCTCTCCCTGGGCACCTCCCTCCCAGGGGCACCGGAGTCCCCGCTCTCAGGAGTCCTCACCTCTCGTGGAATCCCGTGGTTTCCTTCCATTCTCCCCAACCCGCCCCCGCTCCTGGGAATCGAACCGGGGGTACCCTACCTCCGCTCTGCATACACTCCCATCCTATTTCCTTTTTTCTTATTTATTTATTTATTTATTGGTACAGGGGATTGAACTCAGGGACGCATAACCCCTAAAGCCACATCCCCAGCCTTTTTTACTTTTTGCTTTGAGGCAGGTTCTCCCTAAGTCGCCCAGGCTGGTCTTGAAGTTGCGTTTTTCTCCCCCAGCCTTGGAGTCGCTGGGATTACAGACAGTGCCCCTGTGCTTGGCCTCTGTTCCTCTTTGAGTCTCCACCCCCCCCCCACCACACACCCCCCCCCCCCCCCCCCCCCCCCCCCCCCCCCCCGGCTAAGGATCAGTCCCTCTGACTTGGATGGAGCTGGAGCTCCATCCCGCCTAGAGGAGCTAGAGGTGGGGAGGAGGTGTTTGGAGAGAGGCCACTCGCCCTTTCCCCTCCGGAAGGAGCCAGTAAGGGCAGGGAGCCCCGCCCTCTCTCCCAACCAGACTTGGTTCTGCCCTGGGCAGTGTGTGCCAGCTGCCACCTCCCAGACAGCTGCATCAACTTCAGGCCTTGTTATGTGCTCAAGCATTTGCTGTGTGGTCTTGGGAAAGTCCCACATTTGGTGTGTGGTCTTGGGACAGTCATGGTACCTGCCTGAACTTCATCAGGCACCATTGCAGGAACATGCCTAGATGTCCGTGAGCATGCATTGTCTCTCTGTGTGCCTGAGGACAGGGGAACGGCAATGAATGAGCCCTTCAAGGGTAGGACCACATCTTTCTTGTTCACTACAGTATCTCTGAGCCTCCCATAGTGCTTGGCATGGAATAGACAGCTCAATAAATATTTACTGAACACAAACTAATAATAGTCGCAACATTTGATGTTCATTATGTGTTTAAAAGCTTTGTACTGAAGGACTTACTCATTGTGTGTGTGTGTGTGTGTGTGTGTGTGTGTGTGTGTGTGCGCGCACTCTGGACTGTAGATGCAGGCAGAAGTGAGACTGTGGGTTTCAAGCCCTGGAGGGAAAAAATTTGGACTACAATCTGAGGATACTGTAGAGCCATGGAAGGTTGTCAAGAGAGTGGAATGTGGGCTGAGGCTGAGGCTCAGTGGTAGAGCGCTTGCCTAGCATGTGGGAGGCCCTGGGTTTGATCCTCAGCACCACATAAAAATAAACAAATAAAATAAAGGTATTGTGTCCATCTACAACTAAAAAAATATTAACAAAAAAAAAAAAAGAGGAAATGTGACCTGATCAGGGGGTAAAATGAACTGCAGGGAAACAAAAGGAAGGGACCTCGGTCAGACCCAGGCACCCCTCTGCTATGGACTGAAGTCCTAATATGGTGACATTTGGAAGTGGGCTCTTTGAGAGTCATTGGAGCCCCTGCTGACCGAGCCTGCTTCTCCCTCTGCTCCCTGACTCCCTGCTACCCGCAGAAGAGGGCTGTCTGCCAATCAGGAGGCAGGCCCTCACCTGGCAGCAGGTGAATCTGCTGGCACCTTCATCTTGGACTTCGCAGCCAGACAAACTGGGAAATGGATTTTTGTTGCTTAAGTCGCCCCTAATATAGTGGCGGGAGCAAACGGCTCTGTTCTGGTTACAAGACGGTGAACAGATCACACCAGAGGCTACCATTCCATCATCTTTCACGGTTTTTGTGGGTCAGGAGTGTGAGGAGGGTTCATCTGGGTGGTTCAGCTTTGGGGTCGCTTTTGTGGTAAGAGCTGGAGCAGCCAGCAGCTGGAGCATCTGGGGGTGGCCTAGCATCTCTCTCTCTTTTCTTTTACAGTGGGGGGAGGCCTCTCCAGGAGGTCTCCCTGCAGGAGCTGATTTGGTTTCTGCACAGCATGGTGGCCTCAGGCAGTGAAACTTCTCCCACCCTGGTTCAGGGCTCCAGTGAGCCAGGCCACATTGCCCTTGTGACCCAGCTTCAGCAGTCACCATGGAATGGAGCCTGGTCTATGGTGGTCTGTCATTTGAGCCGTCACTAAGGTTGGGCCAGATTCAAAGGGAAGGGACATAGACTTATTACTCAATGGGAGACATTTTGGACCTGTTTAAAAAGGGTCATATCATTTGAAGAGATCAGGAGAGGCGGAGAGCCAGAGAAGCATCCAGAGAGCCGCAGAGGGTGGGGGGAGCAGCATCTGAAAGGGTGGGGCGCCCTGTGTCACAGAAACCAAGGAGACACTTCCAAGGAAGGCCTGCTCAGCCTGCCAAGTGCGGTAGAGGCGCGGAGGAGGACAAGAGGACTTAGATTTGGCACCAAGATCAGTGGGGATCAGGAGGGTGTAGGGTGTGGAGGGGAGGCAGCCAGACTGCAGTCAGTGGTTTGGGAGGTGAGGGGACAGGAAAGCCAGGAGCTGGGAGCTGTTTTGTGGAGTAGTTTGGGAAAATGTGTGGGGAGGACCTGAGGCAGCCAGTGGTTATCAGAGAAGGGTGAATGAGGTTCTGGAGGAGATGGGAAGAAACGAGGTCGACCGTGCAGGCAAATGGGCCAACCTGGAGCTAAAGCAGGGATCCCCCTGTCCTCTGAGGCCCTGGAAGGAGGGAGGTGGTCGTTGGCAAGAGATGCAGCTCAGTGATTTTGAGCTGAACTCGGGCGTCAACAGATCCAGGTTTGAATCTTGATTCGGCCACTTGCTGCTGACGTGACTCGGCCACTCTGAGACTCTGTTTCCCTGACTGTAACAGAGATTATGTAAGTATCGGCCTCTCAAAGAGGCCGGAAGAGTGAAATGAGATGTGCATAGAGTGAGACGCTCGAAGCACTCGGAGCAGAGTGGGAACTCCTGGAATGTTGTTATTACCACAGCAGGTTCACGGGTGAGTAGGCAGGAAGGTGAAGGAGGTGACACCTGGTGAATTGTCTGCTGAATGAAACAAGACACCGTCCATTAGGAAACAGGAGGGCCAGGCTCAGGGCTGCACCCTTTAATCCCAGAGGCTGGGGAGGCTGGATCAAAGGCAGCCTCAGCAGTTTAGCAAGACCTTGTCTCAAAATAAAAGGGACTCAGCAGCTCAGTAGTTGAGCACCCCTGGGTTGAATCCATGGTACAAAAAAGAAAAAGAAAGAAAGAAGAAGTTTCTAGTTCAGCTGGAGACTTGAAGAGGGTGGTAAAGCAGATCCAAAAGTCCTGGCTGGATGCTACTCAGGATGCAGGAGGATCAAGTGAGTCCAGGGCTCCAGGTCAGTCTGGGCAACACAGTGAGACCCTGCCTCAAACAACCAAGTTCACATTTGATATGACTCTATTTACAAGAAATATCCAGAGTTGGAAAATCTACGGTCAGAACCCATCAGCGGTTGTCAGGGGCTGTGGGGAAGGAAGGAGGGATTCCTATACAAGAAGTTTCCTTTTGGAGTAATGAAAATATTTTGGAACTAGATAGTGGTGATGGTTATATAGTATTGTGAATGTACTAAAAGTCATGAATGGCACATTTTATATTATGTGCGTTTTACTAAAGTTTTCAAAAAAGGAAGTGAAGAGTCGGAACAACCAACAATAATACGATAGGCTGGGGTTGTGGCTCAGTGGTAGAGTGCTCTCCTAGCATGCGTGAGGCACTGAGTTCAATCCTCAGCACCACATAAATGTAAAATAAAGATACTGTGTCCACCTAAAACTAAAAAAAAAAAAAATACATATAAAAAATAATAATCTGATGATGGCAGTGACTTGTTAAGTCAGTTTTCTGTTACTGTGACAAAATACCTGAGATAAACAACTTGAAAAGAGAAAATGTTTATTTTGGCTCAGAGCTTCAAAGGTTTCAGTTCATGGTGGCTTGGCCCAGTTGCTTGTGGGCCTGTGGTAAGCAGAGCATCATGGCAGAAACGTGTGGTAGAGGAAAGCTGATCACCTACTGGCAGCCAGAAATTAGAGAGAGAGAGAGAGGGGGGGGGGGGGGAGAGAGAGAGAGGGAATTTATAACAGAGTCCCTTCCCCCAAGCCCATTAAGCTATGAAGTCATAAATGGATTAATCTATTAATAATGATGTTCCTAAGGTTAGAGCCATCATGACCCAGCCACCTCCCAAAGTCTGCACCTCTAAAAACTGTTGCCCGGGGGAACCAAACCTTCAATATATGAGCTTTTGGGAGACATTTAAGACCCAAATCATAACAGCAATGGAATCTTGTGTTTATGTTTTTGTCTTTGTGTTTGTGTGTGCGATGCTGGAGATTGAAACTCAGGGCCTTGCACAATGAGCTACACTCCTAGCCTTTTTAATCTTCTATTTTTGAGATGGGGTCTCACTAAGTTGCCCCAGCTGGCCTCCAATTTATGATCCTCCTACCTCAGCCTTCCAAGTGGCTGGGATTATAGGCATGTGCCATGATGCCCAGCTCATAGCTAGCTTCCTGCTTTACTCAGATCTCTGCTTGTAGGTCACATTATCAAAGCTTTTTTTAATTTTTTCATTTCCAGTCTGGGGGTGAAAACCAGGCCTCATGCATGCTAGACACATACTATACCACTGAGCCACACCCCAGCCCTCAAAGGTCAATTCAGACACTGTGATGGACATAAACCGCTATCCAAATTTCTATGTTCTCCACATATATCTCCCAACCCTTCACAGTTAGGAAACCCGTGTGGCTTACTGGTCAGAACCGGTAAGCTACAATGCAGGTCATTTCTGGGCCAAAGCATTTATTCCAGTTGTTACTACTACATATCAAACTACTCTAAAACACCTGACTTGAGACTATGACAATCGTTATTTTGTTCACAAACCTGCAACTTGGGCAGGCCTCTGCAGGAAGGCCCCAGACACTCCACCTGGCAGTAGCTGGGTGGCTTCATCTGGGACGTGCCAGATCCTCTTCCAAGATGGCTCAGTCACGCCACTGGCAAGTGGGTGATGGCTGTGGGCTGTGAGCTCAGCCCACACCTCAGTCATCCTCTGCTTGTCTCTAGTTAGATGAACAAAACCTCCAGCGAACGCTTGGACTGGATCAATCAGAACAGAAACAACCAATGTAAATGTCAAAGAGCGACACAATGTCCCCCAGCTGATTTCTTGCTAGAGAGTTTAACCAGAAAGAAACATTATGAACCCCAAATAGCAAATGATTGACATGGGATTTGACTTTCACAAAAGTTTGCCTGGAAACCTAAACTTTTCTTCTTAGAAAAATCCTATATATAGTCAGGAGCTCAACCCTGGGAGTGTCGCCGTCATCTCTTCTTTGAGAGGTGGCCGCGCCGGCTGCCTGCCTCTCGGGTGTGCGTGCCTTTGTTTTGCTGTCCTTTAATACGTCTTTGCTTGGGCCTTGCTTTCAACACTCCGAAAGTTATTTTCAGTGATGCAAGTCAAGAAGCCCACCCAGGCGCAGCGAGGTCCCATTGCCCCCTTGGAAAACCTCCTGGAACTCTTGCCCAGTGAGATTCCTGCCTTTTTTTGGTACCAGGGAATGAACTCAGGGGCACTTAACCCACTGAGCCCCATCCCCAGCCCTATTTTGTATTTTATTTAGAGACAGGGTCTCACTGAGTTGCTTAGTGCCTCACTTTGGCTGAGGCTGGCTTTGAACTCGCGATCCTCCTGCCTCAGCCTCCCAACAACTAGGACTCCAGGTGTGTGCCACCATTCCTGAGGCTTCTACCCTACTCTGTTGGTCACTGAAGCTACATTCAAGAGGAGGAGATGTGCTCCCTACCCTTACGCAGGAAAAAATGTCAAATAATTTGGAAGCCATCTTTTAAAACTTCTACAGTTGTAAACCACCTGGGAGCCTGAGGCAGGAAAATGACTGGTTGGAGGCCAGCCTGAGCAACTTAGTGAGACCCTGTCTCAAAATAAAAAATAAAAGGCCTGGAGATATATAGTTCAGTGTACTGCAATTAAATAAAGAGTGAAACGTCTTCAGCATTTAAGAGCCAGAACATCTCTCACACACACACACACACACACACACACACACACACACACACACGTTCTCTCTCCTCTGGCCATGACCATTGTGGGGGCTACATGTGGACATGGTGGATTAGAAGAGGGAAGGAGACAGGACTGCTGAGTCACCAAGTGGAGGACAGCTGCTCTGGAGGGTCACAGAGTAAGTCTCAGGAAGAAAGAAGTCTTTGTTGTGTTAATCCACTGTTATTTGGGAGTTCCTTTGTTACTATGTCACCTCTGGCCCACCCTGACTGATAGGCCCTGGTACCAGAAGTACACTTATGTAACCAAAATGTGCAGCCCAGACTGCTGCCCGGCGGTGGGCAGAAAGGCTGGAATCTTTGTCAGGCAAAAGCGTTTGATAAAATTTCTACTGCAGTACCTCGGAAAGCAGACCACATGGGCACCTTTGGCTGAGTTCGTCAAAATATTCAGAGGCCTGTAATCCCCGCAGCTCTGGAGACTGAGGCAGGAGGACCGTGAGTTCAAAACAAGCCTCAGCAACTTAGTGAGGCCCTAAGACCCTGTCTCTAAATAAATTACAAAAAGAGGGCTGGGGATGTGGCCCAGGGGTTGAGTGCCCTGAGTTCAATCCCTGGTTTAAAAAAGAAAAGAAAAGAAAAGGGTGGGGGGAGTGAGTCTTAAAATAAAAGTTGGTCTAATACTTCTAGACCTCAAAATAGAAAGGGATGAGCAGCCTGGCGTGGTGGTACCATCTTGTAAATCTCAGGGACCCAGAGGCTGGGGCAGGAGGATGGAAAGTCCAAGGCAGCCTCTGCCACTTAGTGAGACCCTGTCTCAAAATAAAAAGGACTGTGGGGAGGGGGGATGGGTTGTGGTTCAGTGGTGGAGCGTTTGTCTAGCATGTGTGACGTTCGATTCTCAGCCCCACATACGAATAAATGTCCACTGACAACTTAAAAAAAGGACTGGGGACAGAGTTTAGTGGTAGAGCACTTGCCATGTATAAAACCTTGAGTTCAATCACCAGTAACACACACACACACACACACACACACACACACACACACAGAATGACAGAAAAAGCCAGCGTGCAGGCGCAGTGGTGTATACCTGCCATCTCAATCCCAGCCACTAAGAAGGCTGAGGCAGGAGGATCGCAGACTGAGGCCAGCCTCAGCCACTTAGCGATGCCCCATCTCAAAATTAAAAGGGCTGGGGATGTGACTTGATAGTAAAGTACCCTGGGACTAAAAAAAAAAAAAAAAAGAAATAAAAAGGAAAAGAAAAAAAAAAACATGCTGAGCATAGTAAAATCTATCAATTCATTAAAATGCTTCAGGGCAAAGATTAAATTTAAGGGTGTGACCTTCACACCAATTTTTAAAATTTCCTCTCTCTGGGAAAAAAGTACCTCAGGGCTAAAATCAATTAAAGTAAGAGATTGGATTTTAAAAAGGCTTTGAGCGAAAAATACCCTGTAAAACTTCTCACATGGATAAAATGATTCAGGGCCAAGATCCCATTAAAGGTGTGACTTTGCCACCTGTTATTCTTGATTACTGCCATTAGATTGAGAGAGAGAGGTTTAGGGCATGAAAGCAAAGCATTAAAGCAGACCTAAGGACAATGTATTGATCAAGTATAGCTAGTGTGGCAGCTAACCTGCAGTCCCAGCTACTGGGAAGGCTGAGGCAGGAGGACCGCTGGAACCCAAGATTCAAGACAAGCCTGGCCAATGTAGTGAGGCCCTCTCAGAAACAAGGACAGAAATCATTACTGTGGCTGTGGCTTGTGTGGTGCTGCTGGGAATCCAACACAGGCTACCACAGACACTCAGCAGCGCCTGGGTGTGGCTTCAGTACAAGAAAACGATAAGAACCCAAGTTGGTTGTTGTTTTCGGTGGTACTGGGGATTGAACCCATGGCTTCGTTCAGGTGAGTTACGCCCTTGGCTCTTTTTGCTTTGTTTTGTTTTTATTTTGAGTCAGGGTTTTGCTAAGTTGCCAGGCTGGCCTCGAACCTGCAACCCTGCCTCAGCCTCTGAGTAGCCGGGATGACAGGCGTGCAAAACCAGCTCCAGAGGAACGTGTTTTGGAGAGAACTGTTCTGACAAAAAAAAAATCACAAGCGTGAGCTAAAAAGCCTGTGATTATTTGGGTCTTCATAATGATCCTATTCATTTCATATCCAATAGGTTAACTACTATCAAAAGAAAAGAAGCACTGGCGGGGTGTGGAGACCAGAATGGCTGTGAGTCGTCGGTGAGAGTGTAACATGGTACAGATGCTCTGGAAACGGTGATCCCCTGGAAAACTGAAAATAAAATGACCACATGATGCAACAGTTCCATTTCCAAGTACATTCCCAAAAGATTTGAAAGCCATGTACCTTGAAAAGGTATTTGTACAACTGGGTTCTCAGCAGCATTATTCATAGTGGCCAGAAGATGGAAGCGACCCAAGGATCCATGAAGGATAAACAAAATTGGATTGTACATACACTGGAGTATTATTCAGCCTTAAAAAGGAAGGAAATTCTGACCCATGCTGCGACATAGAGAATTCATACAGAATTCATGGAAAAAGCAGAAAGCCAGGGATCGGGATGGGTGGGCAAAGGAGAGTTAGCATCTAATGGGTACAGAGTTTGCAATTTGCAAGATGAAAAAGAGTTCAGGAGGTGGATGGTGCCACTTCTTGCCCAATAATGTGAACGTATTTGCTATTGAACTATATACTTGAAAATGGCTAAGGTGAGCTGGGTGTGGTGGCATGTGCCTGTAATTCTAGAAACTCAGGAGGCTCAGGCAGGAGGATCCCAAGTTTGAGGCCAGCCTCAGCATCTTAGTGAGATTCTCAGCCACTTAATGAGACCCTATTGCAAATTTTAAAAAGAAGGGAGGAAGGAAAGAAAGAGGCCTGGAGGTGTAAAAGCTCAGTGGTAAAGTGGCCCTGGGTTCAATCTCCAGTACCAAAAATAAATAAATAGATAAATTTAAAAAAGGGTTAACATGGGGCTGGGGTTGTGGCTCAGCGGTAGAGCGCTCGCCTAGCATGGGCGAGGCCCTGGGTTCCATCCTCAGTACTACATAAAAATAAATAAACAAAATAAAGATATTGTGTCCAACTACAACTAAAAAATAAATATTATAAAAAACGGTTAACACGGGGAAGGAGGGGATGGAAGGGGAAGTACTGGGGATTGAAGCTGAGCACCCCATATTGCATGCATCTATGAATATGTAGAAATGAATGATGTCTAACTATAATGCACTAACCAAAACATTAAAAATGGTTTAGATGGTGAATTTTTTGCTATACCCATTTTACCACGACTTCAAAGAAATTGGGGCTGGGGTTGTGGCTCAGCAGTAGAGCACTCGCCTAGCATGGGCGAGGCCCTGGGTTTGATCCTCAGCACCACCTAAAAATAAATAAATAAATAAATAAATAAATAAATAAATAAATAAATAAATAAATAAAAAAAAACATATTGTGTCCAATTTCAACTAAAAAAATAAATTTTTAAAAAATTATCAAAATATTTTTCAAAAATGATCCTGGTGTCCCCAGTAGGTAGGGAGTGGATTGAAAAGGCTGTGCCCCTCCCAAGGAGCCAGCGGCCCTCCTGGGCCTATTGTCCTCCAGTGGATTCCACTTTCCCTGCTCTGCAGAGCTGATGGGGGGGAGGGCTTCCCATCTTCCCTCACTGACTTCCAGCTCAGCTCAGCCAATGAGAGGCACCATAGGGGATGGAGAAAGGCAGAACCAGGACTTCTCCCCAACACAGCTCTGGTTTCCTAGCCTATCCTGACTGATATGACCAGCTCTTCATACTGTACCATTGTCACCTCTGTCATGACACCATTGTATTTATTTATCTGTTTATTCACTGTCTTTCCATCCACTAGAGTATAAGCTCCATGAGGCAGGGACTGCATCTGTCTTTTTCAATGATGGATCCCCAGTCCCTAAGATTGGGCACATAGTAGGTGCTCAGTAAAATTTTACTGCAGGAGTAAATAAATTAGTAGCCAAACCAAACATATACAAGAGACAAGAGAAAGCCTAAGGAGCATGTGACAAGTAACAACAGTCTGAAATAAAAGCCAGAAAGGTTTTTCAAGTCATCGGCAAATCTTCCTCTGTCCTCCAACCCAGGCCTCTTTCCATGCTAGGTTTGTAGCCAGGCCTCCATAGAGGCCTTTGGCCTCAGATTTTCTGGAGCAGAACGAGCAGAACTTGACATTTAGTGAAAAGGAAATCCTGAAAGCAGCCGAGGGTGAGAAACTGGGTTGCTAAGAAACCCCCAAGGATGAGGGAGAGGGTTGATCCATTGCTAGGCAACTCAGAAGCAGCTAGACGGGCAGGTTTGCCCACAAACACATTTCTCCCTCCTTTTCACAGATCTGAGAGTGCCAGGGTGGGCTGCTCTTGGAGACTTCTAGTCCAACCACCCACTCGTACAGCTGGGGAAACTGAGGCCTCCAAGGGCAACACGAGGGCTGGGCTGGGGCTGAGTGGCAGAGCACTTGCCTTGCACATGTGAGGCACCGGGTTCGATTCTTAGCACCTAGTATAATAAATAAAAGTATTGTGTCCATCTTCAACTAAAAACAAACGAACAAGAAAGCAACATGATTAGCCCAAGGCCCCTCCAGTTCCTCAGAGAGCAGAGCCAAACGGCTTGACCTGGAGTCTGAGAGCCGAGCCAGAGAAGGAGCCACTGCCAAAGGCCTGGAATCCTCAAGGTCGGGAACTTCAGAGGTACCCTGGGACGCTAGGGAGCCACGGAAAGTTTTCAGCCAGGGTCAAAAAGACCCTCAGGCTGCAGCGTGGACCCAGGACACGATCCAAACACCTTCAAGGCCCTGGTGGCCGGGCTGTCCTGGTCTTCCCTGACTGCGCAGGAGTGTGGGAAGCCTCGTCCCCTCGCCCGCCTTGCCCATGTCCCGGTGACCACTCTTTAATTTTAAACGTGTCAAGTTTAACGACAATGACAAGCCGCCCCAAACTCCCAAGTGGGAACAGCTGCCCTTTCATTACGCTCAGGATTCTGGGGCGGCTTTGACGACAGCAAAGTCCTCAGAGTCACCGTGAGAGGGGACCAGTGGTCGGATGGCAGCTCCAGGTCAGAGCTCCAGGTGGGGCCACAGGGCGGTTGTCAGGCCCCAGCAGGCGACGCTGATGACCCGGAGCCATTCAAAGACTGGAGCCCAGGCGGGACAGGGTCCAACTCATCCTTAGCCAGACCCCACGGGCGGCCCTGGGAAACAAGACACTGGCACAAGGACAGGCGAGGGGCCAAGGAGGAGGCTGGTGCAGGACGCCAGGCCAGGGCTGGACGGGGAGGACTTGGAAGGACTCAGAGGTGGGAGGGCTCCGGCCACATTTTTTTAAAAATATTTTTTTAGTTGTAGATGGATATGAGACCTTTATCATTTATTGATTGATTTATTTAATGTGGTGCTGAGGATCGAACCCAGTGCCTCACATTTGAGGCAAGCGTTCTGCCACTGAGCCACATTTTGACAGATCTAGGGGATATGAAGCTCTGGGGGAAAGAGGAGTCGACAGCGCAAAGGCTGGCCTTGTAGTTCACGCTGGACCTGGAGACCAAGGCGGGAGAGGCCCGGGGTCCCTGTGGAAACGAGCATTTTTAAACGTGTGGAGTTTGGGGCAGTGATGACACCTCCAGTGGACACGCAAGGCCGCGGGTCTGGCAATATCGGGAATCCTCAGCGGATAAACAGAATCCTAGGATGGCCCTCAACCCCCAGCCACTGGTGTTCAGGCCCCACATAGCCTGCTCCCCTTGAGTGTGGGGAAGTCTAGCATGAAGGATGTCACTTTATTTATTTTGGTACCAAGAGTTGAACTCAGGGGTGCTCTACCACTGAGCTACATCTTCAGCCATTTTTAAATCCTTTTTAGGGAAACAGGGTCTTACTAAGTTGCTAAGGTTGGTCTAGAACTTGCCATCCTCCATCTCAGTCTTCTCAGTCATTAGCATGTGCATGTGTCACATGCCCAGCACCAGTAGACTTTCAAAAATGATCTTATACTGGATGTAGTGACACATGCCTGTAATCCCAGCAACTCAGGAGGCTGAGGCAGGAGGATTGCAAGTTTGAGTCCAGCCTCAGCAACCTAAAGAGGCCCTAAGCAGCTTTGTGATAACTTGTCTCAAAATAACAAATAAAAAGGGCTGTGGATGTAAGTCAGTGGTTAAATGCCCCTGGGTTCAACCCCTGGTACC
Source organism: Ictidomys tridecemlineatus (assembly GCF_052094955.1). Lineage (NCBI taxonomy): Eukaryota > Metazoa > Chordata > Mammalia > Rodentia > Sciuridae > Ictidomys > Ictidomys tridecemlineatus. The sequence goes on from NC_135481.1 coordinate 175,081,024, forward strand.
ACCACCACCACCACAGACAACAACACCGTCTGTGAGGCAGGTGACTCCAAACAGCAGAAAGATTCTCTGCTATCTCTGACAAAGGGCAATTTTGTGAGAGGCCTGGTGACAGGGCCATGTGGAAAGACACTGTGAGCAGCTCTCAGGGCTTAAGGGTGGCACCAGCTGACAGCCAGCAAAGTGCCAGGGGGCTCTGTCCTAAGACAAAGACCCAAATTCTGCCCACAATCTCTTGAGTTGGTAAAAAGAGGCTGAGAACCAGAAAGGAATGCACATCAGCCAATACCTAGGCAGCTGCCTTGAGATCCTGAGCAGACCCAGCTAGGGCAGCCCCCGCCCGACCCAGACTGGAAAACAGTAAAGGCATATATAACGTATGTATGTTTCGTTGTAGGTGGACGCAATACCTTTATTTACTTTTTATATGCGGTGCTGAGGATGGAACCCAGGGCCCCACACATACTAGGCGAGTGCTCTATCGCTGAATCACAACCCCAGACACATGCACCTTGTTTTTAAGATGCTAAATTTCTGGCAACTTGTGACACAGTACCCAATGTTAACATATGGGTGTTTTTAAGCCTTGCAACTAAAATGGCTGAAACTGCCGAGGGAAGGGACTCGACCCAGCAGTGACTCAGTGACTGCTTGAATGGATTTAGTTCCTTATTGTGGGACACACCCCAACGCCCCTCTCCCAGCAGCCCAGGATTTGCTTTCTGCTCCTCTCTGCCGCTAGGTGTCCCCAGAGTCCCTGTAAGTTGGTGTCTTCCCTGCCTTTTAGCATCTGAAATGGAAGAAACCAGAGTAAGAGGTGGTGTGGAGTCGGCCCTCGCCCACTTTATATAGGGGACACTAAGGCCCTCCGAGGGAAGGAGACTTGCCCAGGCCCACAGCTTGGGCACTGTCTCTGGTCAGGCGTTTGCCTTCCCTCCCAGGCAATTACGAAGGGCAGACACCTTTTTGATCATCTCTTTCCCTCCTGCTCTGGGGAGGGACTTTGGGACTTTATGGGCCGAGGCTTCTATTGGGGGCTGACTGGTGGGCAAACTTGGAAGGGGACACCTGTGGGTTTGGTGCTGATGGTGTGCGTGGAGGAAGGAACTGGGGATGGCCAAGGTGCCCGGCTGCCATTGCTGGGTCAGTGGCCCAATTCCCTTTGTCCAGCCCTTGACCCCTCAACTGCAGACAGGTGCCTCCAGAAACACACAGAGACGAGTTTGGGGTGCAAGATGTTTATTAGGGAAACAACACCTGTGAAAAGAAGAGGATTGGGCACAGGAAGAAGTCAAACTGTGCTGCAGGCCCGATAAAGCCCTGGCTCTTCTGGGGTGGGGACTGGTGTCTGCCTGGCGCTGGACCCAAATGGCCAGGCATATACAGGACATTTTGCTCAGATCCCAGGGCAGGCTGCCCAGGAAGGGTGTGACTTCTGACCCTGAAAAAGTGGACACGTGGAGACCACTGACCCTACCTCCCACAGCTGGGAAAGCCCTTCCTGCCTGTCTCCCCAAAGCTCCTCTTCCCAATTCCAGCCAGAAAGGCTAAGGAAGCACTGGTGATTCCCACACCCAGTCTTGGCTCCTTCAGGGGGAAAAAAAGCTTTGTCTGATCTTAGAAATTGACTAGATCTGATGAGAAAAGAATTAGGGGCAGGGGTCTCCGAGGACAAAGGAGGGAAAGGCCTTGGTCTCAGTTTCCACAACACCAGTCAGAACCTCAAGGGGAGGACCTGCAGTTTCTGCCCTCTGCTCATTCAGTCTACACTGCAGGCTGGGAGCCAGGCCCAGCCAGCAGCCTAATAGCCCCGGGGATTCCCACCGGGAGGAGAGGCGGTGCCTCTGGACACTTTGCCAGGAAGCAGAAGCAGATCTCTGGCCTCTGCTGGCTGTAGGCCCCCTGCAAGTCGCTTTGCCACCCAACCCTTGGGCTCTCCCTCGGGACCAAAGCCTGGCAAATGGTCCTCACAGCAAACCTTGCTTCATCCTGAGAGGCAGGTACCAGGGTTATCCTCACCTTCCACAAATCCAAAGAGCTGAGAGGAAGTTAATTTGCTCAAGGTCATGAAGGCATTCAGTGGTGGAGCTGGGCTTTGAGCATAGGCAGCCGGGCCCAACCTGCTTCTTAATCCTGAGAGCAAGGTCAAACTGACCCATTTAGGTGTGAACTGTCCACATACATTGCATCTGGCCCACAGTAATTTACAAAGTCAAGCTAGCTTTCATTTTGAAATGACTCAGAAACATCTCCAGCTTCTCTTGAAAAGTCTGGCTACAGACAGCTTCCCCACATCAGCACAACCGGGAGTGGCCACCCTTGAATTAGGTCATGATGTTGGTGCCCACCCAGACTCACCCACTCATTGATGTTACCTGCCTGGCCATTGGAGGGACGAGTCTGCTGTCCCTCATGAAGGCAGGGAGTCCTGAGATGGAGACAATGGCCCAGAGAAACCAGGTGCTTACCATGAGACAACCAGCTCTTCCTGTACGGAATGAATCCTACGGATGGACGTGAATCTGGCCAACTGGGGGAGGGTTGAGGAAAGCACAGACATGCAGAGCCACAGGGCGAGGTCGGGGCAAATACACTTTATTCAGTCCTGGCATCAGACTGGCGGAAGTCCTGCTGTGGGTGCCAGTGCCCCAGACGAGGGACCCCTCCCTCAGCTACGAGACTAGTTCTCCAAGACCACAGACAGAGACATCTCTTCACTCACATGACGTTTTGTTTTTTTTTTCATTGTCTTTTTTTTGTTGTTGTTGTTGTTTTCTTAAAAAAAAAAAAAGAGAGAGAGAGAGAGAGAGAGAGAGAGAGAGAGAAAGAGAGAAAGAAAGAGCGCAAGAAAGGCCCAGAGCCGGAGCACCAAGCTTAAAGGAGGCAGCTGGTGGCTTTGTCAGCGAAGGGAACGCGTGGGGCAGAGACCTGCGGAGACCCTGGGCAGGGGTCCCGGAGGACTCTGGGACCGTTTGTTCCTGAGATTTGTGTGTGTGAATGAGAGTGTGTGAGCACCCGGAGGTGAACCCACGCCGGTGAGATACAGGTAGTGAGGGCGGAGGGGGTGTGGGGAGGCCGGAGGGGCGGGGCTCGAGAGGGGAGAAGGGGAGAGGGTAACAGGATGGGGGCAGGGTTCCCAAGGGCACCCTGAACAGGACACAACTTCCTAATTTCCTCCTAACAGCAGCGCCAACCCCGTTTCTCACGTGGAAAACAGACGCAAACGCCCACCTCCATTCCCCTGAACCCGTCCTCAGTCTCCGGCCGACCGGCGGTCTCTCTCAAGCTCTTGTTTAGACGTGGGTCTCTTTCCTGCCACTCCATCTGCTGTCACGCCTCAGTCCCAACCCCCTAGCACCAACGTGCTTTAGGTTCTCCCACTGAATACTGCAGCTGTGGTTGTTGAGGGTGGATCTGGATGGATTTAGGAAGGGGCCGTAGGCTTAGGGAGGAGCTGAGAGGGTGCCCTGAGATGATAGGGCGCTTCCCCACGGGGAAGGGAGCAGCAAGAACCCTGTCCCCAGACTAGTAGGCATCTTGGTTCTGAGTTATCATGAACAGTCCCTCTCTAGGTGGATTTCCAGAGAAAGGCCCCATTCTTAATTTCCAGTTGGGGCAAATAAAAGGGTCGTTTCTGGGGACCACATTAGGCTGTAAAGGCAATCGCGCAATTGGAGGAGGTGATAGGCGAGGGTGCCCACAACAGGGAAAAGGGGCTATGCCACTTAAAAGAGTTTGAAGCCCAAAGCAACCCTTTAGGGCCAGTTAGTTTCTTTCTCTCCCTTCCGAGTGCTTCTCCCATTAAGGCAGTGACACCCCGTCGGTTGAGACGAAGCCACAGGCTCCAGGATCAAAGATTTTTTGGGATAGCTCTACACTCGCTGCCCTCCTCCACCGAGCAGGAGACATAAGCTAGCAGCTCAACTGGGACCAGCCCCCTCCTCCCAAGAAGCATTAAGCATGCGCAAGAAGGGGATGGTCCAAGCGGAGGGGGCGGGCCCTAGCGCTCCCCGAGTAAAGGAGCGCGCCCCTCCCCCCTGGGGGGGAGGGGCATGAGAGGAACGCGCGGAGCTGCCCGGTCGCATCGCCCCCTAACCGAGAAGGCAGGCAGAGGGCGGAGGGATTCGCGAGCAAGGGAGGGGGCGTGTCCTCCGGCCACGAGGAGGGGCGTGTGCAAAGTGGGGGAGGGGTCCAGGTCTGTAAGAGGGATGGGAGGTGTATCGGAGGGGGGCTGGCTGCTGGTGGCTGTGCGGGAGGGGACAAGATGGGGAGGGGCTTGGATGTCAGGGGAAGGATGGGGGGTTGGGTTGCCTTGGGGAGTGTCTGCGGGGGAGGGGTATGTCTGGATGGGGGGGATGGGCACGTCTAGGAGGGGGGAGGCTGCGCGGGAGATAGGGTGCCAGCCTCGGCCTCCGAGGGGCCCCAATACCTGATTCCTGTATGTAAACAGCTGGTTTGGGGGCGTGCGCGCCCCGCTGACGGTGGGCTCAGTAGGTGAAAACCAGGTCGGCGATGCTAGACGGGCGCCAGTCCCCTGCGATCATCTCGGTAACCTCGGGGGTGCAATAGTCCGGGAATTCGAAGTGTGACGTGCCCGAGGCGGGCGGCAGGTCCGGGTCGCGGTCCAGGGCGCTGCAGTCCAGGCCGGCGGGGCCCGGGGGCAACCTGGACAGAAAGCCCAGCGGCTCCTCCCCCGACGCCACCGTCTCATCTTCGCCTTCCTCCACCGCTGCCGCCTCCTCCTCCTCTTCCTCTGGCTCCTCGTCCTCCGACGGTGTAGGGGAGGTGGTGGTGGCGGCCGTCCCCTCGCCCGACGGCCCTTGGGCGCGTTCAGCTTGTCCTCGGGCGGCCCGCCCCGCCGGGACCATCCTCCACAGCTCCCGCCCAGGGGTCTCGACCAGGCGCACTTCCAGCAGCTCCTCGTCGTCGTCCTCGTCGTCGTCCTCTGGCGCCGCCGCGCCGCTCCCCAAAGGCCCTCCCGCCGCTCGGCGGCCCCCGCGGCCCGGCAGCTGCGGCCCGGGCTTGAGCCGGCTGCCGCCGCCACCACCGCCGCCGCCGCCGCCGGGGGGGCGGGGCCGCGCCTTGGCGGGCGCCCCCTTGCTCTTTTTGCGCGGCCGGTACTTGTAGTCCGGGTAATCCGCCATGTGCTTGAGGCGCAGCCGCTCCGCCTCCCGCACGAACGGGATCTTCTCCGAGTCCTGCAGCAGCTGCCAGCGGCGGCCCAGGCGCTTGGAGATCTCGGCGTTGTGCATGTCGGGCCACTGGTCCATGATCTTCCGCCGCTCGTGCTGCGACCACACCATGAATGCGTTCATCGGCCTCTTGATGTGGCCGCTCGGGGTCTTGCACCAGCCAGGCTCGCGCGCCCCCTCCTCGACCGGCCCGGGCCCCGGGGTCGGCGGCCCGCCGTCCCGCTTGGCCCGCGCGCCCCGCTGCTGCACCATCGCGCCTGGGCCCCGGGCCGCTAGACGCCGCCGGGGGCCGTCCGCATCCTCCGCGGCTGGGGGTGGGGGAGGAGGCAGCAGCGACGGAGGGGCGGCCCCGCCCCGCGGCTCGGCCCGGCCCCCGAGAGCTGGGGAGCGAGGAGCTGGGCAATTGGGCCCAACGGACGGCGGGGGGAAGAAGGTCAGCGGCGCGGTTTCAGGCGGGCTCGGCGCGCCCCCGCCGCCCCGGGCAAGTTGCGCCCTGCCGCACGCCACACATTGTTTTGCGGGGGCGGAGGAACTGCACCCCCCAGCCCCCCGCGGGCTCCTCTTGCAGCCTCGGGCTCCGCCGCGGCCCGTGCGCGCCGCTCCCCGCCCCGCCGCCGCCTTCCAGTGTCTTTCTCCCCGCGCGGCCCCGCCGGCGCGCGCGCCACCCCTCCCCCTCGCCGTCTGCGGGCCGCTGCGGCGCGCGCGGGGCCGCCCCGTGTAAACACCGAGGTGCCCGCTTGGGCTGCGGCCGGGCCACGCCTCGCGCTCGAGCGTCGCGTCACCCGTTGCCGGGCAGAGAACCCTGTATTTGCATCTCCCAATCGCTGGCCGCGGGAGCGGGGCGGGACTCGGGCTGCGGGGCTGGGCGGTCTCGCGCCTGGGATTGGGGGAGACCGATGAGATCTGTTTCTTTTCTTAGGTTGGGGGCTGGAGGGGAGGTGGGGGGGACGCCGAGCGTGTTTTCCATCTGGCTCTCAAAGCTGACCTCGCTCCGCGTTGCCTTTGCAGTTTTAGCTTATTCAGTGACACCTGTCGCCAGGTAGGACTCCCGTCCCCCTTCTCATTGGGGGACATCTTTCGAACCGCCCCAGAAGAGAATCTGGGGAGACCAAGACTCAAAAAGCGTAGGGGTATAGGTCTGCCCTGTCATTGATGTAGCCCCTGCTACTACACATAGCCGGGAGCAGCCGACAGATGGGCGTAGTCAGTGCCTCCGGGCCAGTGACGAATCCCCTTCTTTCTCCTTTGAGGCGCCACAGGATCTTCAGGGAGTTATGACGCCCGCTTCCGAAAGACGAAACCCCGCGGACACGCACACTCGAGTCCTGGGCTCCGCGTCCCAGTGCTCTCTGTAGCACACCAAGGGCCGCGGCCATCGGTGTTCTGGAGCTGAACAGGCTTGAGCTTTTCCCAGGCCTGAGGCGAGGTTCGAGGACGCGCAGATGCCCGAGTCCCAGGTCGCACCCCGCGTGCGGCCGGCTAGGTGCGGGCCTCGGGCACGGCGCCCCGCCCAGGCCCCGAGCCGCGTGCAGGGGCGCGGGGCGGAGTCTGCCCTGGGGGCGTGGCCCAGCCGCAGGCCCGAAGCGCGTGGCTGGGAGGGGCTGCGCGCGGCCCGTTCACCACGTGAGAGCGGGTGCTGGCCCCACCCGCGTGTGCCACCCCCGGGGGAGGTCACCTTCACCGAGTTGTGGGAGTGGGCGCTGAGGCCTCTATCCTGGAAAGCAGGAGCTGACAGGGTTCGGGAAAAGGGTCTCAGAAGTGGCATTCTCCTGGGGTACGGTTGGCAGGGGCGCGCCTCTGGCGGCAGAGTTCACCCCGCTGGGCGAGCCCAGACCGAGTCCAGCTGGAGGGTGTGGGGCCGGGAGGGAGGGTGGGCCGAGGTGCGGCTCCGCGGCGCGGGGGACGGGGCGGTGCTCTAGGTGCTCGGGTGGGTAGTTGGAGCATCCCCGGTGGGAGGGGGCGACTCTTAAAGGCACCGTGCGTTGGCTAGAAGGCTCTGCTTCCGCCCACATGCTTTCTCCACCTTGCTGGGATTAGGAGCTGGAAATCCCTGTCTCTGAATCTTCAGGATTGCAGCCTGGGCGGTTCATTGTTCAGATGGTTGTCAGACTAGCTGTGTTCAGGTCCTAGTGCTTCCTTTTGCTTATCCTTAAAATACAGATAATGCAGTTTTTCCCTCCTAGGTTTGTTTTTACAGATTAAATAGGATAATGGATGTAAACACACCCCTGATGTCTACTGTGTATTCTGTTAAAGTTCGCTGGGACTAGATTTCCCAATAGTTACACAAGAACAGCGACGCAGAGCTGCCAACAGCATGAGAAAAAAAAAAAAAAAAAAGTTGGGATGGGGATGGATTTAACATTCAGAAAAGGTATCATAGTAGTGATGGAAAAAATAAAACTTTCTTGAAGTTTCTAAAACTTTTCCACTTAATATTAATTTTTAAAAAAAATAAATGACATATGTTGTGCAGAGCCTTCTCTTCAGTGTTTAGGAGGCCCTCTGGCAGGCTTTCCTTGACCCCTTAGCTGCCACTATTATTATTCCAGTGTATCTGGATAGTTCATAGACTTATTCGAAGCCAGATTGATTTGGCCCAGGGTTCTTAGCTGGAAAGACGAGACATCCATTATTCCACCATTCTTCCCTCCCTCCCTTGTTCCATACGTGGTGTATCTATCTGTTGAACACACGTATTTTTTTAAGAGAGAGTGAGAGAATTTTTTTTTTTTTTTAGAATTTTAACATTTATTTATTTTTTCTTAGTTCTCGGCGGACACAACATCTTTGTTGGTATGTGGTGCTGAGGATCGAACCCGGGCCGCACGCATGCTAGGCGAGCGCGCTACCGCTTGAGCCACATCCCCAGCCCCAAGAGAGAATTTTTTTTAATATTTATTTTTTAGTTATTGGCAGACACAACATCTTTGTTTGTGGTGCTGAGGATCCAACCCAGGCCGCACGCATGCCAGGCCAGCACGTTACCGCTTGAGCCACATCACTAGCCCGAACACACATATTAATAATTACTATTCTGTAGGCCCACTGAAGGATGTTGGGGAGCTCAGATGGTTCAAGTTTGTCAGTCTAGGCCCCTAAAACATCCCTGCTGTGTGGCCACCAGGACACATTCACACAGACAAGATGGCATGAGAGTTCAATGAGGATGATATATCTACACTTTTTATTTTAATTTTCCCTTTACAGATTAACAGACTACTGGGTTACAGAAGTGAGCAGGATAGAATTTGGTTGTTTTGGGGTGGGTTTTCATTGCTGCTGTTGTTTTGTACCAGAGATTTAATCCAGAAGTGCTTTATTTTTTTTATTTTTTGAGACAGGGATTCACAAAATTGCTCAGGACCTTGCTAAATTGCTGAAGCTGACCTCAAACTTTAAATCCGCCTGACTCAGCCTATTAGTTGCTGGGATTACAGGCATGTGCCACCACACCTGGCTCTGTAGATCCTTAAGAGATACTTGGGGATAACCGAAAGGACCAGATGAACAAATAAAACCCTTTCACTTAGTTGTGCTATAAAGAAAATAAAGCAAGGTAATAGAGTGGATGACTGAGATTGAGGAAATGATGGAGATTAGGGGTGAGTTTAGATCTCAAAAAAGATAAGGAATCATCTACAAAAAGATCTGAGGCAGGGAGAACATTCCAGGCAAAGAGCAAATGCAAGGGGATGGAAATGAGAAAGAAATAGGGGTAAGGCATTGAGGGATATTCCAGGCATGGAAAGACTACAAAACCAGAGACCTTATGTACCAGCCATGCACAGGAGCAACTGGAAAGACCGGGGCCGGAGGGTAATATGGTGATTAGGCCTTAGAAAATTATGTGGAGTCAGGGAAAGTTTCTTAGTTGCAGGGAATTATAATCAGAGTTGTGCTTTAGGTAGATGACGGTTTCATATGTTGTGGATGGATTGGAGGAGAGAAATTTGGAAAGGGAAAGATCACATATTTTTTGACACAAAAAATATGTGTACAGTTTTTGCTATTCTAATTCTTCCTCTCCTCCCCCAGTGAAGTGCAACTATACCTAGTGGCTTGCTTCTGATGAACAGAATGTGGCAGAAATGATGCTGTGTGACATTCGTGACAGGGCGCAGGTTTTGTGATTTCCTCCTTGCTTTCTATCTTGTATCGCGTTTTCTGGGAGAAGCCACCTGCCATGTTGTAAGGACACACTCAAGCAGCCCTGTGGGAAAGCTCAAGTGGCAAGGGACTGGGGCCTTCTGCCAATAGCCATGTGAGTGTGCCATCTTGGAATATATCCTCCAGCCCCCTTTTTTAAGTCAAACCTTTGGAGGACTGTGGCCCTGGCTGACATCTCGACTACGGCCTCCTGGGAGACCCTTAGCTGGAACCACCCAGCTCAACTCTTTCCAGATTGATGATCTACAGAAACTGAGATGGTGTTTGCTTTGGTAAGCCTCTAAGTTTGTGAATAATATATTATGTAGCCAGTAGATATAGTAGAACCCACTTATCCTAGGGGATACCCCTCAAGACTCCCAGCAAATGCTTAAACTGTGGTTAGTACCAAACCCTGCATTTATATTTTTTCCTGTGGATTGTTAAATATACAAATGTAATACCTTTTCCTTTATCACCAAGCACTTATGCACTGTGGGTGTAATTTTTGCAGTTTGAGGTGTAGAAGCAAAACTAGCATGAATTTCTTTTCCTTCTTCACAATTTTCATGGATAGCTAGTTTGTTCTTACCATAAAACTTAGCAACCTCAGCACATAATTGTTTATTTTTCCTTATTAAGTTCAGAACATTCACCTTTAGGAACATTCATTTATAGGAAGCATTTTGTGGCTTCTCCAAATTTAGGAGAAAAAGAATTTGGTGGAATCCATTGTCTTAATGCCAAGAAATACCCACTTTATTTTTATTTTTTTCTTTAATATTCTTTTAGTTGTAGATGGATGTGATACCTTTATTTTATTTATTTAGTTTTATGTGTGCTGAGGATTGAACCCAGTGCCTCATACGTGCTAGGCAAGTGCTCTGCCACTGAGCCACAAGCCAGCCCGGGCCCCACTTATTAATAATTGGGGTTTTTTGTTTGTTTTTGTTTTGGGGGTTACCGGGGATTGAATCCAGGTCCTCTCACATGGTAGGCAAGCACTCTTTTATATTTATTTATTTATTTATTTATTTTTTAGGCAAGCATTCTTAACACTGAAATATACCCCCAAGCTTTTATTGAGATAGAGTCTCATTCAGTTGCCCAGGCTGGCCTTGAATTTGCACTCCTCCTGCCTCAGCCTCCCAAATAGCTGGGATTACAGGTGTGTGCCACTATGCCCAGCCCAACTTGGTATTTTTTTTCCAGTTATTTTTTTCTTTGGGCACATCTTTTGTTTAGGTGTCTTCATTTTGTTTCCCATAACTTCCAATTAAAATGGTAGCTTGGGGCTGGAATTATGGCTCAGTGGCAGAGCAATTGCCTCACAAGTATGAGGCACTCAGTGGGGTTCGATCCTCAGCACCACATGAAAATAAATAAATAAATTAAAGGTATTGTGTCCATCTACAACTAAAAATTTTTTTAAAATGATAACTTGTTCATTTTTCCATATGGCTAGAAACTCCTCACTGGGTTTTCCTGTAATTCTCATATATATGTGTGTACATATACATACATATATATATATATAATGTGAATCTGTTCTCCAAGCCATTTTAAAGTGCTTTGACAAATATGAAAACTTTGTATTAAAACTTGATTCATATTTTATCTATGTAGAAGTATCTTTATTTTTTGTTATTGCAAAAATGCTGTATTTTAGGGGCTGGAGTTGTGGCTCAGTGGTAGTACACTTGCCTTGCACGTGTGAGGCACTGGGTTCGATCCTCAGCACCACACTAAAAAAACAAAAGAAAAGTTATTTTTTAAAATGCTGTATTTTAGTAAATAAAGTCAAACTATACTGATTTATATAAAGTAAAAGTGAACATCTGAGAAAATATCTGTACTCGAGAAAAAGGGCACTATTTTATTTATTTTTTAGTAGTAGTTGAACACAATACCCTTATTTTATTTATTTTTACATGGTGCTGAGGATGGAACCCAGGGCCTTGCACGTGCAAGGTGAGCACTTTACCGCTGAGCCACAATCCCAGCCCCAAGGGCATATTTTAAATAAATATTAATGAAAATTGCCAGAAATGTGAATGCTTATAACCCACGGTGCATGTATAGTTGTTTTACACCAGTGGCTGATGCTGTTGTGGTTTGCAGTAATCTGCTCTCCTCACAGCTCTTCTCTTTCCATTTTGTGGCTAGGTTTGTTTCCAGGTCCACCTAGTGTTTATTTGAGGGATGCAGTCAGTCCCTTCTTGAAAGGGATTTAGATGGTTTTCCTCCTTTTTGACTGTTATAAACAGTAGGTCAGAGATCACCCTTATGTACACATCTTTGTGCCCTTGTCTGTTATTTCTTTAGGATAAATGCACTGCAGAAACTCCGCAGCCTCAACATATACACATTTAAACTGGAGGATCCCAGACACACCAGGCTTGGCCTATTCAGGGCCCTGGTACGTGCTGTCTCCCTTGCCTGGAAAACTTTCCACCTCATTCCTACCCGGCTCGTGCACCTCCTCATTTTAGACTCAGCTCAAACAGGCTCCCCAGAGAGATCTGCTCTGACCACTCTGCTGTTCACCCATCTTCCTCTCAGGAACACAGAATTGCTCAGTCTCTGATATGTTCTCATTGTTGGCCATGACTGGCTCATTTTATACATAATATAATAAATATAAATCAGACACTCGATGCAAGAACTGAAACATCATCATAGCTTTCCTTCTCCCATTAACTCCTTTCCTGTCTTTGCCATCTGCCTCCCCTTACCTGAGGCAATGTCTACCCCAAATCTTCTTTAACATCTTTAAAGAACATAACAGCTTTATTGAGATATAATTTGCATACCACACTGTTCACCCACTTACAGTGCATCATTCAGTGGCTTTTAGTATATTTACAGAGTTGTGTAACCATCACAGTAGATTTTAGAATATTTTCATCTTTCATCATTAGCAGTCACTCCCCCATCTGCTCTGCAGCCCTTCTAATCCCAGCTCTAGGCAACCACTAATCTACTATCTGTCTCTATGGATTTGCTTATTCTGAACATTTCATGTAAACAGAATCATGCAAGTTGTCGCCTTTTGGGACTGACTGCTTTCATTTAACATCCTCTTTTCTGGATTTATCAGTGTTGTAGTGTATATCAGAACTGAATTCCTTTTTCTTGCCAAATAATATTTCATTGTGTGGATATACCACAGTTTCTTTACCAGTTAGGCAATTAATGAACATTTGTGTTGTTTCCATGTTACAGCTATTGTGAATAATGTTGCTATGAATATTCATATGCAAGTTTTTGTGTGTCACACGTTTTCATTTCCTTTGGGTATGTACCTCGGAGTGCAATTGCTAGGTCATATGGTAAATCTGTTTAGTCTTTTGAGCACCTGCCAAAGCAACTGCATCATCTTAAATTCTAGCCAGCAGTTTATGAGGTTACAATTTCCTCTTTTGGGGCTGGGGATGTGGCTTAAGCGGTAGCGCGCTCGCCTGGCATGCGCGGGGCCCTGGGTTCGATCCTCAGCACCACATACCAACAAAGATGTTGTGTCCACTTAAAAAGTAAATATTAAAAACTCACTCTCTCTCTCTCTCTCTCTCTCTCTCTCTCTCTCTCTCTCTCTCTCTCCCCCCCCCTCCCTCTCCCCTCTCTCTCTAAAAAAAGAAAAAAACAATTTCCTTTTTCACTTACTTTTAAAAATATACACTTATTATTATTAGAGCTTGATAGTTATGCATAGTAGTTGATTTCATCTCCACAAACTCATATATGCATGGAAATCAATTCCCCTCCCCCATCTTTTCCCTCTCACTAAAAATATACACTTTCTTAGCCTGGTGCCATGGCATAGGCCTGTAATCCTAGCGGCTCAGGAGGCTGAGGCAGGAGGATCACAAGTTCAAAACCAGCCTCAGCAAAAGCAAGGCACTAAACAATTCAGTGAGACCCTAGCTCTAAAAAAAGTATATTAAAAGTATATTAAATAGGGCTGGGGATATGGCTCAGTAGTCAAGTACCCCCAAGTTCAACCCCCTGTACAAAAATAAAAATTATACACACACACACTTTCTTAAAAATGCGTTGTCTTGGAGCTGGGGCTGGGGCTCAGTGGTAATGTACTTGCCTGGCATGTATGAGGCACTGGGTTCGATTCTCGGCACCACATATAGATAAATAAAAATAAAGGTCTATCAACAACTAAAAAAAAATTTTTTTAAAGTGTTGTCTTTAGTTTTAGCAAAAGGATATCATACTTCATGCAGTATCTCCTCTTTGCTTTCTCAGTGTTCATCCACCTCTGAACCCCTTTTGATACTATCAGACGTCGTCATTTTTACCTGTATAATTCTCTTACCACTCTCTTTTCTTCATAGTACTTGTCATATTCTGAATTATTTTCTGTGTTTGCTGTTTGCTGCCTGTCTTCTCTCCACTGGAGTGTCTGCTCTAAGAGGGCGAGAGTTTTGACTTTTTTTTAATTATTTTTATTTTTTATTGCTCTAACCTAGCCCTAGGACAGTGTCTGGCATTGTATGCTGAACCTGGCCTCTACCACAGGCACGCTCAGCCCAACATGCCTCCTTAAAGCTTTCCAACTTCCATCTTCCTTCCTTCCTGCCTGCCTTCCCTTCTTTCCTCTTCCTGTTTTTTTTTTTTTTTTTGTTATGGTACTGGGTGTTGAATCCAAGGGCCTTCTACCACGTAGGTACTTCACCAGTCCTTTTTCTATTTTTGAGACAAGGTCTTGCTAAGTAAGTTGCCCAGGCTGGCCCTGAACTTGGGATCCTCCTGTCTCAGCCTCCTGAGTAGCTGGGGTAGCCCTGCTCCCTCTCTATACTTTGACTGTGTTGCCATAGTCTGCCATGAGCTACTGGGCTCAAGCCATCTTCCTGCCTCAGCCTCCCCTGTAGATGGGTTCACAGGCTCCTGGTGCTGTGCCGGGCTTTCCATATTTTTTTAGAACATGTGTGCTCATTTGACACCTGGGCAGATAATTTTTTTAACATCCACTTCCTCTAAATAATATTATTTTCAGTAACAGTCATGAAATACAGTGAATTAATACTAGTGATAATGACCAGAAAAGAAATATACATGGAACCTTTTTATTGAACTTGGTATATAGACTCTTTTTTTTTTTTTAATTGTAGTCGTACACAATATCTTTATTTATTTATTTATTTATTTTTATGTGGTGCTGAGGATTGAACCCAGGGCCTCACACATGCTGTGTGTGTACTTTGCCACTGAGCTACAGCCCCAACCCGGGGCTGTAGACTCTTGCCAGTAAAAATAAATATTGAATATTACAGTACAAAAAGCAGAACAGAGCTAATAGATCAATACTTTTCAATTACCTTAATGTATTTATTTGAAGAAATTATAAAACATACACACATGGTGGCCTATTGCAATAATAATTCATTAATTATGTTATACTTTAAAAGCAAGTGAGAAAAATAACAATTGCAAAATAAGAGATGCAGCCTGGGGATATAGCTTAGAGATGGAGTACTTGCCTAGCATAATGTGTGAGGCTCGGAGTTCAGTCTCCAGTGAACACACACACACACACACACACACACACACACAGGCTGGGGGTGTGGCTGAGTGCTTACCTAGCATGCACAAGGCCCTGGGCTAAATTCCCAGCAAAACAAAACAAAATGAAAATAAGAGCTGCACCAGACAGGCAGGTAGCACAACCCTGAAATCCCAGCTTCTCAGGAGCCTGAGGCAGGAGGATTGCAAGTTTGAGGCTAGCCTGGGAAATTTGGTGAGAACCTATCTCAAAAAAGGCTAGAGATGCAGCTGGATGGTAGAGTGCCCCTGGGTTCAATCCCCAGTACCACAATCAATCAATCAGTCAATCAATGAGCTGGGCGGGGGTTGTAACTCAGGGTTCTGGGTTCAGTCCCTAGCACTGCAAAATAAGTAATAAGAGCCAATTTCAATGTTAAATATATTCCAATTTGATAGTAGAGCATAAGTTTACTAAACAGTAATAGTATAATATGATCTTACTAAGTCATAGTTACCACATTTTCCAGATTGTCTTTTCACTGTTTTAAAATTTTAAATAGCAAATTTCCAAGTGGTTACATGAAATGACAGTAATGGCAACTCAAGTTCTGCTCTTTCAAAAGTCACTGTGCTGTCATTGTTTTGGATCTGTTGTTTAAACAGACACGTGTGGTACCAAAGGCAATGGAGACAAGACTGCAACTATGCAGGAGACGGGCCTGAATAATTCTGAACTGTTGGGGACTTACTCTCAAAATGAATGCAGACAGTTGATTGTGGCTCCCTGGGTGATAGGGCTGACTGTGTAACTGGGAATGCTTTGAATTAACTTCCTTGTAGAAGGCTTATTACTGCATAAGTAATTAAAGTGTTCTGATTTAAAGCTTACAAATATATCATTAAAACTCAAGCTAGACCAACAACTTGATCTTCTTTGGGGAGGAGTATTTTATCACCAACATGGTTTAGAATTGTGGTTGCATGGTGATAATAAAAAGCAGACTAACTTTCAATCACTTTTATTATTCTCTGTAATTCTCTGCAGACAGTGCACCCTGTCAAGGCCTGTGCAGCCCCACCGGGTACCCACTGCAGAGCATCAAGGGACTCCTGCAGGTACCACTTCAGTTGTGCCATGAGGCCAGAGGACTCCCCTGGTTTCCACTCTCACCATTGTATTCCCAGCACCTGGTGGAGCTTGGCACTATGTAGGCTCTCAATATCTGTTCAGTGTCTGGGTGCCGTGGTATACACGTGTAATCCCAGCGGTTCTGGAGGCTAAGGCAGGAGGATCACAAGTTCAAAGCCAGCCTCAGCAACTTAGCAAGGTCCTGAGCAACTTGGCATAGACTGGTATAGACTCTGTCTCAACATGAAATATAAAAAGGGCTGGGGGGCTGGAATTGTGGCTCAGCAGTAGAGCACTTGCCTAGCACGTGCGAGGCTCTGGGTTCGATCCTCATCACCACATAAAAATAAATGAATAAAATAATGGTACTGTGTCAACTACAACTAAAAATATTTTTTAAAAAATAAATAAATAAAAATAAAAAGGGCTGGGGATGTGGCTCAGTGGTTAAGCATCCCTGGGTTCAATCCCTGGTAGAAAAAAAATATATCTGTTCATGGAAGGAAAGAAGACACCAACTCAGGTAAGCTAGACTCCCCCACCTCCAACTATGTCTAACTCCAGAAGGACCCATCTTCAAACAGGTGAACCAGTGTTTTCTTCAGAGACATTCAGAATGAAAAGACATGGTCAGTTGGTCAGTCTCTCTCTCTCTGTCCCTCTCTCCTTTCTCTTAAATTCATCTAAATTCCTTCATTTAAACACATTCAGAGGCTATGATAATAAGTGTGTTATAAGACCCTTTCTTTTTATTAAATGATAGTATAGAACTGTCCATGTAGCTATATTTATTTATATGCAGCCCTGGGGATTGAACCCAGGTCTCATGCACATTAGGGAAGCACTCTTTCTGTGAGTTACACCCTTAGCCCTCATAGGTAGCGACTGAGCACTTGAAGTGTGGCTAGTATGAATTGAAATGATGCTGTAGTGCAGAATACACATTGGCTTTCACATATTATTATTAAAAAAAAGTAAGATAACCAGGAGCCGTGGTGCACGCCTGTAATCCCAGCAGCTCCAGAGGCTGAGGCAGGGGGATCATGAGTTCAAAGCCACCCTCAGCAACGGTGAGGGGCAAAGCAACTCAGTGAGACCCTGTCTCTAAATAAAATACAAAATGGGCTGGGGATGGGGCTCAGTGGTTAAGTGCCCCTGAGTTCAATTCCCGGTACCAAAAAAAAAAATAAGTTCTTTTTATATATTTCTATTGATTACATGTTGAGAATATATTTTGGATATATATCATTTTTATTGAACTTATATGTAATTAATAGTAGTCATTAGCAAGTAATGATTAATAAAGCAAATAAAATATATGAAAATTAATTTCATTTGTTTCTCTTTGTTTTACTTTTTAAAATGGGGCTCCTGGGAATTTTTGTTTATTAATTTTTCCTGCTGCACTGGGGCTTGAACCCAGGCCTTTGCACATGCTAAACAAACATTGAACCTCCATGTTTCATCCCCAGCCACTACTGGAAATTTTTAACTTCCATTTGTGGCTCATGTTGTATTTCTATTAGCACTTACATGGAAGATGGAGGGGTTTTTTGGTCTATGGTTGGCAAAATAAAAAGGTGATAATCTTTTATCTGTCTCCAAATTTTCAAAAAAAATATTTTATTTTATTATTATTATTTTTTTGGGGGGCGGTGGGGAAAGGATTAAAAAATTTCTATGAAATTCCAAAATTTTAAAAACCCTGGTCCAATACTGGGTGGCCATACACGAGATGTAGCTGGAGACTCAGAGAAGCACAAGGCTTCCACAGGTGTGAACTTCCCACTGGTTTGTTCAACATTATGAGTCTCTAGGGAGTTAATTCTACTCATTTGCCTCAGTTTCCTTACTTCAAAATGAGAGAGTTTAGGCCCTACATCACGGTGGTATGGATGACAACTACACCAAGAAGAACAACAAAAATACTGTCTTTAAAAAAAAAAAAAGAAGCAAGGCAAAGTGGCATCTGCCTATATTCACAGCTATGTGACAGCTTGAGAGGCTGAGGAAGGAGGATTGCTGGTGCACTGGAAAAAGGCCCTGTCAAAAAAAAAAATAAAAAAGACTATAGAGAATAGAAAAAAGATATGTTATTCTTAGGGGAGAGAGTTGAATAAGTGAAAGCACAGGGGATTTTTTTTTAGGGTAGTGAAACTTCTGTAAGATATTATAATTGTGGCTAAGTATGCATTAGTCATTCATTCAGTTTTAAAGCACAAAGAGATGAATCTTAACATTTAAAAGATGTAAAATTTTTAGAAAATCATTTAATGCATCTGGAGAATTCCAAGATTGAATGCAGAATGTGACAAAACAGGCTGGGGCTACAGCTCAGTGACAGAGCGCACCCCTCCAAAATCTAAACTCTGTTACAAATGTGTGAAACAATATCACTGAAGGGTGTGGAGGAGAAGGTGCTGACCTGAGTGACATTAGAAATGAGTAGCATCTGCAACACCAGAGGCCAAAGAAAGTATAAACAAGGCTGTGCTTGATAAAATTTCCCAAGGGCATGCATTAATGATTTCGACACTGCTCAGCATATGTACTGGAAATAAACAAATGATCAAATGGCTGGTGGGTGATGGGACTCACCGTTTCCACTGTTGGGATGGGAGTTCACTGATAGGCAAGTGGGAAGAGGCTTAGAATGAACCATCTGATAATGGATTAGAGTTGTAAATATGAGCAGGCCTGCATTCCCACACTGGTAATCTCAGCTACTGGGGAGGCTGCGGCAGGAGGGTCACAAGTTCCAAGCCAGCCTCAGCAATTTAGGGGGAGGATGTCTTGAAAATAAAAAGGGCTGGGAATGTACCTTAGAAGTACAGCTCCCGTGGGTTCAATCCTCAATCACACACACACACACACATACACACACAAAGATAGATCACTTGAATGAGAAATTGCCATGGCCAAGAGGAAGTTAAGGAGACAACTAAATGTGAGGTGTATGTCATGCTGGATGGATCCTGGAATAGAAAAAGGACATTAGGACATTAAGGGTGAACTATGCATTCTAATAATGTATCATTATTGGTTTCTTAATGGAAATGTACGATATTAATGCATGATATTGGTAATAGGGGAAAGAGGGAGGGTGGGGTATATGGGAACTTTGTAATTAGCAATTTTCGTAAATCTAAAACTGTTCTTTTTTTCTTAATAGAATAAGGTTTCGAAAGCATATCTGCTTTATTTACACTTCAGAATGACAAAGCTATAATGCAGCCTGCCTCAAAAACAGAATTTCTTAAACAGAAGTTTTGTGTTTGTTTTTTTTTTTTTCCAAGAAGATTTTTTTTTTATGCCTAAAATCCCAGGAAGATTGAGGCAGGAGGATTGTGGGTTCAAGGCCAGTCTGAGCAACATAGCAAAACTGCAACTGGAAAAAAAAAATTCCTTCCATGGTTTAAGAAAAATTTCAACAGCTTTAATATGTTCTGAATCCAGGATTTAGATTGTTCAATACAAATCAGCTACGAATTAATTAGGTTAGCGTCTTAAGAACTCAGGGTCAAAAAATTAAGGATCTCTAATTTGTATCTGAAATATAAACAAGGAAAGATGACAAATTTCATCGTTCATTTTAAACTAAATGAAAATACCAGGGCTGGTGCTGCATCTCAGTGGTAGAGCACTTGCCTAGCATGCGTGAGGTCCTGGGTTCGATCCTCAGCACCACATAAAAAATAAAGAAAAATGAAGACATTGTGTTCATCTACAACTAGAAAAAAAAATTAAAGAAAATACCTATAACGAAAGAAATCCACATCGAGCAGATTATAACAATTCCTTTGCCTACATACTCATTGCCTTGCCTAAACCTGCCTTAATAGAATACATATATTGTATAATTGAAACAATTTTGCTCTTATATTAACTACCAACCAAAGATTATGCACAGGCTGCAACTGACAAAGGCGTTAGTGGTAGTTCCTTCTAATTTGGAGAATTCCTTGAAAAGGGAGAGAGAGGAGGAGATAAAGAGGAGAGAGGGAGGAGAGGAGAGAGGAGAGAAAGGGGAGAGAGAGGAGAAAGGGAGGAGAGAGGGAGGGAGAGGGAGAGCGGGCAGAGCGCCGCGCCTCCTTGCTACATTGAGGATGGAGGGAGGGCAGGGTCGACGCTCATTGGTGGTGTCCCTGGGCCGAGGGCAGGGCTCTCAGCCAAGCCTGCTGATTGGTGAGCTTCCCGGAGCGCCGGGACGGAGCTAGGAGCCTATTGGCTGCGACGCTGGAGGGTGGTGTAATGGACCGCCCAGGCTGTGCGGCCGGTTTCTATGGCAACCGAGGCTTGAAAGAAGCGCTCAGATTTCGGCGCTCGCCCCCAACTCCCCCTTCCGGAGGGGGCAGGGCGGCCTGGATTCGACGGCCGGTTGCAGAGGCGTGGGGGCTGGGAGCTAAGGGGACTTGGCCTGCTTTGGACTGAACCAACCCAGCAGCGCCACCTCTGAAGCGGGTCTCAAACCCGGCCTGCGGGCTCTCCCAAAAAACAAAAAACAGCCCAACGGAAAGGGGCTTCTTCTCTGAAGGAGAACGATGACCTGTAACCCCATTCCCCCAACCTCTCCACTGGTAACACGTTGACCACAAAGCCGGGCCCTGATTAGGTGTCCAGTACTTACAGTGAAGGAGAAATGAAGGAAGGAAGAGGAGAGAGCGTGGGAGGATCCATGAAGTGGGCGACATGACATGGGCTGAGACCAGTTGCCCGCCCTTTGGGGCTGAAAGTCCAGTTGACCCCTAAGGCTAACGGAGTCTGACAGCCTTGGATGTAGGGGCTCGGAGGAGGAGGGGCAGCTGGTGCCTTGGAAAGCGGTGGGGAGCACCAGCGGCCCTAGAGTCTCTCCTGGGGTTTGGGAGGCCAGTTGGCAATCAGGCTCCTCCCTGCCTAACAGCCCTCTGGCTCTGCTCAGCCCCAGTGTTTCAACTCGCTAGATCCCCAAGTCTTTGTGTTTGGGCAGTAGCAAATGGTACCCACTTCATTGAGTTGGTGTCAGAACTGCGTTGAGCTAATGCACTAAGTTTCTTAATACAACGCCCAGAACAGTGTGCAATCCACAGTAGCCATTATAATTGAAGAAGGGGTAGGATTTGTCTAGGCTGAGAAAATGGGAGAGATGTCATGGTTGTTAGGAGGCAGAAGTGGTGTGGGAAAGCCTAGACCTGTTTGGATGTCATAGAGAAAATCATGGGAGGTAATAACCAAAGACAAAATAAATAATAAACTAATGATGGGAGCTACTATAGGGAGAAGACCTGGCCTTCTGCCAGGCCCTTTACATGAATTGTTTTATTTCATCTTCTCACTAGTCCTGATGAGACGTTGCAGAGCTGGGGCCTTCTGAGGAACTGAGGCAGCATGAAGACCCCCCTTCAAGTCCTGATTCTTTTTTTTTATTTTTTTAATTTTTTTAATATTTATTTTTCAGTTCTCAGCAGACACAACATCTTTGTTTGTATGTGGTGCTGAGGATCGAACCCGGGCCGCACGCATGCCAGGCGAGCGCGCTACCGCTTGAGCCACATCCCCAGCCCCAAGTCCTGATTCTTGTGAACAAATCAGAAAGATTTCAGACATATTGCTCAGAGTAACAGGAGTTTTATTGAAAGGGTAGGAAAATGAAAGGGGACACTTTAAAGGGAGAAAATAAGTCCTCTGAGAGAGGAGAGAGACACCATGTCTCTCCTGCACTCCAATTTTATTGGGGATCACAGAGAAATTTCCATAGAGTCCTGCCCAAGTCCACCTCTTTTTTTTTTTTTTTTTTTTTAAAGAGAGAGTGAGAGAGGAGGGGGAGAGAGAGAGAATTTTTCATATTTATTTTTTAGTTCTCGGCGGACACAACATCTTTGTTGGTATGTGGTGCTGAGGATTGAACCCGGGCCGCACGCATGCCAGGGGAGCGCGCTACCGCTTGAGCCACATCCCCAGCCCCCAAGTCCACCTCTTGACTTTAGACTGACAGCAAGATGACATCAGGCTTTCAAGTCCTCACTGCCATGACAACTCTGTGTCACTTTGGCCCATACTAAGCAGATCTAATTGGATTCTTTTTTTAAAATATTTTTTAGTTGTTGATGGACCTTTATTTTATTTATTTGTATATGGTGCTGAGAATCAAACCCAGTGCCTCACACATGCTAGGCAAGTGCTCTACCACTGAGCTACAATCCCAGCCCTCTAATTGGATTCTTAATCATTTTTACAGGTTTTATGGTTAGGAGGAATTACCCTTATCTTCCAGAATCTGGTCTGTGAAAAGGGTCACAACTTTCTCTCCCTTCAAAGTAACTTGGGTTTCTCTTATCAATGTTATTTCCTGCCTGCATTTCCTTGCAGATAACAGGTAGTTTGCTGAAGAATGTGACATATCCTGTCCACTTAGGCCAGGCAGGGCTGCAGGTAAACTGCTTTTGGTCAAGAAAGCATGCAGGGGTCAACACAATGGGTCCATTTCATAGAATTATTTTCTTAACCTCATTTTCCCACCATCCTCATCTGTCTATACACTAACAAGACCCATATTCTTGCTGAGTAGAGTGAGGCCCAGAAAGGTTATGTGGTTTGAGCCAAGGAATGACAGAACCAGAGAGGGGCACTGGGATGCTAAGGACAAGTGTATAGTTGGAGACTTACGTGGTCCCTTTTCTGTTACTATATCTGAATACTACAGACTGGGTAATTTATAAAGAATAAAGATTTATTCAATTCACAGTCTGCAGATTAAGAGGTGAAGGGTTGGGTCTCCCCTGTAAATGGTGAAGACTTTTATTAGTAGAACCTTTCTTAGAGGCTCACAGGGGGATATGCAAGAGATTGAGCCAAACTGGCCTTCATGACAGACCACTCTCAAGAGAACCCTTCAACTCTCTAACCCATGACCGGATTAGCAGGTGTTCAGTGAGACAACGTTCTCTTCTTCTCCTTTATACCTTCATAACATCCTAGAAGGCAGGTTCAAATTAGAATTCTAGGACCTTGGAGTTCTGTGCCAGAATGTGTTGGCCCAAGGAGAGTTATCCTGCATCTGGCCCTTGTCCAGCTGCTTCCTGTTCTGTCAGTGAGGGAGCTAGCATGTGTGAGTGGACACCCCTGTTGCCACATCCAAGTTATTTCTTGTCAACAGCTGCCATGAGGCCTAAGGCTCAGAGCTATAAGGTGTCCATCTGGAGTAACAGATTGCCTTCAGGTGAGATGAACCAGGGACGCCAGGAAGGCCTTTTGGAAGGGGGTTAGGGTCTCAGACAGGGTGGGCACAGCCTCTGGATGGACAGTTCTTGTGTCTGCAGAACCCTCGCCCTGTGGGGAGGGATGGTGGGTGACTCGAGGCAGGGCCACTCTTGCCTCAGGGAGTCTGGAAGCCTGGCTTCATACTCCCGCAAATAGAACCCAGGAGACTGTTGCTTCTCTCCTGTGCCTCAAAGTGTCAGGGACATGAAGTTTCAGTGATTTTATACCCAGGGGACAGCAGGAGAAATCGAGGAGGATGAGCTGGTTAACTGAGGGCCTGACTTCTGGGCTGGAGGATACCCTTATCAAAGATGGGAAGACTAATTCAGTGATTTGCTTTCTAAAGATGAATAAATAGGCCCTTCAGTTTACAGCGTCCATGGTGGGTGTGTAAAGGGCACACGGAGGGCCCTTAAACTAGATGCATGACCTCATCTGTATATTGGGGATTGAACCCAGGGGCTCTCTACTACTGAGCTACATTCCCAATCCTTTTTATTTTATTTATTTTTTTGAGACAAGGTCATGTTAAGTTTCCTAGGCTGGCCTCTAACCTGCAAACCTCCTGCCTTGGTATGCTGAGTATCTGAGACTACAGGCATGCACCACTGTGCCTGGCCTGCTGATCTGTATTATCAGCCAAGTAATCCTTCGGTGATTCATACAATAAATACTTATGGGGCTTTTGCTATGTGCCAGGCACAGTACTAACTGCATGAGGAAAAGAGACGCATCTCTCCCTCAATGAGCCTGATGTTGAGAGGCAGAGGCAGATGTCAAAGCATAAATACACACATCATTACACCTGCAAGAACTGCTGGGTAGAGAGAGGGCCAGGGAGCCAGGGGACAGCAGGAGCGGTACTGGTCCAGAAGACTAGAGAAGACTCTAGAATCTGGCATTAGAGCTGAGCCCCTGGGCAGGCAAGGGTTAACCATGAGTGTGGGGGAGGGAGGTCCAGTTGCAGGAATGACTGGCTGGAGCAGATGGAAGCCACCCAGAGTGAGGGGGTGAGTTCTGACCAGAGAGGAGGCCCAGAGGAGGCAGCAGTCCAGGCCGGGGTCCCAGGGAGGACACAAAGGTTTTGAAGGCAATCAAATAAGGTGATCAAGTTTCATTTAGGGATCGATTTCCCTGGATTGAAAGAGACCTAGTTTGAAAGCAGGGAGACCCGTGGGTTGGCTGCTTACAGTTTCATAAACTTTTCCGTCAAAGTTCTTATCTTTAAAGATAGAGAAAATGGATTCCCATCCTTGAAAAAAAAAATTGTGGGAGTTTCTCTAAGTCTTGAATTTTGTGTTTGCTTTTATTGTTAAGTTTTTTTTTTTTTTTTTTTTTTTGCTGGTAGGATTTACGAAAGAGTTTAAAAAAACAAAGAAAAAAGGACAGATACAGTGGAAAGTGAGTTTGCCCTTCACCTCAAACTCCAAATATCTAGGTCTCAGAAGACATAATTATCAATTTTATTAATATCTTTCCAGAGTATTCTATATGTAAGAATATATATTTATTCCATCATTTCAAAATGTAAATAGTAGCTTACTTTATTTATTTTTCTTTTCTTTCTTTCTTTCTTTCCCTTCCTTCCTTCCTTCCTTCCTTCCTTCCTTCCTTCCTTTCTTTCTTTCTTTCTTTCTTTGTGTGTGTGTGTGGTGCTGGGATTGAACCCACGGCCTTGTGCATGTGAGGCAAGCACTCTATATCCCCAGCCCCCCAAATTTTTATGTGTCATAGCTAATCCAACAGTTCCTTATTGAGAGTCAATGTTATTTCTAGATCTTTATTCTCTGAGTATACTGCTGTGAACATTCTAGCACATACACTTTCCCCCCCTGTGCTGGAGGTCAAACCCAGGGCCTTAGTATGCTAGGCAAGTGCTCTACCACAAAGCTCTACCCCAGCGCCATCTTACGTATTCTTTGTGCACACATCCAAGTATAACTATAGATTCATTTCATATAAATGATATTACTGTGTTAAAGATCCTGTGAATTTTAAATTTTGATAAGAGAGTGCCAAACTCATTTCTGAAGATGTTCTTCTGTTTTATTTTAAAACTCTGCAAAGTTTGCATTCTCCTCCATAAACCATCTCTGTTTATTTTCACATCCTCCCCCAAATCTTCTTAGTTACACTGACAAGCCAGCGAGTCTTGTATGAATCCAGTGCTTTGCATATGCTTGGTGCCCTCCATTGAACTCCTGTCCCGGCTCAATATGGTCTAGTCTAATCGCTGCTCGCCCTTAGCTTGGTCTTGTCCCACTGCACGTTCCCAACCTGATTTCCTGGTTTTCCTGGTCAGCCATACCTGGAGGACTTGAAGGGATGTGGTGGGCACTCTGGCTTGAGAACAAGGTTGGAAAGGAGCCTGGCGAGGTGGTGCGGACCTATAATCCCAATGATTTGGGATACTGAGGTGGGGATCACAAGTTTGAGGCCAGACTCAGCAACTCAGCGAGGCTGGGGATGTGGCTCAGGGTAAAGTGCTCCTGGGTTCAATCCCCAGGACCAAAAAAAAAAAAAGACCGGGAAGGAGTGTAGCTTCCTGTAGAGAAAATGGGTACCAGGCCTGAGTTCTCAGAGCAAGAAAGAATCCCAGAGAACATGACGCAGGAGTAACATTATCAAAGTGATAGTTTAGGAATGCTACGGTTTGGATATGGTTTGAGTCTCTCTTAAAGGTTCATGTGCTGAAAGCTTGGTCCCCAGGGTAGTAGAGATAGGGCCAAGTAGAAAGAAGTTAGGTCATGTGGGTACCGCCCTGGGAAGAGATTAATGTAGTTCTTCTGCGACCTCCGTTGGTCCTTGGGATAACAGTTATAAAATGAAGGAGCCTATTCCCTGAGTCTTTTTGGCTTCCTGTTTCGCCATGTGATCTCTGTCTCTCACATGCACTTCCACCATGATGCCATCTGTTATGAGGATCTTGCCAGAGGCTGAGTAGCTGGGGCCACCTGATCCTGGACTTTTAGCCTTCAAAACTTGTGAAATAAATATACCTCTTTTCTCTATAGTTTCAGCCTCAGGCATTTTGTTGTAGTAACAAAAACTAACATATAAGGAAGTTCATGTGCTCCTAAATTGCTTCCTTCCCCTATCACTCTACTTTTTTTTTTTTTTTTTGGTACCAGGAATTGAACTCAAAGGCACTTGTCCACTGAGCCACATCCCCAGCCCTATGTTGTATTTTATTTAGAGACGGGATCTCACTGAGTTGCTTAGCGCCTCACTTTTGCTGAGGCTGGTTTTGAATTTGTGATCCTCTGGCCTCAGCCTCTCAATCCTCAGGGATTACAGGGGTGCGCCACCACAACTGGCTGTCATTCTGCTTTTAAAGGCCCTCACGGAGAACCTCCCATGACTCAGTCCAGCGGGCACTCTTGAGTCCGGATCTTTACCTTTCTCAAAGTCAATTTTACCTGACCTTCACAACCCTCCACACAGTTGTCAACCCCTCCCACTTGCAACTGTCCTCCCGGGTTTGTATTGTCGCTACACTCTCTTGTTGTCCTTCTCCCTTCCTGGCTGTCCCTTTGGTTGTCGTCATATCTTTTTCCACAGGGAAAACCCTCCCGTGTCAGAGGTGCTCAAGGGTTGAGCCTGGCTGGTGTAGCTTTCTCCCGTGACCCGTTGGGTGACGTGGCAGCATAAATACTGCTCCAAGAAACTGATTTCAGATTTAGATATCAATACACACATGCCTGTGAATGACGGCTGCAACACCGGGGGATATGGTGCCACAGTTTAAAAGCCACTGCTGTGCGATTCCTGTTTACTTCTTAAGCCCAGAAATCTTTTGGGAATCTAAGATCTGCATGTATCCAGCCACTTACTTCACACCTCCTCTTAGACAGCCTCTATGGAGACCTTAAACTCAAGTCCAAAATCAAACTCAAGACCTTCACCCCAAACCTAGGTTTTCTCCTCTGCCTACCATCTCAGCAAAGACCCCACTATCTAATTGCACAAGATGAAAAACTGGGGTCAGCCTTGGTATTTCACATGTTTTTTCAGTCCATGACACATAGAACTCTAGGTCTAACTGACATAAATCTTTTAACATCTCTTTTTCTTGTGGCTTCTCCGTCCATCTCCACCTTCCAGCTCCATTCTTACTGGTAAAGTGCACTCCATTTCCACTGGGACTCTCCTCTGACCCATTCATTCTCCACAAGCTATCTCAGAGGATATCTTAAAAACACACCCCTAGGCTGGGGGTGGAGCTCAGTGGAAGAGCAGGTGTGTGTGTGTGTGTGTGTGTGTGTGTGTGTGTCGCCCTGGGGTCCAGACACACACACACACACCCCAAAGCAAAGCAAAAAACCTGAATTCAAACCAAAGAAACCAAACCAAACCAAACCAACCAACCAAACAAACAATCAAAAACTCTACAAAACAAAAACAAAAAACACCAAAAACAAAAACTCTAAATCACATGATTCCCTGGGGCTGGGTATGTGGCTCAAGCGGTAGCCAGCTAGGTGCAGCCCTGGTTCGATCCTCAGCACCACATACAAACGAAGATGTTGTGTCTGCCTGCCGAGAACTAAGAAAAAATAAATGTTAAAATTCTCTCTCTCTCTGTTCCTCTCTCTCTCTCATTCTCTCTTTTAAAAAATAAATAAATAAATAAATCACATGATTCCCTTTCTTAAAAATTCTCCAGTGGCTCCTCATCATTTTTAGACTCAAATTCTTTCTTTTTTTTTTGATACTGGGGATTGAACCCAGGGGAGCTTAACCACTAAGCCACATCCTCAGCCCTTTTTAAAATATTTTATTAGAGACAGGGTCTCTCCGAGTTGCTTAGCGCCTAGCTTTTGCTGAGGCTGGCTTTGAACTTGAAATCCTCCTGCCTCAGCCTCCTGAGTGGCTGGGATAACAGGTGTGCACCACTTTACCGGGCCATCCCATCCTTCTTTAATTTTTAAATTTTGAGACACAGTCTTGCTACCTTGTCCAGGCTGGTCTTGAGCTTGCAATCTTCCTGCCTTAGCCTCCAGAATAGCTGAGATTACAGGCATAAAGGTCCAGCTTTAGACCCAAATTATTTTATTTATTTTTTAGTTTTCGGTGGACACAATATCTTTATTTTATTTTTATGTGGTGCTGAGGATCAAACCCAGCGCCCTGTGCATGCCAGACAAGCGCGTCACGGCTTGAGCCACATCCCCAGCCCCCAAATTCTTTTTATTTTATTTTGTACTGAGGATTGAATCCAGGGGTGCTTAACCACTGAGCAACATCCCCAGCCCTTTTTTATATTTTATTTTGAGACAGGATCTTGCCAAGTTGCTTGGGGACTTGCCTAATTGTTGAGGCTCACTTTGAACTTGAAATCCTCCTGCCTCGGCTTCCTGAGCTACTGAGATTACAGGCTTGAGCCACCATACCTGGCTAGACCCAAATTCTTTTTTTTTTTTTACATGCAATACTTTTATTTTAGACATGCAAGAAAAGCTATTTCAGAATCTACTTAGACCCAAATTCTTAATGGCTTAGCAGACACCCTGGGGGCTCTAGCCTCTTCTTCTACCACTGTCTCTCTCCCCTTCTCTGCACTGTAGACACACTGGTTGTGCTGGGTGTGGTTCCTTGGCAGACAGCATCCATTTCCACTCTGTTGCTTTCCTGTGCTACAGATGCTAGAAAGCTAAAACTCCTTCACAGTTAGGACTTCAGCAATGACATGTATTGGCATGAGATTTGGAAGGTGGAAGGAAGGCAGGAGTAAGCCACAGTTTTGGCTGTTTTGACTTGTAAATTCGGTTTTTGCTTAAGTGAGGGGGTTCGTTCTGGAATTGTATCATTCAATGACACAGTAGTGTGAACAAGTTAGTAACTATTGCCATCCCTTAATCCCCACCACCTCTCACATTTAAATCTTTATATATCCTTTCTATCTCACTTTAAACATTTTCCATGGGAAGTTATCCCTGGCCCTTCAGACTGGACCAGCTCTCCCTATTAAAACAGGGATTTCAACTTGTATGTTTGCTTTATTTTTAAATTGTAGATGGATACAATACTTTCATTTTATTTATTTATTTTCATGTGGTGCTGAGGTTCTAACCCAGTGCCTCATATGTATGAGGCAAGTGCTCTGCCACTGAGCCACAGCCCCAGCCCCACCTTGTATGTTTCTTTCAATGCCTTTGTGGTAGAGGGGTTGCATGCAGCTGAAGCAAATCTGGGGTCCACAGCAATTAGTCCTTGCCCACCTGCAGGAAGGATTTCTAGCAAGTCACAGAGTAATAAGCAGGAATTTAATATTAAAGGTGAAAGCTAGCTCAAGCTAAGTGGACCATCTTGGAAACATGTGGCTCTTCCAGGGTTTGGGTCCCTTTGTTCTTGACTCATTTTTCATACCTGTCCCCTTTTTGATTGATAAATGGTTTATTATTATCCTGTTATTTTGTGTAGTTCTCAGCCAATTTTCTTTGTGAGGGTCCTGATGACCTGGTTACAAGAGAGAACTATGACTTACTTTGGGGTCTTGGAACAATAGTTTCCTTAAGGGGTTATAATTAACTATGACTGGGGGAGGGGTTGGCATACCCGTTCCCATTTTCCAGATGTTTGCTTTGATAAACTTCCCTCTCAATCCCCAGTCCTGTGCCTTGTGTGTGTGCCGTCCTCCCTGTAAGTTACCTCCCCATCATGCTCCCTGACCGGCCTGCTCCTGGCTGGCCACGCAACACATTAACACAGTCTGACCCCAGGGAGTTGCTCCCTGCGACATTCCATTGCTGAGAAAGGGAAAAGGGTTGGTGCTTCGCATACACGGGCTGAAAGAGAACGAAATGGAGGAGGCTGAGGCAAAATTCCATTCTTAGATAGGCCGAGGAGCCCCGTGTGTCACCTCTTTTTGGTCTTTCCAGCCTTGGCTGTGACCCGCGGCCAGCTGGAACGCGCAGTGAGCTCTCTGCGGGCGGTCTCTGCTTGGCAGCTCTGCCCTCTTGGCCCTCTCATCCCGTGGGTTTCAGGCAAGGTGCTGCCTCCTAGGGAGAGCTTTGCTTCAGACGTTCCTATACTGGCTGGCTGGTTTCTTCCCCAGGACAAATACCTTTTTTTTGAGCCGGCAAAAAAGAGGGTGTGTGTGTGGGGGCGTCCTGCTAAGTTGTCCAGGCTGGCCTCTGCTTCAGTCTCCCCAGTAGCCGTGATCGCGGGCCATCAGCCCAGTATATTAAGACGCTGTACACGACTGTAAAGCCTGCCCGCTCGGCCACAGGCTCCCGTCCGGGCAAGCGCCCTCCTTGCTCATGGCGGCTCTGCAGAGCCCGGCAGGGCCCCGCTCGGAGGGCCCCCCAGTGCGTGGCATGAATCAGCTAGTCAGCCAGCCTCAGGCTGGGGCTCCCACGAACAGTGAAGAATTGTAACTTGGGGGCTGCCTGATCTGGGGAGGAAGCCGGGGGAGGCTAGCTGGGATCCAGCCCCTGGCTCAGTCCCTGGGTTGCTGGGCAGGCGGCCCTGGAGCGGATCCTGTGGGGGATGGGCAGGGAAACAGTTTCTTCCCCGGCTGCTCCTGGAGAGTGGGGGGCGGAGCGCGGGAGGGAAGGTCCCTTCCACCGTGGCGGTGTCTTGGCGCGGAGCCAGCTGCACGGAAGGGGGTGGGGAGCCTGGTGAAAGCAGGCCTTCTCCCGGCCTGCGGCCTCCAGGGCTGTCAGAGGGAAGGAAACCGCTGGCAGAGAAGGGGGAAATGGGGAACTGGGAGGGCGGGTCTGGTTGCTGTGGGACACAGGAAGGAGAGGGGCTGAGCTGGCCCTGGAATCTCAAGAGCCTACCAGGCCCCAGATCAGCTCAAATCACTGAGCCAGAGAATCAATACACTGGAAAAAATTTTAACTCTTTATCACAGCTAGAAAGTCCTTCGGAGGGTTGTTTCTAGGGCCTGCAGAGAACTGAACCCAGGAGTTCAGACCTGGACCCTATTCTGCCCACAGGCCCAAAGGTCTGGGAGAGGAGTTCCGAAAAGTGTCAGCTGAGGTATTTCTCCCTCTCCACCAGAACCCCTTCTCCTGTTCAGCTGGAAGAGATGGCATTTTTCTAACAGCCAAGATGCTTTGTATCCCATTCATGGCACTTAAGATAACTGCCCACATCTCATCTTCCTCTTCCCCACTGGTCTGCAGTCCAGTCATCAAACCTGGCCGCCCATCACAAATGCTTGTGGAAGCTTGCTCCAGTGAGCCAGTCTTTGGACCTGGGTCGGGGCTTGAAACGTGGGTTTTAACAGTATACAGAGTGACTGATGCTGCACTGTGTAGAGGTAAGAACTCCAGTGGGCCTGGCACAACAGTAGGTGCTAAGTGTTGCCTGCAGGGGCGGTAAATACATTTGCAGGATAAACAAATGGTGTGTAGGGAGATGCACTGAACTGGTGTCTGTGTAACTGTGCACCTAACACTTTAGAATGAAACAGCTCACTGTGATAGCAATACAAAAGATAAATATTTATTTAGAACAAAACTTTTTAACAATTGATTTTACATTCTAAGCCACAAGGAAATAGCAAAACATATAGCAAAAGAAGACAAAAACTAAAAAGCAGTGTATTGTCTTTTCTACTTCAACTTGATAACACTTAGTTGGCCCATGCCCTCTTGCTTGGCCTATCTCCCAAGTACATTTTACAGTTAACAGCTCACTCATAACTGGTAAACCGCCTTTCTCCTGAGGGTCAGGAGGTTGCAGATGAGCTCCAGCTAGCTCCTTCTGTAGGGTTCCTAGCTACTGAGGCTAAGGTGCAAATGTAAACCTTTGGTAGGTGTCTTTACTCAGGGGCACCCCCATTTCTCACTGGTGTCAATGAATGAGGAAGGAGGAGGCTTCCAAAGGACCTGGCACATTTAATTCAGATATGACCCTCCAGGGAGCAATGAATGCACCATGGAGTTTGTGCCTTGGTCCCTTCCCTATCTTCCAAATATTCCAAAAACCCTGCCAAACCTTCTCTTTCTGTTCCCTCCCCCAGATAGCTCAGCTTTGCTCTGGGTTTGTCACTGTGGAGAGATCAGACTTTCTGGGCCCTCAAGTGTTGAGGAAATTGTTGTGAAGTGTGAGAGGTAGTGGGATGAGCACCGGGCTTGGGGTCGGGGACTCTACTATGGGCTGGCTCTGGCACCAGACAGCTATGCAACTTTGACCCAGTCATTTAATCTCCATGGGTATGTTTCATCTGCTGAAAAACCAAGGAATTGGTCTAAACCAACTCTGAGGTCCTTTCCAAGCAGGAAAAATTCTAGATTCCATGATTCTATGAAAAATGGTTTCTGAGCCACCAGAAGAGCTGCCACAAAGTCCATGCATTTTTATGCCATAAGAGAGGCCCTCAGCCACCATTCAGAGCTTATTGGTTCAGATTATATACACTTCTAACAACACTGGTTCCACAAATTCTCAGACCACAGAGATTAGAAGCAGCAAATTAAAAAGGGGACCAGGGAGAGCTGCAGAAGGTAGACACTCTGACAGAAGCCACGGTCAACAATGTTTTCAATTCAACAAACACTGATGGAGCGCCTACCGGTGTTGGGCCCCGCACCTGATGCTGGGGCGTAAAGATGGGCAAAGGCAGCCCGAAGGGTAAAAATCCGGGGAGAAAAAAAGGTATGGGGAGGGGCCAGTAAAAAGTACAAGAAAAAAAAAACAAAACAAAACCCCCAAAACAAATGGAAAAAAAAAGGAATTAAAAAAACCCTTCAAATACAAAAATGAAAATAAATTTTAAAAAAAAGTGTGGGGGGGGCGACATATCTGCACGCTACATTTCTGGTAAGAGCCACCAATTCAGAACAGCCTGAAATGGAGTAAACTCGGTTTAAGAAGGCATAGAGAGATGTCTCTGGTAGGTTTTAAAAAGATCTCCTTCAAAAACGATAAAAATGGTTTAAAAAAAAGTTTTGGCACTTAAGAGGGGTAAGCTGGCTGTGTGTTCACCCTGGCAGGCAGGCGGGCGGGCGGGCGTTCAGTGCCCCGCCACGCCGGTTAGCTGAGCCGCCACGGCATTGTGAACTGCTTTGGGACACTGGGCAAAGGCGTGTCCCCGCTTGCCACAGAGGTTGCACACGATGCCCTTGCGGCAGTAAGGGCTCAGGTGCCCCTCTTCCCCACACCTGAAACACCTGTCCTGCGTGCAGTTGCCGCTCATGTGGGTGCGGGAACCACACTTGAAGCACGTCTTGGGCTGCCCCTTGTACCAGCTGTACCCCCTCTCGGCCCCCAGGAAGAAGGCCCCCGGCAGGTGCCTGACCCCGCCCTCCCCCTGGCGCAGCTCGATCTCGCACTTGTACTCCCCGGTCCAGATCCCAAACCTGTCGGTCACTTTCACGGGCACCGCCAGCACGTCGCAGTGGCGCTTGAGCCAGGTCACGATGTCCTCCACGTCCACCGTCTCGTTCCGGAAGAGGATGAAGAGCGTTTTCAGGCTGGACTTGCTCCGCCCCAGCACCACAAAGTTCTCCCAGCAGTCCTCCTGCTCGCGCTTCTCCTCGTAGACGCGGAGGAACAGGGCCAGCTTCTCCGCCGAGCGGAAGCTCACGTCGAACTCGCGGCTGCCGGGGATCTGGATGACTGCGTAGATGTCGCTCGGGTCCATGCCGATGGAGCGCAGGATGAGCGCGCCCACTACGAAGTCCCGGGTCGGGCAGGAGCCCTCGTCACCCTGGAAACAGATGCGCACGAGGAAGCGACCTTTGCCCGGGCCCGCGGCCGCCGCCTGCTCATCCTGGAGGGGCCGCTCCGCCGCGTCCTCCTCCGCGCCGGGCCTGGCGGGGACCGCCATGGCCGCCCCCGCCTCGGCCTTCTTCCTTCTGCCCGGCTCGGCTGCGCCCTTCTTCTTGCGGGGGTCGGCCGCCTCGCCCGCCGGGTCTCTCCGGCGGCCTTTCGGGTCCCCGCGACCGGCCGGGGGGAAGTCGCCGAGGCCCGGCGCCGCCAGGCCCGCGGGAGCACTGAGTCCGCCTCCCACGTTGCCGCCGCCTTCTTCCTCGCGTCGCGGCGCCCGCGATTCGCGGAACTCGCCCTTCTTCTCGGCCAGGTTCTTCACCACCTGGGCCCAGCCCATCTTCTCGCGCGTGCCCTCGGCCTCCTCGCTCCGGGCCGCGGGCCGCGCGGGGGGCAGAAGTTGCGGCCGGCCCCGCTTCCTCTCCTCCTCCGCGCCGCCGCCGGTGGCCATTTTACCTCCTTCCCAGCATCCTCCACTCGCTCCCGCAGCCAAAGGGCGCCCATCGCGCGCGCCCGCCCGCCCGGGGCTGTGGGGTTTGGAGTTTTTTTTTTTTTTTTTTGAAATTCGACGCTTCTCTCCCCCGTCCCCCCGCCCCCCCGCAGGAGTGTTTACGTGCAGCGCATATTGGACGGCGCCGGCCCCGGGCCCCGCCGCGGCTGAGCCCTGTTTCCGCGGGCGCCGGCTCCGGCCCCTCCTCCCGCCGCGGGACGGGGAGCTCCGCGGCCCTGCGCCCGGGCGGGCTTGGCAGCCGCGGCCTCGCTCTCGAGGATTTGGCATTTCGCAAGCGGTCCTCGATGGTTTCATTCAAGCCGCGAAGTTTAACGGCCCACGGCCGAAAGGCGGGACGGTGTAGAGGGAGATCTCGCTCATTTTGTTTGTTTTTTGGTGACTTTCAAATTTTAAAAACAAACAAAAGCCGCCCTTCGCTGTCCCTTCCCCCGAAGTGTACCACAATGCACGATTCCCCCTCCTAACGTTGGATCAAGAGCATTTAAAAACAAAGGAAAAAAATAAAAAGAAAGAATTTTAGTGGAAATTTTGCCACTTTAACAACTTTATTATTAGCTACTGGGAATTGATCCAAGGGTTGCATTACCACCGAGCTGCATCCCCAGTCTTTTTATTCTTCGAGATGGGTCTTGCCAAATTGCTGAGGCTGGCCTCCAACTTGGAATCTTCCTGCCTTAGTCTCCCCAGTCACTGGTATTACAGGTGTGCCCCACCACACCTGTCAAAACTTACTGTACTAATCCCATTATCCATTTGTCCGTCCTTATTTTTTGATGCATTTTTCAAGTAAGTCATTGCATTTTTGTTTTTTAAAAAACATCTCTTGTACTTATGATGATTATAATATATTGAGTGCTTTTTAAGTGCCCCATATTACGCTGAGCATACTGCATGCAGACTTTTAACACATGGACTCTTCGGAATACAATGCTGTAAATACACTTATTTTACAGATAAGGAGGCAGGAGTTTGAAGAGAGGAGTTTGATCACTTGGCAGATTTAGGCAGTCCCATGTGTAGGTAACTCTCAATTGCTACTCTCAAAGGACTACTATTAATATGTTAATAACTATCATACTAATAAATTTATCTATTCATGCATTATAGGTTCATGTAACCTATGGCAAAGAGCTTGGTCCAAAGTGGATTCCTAGGAAAGTTAGTTAATTCTTCCTTTCTTCCACTGTTAAGAGTCTTTCCTGTTTCTCTAAAACATTTTCCAAATTCTACTTAGCTTTTTTTTTTTTTTTTAAAGGGGATTAAATCTAGGGGGCATTCTTATCACTGAACTATACTACCAGCCCTTTTTAATTTTTTTGGTACAAGGATTGAACCCAGGGGTGCTTAATCACTGAGCCATATCCCTAGTCCTTTTTATTTTAGACAAGGTCTAGCTAAGTTGCTAAGGATCTTGCTAAATTGCTGAAGCTGGCCTCAGACTTGCAGTCTTCCTGCCTCAGCCTCTGGAGCCACTGGGAAGGATTATAGGCATGTGGCACTACATCCAGCACCCCCACCCCAAGTCCTTTTCAAAAAACTTTTTTTAAACAGGGTCTTGCTAAGTTGCCTAGTCTGGCCTCCAACTGAGATCCTCCTGCCTCAGTCTCCCATCTTGCTGGAATTATACATATGTGCCACCACACCCAAGTTCTTAGTATTTCGAGTCTTTATTACTAGTTTACCATCTTTTCCTTTGCCTCCAACTCCAGGTCTCAGAAAAGTCAATAATCCCTGACTCTTGTGCCACTTGCACTTCCCAGTTCCCTTGCTTTATATCCCCAGATGCACTTTCCTCCATCCCTTCTCAGCCACTCATTCATGGTCATGCTCAGAACCTCAATATTACCAAAAATATCAGTCTTACATCCATACCTCCCACTCTCTTACTCTTTCTGCTTGCCTGCTCAAGTCTTCCCCATGCGAGGATATTTACAAAACCAGCAGAACATGTATTCTATATAATCACTTATGATCTTACCTAAGTCCAGGTAACAATCACATTGAAAATCCACAAAAGTCAAGGTGAGGGTCCACTGTGGCCAGATCATCCATTTCTAAAGAAAAACTTGAACTCTAGTTTCTTCTTTTATGGGAAACGTTTTTCTCCTTACAATTCTTAAGCTATATTTGGAACCTCCATATAAGTTTTAAAACTAGTCTACTAAATTCCAGAAAGCCATAGCATTTTAGTTGAAATCACATTGCATTTATACAGAACTGGCATTTTATAATGCTGAGTCTCGCCATCTATGTCCCTACTTAATTTATCATTTATTTAGGTCTCTTTTTTTATGAAATTTTTTTTTTTTTTTACTGAGGAATGAACCCAGGGGCACTCAACCACTGAGTCACGTCCCCAGCCCTTTTCTGTATTTTATTTAGAGATAGGGTCTCACTGAGTTGCTGAGCTCCTCGTTTTTGCTGAGGCTGACTCTGAAATTGTGATCCTCCTGCCTCAGCCTCCCAAGCTGCTGGGATTACAGATATGTGCCAACCATTCCCGGGTCACCTGCTCCCATTTTGTCAGTTCAGGTTCATCCTATTGACACCCTCAGCTAGCATTTTGGACCATGAAAATATAGAAGGGATAATCCTGAGATCTTTTTTCCAGGGATGTAAACCATACATACAAATTAAATGCCTCAATGAAGATAAATGCCTCAAAGTAGGTTCCAGTGGTTTTGGAATCTACTTTTCTATGTTGACAATCCTGTTGTCTGTGAATAAGGAAGGTTTTGTTTTTCTTTTTAGTTTTTATGCTTTTTCTTGTCTTACTGTATCAGCCAGGACCTCTCATACTCAGCATATTTTGGACATTTTTTGCATCATCTCTGACTTTAAAGATTTCCATTTGTAGTTTGAAAAGATTTGACTTGTGGATTGGGTTCACTTTATCTTTTTTTTTTTTTTTTCCAGTACTGGGGTCTGAACCCATGCCTGTAATCTGAGGGACTTGGGAGGCTGAGGCAGAATGATTGCAAGTTTGAGATCAGTCTGGGCAATTTAGTGAGACCCTGTCTCCAAATTAAAAATAAAAAGGGGGGGCTGGGGATATGGCTTAAGCGGTAGCGCGCTCGTCTGGCATGTGTGCGGCCTGGGTTTGATCCTCAGCACCACATACAAACAAAGATGTTGTGTCCGCCAAGAACTAAAAATAAATATTAAAAAAAAAATTTTAAATAAAAGAAAAATAAAAAGGTCTGGGGATGTAGCTCAGTGGTAGAGCACTTACCATGTGCAAGGCCCTGGGTTCATTCCCTAATACCACAACAAACAACAGCAACAACCCAGGACAGACAGATAGATGTGTGCAGGCTAGGCCAGGCCAACAAGTTTGCCATCTTTGGCTAAGGTATCATTATTTCCACTTTACATAGGAGACTGAGGGGGTAAAGGGACCTGTCTCAGGAGTATCTCTGAGATCTTTGAGAGCTAGGCCATGTCTTCCCCTCTGTGTTCACAGATGATTGCAGGGGAGACAACAGTTACCCAGTGCTCTGTAAGCACTTAGCGACAGCTGTTTTTTGAGTTCTTAGGAAACTCACTATGTTAGTTAGAAATAACCGAATGGCAGAAAATTCTAGAATAATGGAAAGATAAGAATGAGACTTCTCTCTGTCATAAGTCTGGAGGTACACAGCTCAGACCTGGTGTCGTGGCTTCACAGTCTCAGGGACAGGCTGGAGCCAAGCAGACCGGATCCATCCTCTGTCACACTTCACCTTCACACCTGCATGAAGGAAAGGCCACTTCATCTTGCCCAGCTATAGTGAGATAGGAGGTTCTACCAGGTGCTCACGAAGCAGAAATGCAACTCAAACAGGGATAAGTATCTTCAATCTCAGTTCAAACATTAGCTTTGATGTTACAACAGTGATCATCAATGGCCCCTCAAATATGTTTTGGCCTTGATTACAAGGGCAGCATTTTATACATGCTTAAGTGTATTCATTTCTAAAATGTGAAAACGTTTGAGACAGGGTCTTGCTGAATTGCTGAGGGTCCCAAACTTGGAATCATCTTGTCTCAGCCCCCTGAGTTGCTGGGATTACAGGCATGTGTCCCCATGCCAGCTGGGAGTTTACTTCTTTTTGATGAAACAGCACAGAATTTGGCCGGCAGGCAGCGTAGGCAGCTAATTGTATGTTGCAAGGTTGTCAGGGGCCCAGGTTTCTTCTATCTTGATCTTCCATATGTAGACTTTAGTAGGATGTTTTTGGCCTGCACGTGTCAGAAAACTCAACTCTAAATGATTCACCCAGCAAGATGATTTGTTATTTAATCTTGAGTAATTTCTAGATAGGTGACAGGGTTGGCTAACTTAATGACCCAGACATGCTATCAAGGAACAGGTTTCCCCAACTTTCCCCTGTACCATTCTCAGTATGTCCTCTGGCGAACTCTCCTCACAATTCCACAATCCAGGAATCCCGAGAAGACATGACAATATTTACTAGCAGATAAAGGATGATTTTCTGCACTGTTTTTTTTTTTCATTTTAGGTTGACACAATATTTTTATTTCATGTTTATGTAGTGCTGAGGATTGAACCCAGTGCCTCATGCATACTAGGTGAGCGCTCTACCACTGAGCCACAATCCCAGCCCCTCTGCACTGTGTTTTAAAAAGAGTGTTTAAAACCTTTCCCCAAAGTCTCTGAGTAGACTTCTCTCCCTGCCTCCTTGGCCGGACTTTGATTGCCTATGACTAGCTCTGTAACTGGTAAGGGTAATGGGCCCACAAAGCCTATCTCAGACCAATCATAACTAGTGGAGCTGGGACTGGGGCTGGGGCCACCTTCTCTAAAACAAATGCATAACGGACAAGGTCAGGGTCTGTTAATTGGGATGGAGTAGAGAACAGTTGTTGGGTAGGCCGACACCTGGGTCTACCATATATTGCTACCTGATATATTTTTTTTTTCTTTGGTACCAGGGATTGAACTCAGGGGCACTTGACCACTGAGCCACATCCCCAGCCCAATTTTATATTTTATTTAGAGACAGAGTCTCACTGAGTTTCTTGGTACCTTGCTTTTGCTGAGGCTGGCTTTGAACTCACTATCCTCCTACCTCAGCCTCCTGAGCCACTGGGGTTTTAGGTGTTCGCCACCACGCCTGACGCTCCTTGCTATTTTTTAATGGTTTCCTGGTACAGAGAGCTTTCCAGTCAGAGTGCTGTAGTACAGTGGGCTCTGCAAATGGGAGTACCCAAAATAGTGATTCCCTCACATTCAGGGGCAGCCAAAAGGGGCCTGGGTAGCTGGAATGCCCAGGCTTGTTGCTTTTGCATAGTAGCCTTTTCTGTTTACCCTGGTGGGCAGTGCCGTTTGAAACATTCTCCCATGATTTTTACTTTTTTTTTTTTTTTTTTTTGATACCTGGGATTGAATCCAGGGGTGTTTAACTACTGAGCCACATCTCCCCCCCCTTTTTGTATTTTATTTAGAGATACTGTCTCGCTGAATTACTTAAGGCCTTGCTAAATTGCTGAGGCTGGCTTTGAATTCGTGATCCTCCTGCCTCAGCCTCCAGAGCTGCTGGGATTACAGGCATGCACCACCATGCACGGCTTCTCCTATGATTTTTAAGAGGTATAAAGGTTGGAGCTAGCCATAGTGGTGCATGCCTTTAATCTCAATGACTTGGGAGGGTGAGGCAGGAAGATTACAAATTCAAGGCCAGTCCAGCAACTTGAGGAGGCCCTACGCAATTTAGACCTCATCTCAAACAAACAAGCAAGCAAACAAATAAACAAATAGGCTGGGGAGGTAGCTCTGTGACAAAGTTCTCCTTTGTTCAATCACCCCCTTTTGCGTGTGCAGGTTAGAGATTTCTATTAGACACCCAAGTGGAGATGTCAAGTAGGGGGTTGGATGTTCGTAGATGGAATTCAGGGGGGAGTTCTGGGCTGGAGATGTGAGTTTGCATGAATACAGATGACATCCACAGCCAAGACCCTGGAAGGGAGCAGGAGTGAAGTAAGAGAAAAAGAGGGAGAGGGTGGAGACTGAGCCCTGGGATGCTTTAATAATAAAAGAGAAGGGGCCAGCCAGGAAACTGAAGGGAGAGGGACTTCCTGGACACCACATTAAGAAAATATGTCAAGGGAGGGAGTAATCTGCCATGTTCAATGCTGAAGGCAGGCTAAATGAGGGGAGAACTGGAAAGTGACCAAGGGACTTAGGAAAGAGGAGGCCACTGATTTGTTGACAAGGGAAATTCCAATGATGAGGTAGGGAGTGAAAATCCTGAATTTTGGGGAAAGGAATAGGAATCCACAGGCAAACCTCTTTAGGAGTTTTGCTGTAAAGTGAAGCAGAAAAAGAGGGTACAGCTGGAGAAGTGGTTCGTATTTATTTTTTTCATTCTGTTGGAGGGATGAACCCAGGGCAATCACTCTACCACAGAACTATAATCCCACCTCTCACTGTTTTTTTTAATAGAAGAAATGAAAACATTCGCTATACCAATGAGATGATGAAAAGGAGATGGAAAACGATGATGCAGGAGAAAAAGGGGGCAAATGTTGGGCTTATGTATTTGAGAAAATGACAGTGTGTAAGAATAAGTGTAGAAATAGGTTTTAGTAGGCAATTAATACATAGTTAAGAAAAGGAGGTTGCAGGTATGGCTTAGGGATGCAGCGCTTGTCTAGCATCTGTGAAACCCTGGGCTTGATCCCCAGCAACACACACACACACACACACACACACACACACACACACACACACACACACACAGAGTTAAGAGAAGAGAGGCAAGTGGGAAGGTAAATGAAACGTGACTTTGTGTTTACTATTTTTCACAATTTTCTTAGTAAAATTGGGAGTGAGGATGAGGGAGAAAGTGATGGAAGTTCGATGAGAGTGGAGAAATATAATTTTTTAGAATTGCGGGCGGGGCAAGGTGAGAGATATTTGAAACCGAGCTGCGATGAATGCGGGGTGTGCTATTAGCTTGCGCGATTAGTTCCTCTAGGCACTCCGTAGTCGGTTTCCTTGGAAACCGAGACGCGCGAGCGCGAGAAAGCACCCTGTCTGTGGGAAATTTGATTGGCTTGGGTTGCTGCGATCTGCTCCAGATAAAAAAGCTGGAGAAGCCGAACAGGCATCTCAGAGATAAAGGACCCACGGACTCGGGACTCTACACTTTTCCCCAATGGAGTACGACTTTCAGAAGTAGAAAGGAGCGGGGTGGCGGCGGGGGTGGACTGCGCATGCGCATCCCAGTCGCTAACCCCGCCTTCTCCTTGAAGGGCCCAAGTCCTCTGGCCACGCCCCCACCCCGCCCACACCTGAGAGCCCCGCCTCGCTCGTTCTGGCGGTCTCCCAGCTGTGCTCCGCTGTGGTACCTGGTCCCCTGCGGTTGTGGGGTGGAGACTGCACACCAATTTCAAGTGTGTTGCATACTCCTCCTTGGGCTGGGGATGATGGAAGTTCTTTCTTTCTCCAACTCTTTCCAGATCTAGCCAGAATGGGAGTCAGTCCAAACCCAAGTCCCACGTTCTGGTGAGTCCGGGAGGGCTAGGCGGGAAGGGGGGGTTTACGATGCTGCAGCCCGCCTGCCTTCACCTCCCACGGCTGGGACTGCCCGCGTGGTAGGGTCTGGAGACCTGAATTCCGGTCTCAGCTGTGTCACACTTTTGCTGTGAGACCCTGAGCAAGGCTCTGAACCTCATTTTTCTCTAGTCACTACTTTATCAGAATGTAAGGGTATATTCCTGTCTGCTCTTCTGTTCCCTAAGAGGTGGGTATTGGGTCTTCCCATACATTCTGTTTCTTGGCACCTCACAACCTGGATATGCTTAGTAAATTCAGGCTGACCCATAAAATTTATGGAGCACGCACTACGAGCTTTAAGAATATCATCTCTTAGAATTCTTGCATCAACCTATAGTTAGGTTGTGTTATTAGATCCGCTTTGCCAATGAGGAAATTGAGGCTCAGAGAGCTAACATCACTTGCTCGAGGTCATGGATACCTATAAAGGGTGGAGTGAAACTTGAATTCACCGTGCTGTGTGACTGATTGTGTTTTGTCTGGTTGCATTGGGTTCCATGGCAGTGGTCTACGCAGAAAACCAAGCCATCTACTCTACCTCCACTTGGACAAGCCAGCAACCACGCTAAAAGAAAAACGAAGAGTTTGATTAAAGTCCAATCAGGTGAGCAGAGGCACTTGGGGGTTGGTGTGGGTAATGGGGACAAATTAAAGTGGCTGCTCTTGGCCCTTGGTGACACTATTCATATTAAGTTAGGCTCACTGATGTAACAGACAACTTCCAGATTTCAAGTATTAATACAGAAGCTTATTTCTTATTAATGTCAAAGCGCCTTTGAAGATCTGAGGAGAATCTATTCCATGTGGTCTTCTGTTCTCCTTGACCTTGAACCTCTGATATTTTATGAGGCTTTGAAGTCGTCTGTAGGATATTTCTGTGTCTAGTTGGTAGAGAGGGAAAGGAGAGGGCAAGAACTTGAATGGTTTTGTGGGTAGTTGTTTTAGGGGCCCAGACATGAAGTGACCTATTTCCACACATGTCTCAGAGCCATAACTCAGTTACATGACCCCTAACCATAAGAAAAAATGGGAAATGCAGTCCAGCTGTGTGTCCAGGAGGGAGGAAAAGACAGGGTTTGGTGAACCCATGGGATCATCTCTGCCATATTGTTGTCATGCTTTCCAGGAAGTTTTGAGGCTTGGGATCAGACAGGTGTAGGTTCAGATCTTGACTTTGAAATTTGCACATTTGGAAAGTCACTCATCTCATTGAGCCCCAGGCTTCTCATTTGTGGAATGGTGACACCAAAAGTTTTGTATTAAGAATATCCACGTAGAACATTATTGCTCAGCCTCATCACACCCAACATTCCTTTTAATAACAGATATTTTGAAATTTTTCTTTCTTTTTTTTTTTTGGTACTGGGATTGAACTCAGGGGCACTTGACCACTGAGCCACATCCCCAGCCCTATTTTGTATTTTATTTAGAGACAGGGTCTCACGGAGTTGCTAGGCCCCTCGCTGTTGCCGAGGCTGGCTTTGA
This sequence comes from Ictidomys tridecemlineatus, assembly GCF_052094955.1. Classification (NCBI taxonomy): domain Eukaryota; kingdom Metazoa; phylum Chordata; class Mammalia; order Rodentia; family Sciuridae; genus Ictidomys; species Ictidomys tridecemlineatus. The sequence continues at coordinate 175,124,502 of NC_135481.1, forward strand.
ACCTGCCGTCCTCCTGCCTCAGCCTCATGAGTTGCTGGGATTACAGGCATGTGCCACCATGCCCGGTTTGAAATATTTCTTGAGTATCCTGATTGAACTGCATACTTGTTAAAACCTACCTGTGCACACCTGCATGTACAACTGCTCACACCTCCTCACTGCCCCTGAGTGAGGAACAGAAGGTCAGTTCCCTGGGGCAACACTGATTGTCTACCACCTTGTGCCTTATTGATGCTGCCCGGGGGTAGAGGCTCAGGTTCCCACTGGGCTCTGCTGACCTGTGGGCAGAGGGAGGGAGTGAAGCTCAGAGGTGACAAGTCTTACCTACATCACTTTTTTCAGTCTCCTTAGTACTAGGTGGGAGTAGAGGCTAGAATTCCTGCTGGACCCTGTGATGTTACCCTCAGTCAGCACCAAAAAACCTGCTTCTGCCATGCTGGGGTTAGAAGCTCAGTTGCCCAACCAACTCTGAATGAACCTCACCTTTCCCAGACCTGTGAACCTCAAGTTAAGTCTCGCTACTTAATAAAAAAATTAACTCAAAATATAAATGTAGAAATGCATAAAAATTAAATGTAAAACATAAAATGTTAACCTAGAAAAAGGCAGGAGAAAACAATCTTTGGAGCCTGTGGCCAAGTGAAGAATTCTGGACACCACACCAGCAGCGCAGTTTATGAACTGAAAAATGAAAAATGGAAAGTGGCCTTCATCGAAATGAACAATTTTTGTTCTATGAAAAAAATCATTTTTTAACCTTTATTTCATTTATTTTTATTTTTGTGTGGTGCTGAGGATCAAATCCAGGGCCTCACATGTGCTAGGCAAGTGCTCTACCACTGAGCCACACCACCAGTACCCCCCACTTTTTCATGGTACTGAGGATTGAACCCAGGGACGCTCTGCCCCTGAGCTGCATCCCCAGCCCCTCATTTTATTCTTTATTTTTTATTTTGAGACAAAGGGTGTTGCTAAGTTGCCCAGGCTGGCCTCCAATTGGTAACCCTCCTGCCTCTGCCTCCCAAGTCACTAATATTACAGGCATTTACCACTGTGCTGGGCTTAAAAAAATCCTTTTACGCGAATGAAAAGACCACCTACAATTCTGGAGAAGATATTTGCAAACCATGTATCTATAAAGGACTTGTATTTGGTAGACTATTATCCAGAACTCTCAAAACAGTAAAATAGCTGGGTGCGGTGGCGCAAGCCTGTAATACCAGCAGCTCGGGAGGCTGAGGCAGGAGGATCACAAGTTCAAATCCAGCCTCAGCAACGGCAAGGCTCTGAGCAATTCAGTGAGACCTTGTTTTTAAATAAAATACAAAACAAGGCTGGGGATGTGGCTTAGTGGTTGAGTGCCCCTGAGTTCACTCCCTGGTACCTATTGCCCTTCCCCCCAAAAGGATCCCAGTAAAATAGACATTTCAATTAGACAGTTGGCAAAAGATGTGAAGAAACATTTCACCAAAGAGGATTTGCTGATAGTAAATAAGCACATGAAAAGATTCTCAACATCATAGCCACTAGGGAAATGCAAATGAACCACAATGAAATATCACTGTGTACCTATCAGAAGGGCTAGAATAAAAATAGTGAATACATCAAATGCTTATGAATGAGGAGAAACTGGATTGGGCATAAATTGTTGGTGGGGCTATAAAATGGCTCAGGAAATGAGTATGGTAGTTTCCAACACAATTCAGCATGCGATTTCCGGATGACCCAGCAATTGCACTCTTGGGAATTTATTCCAGAAAATTGAAAGCCTGTGTTCACACAAAAGCCGGTCCATGAATGCTCGTGTCTTAGCATCCTTATTCATAATCCTGCAGTCTGGGTTGGACATCTCCAAGCCCAGATGTCCTTCCACGGGTGAGTGTGTCGTCCAACGAAGGGGGCTCTGTTCCATGGACTACCGTGCAGCAGTCACCAGGAGGAAGGATGATGCCTTCAGCAACCTCCATGACTCTCCAGAGAGTTCTGTTGAAAAAGCCAACCAAACTTTCCATGTTGTATGATGCCACTTATGTAACATTGTGGGAATGACCCTCTTATAGAAATGGAGAGCGGATTAGTGATGGCCAGGGGTTAGGGACAGAGTTGGTGGCGGGTGGTAATGGGAGGGAAGTGGATGTGGTTATGAAAAGCAGCAGTTGGGACCCTCCTGGTTATGGAAGAGTTCTGTCTGTATCTTCATGTCCATATCCTGTTTGGGATATTGTACTGTATTTGTTCAAGATGTTTGTTGTCATTGGGAGACTCGGTAGAGTGCACAAAAGATCTCTCTTTTTTATTTCTTAAAACGGCCGTGTTGGGCTGTAGCTGTAGCTCAGTGGTAGAGGGCTTGCCCAGCATGTGTGAGGCCCTGGGTCTGATTCTCAGCACCGCATGTGAATCAATGAATACAATAAAGGACCATCAACAACTCAAAAACAAAAACAAAAACAAAGCTGCCATGTCACACACCTGTAATTGTATTGACTCAGGAAGCTAAGACAGGAGGATTGCAAGTTAGAGGCTAGCCTCAGCAGTTGAGTGAGGCCCTAAGCAACTTAGAGAGACCCTGTCTCAAAAAAATTAAAAAGGGCTGGGATGTGGCTCAGTGGTAAAGCGCCCCTGGGTTCAATCCCCAGGACCGAAACAAACACCTCTCCAAGGCCCCCCCACCAAAAAAAAGCCCCAAACCCCAAACGAGCATGTGAATCTGAATTTATCTGAACATAAAAAATTTAATTAAAAAAGATAAGTCATGGGGCTGGGGATGTAACTCAGCTGGTAGAGTGCTTGCCTCGCATGCACAAGACCTGGGTTCAATCCCCAGCACCACACACACACAAAGATAAGTCATGGCTACTTAGTAGTGATAAAAATAAGCAAATAAGTATTATTAAATCTACAAATCTTCCTTAAGCATTTAGGAAGATTTAGAATCTTATAATTTTTATAAACACTTGTAAGAGGGATTTTGGAACTTGGTTAATTAAATTTCCCTAAACCTTTTAAGCCACATTAAAAAATTTAGTATTTTCATTTTCAAATAGTTCACGCGTGTGACTAACAAAAACCATTGGGTATTTAAGTAATTCTTGTGTATCTAATAAACAAACTTCTAGATATGGGTAATGTTATGTTCTCTTGAAAGTTTCTGTAATTTATACACATTTAATTAGAGTGTCTTCTACCTTTTAACTTTAAGGCAAAAATCTCATTTATACCTTTAAGATTGGAATCATAGGATTTAACCTATTAGTAATTTTGTCCCTTAAAAATACAATTAATTCCCAGATATGTACAGATAATTCATACATTTGACAGAAAATTAATTTACTTCATGATTTCAGTTCTTTTTTTTTGTTGTTTTTGGTAGTTGAACACAGTACCTTTATTTATTTATTTATTTTTTGTATGGTGCTGAAGAGCGAACTCAGGGCCTCACATGTGCTAGGCAAACCTCTACCACTGAGCCACAACCTCAGCCCCTTCAGTTCTTAATTTTAAAATATTCAAGATTAAGGATCTTAATCTTTTCTGGGCTTTTTAAAATATATATATATATTTAAAGATATGATGGGCCTTTATTTTATTCACTTATTTATATGCAGTGCTAAGAATCAAATCCAGTGCTTCACATATGCTAGGCAAGCGCTCTACCACTGAGCCACAACCATGGCCCTTTTCTTTCTTTCTTTCTTTCTTTCTTTTTTTTTTTTTAAGAGAGAGAGAGAGAATTTTTTTTTTTAAAGAGAGAGAGAGAGAGAGAGAGAGAGAGAGAATTTTAATATTTATTTTTAGTTTTCGGCGGACACAACATCTTTGTTGGTATGTGGTGCTGAGGATCGAACCCGGGCTGCACGCATGCCAGGCGAGCGCGCTACCGCTTGAGCCACATCCCCAGCCCCGACCATGGCCCTTTTTTGGGCTTAAAAAAAAAAAAATATTGTTTTGGTGCTGAGGGATTTGAACGCAGGATCTCATGCATGCCAGGCAAGCACCTGACCAGTGAGCCCCATCCCCAGCCCAGGATCTTGAGTTTTTTAAATAAATAATTAATCATTTCCCCAAATGAACTGGGTTGTACCTGGAATAGAGGTTTTGGTGGAGACTGAGAAAGGAGCTGTAGCCATCTGGGTGGTTTGTCAAGTGTTAGTTCGAGACAGGCTGCAGGAAAGCAGGGAGCCTAAGGACCTGCCCTCCAAATGCCTTTATTCCCTGAAGGGAGGACTGCAGCTTGTACAATGCCTTGTCTGATGCTGTGGTCCCAGTTACCAGGTCACTGGAAATAATAGTGTGCCCAGCGTGGAAGGCGTGACAGGCACTGCCCTAACACCTTAAAGCACAGTAAGTTAGTTAATCTTCAAGACAACTCCAAGAGGCAGGCATGACGATGATTCCCATCTCACAGATGGAGGAACCCAGGGACAGAGAGGTCTTGTGACCCCTTGGGTCATAGAGCTCTTAGAAGGCTCTGTCTTCTTCAATAGTTCTTCATTTTTTTGGTGGGGAGTACCGGGGCTTGACCTCAGGGGCACTCGACCACTGAGCCACATCCCAGCCCTGTTTTGTATTTTCTTTAGAGACAGTTGAGTTGCTTAGCGCCTCACTTGTGCTGAGGCTGGCTTTGAACTCAGGATCCTCCTACTTCAGCCTCCTGAGCCTCTGGGATTAGGGGCGTGCACCACTGTGTCCGGCCCTCAATAGTTCTTCTTTACTCCAAACTCACCTGGCCTGTTCCATCAGCCAGGTTGGTGAGAGACCAGGTGTTCAGAGCTGGGCCACCAGGCTCTGGTCTCCGGCTGTGCCCAGCTGCATCAGCAACTGGCAGAATACAAAAAGGGGGCGTTTCCAGCTCATTCTACCTGGAAGCCTCAGAGTGGCAGTCTGCGTAGTGCAATCAACTTTTCATAGAATACAGTGTTCTCTGGGAGGATGGACCTTCTTTCTTTCTTTCTTTCTTTTTTTAATATATATTTTTTGGTTGTTGATGGACCTTTATTTTATTTATTAATATGCGGTGCTGAGAATCGAACCCAGAGCCTCACAAGTGCCAGGCAAGTGCGCCACCACGGAGCCCCAGCCCCAGCCCTAGACCCTCTTTCTTTCCATATGTCTCCAGCGACCTACTACCAGCCCACGGTGGTGACGACATACCAGCCCAGGGAGCCAGAAGATTCGCACCTGAAGGACAAGTTCAACTCTAGGAAGATTCAGGCCAAAGTCCGGTTCATGAGGGTATGAGGGGGTCTCTCCGCAGGCCCCTGGCCAGGGACGGGCACCGAGGAGGCTCAGCGACCAGCTCCGAGCACCTCAGGGGCAACCCCCGCACCCCCCCCCCACTCCAATCACTCCTGTTTTACATGTGGGGACACTGAGGGACAGGAAGGTAAATGACTTGCAGCATGTCACACAGCAAGAAAATGGCTTCCCAGGGGTCAAAGTCAGTTAAGCTAAGCGCTGGCTCTTGTGATGAGACTCAGGGAGACAATCAGAATCACCTTTTATTTTGGTGCATTAGAAACCCCATCGAGTGGCTTTTTAAGGAATTTCCCGTATGTTAACCTCATGGGAACAGGGAACACTGAGGTGCGGCTTAGAAGCTGACCCTTAAGATGTCCAATCAGCTGATAGCATGGTCATTGATTAATATTCCCATCATAGACTGTTTGGTGGCTTCTTTTGTTATCTGAACAGCATTTCAAAGTATTTGAAAATGACTGAAGAAAGAGGAGTCTGCAGTATTCACAGCAGAAAGGGAAACACTGTTTTATAAATAGTACAAAATACTGCAGAAAAATTCTTTTTTTTTTTTTCTTTTTCTTTTTTGGTACCAGGGATTGAACCCAGGGATGCTTAACCACTGAGCCACATCCCAGCCCTTTTTATATTTTATTTACAGACAGGGTCTCATTGTTGCTTAGGGCCTCACTGAGTTGCTGAGGCTGGCTTTGAACTTGCAGATCTTCTGCTTCAGCCTCCCAAACCTTGGATTATAGGCGTACAACACCATACCTGGTTAGAAGAATTCTTACTTCTTCAAGATTTTTTTTTAATAGTTAAATGATGACTATAAAAGAAGAGGGAAAATGTATTCGTTTTAAAACCACTTTTTGCACTTTAGGCTTCAGTTTTGCAAAATTGTTTAGAGGGGGCCCAGCATTCTCAAAAAGGAGGTTCATAGTTTCTGATATTACTTTTATCCTGACTTTATAAAGGTTTATTGTTTTTGTCTGACACTGAATGTGAATTTAGACAATTTGGCTGTAAAACTTGGGCTCCTAACCAGTTGATAACACTGTCTCTCAATACTTTCTCATTCATTTAGTCAAAACATATTTATTGAGCACCTGCTATGTGCCAGGCCCTGTTCTGAGTACGAGGACCACCAGTGATGTGGCCTCTGACCTTAGGGAACTGACATTCTCCTGGGGGACACAGATGATAACCAGGGTGGATACGTGATGTGTTGTGATGATGAAAGCTATGAGGAAGCATGAGAATAAGATTAGGGGGCTGGGCACAGTGGCACTCACCTGTAATCCCAGCGGCTCAGGAGGCTGAGGCAGGAGGATTGTGAGTTCAAGGCCAACCTCAGCAACAGTGAGACCTAAACAACTCAGTGAGACCCTGTCTCTAAATAAAATACCAAATAGAGTGGGGATGTGGCTCAGTGGTTGAGTGCCCCTGAGGAGGAAGCAGGGGAAGCGCAGAAGTTGCCCAGGTGACTTGTTTTTAGAGCTAGGTTTTCAGCTGTCTTGTCCCTCAGCATCACCAGGGCGATTAGTCATTCCATCCCGTGGAATGTGCCAGTGTTGGGATGCAGCCATCAACAAGGAGCTGAGATTTGTGTGGCCACGGGGCTGATCCTTTTCCTGGGAGCCATAATAAATGAATTCAAGGCCCCATAGAATAGTTGCCCATTCACTTACCCTACTGCAGGCATGGTTTACACGCTGGTGACACAGCTGTGACAAGACAGAGCCCCTGCCCTTCAGGCCGTGATATGCCACGAGAAGGAGACAAGCAAGAAGAGAAAAAGAAAAGGTCATGTCAGGTGAAAAGTCCTAGGAGGAAGATCAGCTGGGAAAGGGGAAGACAGAGTTAGGAGTCGGGTCACATTAGTGCAGATTGAGATAAGGGTCAGAGAGAGAGAAACTGATCTGCCTTAGATCTGGCGGTCAGAGAGATCCTTTCTAGAGCAGTCATTGCATTCTGTTTCCCAGGCTCACTCGGGAGTGGGGTGTGTGATAATCATGCAGATTGCTGTGGCCAGCCCCATGGCGCAGGCTCAGTGGCCCGGGACTTGGAGATTGATGTTACTCCAAGACCTTGGTGGATACTTGGGTCTGGAGATGGGGAAGCAAGACAGCCGAGTGGCTAGCCGCCCAGACTTGGAGGACAACAGCCCTGCTATGTGTGACCTTGAGTATGTTACTGAATCTGGTCCTCGGGTTCCACTTTGTAAAGTGGGGCTAATAATAGTCCCCATCAGGGTCACTGTGGGGTGGGTGGCATGAAGTGCTGGCCTCACCCCAGACATTAGCATTATTACTGTTGTCATACAGGAGCTGAGGGCCAGGAGGGGCAGAGAAAGCAGGAGGAAAAGAAGGACTTGGAAGGAAGCCGGTCATGGTGACGCACGCCTGTAATCCCAGCAGCTCAGGAGGCTAAGGCAGGAGGATCATGAGTTCAAAGCCAGCCTCAGCAACATCGAAGTGCTAAGCAACTCAGTGAGACCCTGTCTCTAAATAAAACACAAAATAGGGTTGGGGGTCTGGCTCAGTGGTCAAGTGCCCCTGAGTTCAATCCTCAGTTACCCCCTTCCCCATAAAGAAGGACTATAAAATAGAGCAAAGGTTGTGCCCGGGTGGAGGCCCAGAGACCGCGATCAGTACTGTTCACTGAGCGCATCTGGGCCCTGCCATTAAGTGACTTGACTGTGAATTTATCTTCTTTCTTTTTTTTTTTTTTGGGGGGGGGAGGGTGATTGGGGATTGAATCCAGGGATGATTTGCCACTGAGCTGCTACAGCCCCAGCCCTTTTTTTAAAACTTGATTTTATTTTTTTGAATACACGACAGCGGAATGCATTATAATTCTATTACACATATAGAACACAATTTTTCATATCTTTTATATAAAGTATGTTCACGCCAATTCATGTCTTTATAATGTACTGGTTTTTTGCATTACAATTCTTATTACACTTATATACCACAATTTTTCTTATTTCTGTTTGTATATAAAGTATGTTGACACCCAATTCATGTCTTTATACATGTATTTTGTATAATTCTTTATTTTGAGACAGCTCTCACTAAATTGCTTGGAGCCTCAGTAAGTTGCTGAGGCTGGACTCAATCTTGGAATCCTTCTGCCTCAGCCTCCTGTAGGGATTACAGGTGTGAGTCACCACACCTGGCTTCCTTTATGTTTCATAGCAGCTTTTTGAAGCAAGTCTTAGTTTCTGGCAGCTTTAGAATGAGTGTAACCAAGTTTTGGAAAGTTAATTAACATGTCTAAATTCCCTGAGATGGTAAGTGGCAGAGATAGGATTCGAACCAAGGTGTGTCTCGGCCTAACATCTAAGTCATAGTCACTGGTTCAGCCACTTCTTGCAGTTTTAAGCCCACTCAGTCCTTACCTTAGTGTAGTGAAAAGACTCCAGTGCCAGCAGTAGCATTTCTTGGCTGTGTGACATTGAGCAAATCACTTAACCTCTCTGAACCTCATTGAGCCTTCACTAACCAGCAAAAGAGAGGTAGTAAACAGGGTTGCTGAAGGTTGAACTGATACCATGTGCCACCTGCAGACAGGGCTCAGTGCCTCTCCTGGCCCGAAGCAGGCCTGCGATGATTGCTACTGATGGGATTATTACTGTGGATTTTATGTGCCCAAGGTTGGCTGTGACCTCGGCAAGTCACTAACCTCCCTAGCCCTGGTCGTTTTCACAGGTGTGTGGCTTGATGAGGTGGGGATAGTCCTTGTCGTCATCCATTCCGCCCCTCCTTCCCCCACAACCTGGCCCATCACCTGGGGCGTTTACCGCTGTTATTTCTCATTCATTGATTTAAAAAGCCGTGGATAGTAAGTGCTCCTCTATTTTATTTAGTCACTAATGAGACCTTTTCAATGAGAGGGTGACATGCCATCAACTGTAAGACGCATGCCCCCTTTAGAGCTGTGACTGTCCCGGCCCGGGACGTGCAGGCGCTGGGCGGCGGACATGGGAACCTGGGAACCGCCCCGCTTGGCGCACCGACCAGGGGAGGCCACCGGGGGCGGCCGAGGGCGGCAGGGAGCGGTCCCCCGTCCCCGGGCTGCGGCGTAGCGCCGCTCCCTTGCCGGCCCCCTCCCGCAGTCGATGGTCAGGAACCAGCGGACCTCGCTCCTGGAGATGCGCCAGCACAAGTTCTTCCTCGGCAAGCTGTGCGACAAGCTGGCGAGGGCCATCCAGGACACCGAGGACAGTACGGCCCTGCGCGTGCGGGCGATGCTGCAGCAGCAGGACACCCTGACGGTGAGCCCGCCCGCCGCGCCCTCGCCTGGTCCCCCGGGCCCTTTATAGGCCGCTTCCTGCATCCAGATGGCGCCTCTTACACGCTTGGCCCCACCCGCCCGGGCTTTGGAATCCCAGAGGCCCCGTCCCAGGGCCAGCCCGAGCTTACTACTAGCTGACCCGTTGGGCAGGGCATAACCCAAAGCGGGTTGCAGCTGGCGCACGTGGTACCCGTGCAAAAGAAGGGAGCGCCACCATTATTCACCACCAACAGGCGACTGCCCTGTGGGGTGGGCGCTATTATTATCCCATTTTATGAAAGACCAAATGGAAAGGCAGAAAGACTGGGTCGCTGGCTCTAGGTCACCCAGCCACCAAGGGGCAGAGTTGGAATTGGAACCCAGGCACTCTGGCACCCCCATCTGGGCCCTTCCCATCCTGCTATTGTGAGCACCCTCTGCCCAGTGGTGGCACTTGAGGCCTGTGGGTGAAGAATGACCCGTGGAGAACCCAGGGAGCTTCCCCAGCCTCCTCTAGGAGAGGTCGGTGACACTGTAGCGTAGGGCAGGAGGAGAGATAGAGAAAATGGTTGAATGGACTGATGTCCCTCAACTGTAGTCTGTCTCCCCAGGGAGGAGGGGAACTAAGCACATCCAGAGTCTGAGAGAGAAAGAAAGTTCAGACTTCTTGGGGACCCTGCTGGTCGTTGGGACTGTCTGATCAGATTCTGTAGACCACCAGTTTACTTTCTCACAGATCTGGAGGCTGGGAGTTCAGAACCCAGGGGCCAGCAGGTGCGGTCCCCTGCTTCACCTGGACTGGAGGTGAACCCAGGGGTGCTCCATCACTGAACTAGATCCCCAGCCCTTTTCATTTTTTAATTTGAACAGTCTTGCCAAGTTGCCTAGACTGGCCTTGAATTTGCCATCCTCCTGGCTCAGCCTCCCACGTAGCTGGGATTCCAGGCGCGCGTTCCCATGCCCAGCTGACAGGGCTGGCTTCTGGCGCAGCCCCTCTTCCTGGTTTGCAGGTGGCGGTCTTGTTGCTGTGCCCTCCTTTCCTCTGTGTGCAGGGAGAGCGAGCACTAAGGTTTCTCTCCTGATAAGGACACCAGACCTGTCGGATGAGGGCCTTTGTGACCTGGTTGAGCTTTAATTACTTCCTGAAAGGCCCTGTCCTGTCTCCAAATATAGTCATTTGGCTGGGATTCTAATCTGTGAATTTTGGGGGTAAACAGTTCAGCTTATAACAGGGACCAAGGCCAGGGACGTACAGTTATAAGGACACTTGGTAGAACCTTCTTCAGACCTTCCTCGGCTGGTCCGCTTGTGCATCTTTTGTTCATCCTGGATGGTCCCGTGGCTCCTTGGGAATGGCCGACGGGAGACACCCTGTCTACATCAAGCTCTTCCTTCCACTGGGGTCCCAGGCAGTTAGAAAGCCTGGAAAGTAAGAGGTAGGGGACTGCGGAACCCCGAGAGGGCCACTGACCTCATGTTCATGGGAACATGAGGGAGACTTCTCACAGAAAGGATTCCTGAGCTAAAATCTGCAATACAGGTGTGAACTGGGGGAGACCAGGTACGTGCTGCAGGCACAGGAAAGAGACCTGGGAGGAGAGGGATCGGAACTGGCCCAGGAGCCATGTCAGGTGGTTGACAGTAGGTGCCAGGAAGAAATCTCAGGAGATGAGGTGGGTCCAGGCCAGATCCTGGAGGGCCCTGTCAGTCAAGGAGTCTGTGGGGGGTGGGTAGGAGCTGTTCTCCAGCCTCTGGTCAGGTTGCTGGGCCTGGAGAGCCACTGGGAACTTCCCTGAGGAAGTGCCGGATGGCTGCAGCCTGCCATGAGCCTGAGCCAGCAGAGGTGGGGGTGGGGGTGTGGGGGTGTGAGCTGACCCCACCCCACCACTCCCACAGAACATCATCGACATCCTGGAGTACTCCAACAAGAAGAGGATACAGCAATTGCAGTCTGAACTCCAGGAGTGGGAAGATAAGGAGGAAAGCAAGATAAACTGTAAGAAGCGTTGGGACCAACGCCTTGTGCTCACCCCTGACCCCTTGGGGAGGACAGCTGGGGCATTCACCTGCACCCGCCTTTCAGAAGTCACCGGGCCCGCCCCTCCCTCCTAGGCCCATGGAGTTAGATAGCTTGCTATCCAGCTCTTAGCACTTGCTAGGCCTCATGTGCATTTTTCTGGGTGCACTCTCACACGGCCACTATAACCACCTGCAGAATGGGCTGCGTTCCCATTTTACAGATGAAGAAACCGCAGCTAAGGAAGGCAGAGTAGCCTGCTGAAGGTCACACAGTGGGGAGCCAGAACCCAGTTCTAGCCTGGCTCGCTCTATAAGGTCCCTCTGGGAGCCAGTGGCTGGGCTAGGACCCAGGTCTCCTGGCTTCCAACTCGCAGGGCTTTGAGCGGCCTAGAGGGGTCAGGGAGCAGTGTACCACGTAGGCTTAGACTTGGGGGGACCCCTCCACAGAGGAAGCAGGACAGAGCACTGGAGACTGTGTCCTGGGAGCCAGCGTGTCCCTGTCTCCCTGGTCTCGGCTCCTTGGGAGCATATCTGAGGAGGTTGAAGTTCAGGGAGGAATGAGCTTGGGGGTGCCATGCCCGGCCAGCAGGGCTGGACTGCTCTAGGGATTTTTGGTACAAGGGATTGAACTCAGGAGCTCACCCACGGAGCCACATCCCCAGCCCTATTTTGTATTTTATTTAGAGACAGGGTCTCACTGAGTTGCCTAAAGCCCCACTTTTGCTGAGGCTGGCTTTGAACTTGCAATCCTCCTGCCTCAGCCTCCCCAGCTGCTGGGATTACAGGCGAGATCACTGTCCCCTGCTGGTCTAGGGATCTGCAGCCTTTTAGCTTCTCTGTCAGCGTTGCCTGTCCCCCGCAGGCCTGGGTCACTCTCTAGGGACATGACTTTTCACCTCTTCCCAGGCTGTGTGAGCTCCTCTCAGTGCAGACCCCAGCCTATTGGCCAGGGGGCTCCCTGGGCCTCCTGGGTGAGACCTTTGAGGGAAGGCCCTGCCTCCTGCCCCTCTGACCTTCCTCTCCACCCCTCCCAGGCCTGGAGCTGCAGGTGGAGCAGCTGAACGCCAAAGTCGAGAAGACCCAGGAGGAGGTGAACTTCCTGAGCACGTACATGGACCACGAGTACCCGGTCAGGTCTGTCCAGATCGCCAACCTTGCGCGCCAGCTTCAGCAGGCCAAAGACGACCAGCAGGTGGGGAGAGCCCCTGGCCCGGCCGCGCTGGAGCCTGTGGGAGGCGGGGCGGCGGCCAACCCCCTTGTGCTGGCCCCAGGACGAGCTGGATAACCTTGCTGAGATGCGCAGAATGGTCCTGGAGTTGCTATCCACCAAGATTTGGAAGAAGAAGGAAAAAATCCTGAGGTCTCTGGCGATGGTGAGTGGCCAGCTGCTGTGGGGGGTCTCCGGGTCCCACCTCAGCCCTGCCACCTTCCCAGTCCTCTCCTCCAGTACCCCCGTCCCCCAGCCCAGCGCAGCTGCCCTGGAAGAGGTGCCCAGGGCCCAGGCCTCTCCCTTACCCACAGAGAACCCTGCAGCCTCACGAGGAGGCCCTCCTGCAGAAGACCCAGGACAGCCAGCACAGGCGGAGGTGCAGAGGGACGGTCACGGAGGTGAGTGGACAGGAAGGTGATGGTCCCTCTGAGGGGTAGGGGTCCCCAGAGCCACCCCCTGCAGCTGGTCCCCGTGCTCACTACCCCCTCAGCGTTTCCTCACCACAGGACACTGCCGCTAGCTGGTGCTCTGGCCCCGTCCTGGACAGGAAGGTCTCCTCTGGAGTCCAGCCCGTCCTGGGGACAAAGCCCACCTCGTGTTCCCAGGTGTCCTTACTCCTGTGCATTCGCCCTTCTCTCCCTGTCACTGGGGGCCACCCGGCCTCTCCCTCCTGCCCCCCACGCCCCACCTGTCAGTTCATCGACGAGCTGAAGGGGAGACTGCCCGAGCTGAAGGCCGAGGTGGAAGAGCTCCGGGCCCAGAGGCAGGAACCCCGAGAGGTCGTTTTCAAGGACGTTCTGCTTCGGAGACCCAAGTATGTGGTGCTTGTGCAGCTGGCCGTCTTTGGGGCTCCAGGGGATTCTCTGGTCTCAGGAAACTCAGCCTCGTGTGGATGGCAGGACCCGGCACAGGGAGGGAGAGGCCTGGGTGTCCCCCTTGGCTCTGCCACTGGCCACAGGCCGACGGGACCTTTCCCATGGCGGGGTCTCATTTTCCCAGGGCTGGGCAATCCCTAAGGACCATCTGCTTCCCAGAGTCCAAGTGTCAACCTGGTGGGCTGTCGAAGGAGGCAGAGTTGAGGGGGTGGCTGGTCGTGTCACCACGAGGAGTCACGCTTGTCACTCACCGGGAGGGAGCTGAGGCTGGAGACACAGCCCGAGGAGAGAAGGATGCCCCCCCCCCCCAGTCCTTTCAGGCTTCTTCCCTTCCAGAACCAATTCCCTGCCTGCTCTCTTGGACCAGGCCCTCTGTGGTTGGGCTGGGGGTCCCCCGGCCAGGCTTCTCCAGGTCAGCACGACAGGACTCTGGGTGGTAGAGCTGGAATTGGAGAATTATTTAATTTTCCCTCTTCATCTCTCTGCCTTCATCTCTTCCTCTTCCTGAGTTTATGAAGTGCTAGTGAAGAGCCAGGCACCATGTGAATGAAAGGGACCCTTGGTCCTGCCACCATGGAGTTGAGGAGGGAACCTGACATTAATGGGCAATAAGACACAGATGTAGCCAGGCACAGAGGTGCACACTTGTAATCCCAGGGACTCAGGAGGCTGAGGCAGGAGGATTGCAAGTTCGAAGCCAGCTTCAGCAATTTGGCAAGACCCTCAGCAACTTAGTTAGATTCTGTCTCAAAATTTAAAAACTTAATAAATAAAAAGGACTGGGGATGTGACTCAGTGATAGAGCACCCCTGGGTTCTATCCCCAGTACCAGGTAACACCACCACCAACACCAACAAAAAGACACAGATGTACAGAACTGTCAAGGGGAGAAGTCCACGGCCCTGGGAGAGTGTGTCCCATGGTAGTGGGCCTAGGGCCGTCAAGGAAGGTTTCCCTGAGGATGTGACATTGAACCAAGGTCTGAAGTTTGTGTAGAAGCTCACCAGGTGAAGGGCCGGAGAAGAAGCGATTCTTGGTGGTGGTGCTGGGGTCTCTGGGGTGGCACACGTAGGTGCCCACTGCCTTGACCTGGGACCTGCACACATTGAAAGGAGAGTGAGGGGGTGAGGGTGATGTGGGCTAGGGTACCAGGTTTTTGTTTTTTGTTTTTTTTCTGCTGAAGTTTATTTAGAGAATGTGGCTTATATTTCCAGCCACGTTAGAATTAGGCAGATGGAGCCACCTGGCCGTGGTGGAGCTGGACACAGGGTTAGGGGGGAGCCGGTCCTTGTGGGCAGCTTGTTGCTGAGAGGAGAGCGGGCAGCCCTTGCTGTGGGCCCCCCTTGTCAGGCTCACTGTCCAGGTAGACCTACCCCCTCTGCAGGAGCAGAGGACTAAAAGGGGCCAAGAGGCCGAGGGCAGTGCCCCTACCCACATCTTCCTGATGGAAGACACCATCAGGAACGCCCAGCAGCTTTCCCTTCCCGGAGCGTGGGCACGGCGGGCTGCCCAGCGGAGATTCTCAAGCTCGAAGATGCGCAGCCATCACCTGGACACCTGGACATCTTTTTTTTTTTTTTTTTGTACTGGGGATTGAACCCAGGGGTGCTCTACCACTGAGCTGTGTCCCCAGCCCTTTTATTTTTCCCTTTTGAGACAGGGCCTTACTAAGTGGCCCAGTCTGGCCTTCCATTCTTGCGATCCTCCTCCTCAGCCTCCTGAGTATCCGGGGTTACAGGCAAGCGCCTCTGCACCCGACTCACCCAGAGCTCTTGTTAAAAAGCAGATTCTAAACCAGGAGGCTGCGGTGGGCCCCGGGTTCTGTATCACGGAGAAATTCTTGGGTGATGCTGCTGCTGCCCCCAGCCAGTGGGCCACGGGCAAGGCTGTGAGGATCGGGTAGGCACCTCCTGGGCATTTACACCAGGAGTGCAGCTGGAATTCGGAGTGATGGGGAGAATCTGGGAAGGAGTCAGCAGCTCTGCCCCTGGGGGCCTCCAGCCAGGGCCCAGCAGGCCACGGTTTGTACCTGATGCTCCAAGCAGAGGATCTGTATCCCCAAAGTGTCATTTTAAAAACAGCACGGAGGTTGGAGAAGAGCCAGAGTGGGCGCTGGGAGTCCGGCTGGGTGTGGGTCAGTGGTCCTGGGGAGCACTGGGAGTGGCCTGGCCAAGTGGGTGACAGCGGAGAAGGGAGGACTGGGTGGGTTGCAGAAATGTCTAAGAAGGGAACATCTGTAGGACTGGGGGCGTCTGGGAGTGGGAAGTCCAGGGCGTGGAGACACCAGGAATGACCCCCAGGTTCCTGGCTCTTCTAAGAGTGGCTGCTGGTGCTGAATCTGGAGATGAGGAAGGCCAGGGGTGGGCGAGGGATGGAGGCCTCAGGGCAGCCGAGAGGTGACCTGGATGGGACCTGCACGTAGAGCCGTCAAGCGGCAACTGAGTAGATGAGTGTAGACTTCAGGACAGATGTGGGGAGATAGCGATTTGGGTGTTGCCAGGGTAGAGATGCACCTTTTAAAACGATCGGGACAAATTGTCAATATACAGAAAAGCAAAGAGAATGAGACAAAGAATATCCAGCGCCCATCTTGGTTTAGAAATAGTCACATTTTTGCCATGTTAGCCTCGTCTTTATTCTTTCCTTTTAAATTTTGGCTGAAGTATTGTAAATTGCAGACATCCCGACATTTCACACCTAAATGCTTTTGTGTGTGTCAAGGGATGATGGAAACTGAGTGCATGCTCTGCTTGGGAGACAGTGGAGAGAGGACCTGGTCCTGCAGCCTCTTACATGGTCATGTCGGTCCCTGTGACAGGGAATCTGTTGCTGATGGCAACCCCCCTCCCCTGCTGCTTTCATGGGAAGAAGACTGTGTGGCCCCCACTGAACAGTGACTATAGGCTGACACATGATTTGGTCTCATTAAATCCTGTTGCCAATGACTGAGCTTGGACTTACCACCCCCACTTGACAGACGAGGAAACCCAGGATTGCTTGTGGTCTGGCACACAGGTGCTGTCACCTTGGTGCCGACTGAAGGAGCGAGGCTCCTGGGGGAGAAATAGCTCGCTCCAGGTGACCCAGGGCGAGTCCTGACTCCGAAGAGAGCGGTTGTCCTGAGGAACCTCAGCGCATCTGAGCTGAGCTCCTGCCTCCTCCTGACCTTGGTCCTCTTTAGTGGAACATTAGTCCTGCCAAACTCATTTCTTCTCCATGTTGACATTTGTGTGTTTGTGTGTGTGTGTGTGTATGTGTGATTGTGCACAGTTGGTCTTGGGGTGCCCCACCCCATTCTGAGGGTTTGCTGTCCCATCCCCCAACTCTGGCCCCCAGTTGCCCCTCCACACTCCTCTTTGTTGCTTCCCTCCAGATGCACCCCAGACATGGACGTGGTCCTCAACCTCCCAGAAGAAGAGCTCCTCTTCTAGAGGATGCAGCGGCCGCACACCCCTCCCAGCACCTGGAGCCTTGATGGCTTCACTTCCAGCCTGAGTCTCCGTTCAGACGCTGCTCAGAGCCCCTCCTCCTCCTCCTCCCCTCCTTTCCTGTATACAATGATTTCTTTCCCTTCTCTTTCTCTCCCTTTTCTGCAGTGGCCCTGCCCCCCAGGCCAGCTGGGGATTCCTTTCTACCAATAAAGCCCGGTCTGCATTGCTCTGTGCTGGTGTGTGGGGTCCCGGGCCTGCAGAAGGCGGGATAGGGATGGATTTTGCCTTGAGATGAAGGGTGGCCAGCCATGGCGACTGTACAGGGGCTCAGGACTTCTCCAGAAGAAGTGCTGGAGTGACCCCCCCCCCCGCCCCCGCCAGCGCTGCATCCCCAAGGCTGCCACCTGGTGCAGTGGGAACCCTGCTTCCCTTGTAGTTTGTGCCTAGAGCTGCTGGGGACAGTGCCAAGGCAGAGGGGAGGCTCCTTCAGTCAGCACACCTGGGAACTTGTCTACACGGCTGGTGGCCATGCAGTCCAGCCACCTGACTGCCCACTACCTGTGCCCCAACTGCAGAGGGACACAAACCCAAACTCATGCCCAAGGGCAGAGCTCTGTGCCGCTGCAGACTCTGTTGTGGTGGACTTGGAGATGCACGGCCCGGGTCCCCCTTGGAGCAAGCACTTGAAGGTCCTGTTGGCAGGTATCCTAGGCAGCCAGCCAGACCCTCAGGGTCAGATCCTCAGGGACTGTCTCAGCTGCAGAGAGCCACTTGCCCAAGGTCAACCCTTCCCACGTCCAGTGACTGTGCAATGTGCAAGGTCAAAGACCCAGATATCTTAGTCCAGCTTGGAACAACTCGGAGGGGAGAAATCGCTTGCTCAAGGTGACAGAGCAAGGCGTCCTGAGGAACCTCAGGGAATTGAACTCCTGCTCCTCCTTTTTTTTATAATATTAATTTTTGGGGCTGGGGATGTGGCTCAAGCGGTAGCGCACTCGCCTGGCATGCGTGCAGCCCGGGTTTGATCCTCAGCACCACATACCAACAAAGATGTTGTGTCCGCCAAAAACTAAAAAATAAATACTAAAAATTAAAAAAAATTATTTTTTAGTTGTAGTTGGACACAATACCTTTATTTATTTTTATGTGGTGCTGAGGATAGAACCCAGGGCCTCGCACGTGCTAGGCGAATGCTCTACTGCTGAGCCCCAGCCCCAGCCCTCCTGCTCCCTCTTGATCTTAATCCAAATACTTAAATGTTCTCGCTCCAGAGCTGCCTGGAGGGTTGGCAGAAGCTGTCCTGGGTCTGTGCTGCTGCCCAGCCTGCATCTTCCCCAGCTGATGCCCAGGGTGCTCAACCACCTGCACCCTCCACTCCATCTCAGAGGACCCAGGTGCCACAACTAGCAGCCTCTGTCCTCTCTCATATCATCTTGTACATTAGGAGACTTGGTTAGAGAGAACAGAACAACTGACTTGGTCTAAATGATGACATAATCAGGCTTTATCCAGAAGTTGAATAATGGCACCAAGGACCCTGTCCAAGGTGTCGTCCTTTTTTTAAAATTTTTTTTTTTTTTTGTACTGGGACTTGAACTCAGGGGCACTTGACTACTGAGCCACATCCCCAGCCCTTTTCTGCATTTTGTTGAGAGACAGGGTCTCACTGAGTTGCTTAGCATCTCGCTTTTGCTGAGGCTGGCTTTGAACTTGCGATCCTCCTGCCTCAGCCTATGGAGCTGCTGGGATGACAGGCGTGTACCACCACACCTGGCCCGAAGTGTCCTCCTCCTAAGGTTGGTGCTGCTGGTGGTCCTAGTGTGCCAGCATCTCCTGCAGCTGTGCTGTTCCTTGTTCAGCTCTGCAGGAAGAGAAAGGATGCTCTGCCCCAGACTCCAGCCAACTGCTTCTATTGCATGTCCATCTAGAGAGGGTGGAGAGGGAAGGTCTAGTCCAGGTCCCATGCCCTGGAGGCCAGTAGGCCTTCTCCAGAACCATCCATCTCCAAGCAAATTGACAGTGTTGAACATAATAGCAAATACTTAAATGGAACTGACTCTTCTGTACGTGTATCAACTCATTAAATCCACAAGAGCAACCCTGGGAGACAAGTATTGGTCCCGCTTCTGTTTTTTAAATGAAGAAACCTGAAGAGATGAAGTAAACACACCCCCAAAATCACAACTAGTAAGTGGTGGAGGCAGTTTGCTTTAACTGCTGAGCTGTCAGGAGCTCATGTGAGCTGGAGACTGTCTCTTAACACAAGCGTTCTTGACCATTAGAGTACTGCTGTGGTTTGAATGTTGTCTCCCCCAAATTCATTGAAAATTCATTCCCAAAGTAAAGGGCTTTTGGGGAGTGGTGAAGCTATGAAGGATCTGCTCTTGTGAATGTAAGTAATGCCCTTAGAAAAGGGTTTGAGGGAGCTGGGTATGGTGGGGCACACCGGTAATCCCAGTGACTCAGGAGGCTGAGGCAGAAGGATTGCAAGTTCAAGGCCAGCCTCAGCAACTTAGTGAGGCCTTGTCTCATAAAGATATAATAAATAGTTGGGGGTGTAGCTCAGTGGTAGAGCACCCTTTGTTTCAATCCCCTGGATCAAAAAGCAAAGGGCTCAAGGGGAACAAGTTTGCCCCTATGGTGAGGACAGGGTTTGCCCTTTCTTTCATGAGAGGATGCAGCAAGAAGACACCATGTTGGAGAGCAAGCCTTTATGGCTGCTGAATCTTTGGCAGCAGAGATTCATCGTCAACTTCCTGCCTCCCAGGCCTTCCAGAATTGAGAAATAAATGTCTGTTGTTTATAAATGACTCAGTCTAATTAAAAAAAAAAAAATCAGCTGGGTGCAGTGATGCATGCTTATAATACAGCAGCTCGGGAGGCTGAGGCAGGAGGATTGCAAGTTTGTAGCCAGATTCAGCAAAAGTGCAGTGCTAAGCAACTCTGTGATCCAGTGCCCCTGAGTTCAATCCCTGGTACTTGCAACACTCCTACCTCACCACGACCAAAAAAAATCCACCCTAATGGATCAAGACAGGTCAGCTGAGTACTTCCAAAATCATGAAGTCCTGGTTTCAGGTCGACAGTTCCTCCCTCAATTTCTATCTCTCCTTCCACATAAAGAAGACAGCAGCCTTCACTTCCAGAACATTTCTTGGAAATCTTCTCATGTGAAATATCCAAGGTCATCACTTATCCCAGTTGTACTTTCCACATAGCAGGACACAGTGCCCTTCAGCTTTCGGCCACTATATCATAACCATCTCTTTTCCTCCTGTTTCCAATAAAACACATCACATTTTTTTTTCTGAGTCCTCCCCAGTAGCATCTTACCATCTCATTTCTACTGTCTGCTCACAACAGTTTAGATATCCTCTAAGGGGACTGAGGTCTCCTCTGCTTTCTCGCTCTTCTGCTTTTTAAGACCAGGCACAATTGCCTTGGGCCCCCAGATAGTCCAGGAGGGTCTCAGTCATCCCACAACAGCCTTGATTTCACCTGCAACCTCAATTTCTCCTTGTCTCAAAGGTCCAGGGATTAGGATGTGAGCATCTTGAGGGGAGCGTTAATCTGCCTGCCACAGCCCTCTGACCATGTCTCGCCTCAAAAGAAGCCCCTCTCCTCCACGCCAGGAGTCTTGTCCCCAAGGCCCTCCTAGGGCTCTGGAAACCTTTGGGGGCCTCCCGGGCCCAGGCTGGGTGTTGCCCTAGACCTTGGGCCAGGTCTGGGACACACCCTCCTTTCCTCTCTTGCTCTGCAGCAACCCAAGTTCCCAGCATCACAGAGACAGGACTTTGCCCCAGATAAATCACATCTAGATGGGCTTGTCAAATGGCGCTTGGTTTTCAGAAGTGCCACTCCCACACACCCTCTCATGGACAGTCAGGGAGCCTGCCTATTTATTATTTTTATTTTTATTTTTTTTGTGGAAACACTGCTGGGGATGGAACCCAGGGCCTTGCACCTGCAAGGCAAGCTCTCTTCCATTGAGTTATACCCCAGCCTCCGAAATACGATTGTGCAAAGCCTCTAACAGGGAGTCATCAGCTTGGGACCAACCTTTGGTCCTTTGGTGGGTGGTAGACACGTAGTTATAGGCTAAATGCAGAAGCTGAAGCTTAAATAAGACACAACGGTGTCTCTATATAAGGCAGCAGGGTTGCAAGACAGTTGTGCCTGGATGCTACTTGTTCTGGCTGAGTATGTCTGCGCTGGCCAATGCAAGCAATGGGAAACAAATGCAGATGGATTGGGGAAAATACCAAGCAACTGATACCATTTGTCTCTGAGTGTCACCTTGAAAGGAAAGCCCAACAGGAGGAAGAGTCTGTGACAAGCTTACACAGGAGGCTTGTCAGGCAGGGTTTTTTTTTTTTTAGTCCAAATTAGGATCCCAGATCATGGTGGGGGCCCCAAGAGAGGCTGTTTCATGCACAGCCTTCTGGAGGGGTGGTTTTATCTCAGGAGAAGTCCCATGGGTGGATAGGTGTTGTCATCTCAGGTACCAGGGTCCAGAGTCTAAGTCTTCAGAATCTAGTGGGACCCAGGGCCAGAGGGGCCGGGAGAGTTAGCCTCCTCCAGGATCTTGAGGCAGAGAGCTTGGTTGGGCAGAAGGTCACAATCATGGACACATTGACTCAGCATATTAATGAATTTGTCATTGTTGGGAGGTCATTCCCTTAAGGGGCTCCTGCATTGGGGGGGGGGGTTTAGGCACTGCAGTCCAACTTCCAGGTGAGGTGTGGTTTCTGGTGTGGGGAGGAGGAGCCCATCTTCTTGGTTCTAGAGTGTAACCAGCCCAATAAAATCTGTATCAGTGAAGATGAAAGATGAGTGTCCCACGGCCATGTCTGAAGCCAAATGAGTCCCAAGAAAGCTAAACATGGTCCACAGTTTATGCGATGACATTTTCATGGTCTTGGCCATTATGGTGGACTTCTTCCTGTTTCCACCATTTTTTTGGGTGCAGAGGGAAAAGGGGGCATGGGGAGTTGTCCCTGGTTCAGCAAGAATATGGATTGGGGTGACATCCCTTTGTGGGGAGGTCCAGGGCTGTGGTATTTGAGGGTATTTCTCATGTGTGTCAGTATCTGTTCCATCTTGTGTGCGTGGCAGGGTACTATGACCTCCCCCTTTTGTGGAAGTTCATCATTGTTATTAGCTAGGAGTTGACCCTGGTACTCACGGAATCATGCAAAGCTTCCGGCTAGGCAATTTGGGATCATTAGGACTCTAAGTTAGTATACTTGGGGCTTTTGGGGTGGGCGCTCCCTAATTAAAGGATCCTGCCCTATTATCTGTCCACCTTTCTTCCCTTTTAAAAAACTGCATTGGTGATTGAATTCAAGACCTCACGCATGGTAGGCAAGTGCTCTATTAATGTGCGACTCTGTTGGTCTGTTTATTGGAGTAAGGATGGCAGCAGTATCATGACGGTTTGGACGTGTGGTGTCCCCCCAAAACTCCTCTATTAATAAAAGAATATTTGGAGGTGAAACGATTGGATTGAGAGAGCTGTAATCTAACCGGTCCATCCTGGTTTGAATGGACTGATGGGGTGGTAACTGTGGGCAGGTGGGCAAGGCTGGTGGAGGTGGGTCCCTGGGGGCTGCCCTGGAAGGGAGCATTTCCCTGTGGCCCCTTTCCCTGCTCCCTCTCTCTCTGCTCCCTAATCCTGCTGGGGGAGGGGGGGCTGAGCACTTCCCCCATGGGCCCTTCCTCCATGATGTGCTGCCTGACCTTGGACCTCCAGCACCGGAGTCAACAATCTATGAGACGTCTGGAACCCTGAGTCCCCCCACATTAGCTTCCCCTTCTCTAAGTTGTTCTGTTGAGTATTTTGATCACAGCCATGAAAAAGCTAACCGGAACAAAGAGTGAGAAAGAAGAGGTGTGTGGGGGAACTTTAATGGCCAGAGAGGCAATGGGGTGAGGGCATTTGATAAGATGCAGAGCGCCCCCAAAGTGGAGCATTGAGCATGATCAGGATTGGGGCAGGCGCGCCCCAGGCGCGAGATGAGCAAGTGTGGGTTTCCAATTTCAGTAGAATGTCCCAGTGGAAGTTCCACGCATGTCCCTATTCTCAAGCCCATCTCTGGTACTTTGTGGAGTGAAGTTTGAGCCTTGATCTGCGTGTGCTATGTCTGGGACACCAGTAGGAATCGGGAGGGTTTTGCCAGTCCCTGAGCCACAGCTTCCCACAAAGCACGGGCCCTTTGCGAGCCCCAGGACGTGGTGTACCGAGTGTGGCCGGCAGGTGGCGGTCAAGGCCGGCAAAAATCCATCGGATCGCGGCGACTCCTCAGGGCGAGCTCCGGGGGAAACGTCCTGTTATAAGCCGACAAAGGAGCGTTTATTCCAGAGTTCGCAGCTGGAGGTGACCATTTCTGGTCATTAGTGTCGAGAGAAAGACGTCGTTTTGCGCCCCTTACTATTGCCCGGCGCCCCACCCGGAGCTGGCCTCCAGCCTCACCTCCATCGCTCGGCTCCCGCCCGGGTTTCTGCCGGCGGGAGCCCTCCTCCTCCGCCGTGGGGCTCCTTGGCCGCTGGCCTTTGCCCTGGCTGTCCTCTGCGCCTCACGCGCCCTCAGGGTCGTCCTCGTCACCCCGTCAGAGGCCTCGGCTGACCACCACTTCCGACCTAGTTCTGCTCCTTCCCCAGCACTCAGCATCCTTCAATCCGCCTTATTTTCCTTGATTCCCTCAAACATGATGTAATGTGCATGAGGGTGGCAATTTGTCCGTCTTGTTTTCTGCTGTCCCCAGGGTGGGGCGCAGGTCCTGGCAGTAGCTGGTTCTCATGATATTAAATCACTGAATGAATGAGGTGATTCTGTCTATTGTAACCTGGTATCTATCCTTCAATCCTGGATTTGATTTCTCCAACATTTTCATGAACATTTTTATGAAAAATTTGAAAGAATTTTAAAGTGAATACCCTTTCCTCCACCTCTGAGATTCTACTCTGAACAATATTGGTTTTTTTTTTTTTTTTTTTTTTTTTTTGGTGTGTGTGTGTGTGTGTGTGTGTGTGTGTGTGTGTGTTACTGGGAATTGAATCCAGGGGTACCTAACTACTGAGCCACATATCCAATCCCTTTTTTATATTTTATTTAGAGATAGGGTCCCACTGAATTGCTGAGGGCCTCCTTAAGTTGCCCAGGCTGGCTTTGAACTCGAGATCCTCCTGCCTCAGCCTCTCAGGCTGCTGGGATTGCAGGCATGCCCCATGGCTCCCTGCATGTATTTGCTTTAATAGATATCTTGCCATCTGTCTACACCTTATCCGTCCATCCATCCATTTTCTTGATACATTTCAAAGTAAATTGTATAATCAGTACTCTTCCTACTAAATTCTTCAACAAATCATTATTTGCTAAAAGTGGATTTTTGAAAAATATTTATTTTTTAGGTTTAAGTGGACACAATATCTTTATTTTACATTTATGTGGTGCTGAGGATCAAACTCAGTGCCTCATGCATGCTAGGCAAGCACTCTACCACTGAGCCACAACCCCAGCCCTATAGGTTGATTTTTTATTGTCTTCTTCTTTTAAGGTGAAATTTACATTCAATGAAATGTACAAATCTAAACATGTTCACTGGGTTTTGACAAATTCATACACCTGTACCAAACCTCTATCAAACACTTCATTAGAGAAGATATACAAATGGCAACTAAGCATCTGAAAAGAAGTCTAACATTATTAGTCATTAAGGAAATGCAATTAATATCATGATGAGATACTGCTATGCACCTATTAGAATGGCTGGAATAAACAATACTGACTTCAGGGGATATAGCTCAGTTGGTAGAGTGCTTGCCTAGCAGTCACACAGCCCTGGAGAGAAGAGAGAAGAGAAAAATACTGACACTCTCTGGGCATGGTGGTGCATTCCTGTAATCCAGTGACCCCAGAGGCTGAAGCAGGAGGATTGCAAGCAAGATCAAGAGCAGACTGGGCAACTTGTGAGATTTGTCTCAAAAAATAAAAGGAACTGGGGTAAAGTGGTAGCTCAGTGTCAGTGCCCCTAGGTTCAATCCCCAGTACTGCCAAAAAGAAAAGAGAAAAAATTACTGGGACTACTAAATTTTGGTGAGAATGTGAAGGAACTGAATCTCTTTGATATGGCAGGTGAGAATTTTAAGCGATTCAGCTACTCTGAAATTGAGTTTGGTAGTTTCTTTAAAAGTGAACCACACACTTGCTGTGTGACCCAGCAATCACATTCCTGGGCATTGTTCCTAGAGAAATGAAAACTTCTGTTTACACAAGAACCTGTACACAACGTTTATAGCAGGTTTGTTTGTTTGTTTGTTTGTTTGTTTTTTGGCAATATCTCAGATCTGGAAATAGTCTTGGTGTCTTTCAATTGGTAAATGGTTAAACCAACTGGGATACCTTCATGAAATGGAACGTTACTCAAATAAGAAGGAGCTAACTACCGACATAAGAGGCAATGTGGATGGATCTCAGAGAACTTATGCTGAGTGGCAAAAAAGCCCATCTCAAAAGGTCACCTGCAGTAGCTTCCCCTTAGATAGCATTCTTCAGATGACTCAGTTAAAGAAACAGAGCAGGGACCCAGGGCTCTTGCATGCCAGGCAGGAATTCTACCACTGGGTGGCGCCCCAGGCCAAGGTGTGACTTTCAAAGGGCCTTCCTTTGTGGTCACAGAGGTTGTGATGTTGGGTAGGTGAATCGCATGTGTTCAAATATGAAGCTAAACACAAAGAGGTGCCCAAACCAGTCCACGTGTAAGATGGTGACACCTGAGTAAGGTCTGGAGTCTGTTGTGACAGTGTCGACTTCCTGGTGTTGATGATGTGTAATTACAGATGCCTCCAAAACCACTGAGATTTTTGAGACTGTGACCTGGATGTTCCCAAGTATGTTTGTTAGACTCCTGGGGGTTCCCCCAAACTACTTAAAGTGGCCCTCAGAGGCGGACTGTTTTCCTAATCACTCAAAGACGTTAGTTAGGGGCCTTCTTTGCTGTGATGATGTTTGTGCTCATTTTTGCATAAAGCTGCTTGCTCCACAGCAAGAATCTGGCCGCTGTACCACGTTCTGCAAAAACACAAGCAAGGTCAAGACTCAAGCAAGCCGAACAGCCACCTAGTTTTACTTAAGAATGTTTTTGATGAAAGTTCTATTTCTTTTTTTGGGTACCCGGGATTGAATTTAGGGGCACTCCGCCACCGAGTCCCATCCCCAGCCCTATTTTGTATTTTATTTAGAGACAGGGTCTCACTGAGCTGCTTAGCACCTGGCTGGCTTTAAGCTCACCATCCTCCTGTCTCAACCTCCCGATCTGCTGGGATCACAGGCATGTGCCACCATGCCCTGCTGAAAGTTGTATTTTTTAAAATCAAATTTCATCCCTCAAGAATATGCCTTCTTGGCTGGCTCAATCACTGAGTTACATCCCCAGTCCTTTTTATTGTTTTAAATTTTGAGACAGGGTCTTGCTAAGTTGCAAGACTAGCCTGATTTGTGATCCTCCTCAGCCTCCTGGGTTGCTGGGATTACAGGCGTGTGCCCCCCACACCCCATGCCTTTTGATGAAGCAGGATGTCCACAGAGAGCTATTTGGAGTGTAATGATCTTCTCCAGGGAAACACACTAGTGCTGTTAATTAAGCTGTGAGTTGACAGTCACTCTTCATGAAATTCCATTTTTACTTGAATGAGTAACTTTTGAACAAACTATGGCTATTCAGACTTTGGTATTTTCATAAATGACCTCTGTGAGCCAGCCAATTCAAGGAGAATGACTGTCAGAATTTGGGGCAATGATAACATTCAAACTGTCCATAGCCCTGAGGTCTTAGAGACTTCTACTGAGGGAGGGGTGATGTGAACACATATGATATTTTAATGTAGTGTTATGAAACTTATCAAAAAGTGGAAGATCTGCATAACTCAGTGAACCACTAATTTCTGAATGATTAAAGCATGAGGTGACCAAATCATGTGTGATTAACAGATGATTTAAAGAATAGGATAGACCAATGGATTTTATTTATTTATTTTTTTTGGTACCAGGGATTGAACCCAGGGGTGCTTTACCTCAGGGCCACATCTCCAACCCTTTTTAATATTTTGTTCAGAGACAGGGTCTTGCTGAGTTGCTTAGGGTCTTGCTGAGTTGTTGATGCTGGCTTTGAACTTGCAATCCTCCTGCCGCAGCTTCCTGAGCTACTGAGATTTCAGATGTGTGCCACTACACCTGGCACAATGGATTAAAATTTTTTTTTTTAGTTGTAGATAGACAGCATGTTTTACTTTATTTCTTTATTTTTATGTGATGCTAAGGATTGAACCCAGTACCTCACACATGCTCTACCACGGAGCTATAGCCCTAGTCTCCCAAAGGATTTTTTTTTTTGGTACCAGGGGTTGAACTCAGGGGCACTCGACCACTGAGCCACATCTCCAGTCCTATTTTTTTTTTGTATTTTTATTTAGAGACAGGGTCTCACTGAGTTGTTTAGTGCCTTGCGTTTTGCTGAGGCTGGCTTTGAACTTGTGATCCTCCTACCTCAGCCTCCTAAACCGCTGGGATTTCAGGCATGTGCCACCACACTCGGCTCCCAGTGGATTTTTAATGTGACAGAGGACTAGAAACTTCACCAGTGTTATTTCAGGTTCCATGTTATAACTAACCTTCGACAAAATGCCACTTGTTTGCTTTGGTGTAATATCAAAGAATATTATCCATAACTGTCTGAAGAGACTTCTACCCTCCTCCTCCGCTTCCAACCACACATATTTCAATCACACAATACCTGGTAGCAGATGGAATACATAAAGGCAGGGATCCCACTCTCCTCTGTTAAATCTACTAAAGAAATTTGTAGAAATATAAAACAACACTGTGTTTCTTATCCCATTATTTTCAAAATATGCTTTTTTAAAAATAATGCCTTTCTTTTCTTTCTTTCTTTATTGTTTCTAGGCCTTGGGGTTTCAACAGTGGAATTTTACATTCTAGTCTATAAAGGGGAAGCAAAAATTAAAAAAAAATATATGTGGCATATTTAATGTGTTAGATGGCAGTAAATCTGTGGAGAATAATAGAAAAGGAAAAAGCAGGGCTTCCTAGCTAAGAATTTTCAATTTTATTTTTTTAATTGAAAAACTGTTTTGAATTCAAATTTAATTCTTTTGGGGGAGGGGCTGTAATGTGGGTCACACTCAGGTCTTGGGAATGCTTGGCAAGCCCTCTCCGCCCCAGCCCAGGACTTCTGGTTCTTACTGCGTGGTCAGGGACGTCATCACCCACTGACACCTGACCCACGATCTCAGCGAAGGGAGGAAATGGGCCTCGGGAGTGCTCAGGGAGGGTCAGCTCAGTAATAAGAAAAGGCCCTGGACAAGGAGTACACCTGGTGTGTGCTTAAATGGTACCCAGGACTGGGGACACATCTCAGTGGAGGGCGCTTGAGGCCCTGGGCTCCATTCCCAGCAGTGCCACCCCCCACCAAAAAACAAAACAAAACAAAAACAATATTCAGCTCCTCCTGGGAAGATTGAAGCTGAATCCCTGTCTCTCATCCTGTACAGAAATCAGCTCAAAAGAGGCCAAAGACCTTCATGTATCTGCTGGAACTTAAGACAACTAGAGGAGACCAGAAGGGAAACACTTCAGGAGAAGGGCACAGCTCTGTTTTCCCTGAGAACCCCAAGAGCTCAGGAAATAATGGCAAGAATTGACAGATGGGGTGACATGGAACTGAACATCTGCACAGGGAAGGAAACCCTGGGCAGAGTGAAGACAGAGAGAGCCTGTAGAACGGGAGAATCTCTGCCAGCTACTCACAGAAGTTAATGTCCAGGAAGAGCACAAAAAATTTAACACTAAAACACGTAATCTAATCAGTAAGTGGGCAAATGGGCCAAACAGACAATTCTCAAAAAAGAAATACAAAAATGAGCTGAGTGCGGTGGCGTGTGCCTGTCATCCCAGAGGCTCAGGAGGCTGAGACAGGAGGATCACAAGTTCAAAGCCAGCCTCAGCAAAAGCGAGGCGCTAAGCAACTCAGTGAGACCCTGTCTCTAAATAAAACACAAAATAGGTCTGGGGATGGGGCTCAGCTGTCAAGAGAGGTGGAGTGGGGGGAGGAACACTCACACCCTGTTGGTGGGAATGGGAATTAGTACAATCACTGTGGAAATCAGTATGATGCTTCTTCAGAAAACTAAAACCAGAGCTGCAGCTGATCCAGCTGTACCACTCCCGGGCGCACATCTGTAGGAACCCATGTCACCTACTATGGAGACACCTGACACCCACGACTCCTGTGGCACTAGCTGCAACACCAGGTTATGAAATCAGCCCAGGTGCCCCTCAGCGATGAATGAATAAGAAAATGGGATGTAGGTACGTGGTGGAGTATGACCCACCAAGAAGAGCGGAATCATGCCAATCCCAGGAAAATGGAACTGGAAATCATCATGTGGAGCAAAATAAGCCAGACTCAGGAAGACAAGAATGGGGTGTGTTACGGTTTGGAGATGAGGGGTCACCCCAAGTCACTGCAGGGATACCCAGAGGTGAAATGATGAGACTGTGAGAGCTGTCGCCTACGCAGTCCCTCCTGGTTCCAATGGGCTGACTGGTGGTAACTGTGGGCAGGTGGGCGCGGCTGCAGGGGGTGGGGCCCTGGGGGCTGCCCTGGAAGGGTGCATTTTCCCTGTGGCCGCTCCTCTGCTCCCTCTCTCTCTGCTTCCTGACCCACCAGGAGCTGAGCAGCTTCCCTTCCCTGGCCCTTCTTCCACAGGGGCTCCCTCACCTAGGGCCCGGGGCCATGGAGTCGGCCATCTGTGGACTGAGGCCTCTGGACCCATAAGCTCCTCTTCCAATGTGTTCTTGTTGGGTATTTGGGTCACACTGATGCACAGCTGACCAAAACAGCATATTTTCACTCATATGAGAAAAATGTAGAAAAAAAGATGACATGAAAATAGAAGGAGGGCCACCAAGGAAAAGGAGAGGTGGGGCGAGGGGGTGGGGAGGCGGAGGGGTGAAAAAGGCAATAGGGAGGGTGGGTGAGACTGTCCCACAGACTCATTATGCTGTCAATTAGCATCACTAAAAAATGTAAGAGAAAGAGAAAAGCTTATGGGCTGGGGCTGGGGCTCAGTGGCAGAGCGCTCGCCTAGCATGTGTGAGGCCCTGGGTTCGAGTCTCATCACCACATATAAATAAATAAAATAAAGTTACATTTACAACGAAAATGAACATATCTTTTAAAAGTGAATTTTACTGTCATTGGGGCTCTTTAGGAAGGAGTGGAAAGGGCTGAGAACATGGCTCAGTGGTAGAGTACTTGCCTACCATAGGTGAGGCCCTGGGTTCCATTCCTAGCACCATCAAAAAATTAAAAGACGGGCTGGGGATGTGGCTCAAGCGGTAGCGCGCTCGCCTGGCATGCGTGCGGCCCGGGTTCGATCCTCAGCACCACATACAAACAAAGATGTTGTGTCCGCCGAGAACTAAGAAAAAATAAATAAATATTAAGATTCTCTCTCTCTGTCCCCCTCTCTCTCTCACTCTCTTTAAAAAGAAAATAAAGGCATGCTGTCCATCTACAACTACAAAAAAAAAAAAAAATTAAAAAAAAAGTAGAGAAAAGCTTAAAATAAAAGAGAGAGAGTGAACGTATATAGGAGGCCAGGAGGCCAGTATGGCTGGTTTGGTTTATTGTAATTGGAATTAAAGGGTATTATAAGTAATAATAATATACTTTATGTACATATCCTTGTCTTTCCAATAATCTAGTAGTTCCTGATTTGTATCCTATCTTTTTTTCTGGTGTAACTTGCTGAATGTACCACTGTTTTATTGGAGAATTTTGATGGACAGCATCTGTAGAACAGGACACGGCTGTTCACCCTGGTTGTTGAGTTATTATTCTCATCATCTCAGCAGATACTGTCATTTATGAGGATACATCCCTCCGTTTTGAGAGACAAATGAGGGATCCAACACTGAGAAACGTCCATGTCTTTTGTGTATGAAAGCTATGGATATAAAAAGGTATTCATTTACTTATTCATCCATTCATTCAGGAATTTGCCACATGCAAGGTCCTGCTCTGGGCTCTTGAGATGTAACTGGGAACAAAACAGGCAAAGAAATCCTCGGGTAGCGTGTTTATTAAGTAATGGGTGTTAGATAATAAACAAGTAAATTACATGTTGTACATTAGGAGGTGATAAATGCCATGGGAAAAAGTGGATAAAGGGTTCTGACTGAAGTCTTTGAAATCTTCACACAAGGTACATAATTAAGTACAAGACCTTTATTAATGTAGTGGCTACATTTTTTCCCTTGGATTTTGTGGCAAAGGCTTCTGTGTGTGTGTGTGTGTGTGTGTGTGTGTGTGTGTGTGTGTTTTACTGGTGATTGAACTGGGGGATACTCTACCACTGAGCCACATCCCAGCCCTTTTTAAAATATTTTTATTAGAGACAGGATCTTGCTAATTTGCTGAGGCTGGCTTTGAACTCGTGATCCTCCTGCCTCAGCCTCCTGAGCTGCTAGGATTATAGGGGTACACCACCGTGCCCGGCTTCCCTCCCTCCCTTTTTACAGAAAATGTTTTGGTGGTACTGGGGATTGAACCTAGGGATACCTCCCCATCCTTTTTTATTTTGAGAGATGGTCTCTCTAAGTGGGTTAGCGTCTTGCTAAGTTGCCAAAGTTGGCATCGAACTTGCTGGCCTTGAATTTGGGATCCTCTTGCCTCAGCCTCCCTGGTAGGTGGGATTACAGATTCGTGCCCCTGTGCCTGGTTAATGGTTTGTTTCTGACCTCAGTCCTTGGTGGGACGGTTGGAACCTAAGCTGTAGAGGTCCTGTTGCTTCCAAGTCCCTGTAGCTTCCAAGGTGGCCCTGGATATCACCATCCTCCTGAAAGATAGTTAATGAAAGAGAAAGGTTTCATGGGAAGATTTATTTTCTTTTTTTGGGACAGAATCTCGCTATGTTGCCCAGCTGGTTTTGAACTTCAGGGCTCACAAGAACCTCCTGCCTTAGCCCTAGACACAGGTGCATGCCCCCATGCTGGCCTTACACTAGAGAATTTTATAGGTCACTGGTCTAAATCAGTGCCACCTACCTTCTGTCACTCAGAACTCAGTCACATGACCCCTTTAATTGCAAAGAAGTCTGGGAGATGCGTCTAGAGGTGTATCAGAAGGGAAAGAAATTAGTTTTCATGAACAGCTGGCCCCATTCTGCCACATTTTCCAAAAAACGCTCCTTTCTTTGATAGGCAAAGGGGTGGTGCGTTCTCCCTGCTCCTGAGCCGCAGCCTCGAAGCCAGCTGCTCTGTGTGCCCATCTGCAACTGGAGGAACCGAGGGGTGGTGATGACATCAGGGGGCCAAGAACGGCGGGCGACCGCAGCTCTCCCATCTTAACTGCTTGTCATTTTGTCCTTTAAAAAACTGGTACCTAAACTATTGGTCATAATTAAAAAAATATTGTCCAAATGTTATAACTTTTCAATTATTCTTCTTTTCTCATTCTTCCTTTCACCTATAACATCTATTACTGTCTCAAATATATATATATATATATATATATATTTGGGATTGAACCTAGGGGCACTTAACCACTGAGCCACATCCATATCTCTTTTTATTTTTTATTTAGAGATAGGGGCTCACTGAGTTACTTAGGGCCTCATTAAATTGCTGAGGTTGGCCTTGAACTTGTGATCCTCCTTCCTCAGCCTCCTGAGTCATTGGGATTACAGGCCTGTGTCACCACACCCAGCTTGTCTTAGGTATTAATTACTCTCCTATTATCATTTTAGTCTTATCTATATTGTCATATCAAACAACAGGTTTAAACTGCAACATTACTTAAAACTTGAAGCTGTTTTAATTAAACCTAATTTAAGGACATTGTAAAGTTATCATGTTGTACTATTTCATCTTGGGCTTTAGAAAAGTCAGGCTGTTAAAATTTAGACCATATGTATTGGTAAAACTTAAACAGTTTGAGACTAAGGGGTGACATTATATCTTTTTAACTTTTTATAATTTCATAGTTTTGGAATTAAATTCCAATTTAGAAAAGTCTTTAGATGTATATGGGTAGTTATAATTATACCATATTAAAATCTCCAAAGACATTTCAAAATATCAAAATAGAGCATCACAATAAAAATGGTATTTACAAACTCCTTTTTTTCCCCCTTTCTTTTCTTTTTGTAGTACCAGGAACTGACCCCGGGGCCTTGGATGCATGCTAGGCAAGTGCTATACCACTGAGCCACATCCCCAGCCCTGAAAATATTTAAGATTTTCAAAGAGTAAAGAGATTTGATTCTCTTAAATATGCAGGAAATTTCAATGAAATTTTAGTTTACATAATTTTATGGTATTACCTTTTTTTTTTTATGTGAACCAGTTTGTAAGTTCATGAAATCAAAACACCTTCTAGTTGGAAATCTGTATGAGTTTGCTACAGCTGTATGACAAATCACCACAACCTTAGCAACTTAAAACTTTGCCTATTTGTTATCTCAGAAGCCCAGGAAGGCTGGGCTGAGTTCAGGGTCCCACACGTCTGAAAGTGAGGGCTGGCTTCTGACCTGGGGCCTCTGGGAAGAACCAGTTTCTAAACTCATCCAAGTTTGACAGAATTCGGTTCCCTTTGGTGTTGGGACTGGGGTCCCCATTTCCTGGCTGGGTGCCGCTGGGGACTGCTTTCACCGCTGGTGAGCGCCCGTTCCACAGCAGGAGCTTCTCTAAGATCAAGGGAGCTCAGGGACATGAGAGCCTTCCCAAGCTCACGCCGCTCTGACTCCTGCCCCTCTGCAATAGAAGACTCAGCTTCTGAAGGGCTCCCTGTTGGGGCCAGGCCCCTGTGGACAATCACGGTGATGAAGTCCAATGACTTGAGACTTTAATCACATCTGCAAAAGTCCCTTCCCACAGTTCCTACATCCATGTTTGATGGACAGGAACCTTGGGGACATTTTTAGGATTTTGCCTCCCACAAAACTCTTACATTACATGTCCTCAAGTATCATCTTAGGTAATGGAAAATTTCATGTCTTGCAGAGAGCTGACTAAATCTTACACACCATTTTGCTTTACTGCAAAAAAGCTAATTAAAAAACAACGAAACAGGCCAGGTCTGCCACTTCAGGACATTTTACATTATGTTCTCATGCGTTTCTTATTCATTTTCTCAAAACAATCACAACTATTTGTCAATAGATTTTTTTTTTCCACTAACGGATAAAATTAACTAATAGAATTCCAAAATGGAACGTAAGGCACTGAATGTTTGTGTCCTCCCCAAATTCACATGTTGAAGGCCTCCATCTCCACGTGACTGTATTTGGAAACAGGGCTTCTAAGGAAGTAGTTAGGGTCACATGAGTCCACGAGAGTGGGCCCAACGCAATAGGATTAGGGTCCTTTAGGAATGAGTAGAAAATTGGAAAATGTTTTGCTAGTTTAAGTTGTGATATGATTTACAATTTCATGCCTCTGTTTGAATGCTACTTTACTTTTCTGAATATGTTTACTATAGAACAAGAAGAAAGTAAAAAAAAATTAGAAAGATAAATAATGACTAGAAATCATTATCTACAATACTCTGGTCTTTGTATATCCATTTATGGCCTCTCTCTCTCTTTCTCTCTCTCTCTCTTTATTTTTTGTGGTACCGGGGATTGAACCCAGAGGTGCTTTACCACTGAGCTACATCCCCAGCCCTTTAAATTTTTAAAGAATTTTGAGACAAGGTCTTGCTAAATAGCTTAGGACCTCACTAAGTGGTCCAGGCTGGCCTTGAACTTGATCCTCCTGCCTCAGCCTCCAGAGTCACATTCATTCCTGTGTCCAGATTTATTTGGGATCTCTTGCTATCAGAAATATATTTATGACAATAAAGAAGTCCAAGGGGAGTGAATACTAAGAAAGGTCACTGTCTGGTGGCCTGGTTATGGATGTAAGAAGTGGAGAGAGGACACAGTGACTGTCTTATGAAAAGGCGGGCACTGGGGATGGGCAGAGAGAGGAGGCCTGGGAGAGGGGATGGGGGGGAAGGGCAGAGGGAGCCCCAGAGCCTCTTTCCCTGGCTGAAAAGGAACTCAGGAAACCAAGAATGTTTGGAGGGAGCCATTGTGAAGATCTGCTGTGGGTGTTGATGCGTCCTCATAACTTCCCACAAAGCTCTTAGTGCAAATGAGTGAGTCCAACGATTCTCCAGGTCGCCTGTGGCTTTGAATCTGCTTTGGGTCGCCACTTGTTCCTGCAAGGAGAGCATGATCGAAAATAGCAGCGATGAGGACCCCCAGGGGTGCTCCACCACCAGCCACATCCCCACCCTTTTTCTGTTTTCTATTTTGAGACAGTCTCACTAAATGGCTGAGAGTGACCTCCAGCTTGCAATCCTCCTGCATCAGCTTCCAGAGTTGCTGGGATTACAGGCATGGGCTGCCATTTTTTTTTTTTTTTTTTACTATTTATGATACTTTCATCTTTCCCTCCCTCCCTTTGAGATTTATCTTACTTTATTTTGATAGCTTTTTGGGTATAATTGACATACAATAAAGAGCTTGTGTTTAAAGTAAACGATGGAGTTAATGAACTTAGCCATTGCTCCTCAAAGTATCTTCTGCCCTCCTCCCTCTCCACCTGCCCCTCACATCTCAAGGCAACTGCTGATTGCTTTCTGTAAATGAAAATTACAGTGTGTGTGTGTGTGTGTGTGTGTGTGTGTGTGTGTGTGTGTGTGTTTGGTGACCAATTATTAAAATACAAATTAAAATTAAAATGGAACACTACCACACCTATTAGAACTATTAAAAGGAAAATGACTGAGGAAATCAAATGCTGGTAAGGAGGAGGAACGACTGGAACTTTCCGCTGGTGGGCGCGTTCTATGGCACAACCATTTTGGAAAACAGTAAGGTATTTTCTTAGAAAGTTAAACATTTACTTACCCGTGATCCGGTCATTCAACTCTAAGTACTTACCTCAGGGCAATGAAAGCATCGGTCCATGTTAAGACCTGTGCATGAGTGTTGGTTGAAATTTATTTGTAACAGCAAAAACTGTAAACAACCCATCGTGTACAGCCAGAGGTACGAAAAATTGTGTTCTCTATGTGTAATATGAATTGTAATGCATTCTGCTGTCACACATAACAAATTAAAAAAAAAACTGTAAACAACTCAAATGTCCATCAACACATCAATGGATAAATAAATTGCAGAATATCTATGAAAGGGGACAGTACTCATAAATCAAAAGGAAAAAACTAGTGATATGTGCCACAAGATGGATGACTTTCAAAATGTTAAGTTTTGACATAAAGAAGTTTAATTTGGGGGCTGGGTTGTCTCAGTGGTAGAGTGCTTGCCCAGCGCGTGTGAGGCACTGGGTTTGATCCTCATCACCAGATAAAAATAAATGAATAAAAACAAGGTATTGTGCCCATCTGCAACTTAAAGAAAAAGAAGTTTAATTTTACAATTTAATGAGTTTATAATTTATTATGAATTAATCAAATTATGAATCAAAATATGAATATTGCCTTTATTGCCATATTTATTTATTTATTCTAATTTCTTTTATATGACAGCAGAATGCACTACAATTCATATTACACATATAGAGCACAATGTTTCATATCTCTGGTTGTACATAGAGTCACACCATTCTGTCTTTATACATGTACTTAGGGTGATGATGTCCATCTCATTCCACCGTCTTTCCTACCCCCATGCCCCCTCCTTCCCCTCCCACCCCTCTGCCCTATCTAAAGTTCATCTAATCCTCCCATGCTCCCCCTGCCAACCCCCACTATGAATCAGCCCTCTTATATCAAAGAAAACACTCAGCATTTGGTTTTTTGGGATTGGCTAACTTCACTTTGCATGATATTCTTCAGCTCCACCCATTTACCTGCAAATACCATGATTTTATTCTCTTTTATGACTTTTTTTTGTTGTTGTTGAACTTTTTTCATATATTTATTGGTCAATTGTATATCATCTTCTGAGAGGTGTCTGTTCAGTTCTTAGCCCATTTATTGCCATATTATATGTCTTTATTGCCATATTTATTAAGAATGTTCTTGCTCCCAAATTAAATATTTAACTCTAATCGGGAATTAATTTTGGTTGATGATATGAGGTTTGGAAGCAGTGTTAAAATTTTTTTTGGTATGATAGTTAGATTCCATAACTGCCTTAAATTATTTAGGCCTGACATCATTTGTTCTTGGTTAGAACACAAAATATTATATGAAATTAACAAGCATTGATTTGTAAGAAGAAATTTATGTATGACCATCTTTCCAATCAAATAAAAAAGTGATAAATTGGGGGGCTGGGTACATGCTCAGTTGGTAGAGTACTTGCCATGCATGCACAAGGCCCTGGATTTAATCCACAGCACCATACACACAAAATAAAATCATAATTTTTATGAGTTTATTGCATCATATAAAGAGACAATTTTGACATAATATCAACCACAGTACAAGCTCAATTTTTTTTTTTTTGGTACCAGGGATTGACCCCAAGGGCACTTAACCACTGAGCCACATCCCCAGTCTTTTTTATTTTTTATTTTGAGGCGGGGTCTTGCTAAGTTGCTTAGAGACTCTCTAAGTTGCTGGGGCTGGCTTTGAACCTGTGATCTGCCTGCCTCAACCTCCTGAGCCTTGGGATTACAGGTGTGCACCTCTGCCTGGCACAAGTTTAATTTTGAATAATTTCCAGTCTGCACCATGATTCTGTAAGCATTTCCATTTGTGTACAATTGTGCATTATTAGTTTGTAATATTTTATTATTTTCCCCATTTTCTCTGAGTGGTGTCTATTTTAAATAACATGAAATTGAATATCTTTGTGCCCATAAACTTTTGTTTCTTTCAAATAATTTATGATGGAGAGAGTCCAGGAGTAATGTCCAATGCCCACTGGACTCAACAAATAGAAGTTAGCTCTTTGCACTTGGGACACAGATTTCCATTCGGACCTGCCAGTGTTCCCCTGGGGGTGGCCGTCCGTCAGCAGCATCACTCAGCCTGGCTCTCAGGGTGCCTTTCCAGCGCTGGGTCTCTGTTGTCTTATTCCCCAGAGGGCTCATGGCAGTCAGTGTCCCTGACCTGCCATGCGTTCACGTCCTGCCGCTGTGTCTCCATCCCTGCATTCTGCCACCGTCATGGGGTGTGCTGCTCACAGCTCCCTTCAAGAGAACCTGCTGAGGGGGTAGGTGGCAGGCTCTCGGGCCACACTCCCTGGTCTATGGCAGCATTACCCATGGGCTCCTCCTGGCTGAAGGCTGAACCCAGTGGGAGAGAAGAGCCTGCCCTTCCCAGGCTGGGCCCAAGTCCTGCGAGGGGCAAGCCTTGCTTCGGGTCTTTCTATCAGCCTGGCAGAGACCTTTGTTGGAACTGAGGCTCAGCCACAGCCCAGCCCTTTTTATTTCGCGACACGGTCTTGCTCAGGTGCCCAGCCTGCCTTGGGAACTCCAGTCCTACTGTGCCACCTCTGGAGTCGCTGGGATTCCAGGCGTGTGCGCTGCTGACCCAGGTTAGCGGTCTCCTGACAACTGCAGTGTCGGCCTCCTCCTGTCCCATCCTCCTTCTGTCCCTCCCTGGCTCTCTTTTTAATAGCTATCAATCAGGCCAGCACAGAGGTCAGAAGTCTCTCTGGGCTTCCTCCTTCTCCCTCTGGCCTTTGTCCATCATGGGCATTCCCCGCTCCACAGCCCCCTTCCCCAATTACATTTTTTTTTTTTTTTGCAAATTGAATTATTTTTGCAAGTCTGATTCTGCTTTGACGTTGGCTCTTTGGAGAATCCAACGGACAGATACTCTGTGGCTGAGTCCTCGTGATGGTTGTTCTTTTTTCTTTTTCTAATATTCTTCAGTTGTCGGTGGGTCTTTTATTTATTTCTATTGGTGCTGAGGAGGGAACCCAGGGCCTCGCACATGCCAGGCAAGCGCTCTGCCACTGAGTCACAGCTCCGGCCCAGCAATGGTTAATGACAGTGACGAACGAGACCCGAGCTTTGGCGTTGGTCATCCATCGAAGGTCCAGAAGGAGGTGGCCTTGGCTATTTCTCAACGCTGGGTGGGGAAATGTGAGATGTGGCCATGACAGTGGCCGTTACTGGGGCAGTGTCGTAGCTGGTCGTTGATTCCTGGGTTTTATGGTGTTTTTGATGTTTGAGGACTTGGGTAGAGACCCGTAGGGTGACACCACAGGCTCTGGCAGGAAGTTGCTTAGGACGCAGCACTGTTTGTACCTGTCACACATGAACATCGTTTGCTCCTTCTTGTGGCAATACAGCCTGCAGTGTCCTGGGAGAGCACGCCCACATCTTGTCCTGCCCCCGTGTGCTGTTTGGGTGAGAAAGAGACAAAGAAGTCAAGATTAGGAGCTGCATGGGGATGGGGAGGGGTCTGGGCTGGGAGCATTTTGTTGGCTATTTATTCTGAGATGTGTGCTTAGGACAACAGGCAAATGGAATACTATGCAGTCATTAAAAATGTGACAACAATGTAAGGATGCAATGTGTTTTTCCAGACTTGGCAAAGACATGAAGAGGAGATGGAGTCTCCCTTGATTGATGGCCTCTGGGAACTCCAAGGAGGCTCTTACTCTTTGCCTGTTTCACACCTTTGAAGCCCCTAAGTCCTCTTGGGGTGGTAATTTGATACCACAGAAGAGGAGGTACAGGTGCACACAGGAGGGGAGCCAGGTTTTCACTGTGCAGAAGAGCTTGAACACTCCAAAGGGGGAGCGGGGGCTCTTCTTACCCTTCTGCTCCCCTTTTATGGGCTTTTGCCTTGTTATCAGGGGATCTAAAACAGTAAATGTCCGTCAACCCTGGGGATGAAGGAGGTCAAACCATTCTCTAAAAGGGATAGAGGGGAAATAATGGCTTGCATTCCCACACTGGGGACGCACCAGGCTCACCTTCTGGTAAAATCTCAGGGCTTTGGCTTCCATCGGCTCTCGGCACCAGCCCCCTCCGACTCTCTTCCTTCCCCGCCCTTGCCTGACCCTCCTCTGGCCCCATCCCCCATTCCCTCCTGCCCCAGGGCTCACCCTGAGCACCTGGCTCACCATCCCCTGGACACACGCCCTCTGGGGGTCTGCTTCCTGCCCTCCCGCCAGCCCTCTGTGGGGCCTGGGGATAGGACTCGAAGTCTTCCAGGCTCAACTTCAACTCAGCTCTGATCTCTAAGATGAAAAAGGTGAAGGAAGAAGCCTGAAAAAGAGTCTTAGGAGTTTAAAAACTCACCCAAGGTGAAAGAGAGAGATGTGGACCAGGTTGAGGCTCCGTCATGGTAGAACAGGGGAGTTTTGGCAGGGGGTCCTATAGGGCGGTGCTGGGGAGAAGCATGGAGACCAGTGGTGACGTCGGGGGCTCCCTAGTTTACACTGGAACTCGGTGGGAGAGCCCTGCCTCCTCCTGACCTGGCCATGTGTCACCGGAGCAACCAGGTGTGCTGGTGGTCCTGACCCCGCTCTCCTTCCCCCCTACCCAGTTTACCTGGGGCCATCTGGGCCAGGAATCCAAGGGCGGCAAGGACCAGGAGTGGGAGCTTCATGGCTGACAGCGTAGCTGGGAGCAGGTGGTAGTGCAGCGAGCCGGGCCCTCTGTGCAATGTGCCCGGAGCTAAGGCCTTTATAAGAACCACCTGATACCAGGGTGCTGGGCAGAGGACCAGAGAGAGTTCTCTGTCACCTGGGGCAGTCCAATTAGATCAGAAGGTCAACTGGACGGGAGGCTGGGTTGACTTTTTGAGCACCTGTGTTCTAGGCTGTTCTGAGGGGCAGATGTGGAACAGAGGGTGTCAGTGCTCCTCTTAGACACTGGGCTCCACAGATAGTGCTGGTGGGGCCACCGGAAGCCACCGCTCTCCTGTGCTGGGGCTCAGGTGTTAATCGGCTTTTCTTTTGTAGAGCAATTTGGCAATATATGTCGGAAGTCTTAAAATACGCTTTCCTTTGGCCTCAGAAGTTGTTCCTTGGACCCTTGTTCAATGGGAATAATTGGAGAAGTACCTAAAGAGGTTGATTTCAACATTATTCACAAGAGCAGAAAACTAAAGGCAACCTAAGTGATGACAAAACACAGATCTCATTCTACATAGAAAATGTAAGAGAAGCCAGGAGTGGTGGCAGACGCCTGTAATCCCGGCGGCTCGGGAGGCTGAGGCAGGAGGATCGTGAGTTCAAACCCAGCCTCAGCAACTTAGCGAGGCACTTAGCAACTCAGTAAGACGCTGTCTCTAAATAAAATATAGAAAAGGGCTGGGGATGTGGCTCGGTGGTTAGGCACTCCTGGGTTCAATCCTCAGTACCAAAAAAAAAAAAAAAAGTAAGATTAAAAAGAACACCATGCAGTCATTAAAAGTAACAGAAAAATGTGGGCTACAAAATATACACCTAGTATGAGTTAATCTTTGAAAAAGAAATGTGCCTACAAACATGTATGTATGCATATGTCTGTCTGTCTGTGTAAATCGTCTTGAGTGTTCAGAAAGTCAAGGGTCACATGTGGAAGCTAGAGAGGAAAAAGGAGAAGGAAGGTGGGTGGGTGGGGGATTGAATGAAAACTGAAGGGAGATCAGTAGAGGAGAGGAGAGGGAGGAGGGGGAGGGAGGAGGGAGGGAGAGGGAGGAGGGGGAGGGAGGAGGGAGGGGGAGGGAAGAGAGGAGAGGGAGGAGGGGGAGGGAGGAGGGAGGGAGAGGGAGGAGGGGGAGGGAGGAGGGGGAGGGAGGAGGGGGAGGGAGGAGGGAGGGGGAGGGAGGAGGGGGAGGGAGGAGGGAGGGAGCTACATTAGCCAAATTACATTGTTCTGTTGTGTGCATGTGTGACACGTAGCAGAGAATTCTACCATTATGCACAATGACAATGCACCAATAAAAATTTTGGAAAAAAACTCTTTTGAGTTTTGGGCGAAAGCTTGTGTGTACTTTCATGATTAGGAAAAAAAAAAGAGAAGATATTTATTTCTTTAATTAATTAATTTCTTTGTTCTAATCAGTTATGCCTGACAGCAGAATGCTCTTGGCTTCATTGTACACAAAAAGAAGCTATTTCCATAGCAAACTTTTGGTTTGAGTTTTAATGTGAGTACTCTTGCTTTCTGAGTTTTGCATTTTCCTCTAGAGTTCAAGGTTTCTGAGACAGTTTGCCATCTCCACGTTCCTCTCAAGAAATATTCTGCTTCTTTCCCTCCATGGTGTGTTTTTGAGCTTGTTTTCCATCCTGGTTCTGGTTTCCCTGGATCCTGTGTTCTTCCCGGGGTGGAAGGGGATGGTCCCCGGAGCCCTGGCACTGCCTGTCCCCAGTACAGCAGAAATTCTAGCATCTGCCTTTTTCTGATCTCAAAGACCCAGGACTCAGTGAGAACATGTTCCAAGACTCGAGGAGGTGCTTAAATTTGTAAATATTTCTTGAGTTTTCTTCAGTTAAATATTGGAAGTGATACCCTGCCATACCTGCATCCCCTTCCAGCCCTTGGTAACCCTGTAGCCATGGAATCAAAGGCTTCGTGTTCCTGTGCATTTCTTCCCCACGTGTCTTCTTGTCCCTCACTTGTTAAGCAAACACAGCACTTCATTTTTTCTTGTTTTCACTCAGCACAAATTTCATCATTAATTTGAGCCACAACAATTTTTCCAACCCCTTGAAAAAGGTCTTCCCATTTGGAAATTAAAATTTTCAACAAGTTGCACAATTCATAGTGTACAATATCCTTTACCAGCTTTCCCCAGATCTACCTATTGTTATCATTTTATCTTTTTTTTGCTTCATTATTTGCTCCCCTTTATGTCTATATTTATCTTTCATTTTGTTTTTGTGGTGCTGGGGATTGAACCCAGGGCCTTGTGCACGCAAGACAAGTACTCTACTAACTGAGCTATATCCCCAGCCCTACATTTATCTTTTTTAAAAATATATATATATATTTTTAGTTTTAGGTGGACACAATATCTTTATTTTTTATTTTTATGTGGTGTTGAGGATCGAATCCAGCACCCCATGCATGCCAGGAGAGTGTGCTACTGCTTGAGCCGCATCCCCAGCCTATATTTATCTTTATACATTTTTTTCAGTACTGGGGATTAAACCCAGGGGTGCTCTACCACTGAGCTATATCCCCAGATCTTTTTATTTTGAGAAAGGGCCTCATTAGGTTGCCCCTAGGCTGGCCTTGAACTTGGGATCCTCCTTCCTCAGCCTCCAAAGTAGCTGGGACTGCAGGTGTGCCTCACCGCGCCTGGCTCTTTCTATATCTTTATAAACCTTTTATCTCTGGAGCAGTTGAGCTTAAATTATATGGTCTTCTATTACTAAATAATTCAGTGTGCATTTTCTTATAGTAGGGGGATTTTCACGTGCAGTGACACTACAGTTACCAATGTCACATGTAAAAATGTGGAGTGGAATTTTAGCCTTATGACTGGCACCTAGAGGGTTGGAGAGCCATGGTCATCCGTGCAGAGGAGTGTCAGTAACACAGACCTGGTGTGTGTGCACACGTGTGTGTGTGTTTGGAGCAAGCTCTGGACCTACTGCCACAAACTCCAACTTTCTTTTTTTAAATTGAGACTTAGCAGATTTTCTTGAATAAGTGTGTCTCCATTTGTCACATACTTTTAAGAAACTCCAGAACTTTAAGAGTTGTTTTGAATTAATTGGCTACTTAAAAATATCTAGAGGAGACGGACAAGATGGCAGAATAGAGGAGGTGGCCTTCCTGGTTGCTCCGTGGCATAAAAATATCTAGAAGAGAGGATTTGGGATGTTCCCAAAACACAGCCCTCCCACCACACCAAGGATTTTTACCTGAGGTGATAGACACGCAGTTACCCTGATCCATCATTACATATTGTATTTATGTATCAACATGTCACACTGTGTCCCATAAATATGTACAATAACTATAGGTCAATTAAAAATAAAAAGAGCTGCAGGGTAGCTCAGTGGTGGAGCACTTGCCTAGCATGCATGAGACCCTGGGTTTGATCCCTAGCAAAACAAGTATATGCGCGTGCACACGCACGCACACACACACACACACACACACACACACACACACACACACGCATACACAAGAATTGTGTGTGGGAGGAGACCTTCTTGCACAGCTATTCTGGAAGTGCTGCCTCTTTGCAGGGCTTTATTTGCTATTTTCGAGTTCACTGCTCTTGCTGTGAAGACCTGCAGAACTTACTGCTGTTTTTCAGGTCTTATTGCCTAACCTGGGGGTTCTGCAGCTCCAGGATATGTCAGAATTATCCAGAAGATCACTAGGCCTCCATTCCCAGAATTTCTAATCCAGTGGCTCAAGGGTGGGCATGGGAATTGATGTTTCTAAAAATTCTCCAGGTAAGAACACTCAACACGAGATCTACCTCCTTAACACATTTTAAGTGTGCAGTACTGTCGCCAGCAGCCACGGGCTGTGTGTGTGAGCTATGCACACTTGAGCACAGGAGGGGACTAGGCTGACTCTGACTGGGCTGTGGGACGTAGGTGTCCTTTGCCCTCGCTCTGCCTAGGATCCCTCGCAGCACCTGAGATGGGTGTGGCCTTCCCAGATGCCAGTCAATCTGCTG
The DNA here is from genome assembly GCF_052094955.1 of Ictidomys tridecemlineatus. NCBI lineage: Eukaryota > Metazoa > Chordata > Mammalia > Rodentia > Sciuridae > Ictidomys > Ictidomys tridecemlineatus. Next base: position 175,169,185 of record NC_135481.1, read on the forward strand.
GCCACAGCCATCACCAAGCAACCCCCTTGCCTCATTTGGGTTCCCCTCAATAAATAGGAGGGTTTCAGGTGAGCTCTCTCTCTCTTTTCGGCCTCCCTTGCCTCCTTTGTGGAAACTGAGGTCGAAGAGCCGTCACTGAACCCCCAAAAGGTATTTTCTGCCTCTGTGTGGTTATGTAGCAGCCAGCCCAGTTCACCTGGAGTGACCCTGACCGATTGAGTACAATACTGTGGACCATGGGTATGATGTGGCGTGCCAGGTCTCTAGGACTTACTCTGCTCGGGTAACTGAAACTTGATGTCCATTGATCCGTCTTCTCATGTCAACTGTTCTCACCATAATAATAATAAGGCTGCATGAGAACAGCACCCCCGCCCACACTGAGACTGGTAGCCCCGCCAGAGAACTCACATCTGGCCTTTTTAACCCATTATCCAGGTGAGATGGACCAAATCATGACGTCATTGATTTCCTTATCTGTTGAGATGATGCTCATGTTGCATACATTCTATTTTATCTTATGAAAATTAAAAAGAGAAAAACAATGGGCAAATTTTTTTTGTTTTTTTTTTTTCTCATATAACTCCATTGACTTTCCCCTTGTTGGATTTTCCCTCATTTGAATCCCAGATATGATCAGATTTCTCCTATGTATTTTATGGGTATCTTGAGGGGCTACGTCTCTTAGAAAAAATATACCCTGAAGGAGCCCTCGCATGTCACGGGTGGGGTTGTAGGTGGGTGCAACCACCGTGGAAAACAGCATGGAGATTCCTCCAGAAAGTAAAACAGAACCGTTGTACGACCCAGAAATCTCTCTTCTGGGTATATACCCCGAGGAAATGAGATCGCCATGTTCACTCCACATTACATAACCAAGATATGCAAACAACCAACGAGTCCAGGATGAAAGAAAAAGAAGCTATGGATATAGCACCCACAGTGGAATACTATTCAGCTTTAAAAATGGAGGTCTTGCCTTTCACCAAAACGTGGATAGACCTAGTGGACGTTATGCTAAGTGAGATGAGCCAGACACGGAAAAGAAAATACAGGGGGGGTGGGTGGGGGGGCATGGGGGCTGGGGAGGCCACCCCATCTTGAAGAGGATCCTCCATCGCCACAGATCGCGCGGGACCGCACCTCAGCCACCGCCGCAGGCTTCCGACTCCCCATATATCTTTTTAAAAATTATTTTTGCAGATTTTGGGGATCAATTTGGATAAGATCTGTAAGTTATGGTAGGTACATATGTCTCCTCAGTCTCTTAATCTTTGTCTCTGGGGTTTTTGGAGGTGAGCCAATACTGTGATTTAAATATCATCTCATGAAGGCAGCGAAATTTTATTCTAATGCTCCCCTTGAAGGTGCAAAGCCTTCTTCTGATTCCAGACACTTGGTCAGTCTGGCCCAACATTTACTCCCCTCAATGTTGTTCATTGAACATTGAAAAATTAATAAATCAAAGAAATAAAGAAAAGAAAAGGAAAGAAAACATTCGGGAACTATTTTATAAAAGGAAAAACAATTTGGAATACATGAAAAGTCGGATTGTTTTCTTCTGGTCTGCCTTCTTACCAGGAGTTTATCTCTTGGCTTTTGGATTTTGTCACTGGCGGGCTGTCAGCGCCAAGGTAGAGCCACAGGTTCACACTGTGAGGCAAGGGCAAGACTTTCTGGGAGAGGGAGCTTTCTAGAAATTCCATCTCTTTATATATATATATATTTATTTTTTAGTTATAGGTAGACACAATATTTTATTTTTACGCGGTGCTGAGGGTATCGAACCAAGTGCCTCTCACATGTGAGGCGAGCGCTCTGCCTCTGAGCCACAACCCCAGCCCTTAGAAATTCCATCTCATTGACTCTCATTTTTCTGATGGCTTTTCAAAAAATAACTTGGAAACTAACTCCCCTTCATGTTGGTTTGTATTTTTAGGTGGAGCGAGGCAAAGGATGGTGCTGTGTTGCAGAATTTTCTGATTGAATCCCTGTGGTGGTATTTAACAATCCTCAGGTGAGCTAGAGGCTTGGTTTATTTAGGGTTTGACTTTTTTTTTTCCTGGTTTTTAGGAAAACGTCTTTGAAGATGATGGTGTGTTAGGGGGTCAGATGTCTGTGATCTGAGTACCACTATTTGGGAGATGAGTGTTGGTAGCAAGGAATCTGGTTTTCTCAAGACCCACCATGAAGAAGACAGAGCGGGCAGCTCCTTCAGGCTCTCTCCCTGGGTTCAGGGGCTGGAGGGTTTTTATGGGGGAGGAAGGAGGCCTTGAGTCTGCAGCTGAAGCCGAGTTTTCCTTCATGCTTTGTCCTATTGGATTCCCACTTCCTGTGGCTCGTTCTACAGGGCGTGTTGCAAGGCCATCTCACCTCTGTGAATCCAAAGCTGAGGCTCTCAGAATTTAGGTTACGTGGGTGAGGACTCTCCTTAGATGTAGAACATCAGTCAAAGGAAGAGGATATCACAGGCTTAGGAAGGGAAGATGAAAGTAATCCTTCTAAGGATGACTTCTGGTGGAGACCCCCCTGGTACCCGATTTCTATCAAGAGGTACACATGTCTGATTTTTCCTTTTGCAGTAGATTTGGGCAACTATTAACGAGCACTGTCTAGATCCATTAAATTCATCAAAAGTTATGAAATGGTGATTTTTTTTTCCACTTCTTTTTTTAATGTATTTTTTTAGTTATCAATGGACTTTATTTATATGTGGTGCTGAGAATCGAACCCAGTGCCTCACACATGCTAGGCAAGCGCTCTACCACTGAGCCACCACCCCAGCCCTGATTTTTTAAATTCTATCATTCCTTCCTTACTCATTAGCTGAAAATTTTTCTGAAAAGTAAAACCCCCTCTTCAATAATTTGATTCCTCTGAGAGACTGGTTTTGCAAGAAAGCCAGGAGAGATCCTTTCTTTACCAGTTTTAAACATATTTAATATATTTCCATTAATTGTAGTTAATGTATATATATATATATATATATTTTTTCTAGTTCTATTGAGGTTTAGTTGACAAACAAGAATTGTGTATGTTTAAGGTGTGCAATGTGATGTTTTGATATATTGTCAAATGATTACCACTATCAAGCTAAGTAACATTAACAATCTTTAAAAGTCACTATTTTTGTGTGTGGCAAGAGCAGTTAATACCTGCTTTCTTAGCAGATTTCAAGTCTATAGTACAGTACTATTAACTACTCTATGCCCTGAATCTGAACTTATTACTTTACAACAACTGAAACTCTGTATCCTTGCCCAGACTCATTTCCCCCAACTCCTAGCCCTGGGCAACCACCATCCCACTCTGCTTCCCTGAGCTTGTAAGATTCCTGTTGTTATTGCCTGGGTGTGGCTTGTCCTCTCAGGGTCCCTGTGTTGGAAGCTTGGGTCCCCGTGTGGAGGTGTGAAAAGTGCTGTTGCCGATGGCAACCAAGCCAGGGAACCTGCCTGGATCCCAGCCGGCTGGACCTAGTCACCCGCCTGCAGGAAACAAGTGAAGGATGTAAAAAAAAAAAGAAGAAGAAAAAAAAGGAATTTAATGCACTTTGATCAAACTCGGGAGAAGCTGCCAGGTTGTAGAAACAGAAGCCAGGAGATATGCACAGGAGACTGAGCGAGACGGTGCTACAGAGAACAGGTCAGTTTTAGCCCCCTGGGGGTCCTCCTAGGGGCTGGGTCCGGTCTCGGCATGAGGAAGCTGGGAGTTCTTGTTTCAAGGGGACCTCTGAGAGGTGGGGCCTGGTGGACCCTGAAAACAGGAACAAGAGAGAAGCAAAAGCCAGAGGCAAGAACTTTCTGCCTGAAGGATGATGTGTGTCTGGAGAGAATGGGGGGGGGGGGCAGGGAGGAGCTATCTGCTATTTGCCCGGAGCCCCAACCTTTATTGGATTTCAAGTGAGATAAAAAGCTGGGCAGTGAGCCAGATCTTTGCCATCAGGGTGAAAGCTCTGGACAGACTTTCCAGTTGGCTACTGAATAAATTGAGCACTCACAGAAAACCCAGGAGACTGGCACCTGGTGTTTGAAAGGTACTTTCTGTACTTGCCAACTGTTGGCAGGGATGAGCCAAACAGGGACGACTATCCTGTTCCTGGGGGATTAAACTGCTGTAATATATTTGGGAGGGCAATTGTCAATATCTATTCCCTAAATAAAACAAATTAAGCAGAACCATGCTTGCCCTTTGACCCATAAATAACAAGCATGGAATAAAAGAACAAGTTCATGAAGGGGTAAATGTTGTCCTTCTGTCTTAGCATGACTCATAATAAGACTTGAAAAGCTAAGTGTCTAACAATAGAGAATTTGCTAATTTATGATGCATCACATTTTATCATTCCTCTAGGGTTAGAAGTCCTTTAAGATAGGCATATTCGTTCCTTCTTACAATGGGTCACCAGCAAATGTAAGTCAAGCCTTCTATAGCTTCTTTGAAACTGTTGCTAAAGTATAAATGAAGTTATTCATGTGGGTCCTTTATTGTGTAACCAGCACTAAGTACATGAAGCACCAGTTTTGCTACCACTGGGTCAAGGAGACCTAGAGGTTCAGTGTAGAGGCTCTGACACTGTGTCAGACGTGGAGTCAAATCCTGTTTCCACTACAGTGACCTTCAGCAATTTAACTTGAACCTTGGTTGTATTATTTATATAATGTGTGTAGCATTGTTTTAAGGACTAGATGAGATAATATATTCCAGGGCTGGGGTTGTGGTTCAGTAGTAGAGCTCTTGCCCAGCATGCATGAGGCACTGGGTTCAATTCTGAGCATGGCATATAAATAAATGAATAAAATAAAGGTCCATCAACATCTAAGAAAAAAAAATATATACGTATATATATATTTATACTTGACTCTTAAAATTGCTTTATAATCTTTTTTTTTTTTTTTTTTTTTTGGGTACCGGGGATTGAACTCAGGGGCACTCAACCACTGAGCCACATCCCCAGCCCCTTTATGTATTTTATTTAGGGACAGGGTCTCATTGAATTGCTTAGCTCCTTGTGAGAAACTGATGTGACTTAATTTTTGAAAATAAATAAATAACAGCAGCTTCTACCTCAGAGCAAAGCCTGTCCTAAGGAAGGGGGCGTAACCCTTGTCCTTAGAAAAAGAGCACTCCTAGGCACATTCCCACCCTGCTGAGTTGTCTACAAATAACAGGAGAGATCTGCAGCGCCAGGTGTCCCTGACTCAGTCAGGCTAGGTGAGGACCCATAGCAACCCCCTAGCAACCATCAATCAGCATGAGACAGAGAAATACCTGGGATGCCAGATGACCCTCCAGTAGTTTATAGTGGTTGATATCATGTTGGGAAACCATGTAGTTCAGCACATACACCCCTTGTGGCTTAAACCAATCAGTTCAAACGAATCCCCCTCTTGTACTAACCAATCACCCCTACCCAACTTGTTCCCACCATTGAATGTGCTAATCAATGTTAAGAGTTGTTGTTTGGGGGTGGGATTGTGGCTCAGCAGTAGAGCGCTCGCCTAGCACAGGTGGGACCCAGGTTCGATCCTCAGCACCACATAAAAATAAAGGAAATTGTATTGTGTCCATCTACACCTAAAAAAATAATATTAGGGGGCTGGGGATGTGGCTCAAGCGGTAGCGCGCTCGCCTGGCATGCGTGCGGCCCGGGTTCGATCCTCAGCACCACATACCAACAAAGATGTTGTGTCTGCCAAGAACTAAGAAATAAAAATATTTAAAAAAAAATATTAAAAAAAAAAAGATTTGTTGTTTGACTTTCCCACGGACCGCTGCGTCGGGAACGGTTGTGAGTCCAGGCTGGAGCTTGCAATAAATAAATCTTGTGTGATTGCATCGGATTTGGCTCCTGGAGGCCTATTGAAGTCCCGCGAATCTGGCATTACACTTGCTGTTGCTGAGGCTGGCTTTGAACTTGTGATCCTTCTGCCTCAACCTCCCGAGCCACTGGGATTACAGGTGTGTGCCACCACGCCTGGCTGCTTTATAACCCTTAAATATTGTCATTATTACTATTGCCTTTTCTAGATATCTTCCTCCAGGTTGCTATTCTTGCTTTAATACTTCTTGGTCATAGAGCATTTATGAATTTATTGGGTTACCTTTGAATCAAACCTCTATTTTTTGAACTAAGGTGTGGAACTCAGGATTACCAGAGGTTCTTCGTCACAGAGTCATGGAATCTCTAGAGCCAAGGTGATCTGTTTGTATCAAACGGGGCACCACCACATGTTCACTTCTGGGACTAGGCTCGGATGTTGAGATCTGGATGCGAGGACGTGGACCATGAAGCCCAGGGAATCCTGTTTCCTCTCTTTGCTGAGACCCACTCACGAGAGGAAGCGAAGGCAGCAGTATCAATGATAACTAGTCGTGGTTCTTAAGCCATTTATTTTTCAACTTAGTAGAGACTACAGCACACTGTCATCATCTTGTTTTAATTTTTGCCACAGTTTGGATCCATAGACTATGGCACAGGTCTACAATATGGTGATTGTGAAGAGAAAATAGTTGGTATAGTAGTCAACTGTGGTCTCATAGTAAATGTAAAACTCCAGAAATAAATAACTCACAAACATATCACATGCCATTCTTAGTAGCATGACGACATCTCCTGCTGCCCTGTCTTTTCCACCCAAGAGGTGAATCATCCCTTTGTCCAGCGTGTCTACACAGTAGGCACTACTCTCCTGTTAACTTAGCTGTCTCCAGTTTTAGATGAACTGGTGCAGTATCTTAATGTTTGTTCAGGTAACCCTTATCTTACTTAATAATAGTGCCAACAGCTACAGAGTACATAGTCTTCTGATCACCATTTGGAATGTTCTCGTAGGTTAGGCTACAAAATAAGTATTAACAAATTTAAGAAGATTGAAATCATATCCTCTTATCTTTGCTGACAGTAATGGTATAAATTAGACATCAATGACGGTGGAAACTTTGGAAAATTCTCAAATATATGAAAATTAAATAACATGTTTCTGAACAACCAAGGGGTCAATGAAGAAATTAGAAGGCCAATGAAGATTTCTTGAGGCAAATGAAAATGGAAACAAAATATGCCAAAGCCTGTAGGATATAGCAAAACAGGACTAAGGGGGACGTTTATAGCAATCGGTGCCTACATCAAAAAAGAACAGCCAGGCGAGGGTGCGGTGGCACAGGCCCATAAACCCACTGACTCAGGAGGCTGAGGCAGGAGGATCGCAAGTTCAAAGCCAGCCTCAGCAACTTAGTGAGACCCTGCCTCAAAATACAAAGGTCTGGGGATGTGGCTCAGGGGTAAAGTGCTTCTGGGTTCAACCCTGGGTACAAAAAAAAAAAAAAAAAAAAAAGAAAGAAAGAAGAAGAAGAAAGATCTCAAATAAGAACCTGAAATTATGCCTTTAGGAAGAGAAAAACAAGAACAATACACAAATAACTAAAGCCAAATTAATAGAAGGAAAGAAATAGCAAAGATCAGAGCAGAAATAAATGAAACAAAATAAGAGCAACAGAAAAGATCAATGAAACCAAGAGTTGCATGATCTCACTCTCATGTGAAATCTAAAAATTGGATCCCACAGAAGTAGTGAGTGAGATGGTGGTTACTGGGGGCTGACATGGCAGGGAGGGAGTGTGAAGGAGATGTTGGTCAAAAGTTGAAAAAATTTTGGTGAGACAGGAGGAGTGAGTTCAAAAGATCTGTGGCACCACTTGATGACTGTCGATAATAATGTATTCCATCTATTTATTTACTTTTTGGTACCCTGGATTGAACCCAGGAGTCCTTACCCACTGAGCTTGTTAATTCTTGAAAAATGTATTCTTGAAAAATGCTGAGGGTGGATGCAAAGTGTTCTCACGACAGAAAAGTGTGTGTGCTAATGTATATGTTAACTAGCCAGAGTTAGCCATTCTCCAATGAATACGTACCTCAAAATATTCTATTGTGCACAGAAAGAGATAAATTTCACTTGACAACTTAAAAATAAATTAATACCCCCCGCCAAACCCCATAAGAGATAAAAAGTACTGGAGAGGATGTCAAGAAATTAGAACTCTGTGGCTGGGCCTGGTGACGCATGCCTGTAATCCCAGTGGCTTGGAAGGCTGAGGTAGGAGGATCATGAGTTTAAACCCAGCCTTAGCAACTTAGTGAGGCTCTAAGCAACTTAGCAATACTCTGTCTTTAAATAAAATATAAAAAGGGCTGGGAATGTGGCTCTGTGGTTAATAGCTCCTGGGTTCAATTCTCAGTGCCAAAAAAAAAAAAAAAAAAACGGAAATTAGAACTCCTATATACTGTTGGTGGGATAGTAAAATGGTGCACTTTGTACAGAAAACAGTATGGCATTTGCTCAAAAAATTCAAGATAGATATTGTGTGCATGTATGAATATGTAACAACAAACCCCATAATTATGTACAATTATAATGCACTAATAAAAAAATATAGAAAGAGAAAAAAACTGTAACCCTCCCCCTCCATATTGGTGAGGATGTGAAATAACTGAGACTCTAATACACTGCTAATGAGAATATAAAACAATACAAGAGTTTAAAAAAACTAGAGATAGGACTACTATATGATATCATCTGGCAATTTCAATTCTGGGTATACATACAAAGGGAGTTAAACCAGGATTTCAAAGAAACACTCCTGTTCCTGTGTTTATGACAACATTGTTCAACTAGTCAAAATATGGAAACGATTTGAGTGGTCATCGGCAGATGAATGATAAAGGAAACATGGCCTATGCATACCATGGCCATTGTTCTGCTTTAAAAAAAAGAGGCAAATCTTGCTATTTGCAAATCTTGAGGACATTTTGTGAGTGAAATAAGCCAGTCACAGAAGGATAAGTACTGCATGGTTCTGCCTACGTGGGTCACCTCTAATAGTTGAGCCTCATTAGAAACAGAGTATTCCTGGTTGCCAGGGTTGGGGAGTGGAGGAAATGAGGAGTTATTCAAGGGGTCTCAGGTTTCAGTTATGCTAGATGAATAACTTTTAGTGATCTGTAGCACAACATAGTGCCTGTGCTTAATAATAAGGTGTGGTGTGCTCTTCTTCACAGAAGAGGGTAGATCTCAGGTTAGATGATCACTGCTGTTGGGTTGAACACTGATCAGGGCCTGGGAAAGCCAGAGAGAGAAGAAGGACTCTAAAGAATGTGATAATGAAAAAAAAAAAACCAACAACAACGGAGTTTTGGCTTCCCTTATCTTCAGTCTTTCTTTTTTCTTTGTACCAGGGATCATGTCCAGGGGAGCTCAAACCCTGAGCCATGTCTCCAGCCCATTTTTTATTTTGTATCTTGAGACAGGGTCTCACTAAGTTGCTGAAGCTGGCGTTGACCTTGCCATCCTCTTGCCTCGGCCTCCCAGGCCTCTGAGATGACAAGTTGCGCCACCCAGGCCCAATTGCTTTTCTCGAGTCTTCAGGAGAGGATGTAAACAAAGCGATACTGATTGTAAAATAAGGGAATGTGCTCATAAAGACATCTGAGGGAATCCACCGGCGCAGGGCAGGCACCCTCTGCCGTATATTGTCCCTGCTCGAAGGTGTGGGTGGCCCTCCAGTAAATCCTGGACTGCTGCCTCCAAGGAGTGGGTGAGTAATAAAATGTCTGAAACCTCTCTGTTGATTCTGTCCAGTTCTTTCTTTGGGATCATTAATAGTACATTGTGGCATTGGCAGCCCCCGGGTTTGGTGACTATGAAAACAATCACACGAGCCACCCCTCCAAATGAAAACCACACTAAGTCGGGGCACAAGTAAACTTTGGGATGGGATGGATACGACTATGTCCTTGATTGTCAGGGATACAGACTTATCCAACTTATCCAGATGTGTAGTTCTTTGTGCATCAGTTATGATTACAGGAGGTTTGACCCGGGCCAAACCTGGTTCTATAGGTAACCATTAGAGTGCTTGCTTCTTCCTGGTCATGTAAACTTCAAATTCCATCCTTTTCCTGCTCTCCCTCCCCTCTGAGGCTCCTGTGAGAATGACGACATTCCTGAAGCTATTGGTGCGTACACAGTGTTTATTGAATGACTGATGACAGAGGAAGCAGTTGTACATGTTATTTTATAGATTGTGGAAATAGACAAGAACTTGATGTGTTAGGGGAATCTGCTTCCTCCAGCCCCGGGGGTGCTATGGGTAGGGTCTAGGGTGGTTCTGGTGGAGGAGAGGCATCAACAGACCCTGTGGTTTGTTGAGTCTCTCTCTCGGTAGGAGTAGCCGTGTGGATGGTGTATCCTGTGGGGAGCACAGGGGTGGTACTGGAGACGAGGACAGAGTTGTTATTGGGGAAAACGATGGTGCTTTCGATATCCAGGGGAACTGATAAAATATATTTGTTTTGTTTTACCTTAGGATCTATGTGACCAATGAGCAACGTTTCGTTTTCTATCTCAGGTATGTGGGGTATTTCGTGTCGCAGGTACATGGTTATCAGTTTGATCACTTTGGGGCCAATGCAACATTTTTTCTTCTTGCATTTCTGAACTTCTTTTTCATCTTCGTTGCAGGAGCTCTTGCATTTTCCAAAACCCATTAAGCATTTCGGCGTATTCCAAAGTTCTGCACAAGGAGGAGAGAAAACCATGCAGCCAAGGTTAATGAGTAGAGATGCTGTTCAAACCGCTGGAAGGAGATGGATAGAGCCACAGAGAGTTTGTTGGCTTTAAGTGTAGAGTTTAGGGATATTGGTGGAGTCACCTGGGTAGGCCAAGAGAATCTCTGTCCACCTCTGGAATCCACAATAAACCTCTGATTTAGTCTCTCTTCCTTGAGTAACTTGATTTATTTATTTTTGTACCCAGGATTGAACCCAGGGGCACTTTACCACTGAGCCACATCCCCAGCCCTTTGTATTTTGGGACAGGGTCTCACTAAATCTCTGAGGCTGGCTTTGAACTTGTGATCCTCCCACCTCAGCATCCTGAGCCGCTGGGCTTATAAGTATGCACCACCATGCCTGGTCCTTGAGTAACTTTAAAAAAAGGGGAAAGAAGAAGAGGGAGCCCAAGTATTTGCTTTTACAATAGCAATTTTAACCTCCAACTTAGCATCTTAGACACTGTGCAGCCCCTCTACGAAATACCAAGGAAAGTAAAATCTGTCATAAAACTAATCTAAGAAAGGATTTTTAAAGTTAAAAAATATTTCTGATTAACATGTATTAATTGTCTGTATGAATGGGGTTCGGTGTAATATCTCAATACATGCAAACAGCGTCCTCTGATCAAACCCAGCCTCCCTTTATTCCACCTCCTTCCCTTCCCAATCTCTAGTAATCACCGTTCTATATTCAGGTGGGTTTTTTCATTTTTTCATTTCCACACGTGAGAGAGAACATGTGGTACTCGTCTTTCTGTGTGGCCATAAGTAAGAAGGAAATCCTGTCATTTCCAGTAAAACGGATGGAGACTGGAGGATGTTGTGTCAGATGAACTAAACCAAGCAAAGAATTCAAAAAGATCATCAACAGGGCTTTCAGGAATGCTGTCTTCTGGCTGGGTGTGGTGACATACACTTGTAATCCCAGGGGCTCGGGAGACCAAGACAGGAAGATTGCAAGTTCAAGGCCAGCCTCAGAAACTTGGTGAGGCCCTAAGCAACATAGTGAGACCCTGTCTCAGAATAAAAAATAAAAAAGGCTGGGAACATGGCTCAAGAAACGCCCCTCTGGGGGATGGGGTTGTGGCTCAGCGGTAGAGCGCTGGCTTTGCAAGTGCGAGGCCCTGGGTTCAATCCCCAGCACCACATATAAATAAATAAAATAAAGTTATATATATAAAAAAGAAATGCCCCTCTGCCTTTGACAATCACCAGATCCGGGGATCCTGGGGCATGGTGTTCTATCATTTCAGCCTCTCTGAACGCTGTCTCTTGGAGGTTTTACTCATTATCGAGCCTGGCCCTCCTCTCCATAGAGAGGACTCCAGTGTTGTTACCTATGGTTTAAATCTCCACTAAGCTCACTCCTGCGTCTTCACCTGAGAGATGATGGTCGCATCCCAACTTCTCATCAAGACAGCTTTCCTCTCTTCCTTCACTCGTTTTACCAATCCAACAAATTTTACATGCATTGGAAATAATTTATTTAGCCTCAGATAGTGTCCAAGGGATGTTCTCACACATTTCCTCCTCATTCTCTCACCAAGTGCGAAACCAAAACAGTTCTTGGATTGGAAGCAACTGCGTTGACGAACCCAATCTACTCATGTGGATTTCGAAGCTCAAAGTGGCCAAGTCACTTCACCCGGGATGACATGGCTGTGTCTGTCTGTGGTGCTATCCTTCTCCCTGAGTCCCCGAATACAAACTCGGGGAACGTCTCTGGCTCTGATGCTCTCCTTCCCTGACTCACTGTGAGCTGTATTCTGAAACACGTCGCGGTGCTTTTTCAAAAACAACCTTCAATCTTCTGATTCAGTCTTTTGCCCATAATGGGTTTCTCCATGTCCTGGGGGATGCTTTGGGTATTTCCAAAGGCTGAGAGAAGGGATAAGACTCTAAAAACCTGAACGTGTTGAGATGGAGAACACAGACCCATTTCTAAATCTAAAGGAGACATTTTGGAGCCCAAAGGAAAGGGCTTCTTCCTTCCAGCACCAAGGTACAAACTGGAACAGTTTCTCCAAGAGAGAGTTTAAATTAGAAATAGAGCTGGACTGAGGTAGAGTCGGAGGGTGAGGACCTATAGAGGGCAGGAAGGCAGCGTTATAGATTGCAGTTTCCAAACACACCGGGAACACCTCACTTTCCCTGTAGCTCCCTGGTGTCTCCATCAGACACAGTCTGAGGTTGAGGCACCTGGATGGAGGTGGGGCATGGCTGGGGCTGCAGGTCAGCTCTTTGGCCATCTCTTTGGGGACATCATCATTCAGCATCTCTTTGGGTTCTACCATCGTAAGCAGCCAAACCCCTGCTTCTGCTCACCCACTCCTCTTAAACCCAGGCGCCCACATTACCTGTATTCACCTGGTACTGTAGCATGAGGCTGGCAAAGATAGGAAAGAGGAGCTTCATGGCCGGATGCCAGAGAGGAAGGCTTAGGTCTGGGCTGGTGTTCCCAAGCTCCAGCCTTTATGGGCCTCCGCGTGGCCTTGGGCCATGAGCATTGAAGCGGAGCCAAGGCAGGTGTGCCTGCTGCTTGTGGTACTTGTGTTTTGTCTGGACTCTGATAAATTTTTCCTGAACATCTCTCTACATTCCTGTGCTTCATCCCGGGGGAGGGGGTGAGGGACACAGATATCGAAGACAGGAGACAAAGAGCAGACTCTCTGCCCTTCTCCTTCTTCATGTTGGAACCGGGCAAGAGGTATATTTGATTCGGCTCAGTTATGGCTCAGGCCCGCAGGGTGTGGAAATCCTAAGAGCTGGGAGAGGCCAGAGAAGGGTTTGCTCGGTCATCTCCAGTGGCCAGTATGGGTCCTGGTCAACAGACAAACTCAGTGCAAGTTGGTTGAGGAAGTTTTTGGGAGGCAGCCCTGGGCTTGACTTTAGCTTTTGAGATTACGATGATTTCCACTTCCCCAGGAAGCAGCAGTTATATAGGATGCTGCCCCTGATTCCTGGGTTGAACGATCTAAGGAGAATAGTAGAATCAGGCCCACCAATCAGGGTGCTTTCCTCTGTTAATTTTTAACTTTTTTTTTCTATGAAATTCAGATAATGAATTGACTCCAAATGTCATTAATTGCTTAAGTCCCAATAGCTCCAGTCCCAAGTCCCAAGGTGGTTCCTCACCTTAAAAGTTCAAATCTCCCCAGGACTTCATGAGCTATCATAGCATCTTTCCAAAGATTCTTTTGTTTAAGCTACACTTAAAAAAAATATAAATATATAATATAAAATATAATATATATATAATATATAATATAAAATATATAAATAATATATATATATATATATATATATAAACAGTTTTTCTAATGAACTTTCAAGTTATAAAATCTCTTATTATTCTCCTGTGAACAAGACAAAATAATCAAGCTAAGATATATTTTCTTGCCTGGACACCAATAGCTAGAATTAGTCCTGTTGGACCAGTCAGTCTTGAATATCACATTTTCATTGGTCTCTGGTGTCTTAAGATACGTAACATTAATGACCCCAGCAGGTCTGGCCAGTCCACAAGCAATATGACTATTGAGGGGGCCAGTAAGAAGGGAAGCTCAGTCATGGGACAGAGTTAATAAAAATTGTGAAGTTATGGGGTTGGGACTGTAGCTCAGTGATAAAGTGCCTGCCTCGCAGATGTGAGGCACTGGGTTCAATCATCAGACCACATAAAAATAAATAAATAAAGATATTGTGTCCATCTACAATTTAAAAAAAAATAAAAAAAAATGTGAAGTTGGGCTGGGGTTGTGGCTCAGTGGTAGAGTGCTTGCCTAGCATGCAAGAGGCGCTGGGTTTGATCCCTGGTACCACATAAAAATAAGATAAATTAAAAAAAGGTATTGTGTTCAAAAAAGAAATTGTGAAGTTATGAAAAATTAGGTATGTTCCATATGTATATGGGATGAATTAATCAATCATATAGAATGAGTCCATAAAAAGATAAATATGTAGGGCTGGGGATGTGGCTCAAGTTGGTAGCGTGCTCGCCTAGCATGTGTGAGGCACTGGGTTTGATTCTCAGCACCACATAAAAATAAAAATAAAGATATTGTGTCCACCTAAAAAATATTAAAAAAAGATAAACATGTGCATGTGCAAGGTGCTCCTATATGTAATGGTATTTAATTGCAGGAAACCAAAAGCACTGGCTATTTAAACAGAATTTTTTTTTTTGTACTGTGGATTGAAAAGAGGGGCATTCATTAACTCAGCTACATCTCCAGTCTTTTTTGAAAATATATTATTTATTCCCCAGCTCTTTTAATATTTTATTAGAGACAGGTCTTGCTAAGTTGCTTAGGTCTTTGCCTAAGTTTCTGAGGCTGGCCTTAAACCCACCATCCTCCTTCTTGAGCTTCCCAAGCCGCAGGGATTATAGGCATGCACCACTGTGCTTGGTTTCAGAAACATTTTTAATATGTAGAATTAGTGCTTAGAACTCTCCTAGAAGCTGACTCAAGGATTGGTAGGCCAGAATGACTGCCCAAACAATTTTAGCACCTTGGCCCAACGTAGAATCTGCTACTTCTTTTATAATCAGGAAGGAAGGGGATTAACTTCAAGAACACACCACTGTAGTTATAAGAATAAGATGCCGGGCAGGTGGTGCATGGCTATAATCCAAGCTCTTTGGGAGGCTGAGGCAGGAGGATGGCAGTCCCAGTCCCAGCAATTTAGTGACAGAATTAAATCCCCTATACCACACACACACACACACACACACACACACACAAATATAAGAGTATTTTGCTATCTCTACTATAACTGTCTCTTGAAACCCCTAGAGCTAGTAATCATTATTGGAATGTTGTAGCAGAAAACCTAAAATGAATTTAAGGATTTAATTTCTCGGATTTTCAAGTTCTTTGTGGATTATTTAAGTAATTGTTTATTTCTTCCGCATTTAATTTTTTGCCACAAAGTTGCTTACAATATTTTCTTTGATCTTTTTGGCATGTGCACAGTTGGAGAGATGACCACATATTTTATACCTCATTTGAATAACGTGTTTTCTACTTTTTCTTGGTCATTTTATTCATGTAGTTGGTCTTTCCAACTGTGGGTTTTGTTAGCCCTCCTTATTATATGTTTGATTTTTATTGATCATTTTCTGGTCTGGTTTTATCTTCCTCTCTTCCCATTTTTTCTTTTCTTTTTCAGGTAATATTCCTTTTTTTCCAGTTTTTTTTTATTGGTGCATTATAGTTCTACATACTGATGGGATTTGTTATTGCATATTCCTTCATGCACACAATATAACAATATAATTTGGCCAATATCACTCCCCCTCCCTCCCTCCCCACCTCCCACCCACTCATCTCTTTTCTCTACTGATCTCCCTTTGATTTTCATGAGATCTTTTCCTGTCTTTCCTTTTCTTTTCCTCTCTATAGTTTTCACATATGAGAAAAATCATACCACCCTTGACCTTCTGAGTTTGATTTACTTTGCTTAACATAATGGTCTTAAGTTCCACATACTTTCCTGCAAATCACATAATTTCATTTTTCTTCTGTGTTACATAGACCACATTTTCTTTATGCATTCATCCATTGGTGGACATCTAGGCTTGTTCTGTAATTTGGCTACTGTGAATTATACTGCTATAAACATGGCTATGCAATTATCACTATAGTATGATAGCAGGTCAGTGGTGGTTCCATGCCTGGCCTTTTTAAAAATACGTTTCTTTCAATGGAATATTACTCAGCATTAAAAGAGAATAAAATCATGGCATTTGCAGGTAAATGGATGGAATTAGAGAAGATAATGCTAAGTGAAGTTAGCCAATCCCAAAAAACCAAAGGCCAAATGTTCTCTCTGATATAAGGAGGCTGATTCATAGTGGGGTAGGGAGAGGGAGCATGGGAGGAATAGAGGAACTCTAGATAGAGCAGAGAGGTGGGAGGGGAAGGGAGGGGGCACGGGGTTAGAAATGTTGGTGGAATGTGATGGACATCGTTATCCAAAGTACATGTATGAAGACACGAATTGGTGTGAATATACTTTGTATACAACTAGAGATATGAACAATAATATATGTGTAATAATAATTGTAATGAGTTCTGGTCATATATAAATAAAAAATTAATTAAAAAATATGTTTCTTAGTCATAGATGGACAAAATACCTTTATTTTATTTATTTATTTTATGTGTTGCTGAGGATGGAACCCAGTGCCTCACACATGCTAGGCAAGTGCTCTACCACTGAACCACAATCTCAGCCCCCCATGCCTAGTTTTTTGAGGAGACTCCATATTCATTTCCATAGTGATTGCACTGATTTACAGTCCCACCAACAGTGTAAAAATGTTCCTTTTCCTCCACATCTTCTCCAGCATTTATTATTATTTGTGTTCTTAATGGACTGCCATTCTGACTGGTGTGAGATGAAATCTCAGTGTGATTTTGATTTGTATTTCCTTAATTTCTAATGAAGAGGAACATTTTTTCATATATTTGTTGACTATTTGTATTTCTTCTTTTTGAGAAGTATCTGTTTAATTCATTTGCCCACATGAGTTCATTGATTAATTGGGTGATTTCATTTTTTGGTGTAATGTTGAGGAATGGCTTGCAATGATTTTCTCCCATTCTCAGAGTTTTCTCTTCACACTCCTAATTGTTTCCTTTGCTTGCAGAAGATTTTTAATTTAATGACATCCCATTTATTAACTCTTGGCATTATTTCCTGAGCTTGAAGTTGTTGCCTGTGCTCATTTGCTGGAGTGTTCACCCTTCATTCTTTTGTAGGAGTTGCATAGTTTCTGGTCTAATTCCTAAGCCTTTGATCCATTTTGAGTTTATTTTTGTGCAGGGTGAGAAATAAAGGTCTAGTTTCATTCTTCTCTATGTGATTTTTCCTGGCACCATTTGTTAAAAAGGCTGTCTTTTCTCCAATGTATATTTTTGGCACTTTTGTCAAGGGTCAGATGGCTGTAAATGTGTCTCTGTGTCTTCTATTCTGTATCATTGTCTGTGTGTCTGTTTTTATGTCAGTACCCTGCAGTTTTGTTATTATAGCTCTGTAGTATAATTTAAAGTCAGGTATTGTGATGCCTTCAGCAGTGCCTTTTTTTTTTTCTTTCTCAGAATTGCTTTGTCTATGCTAGCTCTTTTATTATTCCAAATGAATTTTAGGACTGTTTTTTTTTTCTAGTTCTGTGAAGAATGTCATTGATATTTTGATGGGGATTGTGTTGAATCTGTATATTGCTTTGGCCATTTTAACTATATCAATTCTACCTATTCATGAACACGGGAGGTCTTTCCATCTTCTTCAATTTCTTTCTTCAATGTTCTGTAATTTTCATTGTAGAAATCATTCACCTCCTTGGTTAGATTTATTCCTATTTTTTTTTTGAGGCTATTGTGAATGGGATAGTTCAATTACCAGTACCCAACCCCAGAAATGTCTACATTATGAAATGGCTAAGTTGAGCTAATTAACATGCATCCCTTCACAAATTTATGAGTTTTTGTGGGAGAACACAAAATCTACTCTTAGTGATTTTTAAGAATATATTATGTAGTTATTAATGATAGTCACCATGTTGTACAATAGACATTTTGAACTAAAATTTTGTAACCTCTGATGGACATTCCCCCCGACTCCTACTCCAGCCCCTGGTCATCCCTATTCTATTCTCTGCTTCTATGAATCTCAACATTTTTAGATGCCACATGTATCTGAGATAATTTGGCATTTCTCTTTCTGCAGCTGGTTCATGGCATTTAACCTAAGTTTTCTGGGTTCATCCCCCTTGTATTGATTTATTTTTATAAATAAATAAATAAATATTTTAATATATTAAATAAAGTAAATATATATTATGTATATTTATATTATATATTTATATACTAAATAAATAAATTATATTTATATACATAAATATGAATTTATACATTTTATAAATATTCCACATTGCCCCAACATGTGTTCTGCAGTTGTGAGGAACATTGTTTCGATGGACTATTAGCATAAAGTTGTTTAATATTTTCTACCCTATTTACTTTTGCCTGCCTGATATATCAGTTATGGAGCCAATTGTGTTTGTTAATACTTCCTGTTATCATGACTTGGTCTATTTTTCCCAATATTTCTGTCAATTTTTGCTCTAGATAGTTTAAAGTATGTAATTAAGTCACACATTTTATAATGATTACATTTTCCTTGTCAACTGATGTGTTTACAATGTATAATAAGAATTTCTTTATATCTGGTATTTTGACCAAAATATTTTAATATAGCTGTAACAACTTTCTTTTAGTTATTACATGGCCTTAAAATACATTTTAATTTCCTTCAATCTGCTTTAAACTTGTTTTCAATATGTCTGCGTTAAAAACTATGGAGCCAGATTTTAGAATATGATATTCAACAGTTTTAATATTTTAATTGTATTATCTATTTGTATTTATAGTTATAACTTCCATACTTGAAGTTATCTCTATTATTTACTTATTTTTAAAAATATATTTTTGGTTGTAGAGGGTCACAATACTTTTGTTTATTTATTTTTAAAATTTATTTTATGTGGCACTGTGGATCAAACCCAGTGCTTCACATGTGCGAAGCAAGTACTCCCACCATTATTATTATTTAGAGAGCCCCAGCCCTCTATTATTTACTTTGTTTTTTCTATTTATTCCACTTTAAATATTTATTTATTTAATATTTATTTATTTTCTTGATTTCTTTTTCTTTTCTTTTTTTTTTTTTTTTTGAGTAGTGGGGATTGAACTCAGGGGCACTTGGCCACTGAGCCGCGTCCCAGCTCTATTTTGTATTTTATTTAGAGACAGGGTCCACAATGTTGCTTAGCGTCTCTCTTTTGCTGAATCTGAGGTCTAACTGGCTTTGTCTGCTCAGGAATTCTTTGAGCCTGGTTTCTTCTTTAATTTATTTAACATTAAAAAGACATTTGCTCAAGGGATTCAATAAAAATTTTCAGTAATTTTTTGGCTTTATTAAGAATGTTTGTAAATAAAAGTGGCATTTTTTCTTTCCACATTTTTAATTAGTGATTTATAGTTTACATGATGATGGGATTTATTATTAGGTATTCACACACGCACATCATATAACAGCACAGTGTGGCCAATACCACTCCCCAGCACTTGCCCCCACGCCCCTCCTCCCAGCCTGTGATCCCTTTCCTGTTTTACTGATCTCCCTTTGATTTTCATTAGAACCCCCACCCGCACATCTTTTTTTTCTGTTTCTCTCTAGCGTCCACGTATTTCACTTAACAAAACAGTCTCAAGTTCCCCCCATTTCCCACAAATGACATAATTCGATTTTTCTTTATGATCGACTGAATAAAGATCCATTGTGTCTGTGTACCCCATTCTCTTTATCCGTTCATCCATTGATGACAAACTAGGCTGGTGTCCTAGTTTGGGTATTGTGAATTGTGGCAGCTATAAACCTGGCTCTGCATGTATCACTGTAGTATGAAGACTTTAATTCTTAAGAATAAATACTGAGATATGGCTGGGTCATATGGTGGTTCCATGCTTAGTCTTTTGGAGAAACGTCACACTGATTTCCACATTGGTTGTACTAACTTACAATCCCAATAATAGTGTAAAACTGTTCCTAAAGGTGGCGTTTTTGAGATGTTGTGCTGCTTGTTGATGAAGAATCCTACTTCTGGTTACAAATCTGCTCTGTTGCTTTGATTCAGAGTGTTTTTTTTTTTTTTTTGATATGTTTTTGCATGTCAGAGCCAATGTCGATTTGTGAAAAGGCAAAAGATTATTGTTATGAAAGTAGTTATTATTAGTTACAACAACAACACTGTTATGAAATTGGTTACAAACTTGCAGACCTCTTGGGGCTACCACTGGATGAGCATTGCTTTCCTCTGGGTACTGGGGATTGAACCCAGGGGTGCTCTGAGCTACACTCCCAACCTTTTTTATTTTTTCATTTGAGACAGGGTCTGGCTAAGTTGCCCTAGCTGGCCTGGGCTTATGATCCTCCTGCCTCAGCCTCCTGAGTGGCTGTTTTGCCAGTGTCCCCGGCTGGATGATCACATTCAACACACAGGTGTCTGGTAGAGATTAGAGCTCCAAGAAGGGTTTCCAGTGGCAGCTGAAAGAGTTGAGTAGAATTGCCTTTGGGGGCCACTGCTCTGTCTGCAACGTGGAAACTGCAGCCAAGGGTTCAAGTGGAGCTGAGAAGAGTGAGTACAGAATATGATAAACAGTTCTGCAAAAAGCAGAAGGGGGGAATCATAGAAGTTTGGTTTGGTCTACCTTTTTTTTTTTTTTTAAATTTCTTTTAGTTGTAGTTGGTACTATTTATTTATTTATTTTTATGCGGTGCTGAGGATTGAACCCAGTACCTCACACATGCAAGGCAAGTGCTCTACCACTGAGCTACAGTCCCAAACCCTTGGTCTACCTTTAATACCCTTGTTTCCATTTCCTTGCACAAGTGAACCCCTATCGACGTCTCAAGTCCCTGGTTAATTGTAACTGTCAAATAGAATCTCAGAAGCCTGGTCTACTGTTGATCCTTTTTAAGCTCCTACTCATTCCATCCCTTCATCAGATATTTATCGAGCATCTAGGATGTGCTGAAAACGACTGTAGGGGCTGGTAATACAATAATCTATGCCACAGAATGTACAAGTCCCTGTCATCATGGGGCTTACATTTAAATAATGATAAAATGAGATTTCATTCTTGCCCTTTTTTTTGGGGGGGTACTAGGGATTGAACTCAGGGGCGCTCAACCACTGAGCCATATCCCCAGCCCTATTTTGAATTTTATTTGGAGATAGGGTCTCACTGAGTTGCTTAGCACCTCGACTTTTTGCTGCGGCTGGCTTTGAACTTGAGATCCTCCTGCCTCAGCCTCCCAAGCTGCTGGGATTACAGGTACGTGCTGCTGTACCCAGCTTCATTCTTGTCCTTTTCTTGAATGAAGCACACAAGGATCCTCATGGCTGCGGCTGAGGGCTCTGTGAAGATCAGAAATCACGATCTCAGATGTCATTAATTTGTGGTTGTGCAATTTCCACAGTTATGCTCATTAGCCTGGGTTTGGGGAGAAGGTACTTAAAAGGATCTGGGGTTGGACATTTTTGCACAGGTGAGTGCAGAAGAATAACGCTGCGTGGGAGTGAGGATGTTGGCGAGGGAGCACTTGAGATGGACCATGGAGTTGAGGCTGATGAAGAAGAGTGAGGAAGGAAGTCTGATTGACACATGGAATGTATTTGGGTGGAGGGAGTTTAGGTCTTGATGAATCCAGAGAGGGCGTTTCCATAAGAAAAAGCAAGGGAGGATTCATTTAAGGCAGAGAAAAGAGAGAAAATTCGGGCTGGGGTTGTGGCTCAGTGGTAGAGCGCTCGCCTAGCATGCAAGAGGCACTGGGTTTGATCTCCAGCACCACATAAACAAAATAAATATATTGTGTCCACCTACAACTTATATATTTGAGAGAAAATTAGATAAAGAGATTTGGGTTGTGCAGGATTTGGTTCTGGTTACCTTCCTTTTTTTTTTTTTTTTTTTTTTTGGTACTAGGGATGTTTACCCACTGAGCCACATTCCCAGTCCTTTTTTATTTTTTATTTTAAAACAGACCCTCACCAAGTTGCTGAAGCTGGCTTTGAACTTGCCATCCTCCTGCCTCAGCCTCCCAGACTGCTGGGATTACAGGTGTGCCTGACCGCACTGCCCCGCCCAGTGGGTGACATCGTGTCCAAAGTGTATGTCTTCAGTGTGGTAACTTGAGTGGAGGTGAGCGGCACCCAGGCTGCTTGTCCACAGGATGTCCCCTCCCCTCGCTGGACTCTAGCCACCTTGTCTTCCTCCTTCTTGCCCTCCCTTTCTCCTGTCCCTGTTGTCAGAGTCTTCGCAGGGCCACTGTCCCCTGAAACAAGCCAAGCAACAAAGGAGTTGTCCTTGCAAAGGGAGATGAAGGGACAAGGTCGGAGACGGCCCTTTGCCTGGGTCACGTGACTGGAGGCACGCTCAGTGACCAAGGCGGCCCATGGGGGAGGGGCTCTTTAGGGAGCGACTAACCAGCCACCTGCTGGGCAGAGAGGCCTCGAACTCCTTGTACCTGTGACTTTCTCTCCTTGTCCTACGCATGGGGTCTCTCCCCAGGCACAGCATGATCTGCAACCACTCACTCCAGACACTTCTGCCATGGTCCAGAGAACAAAGCCTTGGAGAGACTCCCCTTGTCCTCAGAGCCAGGAGAGGGCAGCCCACCTTATGCCTGATGCTGATAATGTGCCTAGGTGGTGGCGAGGTGGGACAAACAGTATGCTCCTGCAACACCCAGAAGAGAAAACTGTGCATCCTCGTCAGAAACAAGAGAAGTTAATCTATAAACCAGGTAACAGCATAAATAGGAACACAAGTAAGGCTTCTATTTGTTTTGGAGCAATAAACAATAAACGTTGGCTCTGCTGTAGCAAATACAGAGGAAACCTTCCACTCTGGTGCAATACCAAATACATGACAGCTTAATTTGTAACCCAGATCAGTTGGAGTCCTAGTTAACTAGCTGCACAATTTCTTGTTCATCTAGATTTTTGAATCACTCTGATACAGATGCCTCTTCTTGTTGGCTGCTTAGATATACTCACAGAAATCTTTATGTTTTCTTTCCTCTTTCCCCCCCTCTTTTTGGTACTGGGGATTGAACTCAGGGATGCTATACCACTCGACCACTGAGCCACACCCCCAGCCCTATTTTGTTTTTTATTTAGAGTCAGGGTCTCACTGAGTTGCTTAGTGCTTCACTTTTGCTGAGGCTGGCTTTGAACTCGTGATCCTCCTGCCTCAGCCTCGGGAGCTCTTGGGATTACAGGTGTGCCCCACCGCACTGCCTGGCTTGTGTTTTCTTTCCTGATGACTGGCATTTGTGCACCAACAAAAGAGCTTTTCCCCACGGAAATATTCCATTACTGTAATATTGTTTGCCTATTTTGTGCTAGGTGATTTGTCCCTTATTTATTTTTAGATATTCTTTATATATTTTGGTTATTAATCCTTTTATGGTAGATAATGCATATAGATAATGCATATACAAATTTTATTTTACTCTGATATTGTCTATTTTTTTTTTTGTTACTAAAAATTGAATCCAGGGCCTGGTGGGTACTAGGCAAGCACTTCACCATTGGGTTACATTCCTTTTAAAAAAATAATTATTTTGAAACAGGATCTTGTGAAGTTGTTCAGGATGGCCTTGAACTTGTGATCTTCCTGCCTCAGCCTCCCAAGTAGCTGAGATGACAGGTGTGCACCACTGCACCTGGCCTCTCTGATTATCTTTTAGTCTTATACTAGCTTATACCTTTTCTTTCCTGTATTTTATTATGAAGATGTTATGAATTTTATTTAGTCAAATCTGTCACTTTTATAATTTTAAATAATTCTCTTCCTCCTTACTATTAATGTTATTTCCTTTGAGGTTATATATATATATATATATATATATATATATATATATATATATATATATATGTGTGTGTGTGTGTGTGTGTGTGTGTGTGTGTGTGTTGGATGAATCTTTATTTATATGTGGTGCTGAGAACTGAACCTAGTGCCTCACACATGCTAGGCAAGTGCTCTACCACTGAGCCACAACTCCAGCCCCAAGATTCTTTATTCTTATTGAAGTTCTTCTCTTTAATGTCTATTTTCCTGGAAATTTTGGTTGACATGTAGTTAGTTGGGCATGAGGGTGGATTAACAGGGACAGCAGATGTGGCTTCTTCTGCATTGGTATAAGTTTGCTTTTATCAACAGGTTTTTTTGTTTGTTTTTAGTTAGAGGGATGAGTATTGGGTTTGTGTGCGCATGAATGTGTATGTATTCAGAGAGTGTCAATAGGCACACTTCATTTTAAACCGAATGGGTGAAAAGCAAGCAGAATCACTTTGTTTTTATTTTATCTGCTATCCCATTATCAAGATGAACTGCTCTGGGGCAGCATATTTAGAAGACTAAAATGTTAACACAGAAGAGAAAAGATTGTGGGTGGTTTCTATTTTCTCCTTTTTTGATAATTGTGTGTCTGATTTTTCTAGCATGAAACGGTAGCTCCCCTTCCAAAAAAGAACACCGAAAGAATCATGCCAGAACTCACCTGGCCTTTGGACAAAGGAATGAATAATCTCATTTCTTACCTGGACCATCCTGTCTAGCACTTTGGAAAGATAGCATCTTAAGTAGAAGCCAGAGACTATTTCTCAGAAGTGGGACACTCTTAAATTCTTTTTATAAGTAAAGTATTAAAAGCAATTAGTACTATTATAAATCCCCGTGGGAGGTAGAAAAGGAATAAATGGTAATAAATAATAACTATGGGTAAAAAAGCAGCATTTCTCCATCTTTCCCAGCTGACTCCAGAACAACTCTATTGCTTAGCCACGAAGAGTTTTGAAAAGGAGCCTGTGGGCTTGATGTGCCTCCTCAAGATGGCACAGAGCCTCTCTGACATTCGTATTGACACAGAGGAATACGTTAAAGCAGGCAATCGATTTTACTTCCAAGATGTAATCATGTCATCTTTAGAAAATTAGAAATATCCATGATCCCGGCACGGGCTGCTTCCCGGGAGACGAGGACAGCATAAAGGAGCCGGGGGGCCTGGCGGAGCACATGGCCAGTGCATTTTGCAATGAAGACAGCATCTTGTATTTGAGCATTTTGTCTTCAGTCTCCCAAAGACTGCCCCGAGGCAGGCAGCTGGAGTGGTGGCTTAGCGCAGTGGCTAAGGTATCAACTGGAGATTCTGAAGTCCTCTGGTGACCAGGGTGGAGCAGTTGCAGTTCCTGCTGCGTGGAATTCAATCTTGAGGGAGGAAGAGTGGGCTTGAGGGGACAGAACATTCTGTGCCTGTGAGCTCCATATTTGGAGACGTAGGTGGGGTGGACCTGGATTTCCTATCTGTCCATGTGGATTAAAATCAGAGCTCAGCCTGCTGATAGCACTCAGAGCTCTGGCTCCTCCAAGAGAAGTGCGACACGGACCACTGGACCAGGCAGGGCGCTGCGTCTTTCTTCTGGGGCTATCTGTAAACATGAAGCGGTTTCTGGTTCTCATTGTTCTGCTCTGTGAATTACTCAAAGGTAACTTGTCCAGACATGCCAGAAAGTGGTAGGAGACATGACCGTGAAAGCGTGGGGACAGGACCTATCAGACGGTTGATATCTGATCGATGTCATCAAAAGTTCCCATTCTCCTGGGTGCCTGACCGAGTTTGTGCCTTAGGACAGAGCAACCAGGGAGGTGAGAGGAGGTCAGGGAACCCATCACCTAGAATTATCTTTACAATGTCGAGCATAGTTTTCACCCAGGAACCTGGCCATGCACTTTGCCTCTCAAATTCTTTTTCCGTTTATGCCATGACCTTAATAGGAACAGCACACAGTTCAAATTAAGTCAACATGAGGCTAAAATATGTCTTTTGCCTTGACAAGCCTACATATTGAGTAAATCATTCCCTTTGAATCTCAATTTTCTCATCTGCCAAGTGAGTGAGTGTGATTGTAGTGACTCTATATCTATTTTCTTTCTTTTTTCTTTTTCTTTTCTTTTTTTCCTTTTTCTTTTTTTGTACCAGGAATTGAACCCAGGGGCGCTTAACCACTGTCAATGCTTTTTATTTTTTATTTTGAGATAGGGTATTGCCAAGTTGCGGAGGCTGGCTGTGAACTTTCAATCCTCCTGCCTCGGCCTCCCAAGTTGCTGGGATTACAGGCGTGCACCACTGCGCCTGGCTAGTGATTCCATTTCGTGTGGGGATGACATGAGTTTACAAATGTGAAACATGGAGTTCACATCAGGAGCCCTGATAGTGACAGGTCCCTTCTCTAGTGCCAGAAAGAAGGCAGGCTGTCTCTTTGTGGCCCTCAAAACCTACCTCTCTAATCCTCAAGATGTTCCCTGATTATGAAGCTTAGGGTAGGGAGATTGCATGTCCATTCTCTACATTTATTCTATGGCCTCGTCCACATTTTGTGTAGGGAGGCAAATAAGGGTTAGAAGCAAGGGCTGGGGATGTGGCTCAAGCGGTAGCATGCTCGCCTGGCATGCGTGCGGCCCGGGTTCCATCCTCAGCACCACATACAAACAAGGATGTTGTGTCCGACAAAAACTAAAAAATAAATATTAAAATTCTTAAAAAAAAGGATTAGAAGCAAGAGATTTAGGACCATCAACACATTATTCTGAACAGGTGAACATTTGGATCTCTAAGGGAGACAGATGTTTATGGAGTTGAGTTTAATCCCTGGACAGCAAATTTACCTGAGATCAAGAGGAGTGTGGAGAGGAAGAGGGAGCAGGAGTCGGGCTCTAGAGAAGTCCTACGTTCTGGATGGTGGGTGAATTCTCACTAGTATGAGACCTGTGAGCTCTTGACCAAGGGAGATTTCTGCTGTCCACATGAGTGAGTGTGACACGCAGCCACACAGGCACCTTAGAAACTGTTGCCTGGGATGTTCTTTTTTTTCCCCTAATCAATTTTTTTTAAGTTGTTGATGGACCTTTATTTTATTGATTTATTTACATGCAGTGCCGAGAATCGAACCCAGCGCCTCACCTGCTAGGCAAGCACTCTACCACTGAGCCCCGGCCCCAGCCCAGTGGTGTTCTTTTAAAAGTTGATTTGGCTCTGAATTGTGCCTTTGATGGCAAGTGCATGCTCTCTGGGGACAGGGGACTGAGGTGAGCTTGAGGGAATGTGCACTTGGAGCATGGAGCAGAGACGGAGCCCCGCCAGGCCCTAGCGGTGGGATGTAGCGGTGGCTGCGGTGGGCACACACGTGCTGGTGTTCTCAGAGCCACCTGGGCAGTGGCCAGGAGGCTGGGTTTTGAATGTCCTCAACTTGGGATGCTTTATTCCAAGCTCTTGAGTTCTCTCTTATCAACCTAAGGTTCGCTTTGGGATCACAGGGGGCCATGACTGGGGAGCAACCCCAGGAGCCTCCTGCCTTCCCTCAGAAACTAACCTTGGCGTGACGTTGCTTCCTAGGTGCAGACGCCGTGCGGCCCAAAAAATGCTTTAGTAATGTGACAGGCTTCTGCAGGAAGAGATGCAAATTAGGGGAAACTTCTGACAAGGGATGTCTCCGTGGGAAATTCTGTTGTGTTAACCTAGAGGAAAACAAGAAGTACAAGAAAGCCCCGGAAGTTCCAGATGAACATTTTACGCAGAATGAGAAGGACAAGGTGGAGGAGGTGGTCATCCTGCCCACGGTCACACTCATCACCATCATCTTGTAGACTGACCCTCGCTTCCTTGGTCTCCACTCATCCCGAATCAGAAGTGCCATCCAACCCAGCAGGCGACTGCCAGAGACTGCTCTGTTTCTTGATTCTCCATGTAATAAAGTCCCGTGCTTTGGCTTCCATGTATTTATTGAGGCACATGCTCAGATTTTGAACACCTTGGGCATGAATAGCTGCTGTGTTCAAGGTGGTACACTCGTGAAGTGGGGGATACGAAGATTAGCTGAGTGATGGG
This sequence comes from Ictidomys tridecemlineatus, assembly GCF_052094955.1. Taxonomy (NCBI): domain Eukaryota; kingdom Metazoa; phylum Chordata; class Mammalia; order Rodentia; family Sciuridae; genus Ictidomys; species Ictidomys tridecemlineatus. The sequence continues at coordinate 175,197,316 of NC_135481.1, forward strand.
GAAGTGAACATGACACTTTCTATGCAAGACAACAGTTCATAGAATTTCAGGTATTTCTCCTGTTTTCTCAAAAATTCAATTTCATACATAGATTTAAGTTCTAAATTCCCCAAATGTGTGTGTGTGTGTGTGTGTGTGTGTGTCTGTGTGTGTCTGTGTGGGAGGGAGTAGTGTATGAATGAATACAAAGTATTTGGCTAACAACCAAAAATTCATTAGAGGGAAGAACAATATTTGAACATTTCCATAACATTTATTGGGGGAGATCTGATAAGCAGTGAAAACAGCTAGTGATAATTTCCATATATCATATGAAACTCATTTAATATACATCCTCTGTCTCCTTTTTCAGGAGCAATTTGGGGAACATCTAGTTGACCTAATTTTTAGACAAATACTGTTAAGACTTTGCAAGTGTTGCATATTCTGCTTGTTCCCATAGGGTGAAATTGAAAGTTGTGTAAATGAGGGGTCATATATAAGAAGCACCTCACTAACTAGGTAAGATTGCAATAGCCAGGTTGGTGGCACATGCCCATCATCCCAGCGGCTCAAGAAGCTGAGGCAGGAGGATCACGAGTTCAAAGCCAGCCTCAGCAATAGCGAGATGCTAAGCAACTCAGTGAGACCCTGTCTCTAAAGAAACTACAATATAGGGCTGAGGATGTGGCTCAGTGGTGAGTGCCCCTGAGCTCAATCCCTGGTACCAAAAAAAAAAAAAAAAAAAAAAAAAAGATTGCAGTAAATCAGAAACTTCTGTAGTGCCATCTATGGCGGTTTCTTTGTTGAAAACATCGGTCATAAATAACTTATGCGCTACCAATTCCTCATATGGGATAAAGAAATCCACAGACCCTGTTCTTCCATGAGTAGCTCACCATCTGGTTTCAATGGGAAGACAGAAAGACAAATATATAGATGGATGTCAAAGTTTCAAGAATAGACAGACTCCTTCCGGTAGCCATGGGTTTTGAGAATTCTGGAGAAGTACATAAGAAACAAGGACTGAACTTGATGGCAGAATTTTGGAAATTTTCTTGGGCAATTTCAGCACCATGGAAGCTACTGTGTGATTATGTTCAACCTAACTTGGAGAAGGTTTTAAAAGGAAGGTTCACATAATGTCCTGTAGGGTAATGTTTTCTTTTTCAGTGTTCCACCACAGTGTCACAGGAGCATTGCTTTTTTTTTGGGGGGGGGGTTCCATTTCATCTTCATGACACTGAGGGGGCTGGTCTATTGTCTTTAATCTGCACGAGCCACCAATACATTAGACACAAGAATCCATTGGCTGAGTTAGTGTCAGACCAACCAGGGAAGTGCCTCTCATCCAACAGATCGATTAAACCTTGAGTGTTTTAACAAATATTTTTCTTTTTAGTTGTAGATGGATACAATACCTTTATTTTGTTTATTTATTTTTATGTGATGCTGAGGATCAAACCCAGTGCCTCACAAGTGGGCAAGCGCTCTACCACTGAGCCACAATCCCAGCCCTTATTCTTTATTTTTGATCCATGTGTAATAATTGTACATATTATAGGGTGTGTCAACACATATGTATTATAAACTGGTCAAATTAGGGTAATTAGCATTTCATCTCCTTATCATTCCTTTATATCTGTAAACTCTGAGCTCTTCTCTTTGTTCTTTGCAAAATATATGACAGGTGATTGGGAACTATATTCACCCCGCTGTGAATATACACTAGAATTTATTCCTTCTGTCCAACTGTCTTTTGGTTTGCATGACCCAATCTCCCTCCAACTTCTCCCCCACTTCTCAACATCTAGTAATCACTATTATATGTTCAAATCAACATTCTTTTTAGCTTCCACCTATAAGAGGTAATATGCAGTACTTGTCTTTGTGTGTCTGGCTTATTTCTTTCTTTTTTTTTAAAGTCTCAAGCCTTAGGTTTTTTTTTTTTTTTTTTAGAGAGAGAGAGAGAGAGAGAGAGAGAGAGAGAGAGAGAGAGAGAGAGAGAGAGAGAGAGAGAGAGAGGGAGAGAATTTTAATATTTATTTTTTAGTTCTCGGCGGACACAACATCTTTGTTGGTATGTGGTGCTGAGGATCGAACCTGGGCCGCACGCATGCCAGGCGAGCGCGCTACCGCTTGAGCCACATCCCCAGCCCCTGGCTTATTTCTTTTAACATAGAATTTTTCCAGTTTCATCCATTTTGCTGCAAATGACAGGATTTCATTCTTTAATTTATTTTTGAAATTTCTGTTTGTTCTTTTTTAGTTATACATGGCCGTAGGAAATATTTTGATGTATTTATAGAAGCTCAGAATTTATCTTATTTGAATCAGGACCCCGTCTTGTGGATGGCTGTACCTGATGGTGAGAGCTGCTGTGCTGTAGTCATATGTGCACAAGGAAAGTTATGTCAGGCTCTTTCCACTGACTCCTCCATTTCCATCCCCCTCACTTCCCTGCATTCCTTTTTGTTTAATCCAATTAACTTCTAGTCTTCCCCTCTCTCCTTGTGGTAGGTTGGCATCCACATATCAGAAAGAACATTTGACCTTCGGTTATTTGGGGTTGGCTTATTCCAGTTAGCATGAGAGTCTCCAGTTCCATCCATTTAGCAGCAAATGCCTTAATCTCATACTTTATGGCTGAATAATATTCCACTGTTGTATATGTACCACATTTTCTTTATCCATTCATCTGTCAAAGGGTATGTAGGTAGGTTCAATAGCTTTACTCTTGTAAATTGAACTGCTATAAACATTGATGTGGCTGTGTCACTATAGTATGCTAATTTTGATTTGGTTATATACTAAGGAGTGGGATAACTGGGTCAAATGGTGGTTCCATTCCAAGTTTTCTGAGGAATCTCCATACTGCTTTCCATAGTGGCTACAACAATTTGCAGTCCCACCAGCAATGTTTTTTGAGTGTACCTTTTTCTCCACATCCTTGCCAACTTTTATTGTTACTTGCATTCTTGATAGTTGCCATTCTGAATGGAGACGAAATCTCAGTGTAGTTTTAATTTGCATTTCTCTAATTGCTAATGATGTTGAACATTTTTTTTCTTATATTTGTTAACTGATTGTATATCTTCTTCTGGGAAGAGCCTCTTCAGTTCCTTTGCCCATTTATTGATTGGGTTATTTGTATTTTTGGTGTTAAGTTTTTTGAGTTCTCTAAATATCCTTGAGATTAATGCTCTATCTGAGGTGCAGGTGGCAAAGATTTTCTCCCATTCTGTAGACTCTCTCTTCATGCTCTTGATTGTTACCTTTGCTGTGAATAAGCTTTTTAGATTGATACTGTCCCATTTACTGGTTCTTGACTTGACTTCTTGTACTTTAGGAGTCTTGTTGAGAAACTGACATGATGGAGAGTTGGACCTATTTTTCCTTCTAGTAGGTTCAGGGTCTCTGGTCTAACATTAAGGAATAGTATTCCTAATTTCTCTTTCAGCTGATTCATCATTTATATGTAGAAATGCAATTGATTTATTGATGTTAATTTTGCTACTTTGCTGAATTCATTTATGAGTTCTAGAAGTTTTTTGGTTTTTTTTTTTTTTGGTCTCATAAATATAGAATCATGTTGTCAACACAGATAGTTTGAGCTCTTCTTTTCCTATTTGTAATCCTTGAATTCCTTCCTTCCTTCCTTTCTTTTCTTTCCTAATTGCTCTGGCAAGAATTTAAAAGACTATTTTGAATAGAAGTGGCGAAAGAGGGCATCCCTGTCTTGTTCCAGTTTTTAGAGGAAATGCCTTCAATTTTTCTCCATTTAGAATTACACTGGCCTTGGGTTTGCCATATATAGCTTTTTAAATGTTGAAGTGTATTCCTTCTCTCCCTAGTTTTTCTAGTGTCTTGAGCATGAGTGGATGCTGTATTTTGTCAAATGCTTTTTCCTGCATCTATTGAGATAATCGTATGATTCTTTAAGTCTATTTCTGTGGAAAAATAACACTTATTCATTTCTGTATGTTGAACCGACCTTTTATACTTGGAATAAAACCCACTTGATCATGGTGCACTATCTTTTTACTTGTTTTTGTATGTGATTTGCCAGTATTTTTTTAAAAAATAAATTTTGCATCTGTGTTCATCAGGGATATTGGCCTGAAGTCTTCTTTCCTTGATGTGCTTTTTCTGGTTTTGGTATCAGGGTGATACTAGCTTCATTGGAGTGAATTTGGAAGGGTTCCCTCCTTTTCTATTTCATGGGATAATTTGAGGAGTATTGGCGTTAGTTTTTCTTTGAAGGTCTGGTAGAACTTGGCTGAGAATCCATCCGTGTTGGGATTTTCTTTGTTGGTAGGCTTTTGGTGGCATCTTCAATTTCATTAAGTTGAAAATGATCTGTTTAAATTTTCTATGTTCTCTTGGTGCAATTTGGGTAGGTCATATTCTGTAGAAATTTGTCAGTGTCTTAAAGATTTTCTAATTTATCGAAGTATATATTTTCAAAACAGTTTCTGATTGTCCTCTGTATTTCAGTAGTATCTGTCCGTGATATTTTCTTTTTCATCATGAATTTTATAATTTAAGTTTTTCCCTCTTTCTTTGGTTAACTTGACTAAGGATTTGTCATTTTCTTTAAATTTTTTTTTCCAAAGAAACAACTTTTTGTTTTGTTGATTTTTGGAATTGTTTTTCATTTTAAATTTCAATCTCATTGATTTCAGCTCTGATTTTAATTATTTTCTGTCTTCAAACTGATTTTGGTATTGATTTGTTCTTTTTCTAGGGCCTTGAGATGTAATGCTAGTTATTTATTTGGTGTCTATTCTTTTAATAAATAGCTCACTGCTGTGAATTTTCCTCTTATAAGTGTCCCAGAGATTTTGTTAGGTTGTATCACTGTTTTCATTTACCTCTAAGTATTTTTAGTAACTTCTTCTTCTTCTTCTTTTTTTTTTTGTCACTGAGGATTGAATGCAGGGCTATTAACCACTGAGCCACATCCCCAAACCTTTTGTATATTTTATTTAGAGACTTGCTAAGTTGTTACATGCCTTACTAAGTTGCTAAGGCTGTCTTTGAACTCATAATCCTCCTGCCTCAGCCTCCTGAGCCAATGGGATTTCATTTTTTATCTTATAGTTAATTTCTAATTTCATTCCATTATGATATGATAGAACATAAGATATTCTTTCTTTCTTTTTCTTTTTTTTGTATTTGCTCAGAGTTGGCTTGTGACCTAGGATGTGGTAAATTTTAGAAAACGGTCTCTTCTCCATGGTCAAGTTTATTTTCAAGATTATTTATTTTGTCTTCATTGTCTGAAACTGTAGCTTCCAAGTGGTCAAGTCTTTTTTTAAAAAATCAATTAATTTATTTTTGCATTACAATTCTTAACACACCATTATACCATTACTTATCATATTGTTAGCGATACTTTCCCCTGAATTTTTAATTTGGCTTATTGATTCCTTCATTGATTCTTTTTCAGAAACTCTATTTCCTTATTGAAGTGATCTTTCACTTCTTGGGTTTTCTCTCTGATCTCACTCCTGACATTGTCTTTGACCTTGTGTGTCAGTTTAACTACGAACTTCCTAAATCCCTTCTCTGACGTTTCCTTCCCTGTGGAGTCACTGGATTCTGTTATTGGGGGGTTTTGGTTAGATTGGGATGGTTTGTTCCCTGGTTTTTCATATTGTTTGTGTGTCTATCCATCTATTAGTATGAATCTGGGGCAGCAGAGCTTCTACCTTTTGAACTTTTAATGTCCCTGTGCTGAAAGCCATTGCCAAGTAGGAATGATGCATGGCATGACCCAGGTCATTTGCAGTGACATTGCATGTAAGGTGACCTTGCTCAAGGACCAGGGCAGATCCAGGTTTAGGGCGGATCAGGGTTTAGGGCCCTCCTTGGGTTTAGGGAGGTTCCAGGTTTAAGATGTATCCTGCTGGGAATAGGGCTATCCTGCTGCCTCCAGGCACCAGCTTCTGAGTTCCCGTTGAGTTCTCGTGGGATTCAGAGAGTATTTGGGATGCAGAGCCCAGTGGAAGCGTGAATTTTGCCCAGAACCTGTGTGTAGAGTGCCGGTGACAGTTTGAGAATAAAGAATTGTTTGAATCTACAAGGTGTGAGTGGCTCGTGATTTTGTGCCCAGCCAGACTGCGGCATCCCTGTGTGACCACACAGTTTAGGGGGAGACAAATAATAACAACACCAATGCAAATAGAATGCAACATTAAACTCAATACTTAGTTGCTATTATGACATCCACAATGTTCATTGGCACAATAAACAGAAACGGTATGAGCACTGGCAAAGTCAAAACATTAAGTTTGCAAAAAGGTTTGCATTTCAGAAGGTGAACAGAGAATGCAGAAGAGATGTAGAATGTGATGATTTTGAGGGTGGAGGAGAGAAAACAGAAGTAAACAATTAAAGGATGTATGAGAGAGAATGTTGGCTGTCAACAAAAGAAGAGAGAGAAAGAGAATCAACAGACCCAGGCAAGTGAAAAACAATAAAAAACAGAACCAGAATATACTAATAAAAAAACCTCAAAACCTCAAAAGACCGAGTCAGGAACCTTGATAAATTGCTGAGGCTGGTTTTGAACTTGTGATCCTCCTGCCTCAGCCTCCTGAGTCACTGGGATTACAGGTGTGTGCTACTGTGCCTGACCTTTTCATTCTTTTTTAATTTTTTTAAATATATATATTATTATAGAAGAACACAATACCTTAATTAATTTATCTTTATGTGGTGCTGAGAATCGAACTCAGGGCCTTACACGTGCTAGGCGAGCGCTCTACCACTGAGCCCCAGCCCAGCCCAACTTTTCATTCTTTCTTCTTTTTGCCTTGTTGCCACCTGAGTGTTCTGTCTCAGCAGGGCTACTTTCAAGCTCTGATGTCGAGTCTGTTGTTGAGATTTTCAGCTTTTAAAAAATTTGTAGTCTGAGTTATTGAGTTGTTCCTTTCCAAGATATTGATCTGTTTCTTTTTCAAATTGCTTTTTCTTTATGGAATTGCTCATTTACATCCTGCATTGGCTTCCTTATTCACTTGGCTGTTGTATTCTCTTGGATTTCATTGGGTCTTTAAAAATAAATCATCCTCTGAACTCTTTCTGGCACTTTGCCCATGTGGATGCCTTCCCATCGGTCACCACAGAGCCATGAACTTCAGAAGCCGTCACGTGGCCTTGTTTTCCCACATTCCTGCATATTTCTGTGTTGAGCTCTGGGCACTCTTGGGGCGGGTCCCTTACACTGTTACCTGAGGACTTCTCTTGATGACGAGCCCCGGGATAGATTTGGTTGTGTGAGTTTAGTTTCCCAGCACAGCAGGGATGCACAGTCTACAGTAAGGTGCGAATCCTGGTGTTCCCTGGGACTCTCCCTCTTTCTCCTCTGTCACCACGGAGGCGCTGACCCTCCTTCTGCCACACTCCTGTGGGATCGGTGCTGGGGCAGCGGTTTCTCCCTCTGCTGCACTATCCAGGGTCTCCCACCTCAACGGGCAGCTATGTTCTACTTGTTTTAATTCTATTTTATTCAGATGCAATGACTGCTGGGTGCCCTAATCTGCCATCGTGGGAGGCTCTGCGATGCACTGTTTCGTTAATATCAGTGGCATGAGACGTCGGGACATGTATACAATGTGTAGCCATCAAGTTGGGGTAATTAGCATTTTCATCTCAAAATGACTTATATGTGTTGGGAATCGTTGAACTCCTCTAGCTGTTTTGAAATATATAAACCCTGTAGACTGTCGTTACCCTCTTGTGCTATAGAACACTAGAAGTATTTCCTGTATTTAACTGTATTTGGTGTTCCTTACCCAACCTCCTTCCATCTCCTCCCCCCACCTCCTTCCTAGCCTTTAGAGTCTACTGTGCCCGTAAATATGTACAAAGATCATATGTCAAATTAAAAACCATGTGAAAGGGAAGATTGTGAGATAATGCCTAGAATCATTCAGCACTGAAGCTGGCAAGGGGAAATGCCTAATTAATCGTGGATATTATTACTATTACAATGAACTGAATCGGAGGCAAATTCTCAAAAAGGAATTAAATAATAGTAGCATTATAAAATTATGTCTTTAGATATGTTATTTGCATTAACATCCTCATAAGCTTATGACATAGACTTTTGTTATTCGTCTAAACAAATAGCTGAAATTTGTTATTCTTTGCTTTCAATAAAGCTTCCTTTATTGAAAAGAATAAGTGGTAAATATTATCGTGATGGGAAAGGAATTTAGAAACTCCTGACCATGTTGAGAAAGGAGCATATTTATTTTTTCTTTTTTCTTGGTTCTTTATAGTTATACACAACAGTAGAATCCATTTTTTTTTTAAAGAGAGAGTGAGAAGAGAGAGAGAGAGAGAGAATTTTTTTAATATTTATTTCTTAGTTCTCAGCAGACACAACATTTTTGTTGGTATGTGGTGCTGAGGATCGAACCCGGGCCGCACGCATGCCAGGCGAGCACGCTACCGCTTGAGCCACATCCCCAGCCCAGTAGAATCCATTTTGACACAATTACAAAAGCATGGAATATATCTTGTAAATGTGGTATATATACACAATGGAGTATTATTCAGCCATAAAGAAGAATGAATTTCTGTTGTGAATGGTGCTGGTATAAACATTTATGTGGCTGTACCCTATAGTATGCTGGTTTTAAGTCCTTTGGATATAGTATGAGGAGAGGGATAGCTGGGTCAAATGGTGGTTCCATTGCCAATTTTCCAAAAAATCTCCATACTGCTTTCCATATTGGCTGCACCAATTTGCAGTCCCACCAGCGGTGTATGAGTGTACCTTTTTCCCCACATCCTCGCCAGCACTTATTGTTGTTTGTCTTTATAAAGCCGCCGTTCTGACTGGAGTGAGATGAAATCTTAGAGTGGTTTTACTTTGCATTTCTCTAATTGCTAGTGATGATGAACATTTTTTCATATATTTGTTGATTGATAGTATATCATCTTATGAGAAGTGTCTGTTCAGGTCCTTGGCTCATTTATTGATTGGATTATTTGGTTTTTTAGTACTTAGCTTTTTGAGTTCTTTATATACCCTAGAGATTAGTGCTCTGTCTGATGTGTGAGGGGTAAAGATTTGCTCTCAACTTGTGGGCTCTCTATTCACCTCACAGATTGTTTCTTTTGCCAAGAAGAAACTTTTTAGTTCGAGTCCATCCCATTTATTACTAAACTGTGGAACCAACCTAGATGCCCTTCAGTGGATGAATGGATAAAAAAGAATGTGGCACGTATAACAACGGAGTATTACTCGGCTATGAAAGAGAATAAAATCATAGAATTTGCAGGTAAATGGATGGAATTAGAGAAGATAATGCTAAGTGAAGTCAGCCAATCCCAAAAAAACCAAATGTCATATGTTTTCTTTGATATAAGGAGGATGACTCATAGTGGGGTAGGGACGGGGAGCATGGGAGGAATAGAGGAACTCTAGATAGGGCAGAGGGGTGGGAGGTGAAGGGAGAGGGCAGGGGGTTAGAAATGATGGTGGAATGTGATGATCATTATTATCCAACGTACATGTATGAAGACACGAATTGGGGTGAATATACTTTGTGTACAACCAGAGATATGAAAACTTGTGCTCTATATGTGTCATGAGAATTGTAATGCATTCCTCTGTCATGTATAAATAAAAAATAGAAAAGGGAAAAAAAAAGAATGAATTGTTGACATTTGTGGGTAAATGGATGGATCTGGAGACGCTCATGCTAAGTGAAATAAGCCAGTCCCCAAAAGCCAAAGGTTGAATGTTTTCTCTCATATGTGGAAGCTAATCCACAATGAAGTGTGTGGGGGGTGGATAAAAAAAAAGAAAAGGAGTTCAGTGAAGTAGACAGAATGGGAATGAAGGGAAGGGAGGAGGAATGGGGTGAGGAAAGACAGTGGAGTGAATCTGACACACGTTCTTATGCATATAAATGAATATACCACGGGAATCTCACCATCCTCTACATCCACAAGAAACTGATTTAGAAAGGAGCGTATTTTAAGCAACTAGTAACATGTGCATGACCACCAGCACACACATACCTTGGAGTCTGTATAGCACCTAAAAAATCATTTCTAATTTTTTTTTTATGTTTAGAAGTTTACAGAATACAGTGAATCACCAGAATTCATCAAAATCAAAACCAAAGACATAATCAAGGCCAACGAAATTGCAAATAGGACTTTCCAAGCCTCATCATCTTGCAGAAACATCAGTCTGAACAACTATTCATGCACAGAAATACTCCCCAAGAGCTAAGGAAACCTGGTGAGAGACCCGGCACCGGGGTGTAGCCCAGAAATCAGACAAGGGGAGAAGGGGCGGTCTCACCATCCCAACTGCTCACGCACTCCTCCCCCAGCTGTCCTCAGGCAGCACCGGGGGAGAGGGCACCTCTGCAGTCCCTAAAGCAGGCCTGCCCAGTGAAGTCCAGGGTAGGCCCCACGGCCTGGCCTCGGGCTCCAGGCCTTCCCAGGGCCTTGGTGTCCAGTCCTGGGCCCAGCACTGCCTGACCCTCCTGTTAGCCTGGCTTCAGGCCTGCCTCAGCTCTAGGCCTGCCCAGGGCCTAGTCATCAAGCTGGCACCGGCTGACCCAGCCTCTGGGCTGGTCCCTGAGGACCCTGGCTGTAGGCCCACCGGTGCCCGGCCTCGTCCTGCAGCCCCAGGCACCAGGCTTGTTCTTGGGGACTGAGCTGAATGCCCCCCTGGTGCTCGATGAGGCCCTGCTGCCTGGGCTCAAGGTCGGCTTACTCTCTAGGCCTGGCCCAGCTCCAGGCTGGCCCCAGTGACTTCCGGCTCTAGACAGGCCCTGTGCCAGGCTGGCCCCTGTGGCCCCTCGGATAGGGGCTGCCCCCAGCCCTGTGGCCCCAGACCTCAGGCCTGCTACGGTGCCAGGCCAGCTCCTGCAGTTGTAGTCAGAGGTTGTCACCCGTGAACCCGCCTGTGGACCCAGGCCTTCCCAGTGCTTTCCCTACAGACTAATTAGATTAATAAGGGAATGGTGAGAGTTACCAAGGAAAGGAAAAAAAAAAAATACACAAATAATCAATATCAGAAATGAAAAAAGAAATGTCACTATGTAACTTACATAAAAAATGGTAAAAGATGATATTATGAAATATTTTAGGCTCACAAGCAGGAGAATCTTAAAAAGATTAATTTTAAGATTAATTGATTACAAGAAATAGAAGATCGAATTGCCCTTTAACTTGTAAAGAGACGTGACCTAAGACAGTTAAGACTTCCTGTAGAGGGACATTCATTTCCGGTCACTCTTGCCACTGGATTCTATCCAGCATTTAATAAAGAAGTGATGAGAGAAGTTCTTCCGTGGATAGAAGATCCTCCCTCAATTGATTTTGTGTTTAGTTTTCCAAGATGATAAACTTTTGGTTTAAGAACAGTTTTAGATTTTATTTATATATGACAGCAGAATGCATGACAATTCTTATGACACATATGGAGCACAATTGTTCATATCTCTGGTTGTATACACAGTATATTCACACCAATTTGTGTCTTCATACATGTACTTTGGATAATGATGTCCGCCACATTCCACCATCATGGCTAACCCCCTGCCCCTCCCTGCCCCTCCCACCCCTCTGCCCTGTCTGGAGTTGTCTGTCCCTCCCATGCTCCCCTCCCTACAGTGTTAGATTGATAGAAACGTTGCAAAGTCAGTCCAGCGAGCTCTGCCTGCCCCCACCCACCTTCGCTACTCACATCTATACCCCGAGGTGCACTGTCCCAGGGAGCTGCATCACTCCCAACGACACTCCACACTTGGGCCTGCAGGAGTGTCCCCCCAGTGTCCCCGTTCTAACCCGGAAGTCCATTCGGGATGCCACCTGGTCATTGTGTCTCCTCAGCTCCTCTGGCCTGTGACGGGCACTCAGGATGTCCTTGATTCGGTGAATCTGACAGCTTTGTGCAGTCTGACCAGACATTTCTGATTAACTCCAATTTGAGGTCTTTTGCCCCAGGTGTTTCTCATTGCTCGTCTGTGGTCATGGATGCAGGAGCGGGGTGACACAAGGAATGAGCACTTGCAGCCTGTTATACCACAGGTTCACGCTGTCGACACGGCTTCTCCTGCCAGGTGTCCCCACGGAAGGTTACCCTTCCCTCCTTTCATACTCTTTTCCTTGGAAGCACAGCTCATCTTCAAGGGAGAGGGAGGTTAAGTTTTATCTCCTTGAGAAAAGGACTAGCTAGATAAATTATTCGGAGTAATTCTATATGGGAGATCTGTCTTTTCTTGCCAAGTCATGAATTTATTCAATTGTTTAGTCATAGCAGCATGGACTCAGATATTATTTTATATATTGTATTATGATCTGGTGCCAGGCTATTCATTTTTTGGGGGTCGGGGGGTGGGTACCAGGGATTGAACTCAGGGGCACTCAACCACTGAGCCTCATCCCCAGCCCCTATTTTGTATTTTAGAGACAGGGTCTCACTGAGTTGCCTAGTGCCTCGCTGAGTGGCTAAGGCTGGCTTAGAACTCATGATCCTCCTGCCTCAGCCTCCAGAGCTGCTGAGATTACAGGCATGCGCCACTGCACCTGGCGATGCTATTAATTTTATTGCTCAGATTGTCTCAACTTTGGTTAGTGAAAGTTCCCTCACATCGACTCCCCTGTCCCTTTCACATCCCCCCTTCTGAATTTCTGCCTTACTTTCTACACTACAAGATTCTCTAGGCTCATCTTGCACAATCCTTGCCTCTGCCCTAGAATAAGAGATAAAAAGAGAATTAAAAGAACATATGTCACTAATTAGTGAGGGAGATGCCAATGAACATGTGAAATCTCAAAAATGTCTGAAATTATTATGGTGACTTGATACAAGAAATAAAACTCGGGCTGGGGTTGTGGCTCAGTGGAACAGCACTTGTCTAGCATGTGCGAGGCCCTGGGTTCGATCCTCTGCACCACATAAAAGTAAATAAATAAAATAAAGGTATTTGTGTACATCTACAACTAAAAAATAATAAAAAAAGAAATAAAACTGGAAAATGAATTGAAATGTGGTTAGAGGAGAAACATTTCATGTTGATCATGTTCAAAAGGCACATCTTTAAGAATGAGGCAGGGTAGACACATGCATTATTCTTGCCTCGACTTGCATATCGACTCAACAATAAAATCTCAGAGCACTGCACTTCAGTTTCTGTTGTAGTCATTTATTTACCTCTTCATTTTGGTTTTCCCTGCTCCCTGCCCGTGCACACATGGGAGCTTAGGAAATCAGACTTGCCCCAAGGTCTCCTTAGAGTATTCTGTTTTTCATTCAAAACACATACATAATTCCTGAAACACCCAGGATTTTCTGATTTCCCTCCATTTGTTGATGTTCCCTTGCCTTTTAAAAAAATACTTTTATTAGTTGTTGATAGATCTTTATTTTATTTACTTATTCATAGTGGTGCTGAGAATTGAATCCAGTGCCTCCCATATGCTAGGCAAGTGCTCTACCACTGAGCCACAACCCCAGCCACCATTGTCTTTTTATTTTATTTTATTTATTTTTTAATATTAATGTCTCAAAACAACTCAAATTTATTGTATTAAAGTTATAGAGGTGAGCTGGGTGCAGTGGCAATTCCTGTAATCCCAATGGCTCAAGAGGCTGAGGTAGGAGGATCACAAGTTCAAAGCCAGCCTCAGCAAAAGCAAGGCACTAAGCAACTCAGTGAGACCCTGCTTCTAAATAAAATACAAAATAGGACTGGGGAGGTGGCTCAGTGATTGTGTGCCCCTGAATTCAATCCCCAGTCCCCCTGCAAAAAAAAAAAAAAAAGTTATAGAGGTGAGAAGTCTAGGGTGGGTTGTAGTGAGTTAAATCCAAGGTGTTACAAGCCTGCATTCTTTCAGGAGACTCTAGGAGAAAATCTGTTTTATACCCTTCTCCAGCTTCTAGAAGTTGTCCAAATTCCTTGATTAATGGTTCGTTCCTTCATTTTCAAAGATAACAGCATAATATCTTCAAATCTCTTTCTGATATTTAACCTCCTGCCTCTCTTTTCCTGGGCCTTTTCTACCAACACTTGTTTGTTGAAATCCTAATTATCAGCCTGGTGTGGTGGTGTATGTCTGTAATCCCAGCGGCTTGGGAGGCTGAGGCAGGACAATGGCAAGTTCAAATCCAGCCTCAGCAACTTAGCAAGGCCCTAAGCAGCTTAGCAAGATCCTGGTCTAAATAAAAAAACGAAAAAGGGCTGGGGATGTGGTTCAGTGATTAAGCACCTCTGGGTTCAATCTCCAGTACCAAAAAAAAAAAAAAAAAAAAAAAAAAAAAAAATCCTAAATATCTCACCAGGCATCACCTTAAACATGAACTCACCCACGAGGTTAACACCGAATACTTGCTTCACTTTCCCTGCTTCTAAATTACATTGTCAATTTCCTGAGTTTCTAATTCCAGTATATCATGTTGTGGGTTTTTTTTTTCAAGTGCACTAGTTGTAATCACTCTTCAAACTGAGGTTCTGTGTTGTCCTTATCAATTCATTACCTGGGGTCTACAGGAAGTGCCCAGCACCCGGGGAAAGAATATATGAATCAGAGAACCAATAGTGAGTCTTTATGAGAATCTGTCTGAAGGTTATTCTGGAGCTTAAAAAACCAGAAGGGAGAAGATGTGATTCTCACCCACTTAGTTTATTGGAATAGGTTGAGAAATAACGAACAGAAAAACTGGACTTAATTTACATATTGTCTGTCTTGGGAGCCTGAGGAAGGTGTGATTTCTACATCTTTGTACGGAGGAAAAGTGGCTGCAAATGTTGGTGGCTTGGGACGAGGCCGCACTGTAACTTTTTTGCGTTCTTCCAGTTGTTTGATGTTAAGGCAACAGTATCTCCTGTTCTCACAAAGCACCTCCCGTATTTCAGTGACTCTACAGACCTTCCTGCAGTTTCCTTGGATGTAGTGACCCCAGCATTTCTTAAGTTGTTCAGTTTCTGTGCATAGATGAGAAGAGTAGCCCAAGATCAGTGTTTGAGGCTGGAAGCAGCTTTGGTTCTGGGGAAGGCAGTGGAGGTTGGTAGGGACTATGGGGATGGACTATCTAAAAGGTGTAGTCTCATAATATCCCAAAGAGGACTTTCTGACGAGGTGAGCCTCCGTGTTTATTTTCAACTGACTCACTCATTTAGATCTTGCCTGGTTTGGGGCTGCCCTCCAATATCTGATAAATGCTGCCCAGAACATCAAATCTTGTTTAAGAAATTGAGGAGATCCTTGCAACTATGCCCTATCCAGGAACCTTGGCAAACCTGCCTCTTCCTGCATGCTTCCAGGGTGCTGTGCCCACCTTCCATGCCCGGAGAACAGCAACTTGTTACTGTGTATTAACAGCTGAGTCCAACTAGGCTCTTGGTTTCATTGCACTGTCATGGCCAAGAATCACTTTCCTGTTATCTAGTTAAGGAACTCTTCTCCCTCCATAATCTCCCCCTTCTGTTTACCTTAGTATTATGCACTGCTGCCAATGCCATCTCCTAATCTGGAGGTTCTTCTAGTTCTAGGACGGCTTCTATTCCTCGATGACCTCCAGTTCTCCCCCAGAGGCAAGAATTCCTCCAACCTTCAGTCCCAGAACTCTGCTGACCTTGATGTCTATTCCCTTTTAGTAACCCTAATACTTTCAGGGATCTAAGAATTGGGATACTCCGATTTTGACTTCTGTAAATTGGAGATGATCCCTCCAGTCCTAAATTCTTCAACCTAGGACATTTAGGGGGCATGGATGACCACCTCTATTCCTATATAATTAAGAGATGAACATAAGAGTTTTGGTTTTTGAAATAGGAAACTAATTTTCAAATTCTTTGTATGTGCCAAGCACTACGCTGGGTGCGTCCCAGACGCTGTATCATTTAGTGAAACCTCTTCTGTTATCATCTCCACAGATGAGGAAACTGAGGCCCACAGAGTTATCACTGCTCAAAGTTGACAAATTAGTAGACACTGAAGCTGTTTCTTAAACCTGACTCCAGAGCTTGTGCTTCTTCCACTGAGCACACTCTGTAATCACAGCCTAGAATGCAAATTCAAATGGAAGAAAACACAGCAGAGTGTCAGCAGATCCTGGACTCAGAGAAGCAAAGGTAACCAGAGACCTTGGGCTCTTTCCTTTTCATTATGAGGCATTGCTAGAGGAAATTACAAAATCCTTTAAGCTCTAGGAATACTGATGTCAAAGGACAGTATTGTGGTAGATGGTCCAAGGAAGACGAAGTGTCTAACATTGGCGATGGGACTTCTGTCCTCCCTGGAACTCTATTTTCCCATACTGCGGAGTACAAAACTCGCTTGGGCTCTGGAAATGTGCCATCCCACCGCTGGTTGGAGTGAGGCCCTGGAAAGCTCTGGGTTACCTGTGGGTTTCTGGAAGAGCAGAATTGCAACAATCAGGAAGAGCCTCATGGCCAGGCTTCCCAGAGGTGGTGGCATCCAAGAGTCTTGGTCCAGCAAATTGCATGCTATGTCACCTTCCTCAGCCTTGGATTCTTATGCACCGAATCAGAACAAAATGGTATGATACGCCCCCAAACTTCTAAACTGTGGGCAGTGCATCATGTGGGCAGATACAGGAAATTTGAGGTCACTTACTTCTCCCTTCCCCACAGAATTTAGAGACACAGCCTGTTCTGGCCATCACCCCTGATGCCCATCTGTAGGCTCAGGTGGGAGGAATGTGCTCATTCCCTCCTTTGGCTGCTTCCCAGCTGGAAGGCAATCATGGACTTGCCTCTAAGAACAAATAAGACAATACAAATTAAGACTTAAACCCAAAAATCCAACAAGAAAATATCTAGAAGTGTGACCATGCTAAGTTTCTTTCGTGTTTGGAAAGATGATATGATGTATGTGTGACTGATTTGGGGTGACCTGCTCTGCATTTTAGAATTTTTAAATTTTTTCAACAAGAAGCAGGCTGGAGTATAAAATAAATGTTCTTTAGATCCCATTCAATGATGTTTATGTTTACAGGAGAGAGGAAGAGAATACAAGCAAGAATTGTTCCCTTTCTGTGCATGATTGTCTTTGGAAAATCTTATTTTAGTTATTCTAGATATCAGCTACTTGATCATAGCCACGAAATCTCTGTGAGTCAGGGGTCTCACAAGTTCTAAAATATGCCACATGGGTGGGAGATTTTCCTTATATCTTCCCAAATCTTTTTTTTTTAATATTTATTTATTTTTTTAGTTCTCGGCAGACACAACATCTTTGTTGGTATGTGGTGCTGAGGATCGAACCCGGGCCGCACGCATGCCAGGCGAGCGTGCTACAGCTTGAGCCACATCCCCAGCCCGCTTCCCAAATCTTGACATCTGTTTTAGTCAGCTTTTTTATGGCTGAGACCAAAACACCTGACAAGAACAATTTTAGAGGAGGAAAAGTTTACCTGGTGCTCAGGAGTTCAGAGCCTCAGTCTCTAGGTGGCCAACTCTACTGTATTCTGGCCCTGAGGGAAAGCAGAACATCATGGTGGAAGGGCGTGAAAGCAGCTCAGGACATGCCACTCAGGAAGCAGAGACAGTGTTTGGCTCACCAGGGAAGAAATGTAACTCCAAAGAGATGCCCCCCATGACTATCTCCTCCAGCCACCCCTGCCTGCCTACAGTTACCACCCAGCCAATCTATTACAGTGGGTTAATGCACTGGTTAGGTTGAGACTCTCAACCCAATGAGCTCATCTCTAAACTTTTTTGTGTTGTCGCACACATGAGCTTTTGAGAGACACCCCATATCTAAACCATAACCACATCTGGGTACCATTGGATACGTATTCAACATCAAAACTCATGCTGACATAGAATCATATGTATTAACTGGAAGAGTAAAATGTTCAAGAAGAATAAGGACTAAGGGTGGCATCTCTGTTCAACAGAAAACTATAACCTAAGGATGATCCTCTGCATAAGCATGGAGAGTAAAGGCAAAGGAGCTTTTTTTGGTACTGGGGATTGAATCCAAGGGTGCTTAATAAGCCACTGAGCCACATCCCCAGCCCTTTTTTTTGGTATTTTATTTAGAGACAGAGTCTTGCTGAGTTGCGTAGGGCCTTGCTAGGTTGCTGAGACTGGTTTTGAACTCGAGATCCTCCTGCCTCAGCCTCCCCAGCCACTGGAATTACAGGGTGCATCACCACGCCAGGCCTTTTTTTTTTTTTAAACCAAGCAGAACTAATTCTCTGCACACACAAAGTGGAAAGACCAGTAGAGCTCTCCCAAGTCCAGTTGGAGCATAGTTAACAAAATATAAATGCATTTAACTTATTATGAAAGGGTATAGAATATTTCTGAAGAAAACTTTAAAGTTGTTCTTACAAAGGAACTGATTATAATTCTTGTTCATTTTAGCTAAGAAATTCTCACTCACTCAAGAAACATTCATTGAGATCCTGTTATGGACTAAGAACCTTTAATCGTCTGGTAATGAAATGGTGGATAAGATAGAAATTGCGGAGTTTCTGGTTCAGAGACTCACTTCGGAGCAAATAGAGACACAGCAGTGTCCATGGAAATCCTGGTCTTAGCCAGCTCATCATCACTCCGGGTGGACAGATCAGTGGAACAGCCTTTTGAATGATCGGTGACAGTGCTAAGTAGGTGGCAACACCTGGCATGCTGGGACAATGTCCCTTGGCGTGCTGCGTGTGCTCTAAGTTGGTACTGGATGCACAGTACTCTCTTCCAATTGCCAGTGTCCGGGGTCCAGGAGTCCCAGGGCAGGAGGAGAGAGGCACCACTCACTATTGCCCCTACTTGTTCACTAGCAAATATATATATATTTTGCTTCCTGCTTTCCTGACCGGAAGACTCTGTTGGTCTGGAGTGCTCCGCTTCAAAAGTGGCCTGCTTCCACGAAGAGACACAGCCAAGAGTGCCACTAGCCACTCTGGACTCCTTATGCCTCTGAATCAACAGGAAAAACGACCTATTATCACGACTGAAGTTATCAGGGGAAACCGGGTCACCACTACACGGTGGGGGGTAAGAAGGAAAATGTCTGGAATGCAAAAGTTTCCTTAGGGGGCCACATAGTGTCCCCATGTTCTGTGACTAAAGTCAGCGGGAAAACTCCAGTAACACAATTCAGGTGGGACTGCAGGGGCCTAGACCGTTTTGGAATGAAGGTTTAAGTCAACTAACATGCAGCCAACTAACGTGTTTGCTAAGGGTGAAGGGAACATGGAATGGGTCACGGGAGAAAGTGGTCATAGAGCCAGCTGTGATCACGTGACCTGATGGAGCACTCAGGAGTTCAATCATTATCCATACTTCCTCCTTATTTTGTTATTGTTATGGAAGAAAAGAGTTAAGAGCTCCAAACCAACAGAGTCTCCTAGTCAGGAAAACAGGAAGCCAAAAAAAGTGTGTGTGTGTGTGTGTGTGTGTGTGTGTGTGTGTGTGTGTGTGAGAGAGAGAGAGAGAGAGAGAGAGAGAGAATCTTGGTAATCTTGAGAAGCTAAGGTATCTGACTTTGACTAGTAAAGTGTTTACACTAGGGGGAGATGTTCGCCAAGATTATCCTTAAATCATTGATTGCATTTTTCAAAAAATTTCAATCATGTTGACCATTAAGAAATAATGATAATATAACAATAAGCCAGTGGCATGGATGAGCACTGCCTGCATTGAATGATGGTCACATGGTGTTTTACATGGGACTATCATATCTTTTACATTGGAAAAAATTGACATGGAAGAATTTTTTTTTTTTTTTTGGTACCAGAGATTGAACTCAAGGGCGCTTAGCCTCTGAGCCACATCCCCAGCCCTTTTTATTATTATTATTTTTTTAAATTTTGAGACAGGGCCTCACTAAGTTATCCTCCTGCCTCAGCCTCCCAGGTAGCTGGGGTTACAGGCATCATGGAAGAAATCATTTTTGGAGGCAAAGTCTCATCCATGTAGCCAGTGTTTCCTGACATTGTGTGTGTGGTCCTTTTGATTGCAAATAGAGACATGGCAGATTTTTTGTTTTGTTTCTAGGTTTCAGAAGTTTTATTATGTTATGTCTCACAATGGATTTCTTTGGATTGATTCACTTTCTTGAATTATAGACATGCATTTTACCAAGTAAGTTTGGGAGATTTGTCATTATTTGAATATTTAAAAATATTTTTCTAGCTCCCCATTCTTCTTCTCTTGGGATTCTGCTCTGGTGACCTGAATATTGGATCTTTGTATTCTCTCCCAGGGCTCTAAGACTCTGTTCTTTTCTTTTTCTTTTTTTTTCTTTTTCAGTCTATTTCTCACTGTTAATCAGATTGGGTAATTCTCTAGATGTATTCCCTACCTCCCTTGACCATCTTCAATGTATTGTTGAGCCCATTCTGTGAATTTTTCTTTTGTTTCACTTTGGCTATTGTATTTTATAATTTTATAGTTTTTGTTAGATTTGTTTTCATATTTTCTATTTCTTTACTGATAGTTTTCTAATTTTTAAGTTTCAAGTCCCCAGAGTCCCCACTTGCCTACTTTTGCTTTTGTCACTGTGATTTTGGAATCTCTGCCTAGACCAATGCCTGTGTTTTCTTCTACGAGTTTTATTCTTTCAAACCTTACTTTTAAATCTTTCATCCATTTTGAGTTGCTATTTGCATAGTGTAAGGTAAGCGTCCAATTTCATTCCTTTTTCATGTGGATATCCAGTTTTCCCAACACCATTTATTAGAGAGAATATCCTTTCCCCATTATGAATTCTTGGTACCTTGTTAAAGATCAAAATGAAAAACCTTTGCAGCAAAGGAAACAACCAACAGAGTGAAAAGATAACCTGGAGAACAGGAAAAAAAAGTCCATAAACTAAATATCTGATAAGGGGTCAATATACGAAATGTATGAGGAACTCACATGACTCAATAACAAAACGCAATTAAAAAATGGGAAAAGGGCCTTGCCGCAGCCTGGAAGACTTGTCAAGAAGAAATGAACTTTATTTTTAGAACACGCGCAGCACCACACAGCTCTTCAGGAATTCCCTCACAGCCCAACTGCCACCACTGGCTTCTCCAGCAAGCCTCTCACCCAGAACTCTTCCTGCCCTTGAGACGATTGGCTGGGTTGTGTGGGCGGAGCCAAATGAGTCCCCCAATGAGCAGCTCTGTGGTCTGAAAGGGCGGGGAAACAGCCCAATGAGCTTCACCACAGAGGAGCCAATCAGCTGGAAGTTTGCTGGGGCGCTTGGGCTGTGGCTCTCAACAGGGCCTGAATAGAAAAATTTCTAAAAAAGATAAAAAATGACCAACTGGAATATAAAGGATGCTCAACATCATGAATCATCAGTGACACGCAAATCAAAACCACAATTGGAATAGACCCCACTCCTGTTAGAATGGCTGCTATCAAAAAGGCAGGAGGTGACAAGTGGTGGTGAGGATGTGATCACTGTAGGTTGGTAGGACTGGAAAGTGACTCAGCCATGATGCAGAGCAGTTGGCAGCTTCCTCCAAAGATTAAAACAGGAGTACCCCCTGCCTCTTCCATTCCTGTTCTTGTAATTCAACACAGGAAATGAAACGATCACCTTGTAGAGACGCCTGGGCTCGCATGTTAATTTCAGCATTATTCACGACAGCCAGGAGCCAAGTCAATCTGAGTGTCTACTCGTAGATGCAGACAAAAAGTACTGCATGATCTCATTAATGTGTGGAATTTAAGAAAGTCCAATGCCTAGAGGCAGAGAGTAAGATCAGTGGTCAGCACTGAGGTGGGGGAGTCGGGGACGTGTTAGAGGGTACAAAGCTATAGCTATCTAGAATAAAGAAATCCAGAAAGCTAATGTACTGCGTGAAAAGTAGAGTACAAATACACCTCTGTATACACGAGGATTGCTAAGGGTATATTTCAGGTGCTCTTACCCCCCCCCCCCCCAATATATTACTATGTGAAGAGATGGGAAAGTTCATTTGGGTGACTATAATCATTTTATTATGTCTACATATATCAAAATATCATGTTGTTATACGTGAAGTAAAAATAAATGTATTTAAAATTTTGTATTTAAAAAAAAATCTGGGTTCAGATTTCATATGTGGGTTA
Organism: Ictidomys tridecemlineatus; assembly: GCF_052094955.1. Classification (NCBI taxonomy): domain Eukaryota; kingdom Metazoa; phylum Chordata; class Mammalia; order Rodentia; family Sciuridae; genus Ictidomys; species Ictidomys tridecemlineatus. The sequence continues at coordinate 175,219,362 of NC_135481.1, forward strand.
TTCGGGAGTCTTCCCAGGTCTTCTCATTCAGTTTTAAAAATCATGGTAAGAACATTTAACATTGTTCAAGTTTAAAGACACCCATCCTCCAGCACCCTCCTGTCCTCAATCGCCCCTCACTCTCTAGTTGGGGGGAAGGTTGGTTCCTGTCACTGCTCCCTGAGGATCAAAGTGGAAACTTCCCTGGTCTCAGGGACAGTGAGCTGGCTGAGAAGAGGTGTGCTGTCCTTTGTGCTACTAGGTGGCACTGTGGGGAACAAGTCCAGTGTCTCCATTTGGTTTTCACGGACATGGCACCAGCAGGGAAGGGAGTTCTGCCCAGGTCTTTTTTTTTTTTTTTTTTTTTAAACTCTGATTGGAGGATAAGTCACTGGACTCTGGCTGACTCTACTGCACCATCAGGAAAGGCTCTGGATACAGCTGGGAGGGCTCAGAGGTCCAGCCTTTCTTCTGGGTCACCACTGCCAACAGGGGAGATGAGTGCCATCTTGGCTTATCTGCTACCCTTGTACGGGAGGTGACATTCAAATTCTCCATTTGACTTCCATGGACATCTCAAGGGGCTGAAGGTCCATGGTGCTTGGCCAGATTAGGGGAGATGCTACCAAAAAGTGTCCAGGAGAGAAGTCCAGCTTTTGAATGAATATCCAGTTAGGATCAAGTACCAATGACCATTGAAATTTAAGCCTCTTGTCATTTATTTAAGGCAAAAATTTATTCAAAGACACTAGAGCCTGAAGGCACATGGGTGCTTGCAAAATTTGCTTTATGTATGTATATGTATATATATATATATTTTTTTTTTTCTCCTCCTTTTTGGTACCAGGGACAGAACCCAGGGATGCATCACCCCTGGGCTATATCCCCCAGTTTTTTTTTCTTTTCATTTTGAGTCAGGGTCTTTCTAAGTCACTTAGAGCATTGCTAAGTTTCCTTGAACTTCCTCCTGCCTCAGCCTCTCGAGTCACTGGGACTACAACCGTGAACAGTGTGCCCATCAAAAATAGGGTTGTTTTTGTGCGAGGTTCTTTTCTTCTTTGAAGCTCAGAATTTCAGATTGTGTTCTTAAGTTTTCATGGTTTAAGTCCACATTGTAAGCATTTTGTGGGTACCAGGGACTGTGGTGCTTTCTGTGTCTTATCGGCTAACTTGAGCATGATTCTGGTATTCTACCTTTCTAACCAATGAAGAGATTGAGATGGAGACCGCGTGTTGACTGTGTGTGTGTGGGGGAGGAGCAAACCTACATGTAGCCAGAGATGTGTTTTGCTCCAGGCCCCCCAATTTTAACCATTAGACTCCATTAGTCAACCTCAAAAGGTTATTTGCCACCTGAATTCCAGCAGGGCACAAAGGACAGTGAGGTGTCCAGCAAGAGGGCAGGACGGCAATGCCAGGCTGAGATTATATTTCTCATCCAAAGTGATCATTATGCCAAGATACTTTCAAGGTAATGATCAAGGTAATCATTGAAGAGAAAGCACAGCAAGTTCCACCAGGAGCCTTTAAAACCCCATCTGCTGTTCAAAGAGATGCCACGGCCCTGACCTCTGTCACTCTCTCCTGCTTGGTAATGAGTTTTCCCCCAGGTGAAGCATGGCTTGTAATACCCGTGCGCAGCAGCCATGGTCCAGCAGGCAGGGCCTCGGGAAAAGCATCTTACTGACCCTCACCTGAGAACCAGCCACCTGCTAGCCAAGTCCCTGTGAGGTGATTAGCTTCCATATACTGTTCTTGCAAACATCAGTGTAACTTCAATGGAAATAAATATTTTCTATATTTTTCAAGTTCAGAAATACAGGCTCAAAGATGGGAAACCACTTGTCTATAGTCCCAAAAGTGAATATATGGTGGAATCATGAAGGACTTCAGACACATCTGACTCAGAAGTCTTTTTTCCCCTGACTCTCCTCCTCTGGGACAATGCACCCTTCAAATCTCCTCCACTTTGTAATGGCATAGATCATGGATGTGCCTTGGGAGGAGACAGAGACCTGTTTGTGGGGAAGATTTACGATAAGTGCAGGTGAGATTTCAGTAATACCCCCAAATCTTCTGGGTCCTCAAGAATCCCCTTTACTTAACAAGAATCAGTATAGAATCTAGTTAGGGAATGATAGGAGACACAGAAAATTGTTCCTCTCCTTGAGCAAATGTCCAATAGGGGAGAAGACATAAGCAAATATCTAGAAGACCACGTGTTAAAATGATGTCATAAAATCCTACATAAACCATATAATGGAGCCCAAGAAGGGGCAGGAGTATTTTGGATGGATGAGTATAGTTGTCAGTGTCCTCAAGAAGAAAATAAGGATTTTTTTTTCCTTCCAGGCAGGGGAAAGGAGAGAGAGAGGAGTGTATCCAAAACCTCAAAGCCCAGAGGCAACCTGGTGAGTCCAAATCGATCACAAATAAGTGTGGTGTGGCGGAAGTGCCAGGTGCCCTCGGGACACAGATAGGAGGCAAAACTGAGAAGGTAATCTAGGTTCTGTACTCAGGGAACAGGAAGTCCGGACCCAAATGGAGAGATTAATGGTTAGAGCTGCATTTCAGAAAAGTAACTCTGGCTATCATTGTGCAGGAAGAAGGAGTTGGTGTGAAAGGAAAGCAGAGTCACCCACGGGGAGACTGCGGCCGTCATCCCACAGTGACTCTCCAGGGCTGATCCCGCACGGTGCCATGGAGACGGACTCAGGGCACACCTCAGAGGTGGTAGAATGCACAGGGATCTAATAGTCACCGGATGGGGATCAAGACAAGAAGAGAAAGGACTCTACCTTGGCCCTCATAGACTTGGGGCTATAGTGGAGATGACCCTTCCGGGAAAATTTCCTCCCACTTTGAGGCCCTGTGCTAAATCTTTGGCTTTTTATAAGCTCCGGGGTGAAGTGGACCCCACAAAGTCTAAGTGAATCTCATCATTTTAGAGGGGAAGGGTGGGGAGAAAGCTATTCAGTCCAAACTTCTTCTTTCCAACTGGGTGATGGTGACAGTCAAAGGCAGACAGGGACCGGGAAAGCGCAGGCAACCTCATTTCCCCTTCTCCGGGACCCGTTCTTGGGAAAGTGGGCCTGAGGTGTGGATGGACAACCGCGATGTACCCCGCCATATTCCTTCTGGGTGCAGGCAGAGCTCTTCAGGGAGGAAATTCTATTTCTGAGTGAGCACCTGTCCCAGGACTCAGGCCACACTCCAGAGTCCTCGATATCCCTTCCTTCCTAAGTTGGAAGCTGAAATTGAGAATTTCTAGGGAGAGGAGAAAACTAACTGCACACCCTCTTGGTGTGGTTGATTTAGACTGTCCCAGGTTTCTAATGCTTAGAAGTCAAGTTTCCTCTTCTCTGAAATAAGATCATAATCTCTATAGTCAGAGGCTGTCGTAAGAAGTCTAATAAAAATGATTATCAAAATATTTTGTGGGATGCATTTGTGGTACTAACCACTTCAAAACATATAGGAGGTGTAGCACTGTATCCATAGGAAATCACACCCACCCGAGGCCTTTGATCATTCTTTTCTTTGTTTGTTTGGTTTTTGCTACTGGAGATTGAACCCAGGAATACTTTACCACTGAGCTACATCCCCAGTCCTTTTTATTTTTTTATTTTGAGGCAGGATCTCATTAAGTTGTGGAGGCTGGCCTTGAACTGGCAGTCCTTTTGTCTCGGCCTCCCAAGTCCCTGGCATGACAGGCATGTGCTCTGGTTAGGCCAGTGGTTCTTACCGTGGGGCCCCTGGACTAGGAAACACTAGCATCACCTGGGACTGTGAGCCAGGCAGAGCCTCAGGATCCACCACAAAACTACAAACTGGAGCTCGGGCCCGGCCATCTGTGTCAGCAGTCCCGGTAGGTGGTTCTGAGACCCGCTGAATTTGGTTAGTAATTGTTACAGGCCGAGTGTGGGTCTGTGACGGTTGACCAGGACGACAGTTCTTCCATCCATCAGTCCCGAGTGGGTCATTTGGGCACACCCCCAGCTGTGCCTGACTCTCCCTTATTTGTGTCCCTACTAGGGAACTGCTGGCACAAGACAGGTGTGGCATCTTTACAGGCACGATTGCGTGGGAAGTGGGGTCAGAGAGAAAACCAACACTGGAAAAGGCCTCTCGTTTTAATGAACCACAGACGCTGGGGTCAGGAGACAAAGGCGAAAATGTTCACCCTGAGGCAGCCGTGGTGCTGGCCACAGAAGTGCTGGAGGCTGTCGTGGCTGGGGAAGAAGCAGGTGTACTTCCAGCATTGGGCGGTGCTGTTCCTCCTGAGCCTCCACCTCCTGAGCCTCCACATCCTGAGCCTCCACCTCCTGAGCATCCACTTCCTCCTGATCCTTGACTTCCACCTCCACCTCCTCCTCCTCCTCCTCCTCCTCCTCCTCCTCCTCCTCCTCCTGAAGGTTTTGAGTTCCCGCCACAGGTGTCAGAGGACTCTTGGCTGACCAGCAGGCAGCACACCTTGCCTTTGGAACACATTCCCGTAGCAGGCACTGTGACCACCTCTCCAGATCTGCATGTCCTCCTGCAGTTTCCTGTCCTGTTGGCGCACTTCCTCACATACCAGCCTCCTGCATCGAGGAATGACAACGTTAAACCCGAGGTGTTGGTCACAAAAAATATAAAAGTTCATTTGCGGAGCGCTGATTTTCCAAGTCTCTTACCGGTTGTTTGTTCTATTTCTCTTAGTCATAAAACACTGCTCGGAGCATTCAGGGAGATTTTACAAATATAGATACACACAGAATTGTTGACATAGGGATGGGAACCTCATTTCAGATTCCTGAATGCAAACACCAGGTGCCTACTTCCCACGATTTTAAGTGGGAAATTTTAGAATTTTTCTTTCTTTTTTTTTATACATATGAGCAATAAATCTGTCACCAGATATAACCAAAGCACACATAAACATTTGAGTAGGAGTAAAAATCGTCATTTTAAAAAGAGAAACTTCTCAGATCATTGCTATAATTCTTCTTACCATTGTCAAAACACACATGGATTTCAAAAATTTTTATTGGTGCATTACTTACACACAACAATGCAGTTCATTCTGACATATTCACAAATGCATATAACAATTTGCTCTTCTTCAGACACCAGTGCTTCCTCGATCCCCTTCACAAATCCCTTCCTCTATTCTATTGGTTTTCCTTCTGTTTATTTATTTTTTAAATTGCTTCATTATAGGTATGTATAAAATGGAATGCGTGGTGATTTATTTAAACACACCTACAAAGCATAATTGGTCAACTTCATTTCCCAGGTCTTCCGTTTCCCTCCATTCCTCCCTTCCCTTTGGTCCACCATTTTTATTTATCTACCTTTTACTTTTACAGGATCCTTTCTCTCTCTCTCTCTCTCTCTCTCTCTCTCTCTTTCCCCCCTGGTACCAGGGATTGAACCCAGAGGTGCTTAACCACTGAGCCACATCCTCAGCCCTTTTTGTATTTTATTTAGAGACAGGGTCTCGCTCATTGCTTAGGGCCTCACTAAATTGCTGAGGCTGGCTTTGAACGCATGATCCTCCTGCCTCAGCCTCCTGAGCTGCTGGGATTACAGGTGTGTGCCGCAGTGCCTTTAGCTTCCACATAGGGGAGAAAACATTTGACCTTTGACTTTCTGAGTCCGGCTTAACATGAAGACTTTTTATTTTGTTGATAGCTTGCAACATTTTCGAAATGTTTTTACATGTTTCTGAGGTCCTGCAAATTATATTTAGAATACAACTCTAGCCTTGACTTATATATTATCTTGTTGAAAATGTTGCAAGTCATGGAAAAAATAAATAGAAAATTTTCAAATATATTTCTATCTACCTCTTTCTATGTATACCTATATGATATTGTGATATAAGAGTATTCTACAAAATTATGGAATTGAAAGAACAAAAGCCATACCACTAGGAATATGTTTATCAGGAAGGTGCCTTATAGGTGCAAGGGGTGCCTGTGTAGGTGCTCATAATTTATATGTAGGATATCTTACTACATATTCTAACACATAGATGCCCTAAAGAGATGTTGGAACTCTTTCTTGCCTTGCTGTTTTAAGTATCTCTCTCTCTCTCTCTCTGTATCTCTCTCTCTCTCTCTCTCTCTCTCTCTCTCTCTCTCACCGAGGATTGAAGCTTAGGGCCTCCTTCAGGCTGGGCCAAGTGTTCTACACTGAGCTCCATCCCAGCCCTTGCTCTGTATTCTTAATCCATGTCTCTATTCAGTTAAGAAATGAATGGCCCCTATGTCAAGAACTCTGCAAGATGCTGGGACTAAAGCAGTGAACTAGGAGACAAGGTCTGAGGACCTTAAATTGGCGGGGGGGGGGGGCAGCTGAAGAAAGAAAATAAACAAGTGAATAAACAAAATAACTATAGGTTGAAATAAATGCAACACATGAAAAGAAATAGTGTGACATATTGGACAGTGGGTGAAGAGGCATCCTTTTTTAAAAAATATATTTTTGAGTTGTAGGTGGACACAAATTCCTTTATTTTATCCTTATGTGGTGCTGAGGATCGAACCCAGTGCCTCACGTGTGCTGGGCGAGGGCTCTACCCCTGAGCCACAACCCCAGCCCCAAGAGGCATCCTTTTTGAGTGCTGATTATTTCCACTATGAATGTCTGAGGTCAGCAGTTTACTCCTCATGCATGGGCATACACATGGTATCTACCACTTGCTCCTGAAATCAGAATTCTGCATGGGATCATTAGCCTTGAGGAAGTGACATTCAAGCCTAGATATAAAGGATGAAAAGACGCCGCTAAGTGAAGATCTCGAGGAAGGGTTTTCAAAGAAGGAGCAGCATATGCAAAGGTCAGTTGCAGAAGAACTTGCCATTCCTGCAGAGCATAGCGATCGGTTGGCTTTTCTTACTTGGCCTTACTTTCTCCAGTGTGGTCATTGGCTTTAAACTTCCTCTCCAGCCCCTCCTTCTGTGATCCCCTTCTTTTTTGCTGTCCCAAGCATCTCTATGGAGGTAGTATTCATATGTTTTTCTCTAGCTTTCTACAGCTGGGACATGTGGATGGAAGCCTCACACCCAGTTTTCTACCTTTCTGTCCTTGGGTCCTGGTATCCTATTGTGCCTATGCCTTCAATTCTTGAGGTAGACTTGGCTAATTGCACAGCATGATCCTGAATTGCTGTTTGTCTAGAAAGGGGCAGGGGTGTGTGCGGTTTTAGGGTGTTTAAGTTTGGAAAGAGACACCCTGCAGGTACATGAGGTACGTCACCAATATTCCAGAGACAGAGGTGAAATTCATGTGGTCAAAACTCATAGAATTTTGAAGGTGCAGTTGGCCTGAAATAACTTCTAGGAAAATCCTCACAGAATTACTTATTTACTCTCATCCATCATCAAGTTGGACAGTTTTGCGAATTCTCTACATAAATTTCTAGAGGGAGTAATGTTATACAGCTCTCTACCTATTGGGAAATCCTACTCAGAAGAGTTAGTTTCTTACTTTGTGCCTTATAAAAAGATGGTATTGAATCCAATGTGGAAAACAGACTCATAAAAATGGGGCTTAGCTGGTCTCAATGTGGAGAAGAACTTTCTAAATAAATGGAAGATTGAAAAGGAAATACTCATAGACTCAACCTCAAGAAAATGAAACTTCAGTTCCTTAAATAAGAAAATCTGGATGCGACCAATATATTAGAAAATATTTACAAGAAATATGAAATAGAAAAGTTAAAAATACAAATATGCTAATAGAAACAACTGGTGATATAAGCCAGTTAAAATAAATGCTATCATGGAAATAAGCAACGGAATCTAAAATTGACCTTCAGAATCAGAGACTCTCACAATGATAAATCTACAAGGTTGTGCATTGTTGTTTATAGCTGTCACACATTAGGAAAAAATACCTAAAGGACACAATAAGGGACTCTACAAGCTAGTATTGAACTCTCCAAGTTATTATTGGAGAAATATGACAGAACAGTAAGTACTGCAAATCATTACTTTCAAGGAATATTTAAAGATCTGTAAAAATTTTACTAATATAATCTTAAGTTAAGAACAAAAAGCTAAAAAAGTTCACCTAAATCTAGGATAGCGATTCATCAAGCTTGGAAGGGTGAGCAATTGGTAGAAAAAGGGAAGTTGGATTTGATCAGTGCATGCTATATGCATTTATGGAAATGTTACCAGGAACCCAATTAACATGGACAATTTTTTTTTTTGTGTGTGTGTGTGGTCCTGGGGATCAAACCCAGGGGTACTTTACCATTGAACTTCAACTCCAGTCCTTTTGTTTTGAGACAAGGTCTTGCTAGATTGCTGTGCCGCTGCACCCAGTAACATGAACAATTAATACACGTTAATCAAAGATAAAATATAAAAAGCAGGTTATGAACTCATACACCAGTTGGTCACAGTTTGAACACTGTAAACAGGGGTGAAGTTGTAGCCAATTCCTTTATTTCTAAAACACTTCCATTGCTCTTGTCTAGGTTTTGGAAATATAAAGTATAGAATAATAGTTAAGTAGGAAAATTATGTTCTGGTTTTCTATTGCACAGTATAGTTAACAAAAATGTATTGTATATTTTAAAATAGGTATAAGATGCATAAAATAATGATAAATTTTAAGGTGATAGATATGCTGATCACCCCTTATTTGACCATTACACAATGAATCCATGTATCATGTTGAGGCATGTGGAGGCTGGGGGATAGCTCAGTTGGTAAGTGCTTGCCCTGCTCGCACAAGGCCCTGGGTTCAGTCCCCAGCATTACACACAAACAAACCAACAAAAACCCCAGCCTGCTGTATCCCATAAATAAATACAACTGTGATTAGTCAAAAATAAAATAATAAAGCAACATAAAACTAAAAAAAAAAAATAAGGAATGCTTACCCAAATCAAGCTGTGATCTGATACAGGCTTCTAATAGTTCCCACATCCACCCAGATTATTTTTCTTCCCTTTTCCAGTCCTAGAGTATTTAGAACAGCCACCCCTGTCCTGTTAACCACGGGGTGGGGGGGAGGTCACAGATGTTCTTTGTAAGACCAACAAAGCGTCATAGAGAATCGTGACCCCAAGAGGCAACCCTGGTGGTAAAGGAGGTGAAGCGAGCCGTAGCCGGGCTGGCTGGCCTTCAGTGATAAGATGGCGGCAGCTTGGAATGTCAGGGCCACCTCTGCCTTTGGGGGGGACTCTGAGGCTTTGTGCTCCCCTGCCCAGCTGCTGTCAGAGATACTGGCCTCCTGGGACAGAAGTAGGGCAAACCTCAACCCCCTCCCGTGAGAACTCTGACCCTGTTTCCACAGATCACCTGGGGGAGGGCCTCAGGTGCAGGACCCTGATCTAGTCTGGCTGATGATTCTTCTTCCCCAAGATTCTGTTTACCTGAGGCCAACTGGGTCAGGAGCACAGAGACTGCAAGGGTGAACAGTAGGGACTTCATGGCTCCTGCAAGACAGCAGGCAGTGGGTTGTATGGAGTCCCCGGCTCTCTCTTCAGTGTGACTCTGAACACAGATCTTTATGGCCCTCCTTAGCTGGGGTTGGCTCAGCTGGTAGAACAGGAGGATATAGGGTACTGTGCCAACGCTAACTTCAGTCTATTGGCCAGCAGCTCTAAATGAGACACCACTGTCCAGGAGCCCTGGGCTTCACATGCCTGGAGGGAAGGAGAAGCCTTAGACAGAAGGTGCGAGTCCCACTGAAGTGCATGGCAGTTTGGAGAGAAAGAAGAGTTACAGGAAGAATTCAAGCTGATCCCCCCAGGTTGGGTACCCCGTTGTCTTGCCTCCTGTGTTAGCTCTGTCAGAGTGTTCATCTCCCTGCATTAGAACACCCTGCTCACCTGTCTCTCTCTCTTCCTGAACTACTGACTACACATTATTCTTTTCTGTATGTAAATTCTACATATGTCTGTGTGTATCTCTCATCTAGAACTACATATGATTCTTTCTGCGCGTTATTCTTTTTAGACAAGGATCTATATCATTGTTCATTAAATAAGTCAATACTTTGCTGATAAACTGGGGATTCTGAAAAATGTTTTAAATAAACAAATCCATGCTCAAAGACATGTGCACAAAGATGTCTTTAAATCCACACTTAATGTTCAACATCTTCAGCAATTAGGGAAATGCAAATCAAAACTACACAGAGGTTTCATTTCATTCGAGTTAGAATGACAGACATCGAGAATATCAACAATAATAAATGCTGGAGAGGATGTGGGGATAAGAAGGAACACTTTTACACTGTTGGTGGGATTTTAAATTAGTACAACCTCTATGGAAGACCAGTCATGGAACCACCACATGACCCAGCCAGACCACTCCTCAATATTTATCCTAAAGATTTAAAGTCAGCATACTAAAACAATACACACCTACTAGCGGCATAATTCACAATAGCCAAACTAGGGAACTGGTTAGCTATTCATCAATGAATGAAATGATAAAGAACATGTGGTATATAAATGCAATGGAGTTTAATTCAGCCATGAAGAAGAATGAAATTATGCATTTGCAGGAAAATAGATGGAACTTGAGAACATTATGTTAAGTGAAATAAGCCAAACTCAGAAGTTCAGGGGTTGTATGTTTTCTATCACGTGTGGAAGCTAAAGAGGAAAGAGGAAAAGAAAGGGGTGGGGATGGAGCTCATGAAAATCAAAGGGGGATCAGTAGAGTGGAGGACAGAGACAGGAGGAGGGTGGAGGGGTGGGAAAGGGAAGCACCGGGCAGTGAGCTTGGCCAGATTATCTTGTTATATCATGTGCAAGTACAAATACGTAATGAAGAACCCACCATTGTGCATAATTATGATGAGAACGTGCCAATAAAATGTGGGAAAAAGACAAAAAAATCCACATTTAAGTTCATCTATAGACATCATAAAATGAAGTGCACTTTATGATTTAACTCTGTGCTTCTGTTAAAAAGAGCACAGCAGATTTTTGTCTTTCTAAATATTTATATATATCACATAGTAACACACATATAGCACATTTGTTATATAAGTTAAGGGGATTCTTTGTGATATTTATATACATGCCTAGGTCACGTCATCATGTCCGTCCTATCCTCTTCTCTTCATTTCCCCTCTCCTCTCTGCCATCTGCTTTTTAGTTCCTAGTCGTTCATCTATCCCTTTTCTGGTCAACTCCCGCCCCCCAAATTTCCACATATAAGAGGATACCAGCAATACTTGTTTTTCTGCATCTGACTTATTTCATTTAATATGACGTCCTCCCGTCTCATCCATTTTCCTGCAAATGACATCATGGTTTCATTCATCTTTATGGCTGAATACTACTCCATTGTGAGTTTTATCAGTCAGCTTCTCATTGCTGCACCCAAAATACCTGACAAGAACAACTCAGAGAGGAACGGTTTGTTCTGGCTCATGGTTTCAGAGACTTCAGAGGTTCATTGCTCTGAACCTGAGGTGAGGCAGAAGATCATGGTGGAAGGAAAGGAGGAGGGGCGCTCCTGCATTTATGGTGGCTAGGAAGCAGAGAGAGAAAGGGGGAAGGGGCAGGGAGAGGAACACTTCCGCAGCCTGGCCCGGTGACCAACCTCCTTTAGCCAGGCCACACCTGCTACCGTCACCACCCAGCCTGGGCATAACGTTCATCACTTCACCTCTGAGCTTTGCCTCATGAACACAGGAGCTTTTGAGGGCCACTTCTTAGTCAAACCATAACATGCATTTGTACCATATTGTCCTTACCTATCATCTTTTGATGGTCACCTTACATGGTTATTGGGGTGAGACAGACCCTCAGTGAAGTTTTGGTTTGCATTTCCTGGTGGCTAAAGAAGTTGGACATTTTTTCATCTATTTATTTGGCCATTTGGACTTCTTTTGAGAAGCGTCTGTTCATGTCATCGGCCCATTTTAGAACTGCAGTCGTCTGTCTGTTGCTAAGTGTTAGATCCTTACATACCCTGGGTAATACTCCTGTGTCACATGAATAGAGGGCAGAGAGTTTCTGCTATTCAGTAGGTTTTCCTTCCTCGCTGCTTGTGCTTTGCTGCACAGAGCTTTCCAACCTGATGAGATCTCATGGTCAAGCCCTGGTTTGTTTTCTGAGTCCTATTCAGGAGCTCATTGCCTGTGCCAGGATCTTGGAGTGTTTCCCTTGGTACTTGCAAGACTCACATTAAAATCTTTGATTCATTTTGAGTTGATTTCTGTCCAGGGTGAGAGAGCGGGGTCCAGTTCCAGTCTTCCACATGTGGCTGTCCAGTTTTCTCAGCACCAGAAGTCTGTCTTTCCTCCAAAGTAGAAGGAAGTCTGTCCTTCCTCCAAAGTAGCTGTGGTGTGTGGGTGCATTCTGGATTCTCTGTTTTGTTCTGCTGGTCTGTGTGTCTGTTTTAACGCTATGCCCTCCTGCTCTCGGTACCATGGCTGTGCGTACATTTTAGAGTCGGGTGTGTGATGCCTGCAGCATTGCTCTCTTTGCTCAGGGTTGCTTTTGCTATTTGGTGTCTTTTTTGCCTCCATATGAATTTTACAGTTTTTTTTCCCAGTTCTGTGAAGAAAGTCATTGATAATTTGACGGCGATCGCATGGAATCTGGATTGTTTTCAGGAGTATGGCCGTTTTAGCAATGTTTATTCACCTGACCCACGAACACAGGAGGTCTTTTCAGCTTCCAGTGTCATCTTCAGTTTATTTCTCCAGTGTTTTGTGATTTTCATTGCAGAGATCTTTCACCTTTTTGGTTAAGTTTATTACTAGGAATTCATTTTAAGACTCTTGTGAATGGATCACTTTTCTGAATTCTGTTTCAGTGAGTTCATTACTGGTGTGCAGAAAAGCTACTGATTTTTGTCTGTTGATTTTGTATCCTGCTACTATGCTGAATTGATTAGTTCCAAGAGTCTTTTGGTAGAGACCTTAGGAGTTTTTTGTTTTGTTTTGTTTTGTTTTGTTTAGTGTATAGAATCATATCATCAGCAAAAAGGGATAATTGGACTTTCTCCTTCCCTATTGTCTGAGTTTTATTTCTTTCTCTTACCTTATTGTTCTTGTTAAAATTTCAAGCACTCTATTGAATAAGAGTGGTAAGAATGGACACCTTGTCTTGTTCTTGATCTTAGAGGAAATGCTTTCAGTTTTCACCATTCAGTATGATGTTGGCTATGGGTTTATAATATATAACCTTTAAAATATTAAAGTATGATTCTAATTTGTTCAGAGATTTGATTATGAGGGAATAGTGAGTTTTATCAGATGCTTTTCTGCATCCATTGAGATGATTATGCTCACTGTTTATATGATGCATTATGTTTATTGATTTGCTTATGTTGGCTCATCCTTTTATCTCTGAAATAACCAACTTGATTGTGGTGTATAATGTTTTTCATTTGTTGGTGACTTTAATTTGCAAGAATTTTGTTCAGAACTTTTGTTCTATGTTCATCAGGGATATGGATCTATAGTTCTCTCTTTTTTTCTCATTCTCCTTCCTTCCTTCTTTCCTTCCTTTTCTTTCTTTCTTTCTTTCCTTCTTTCTTTCCTTCCTTCCTTCCTTCCTTCCTTCCTTCCTTCCTTCCTTCCTTCCTTCCTTCCTTCCTTCCTTCCTTCCTTCCTTCCTTCCTTCCTTCCTTCCCTCCCTCCTTCCCTCCCCTCAACCTTTCTTCCTTCCTATCAGGTTTTGGTAGCAGAGTAATGCTGACCTCAAAGAAAGAATTTATAAGGGTCCTCTTCCTTTCAGTTCCATGGAATAGTTTGAGAAACTTGTCATTCGTTCATCTTTAGAAGTTTGGTCAAATTCACCAGTGAAGCCATCCAGTCTTGGGCTTTTATTTGTAGGAAGATGTTTTAATTATTATTTCAATTTTATTGCTGTTATCGGTTATTGTTATTTAGGTTTTTGCATCTTTTTGGTTAAGTTTTGATGGTTGTATATATATCTAGAAATTTGTCCATTTTTTTTCTGATTTACTGGCATGAAATTTTTAAAAATAATCCCTCTTGATACTTTGTGTTTCTCTGCTACCAATTTTAATGTCTCCTTTTTCATATCTAATTTTATGTATTTGGGTCTTCTCTTTTTTGGTTAGTCTAGCTAAATGCTTGTCAACTGTATCTTTTCAGCTCCGCCCCCCCCCATTAATCCTTTGTGTTCTTCTTTTGGTCTCTATATCATTGATTTCTGCCCTGATTTTTATTATTTCATTCCCTGTATTAATTTTGGGCCTGCTTTATTCTTGCTATTCTAAGAACTTGAGATGGGTTATTATGTCATTCAGGATTTTTTTTTTTGATGAAGGCACTTATTGCTTTAACTCTTCTCTCCCTACTGCTTTAGTTGTATACCACATGGTGTGTTTTTATTTTTACTTGACTCAAGGAATTAAAGAAGTTCCCCTCTACTCCTTCAATGACCCACTGTTCATTCAAAAGTGTGTTTTTCAGTCTCCAGGTGTTTATGTGATTTCTAGTTTCTCTAGCTGTTGATTTCTAGTTTCCTTTTATTGTGATCAGAAAACATACAGTACGTGGTTTGTTAAAAAATTTAAAATGACTTTGCAGCCTAATTATGTCCCATTCTGGAAAAAGTTCTGTGTGCTGAGGAAAGAACCATGTATTCCACATTTGTTAGATAGAGTTGTCTGTAGGTTCCTGTTGAGTCAATTTGATCTATAGTGTAATTTAGCTTTGATGTTTCTTTGTTGATTTTTTGGGAGAGGATCTATTATAAGAGTGGGATATTGAGATTACCCACTATTATTATGTTGAGGTCCATCTCTCCCTGTATGTCTAGTAGTGTTTTTTTTTTTAAATAAAATTGGGTGCGCTGATATTAGGTACATGTAGATTTATAAATCATTTTATCTTCTTGATGAATTGACCCCTTGATTATCATATAATGACCTGTCTTTTAAAAATTTCATCTTAGAATCTGTTTTGTCAGATAGAAATACAGCTGCTCCTCTTCAGTTTGGAATGTCATTTTGCATCCTGTGGAGTCTATGTGTATCTTCACTGATGACATGAAGATCTCTACTGATGAATTGGCAGCATATTAATGGGTCATGGTTTTTATTCCTCTCATTCTCTGAAAATGTACCCAGCCAGTCTGTTTCTTTTTATTAGAGAATTTAGTCTGTTTACATTAAAGGTGAGAGTTGGTAGGTAAGGAATTCTCTTCACATCTTGTTGATTTTCTTCTAGTTGTTTTGCATATTCTTTGTTCTTTTCTTCCTCTCTTGTTCATCTCTGTGGTTTGATGGTTTACTGTACTGATAATGTCTGGTTTCTTTTCTATTTCTCTTTTTTGTGTATCTACTCTTCTAGTGGGAGTTACCCTGTCCCCTACTTTCATGATGATGGTTACCTTTCTTTCACTTCTGGATGAAAGACTCACACATCTTTTGTTAGGGCTGATCTAATGGTCATGGACTCCCTCAGTTTTTTTTCCTGTCTTGGAAGGTCTTTATTTCTCCTTCATTTCTGAATGATAGTCTTGATCAGCATAATAATATATAATAATATTTGCATGTAGTTTTTTTTTTCAGGACTTGGAATACGTTATTCCATTCTTTCCTAACTTGTAGGGTTCCTGCCAAAAAATGTGCTGTTAGTCTAAAGGTGATACCCTTAAATGGATTTGGCCCCGTTCTCTTGCAGATTTTAGAACTTATGTCTTGTATTCTTGATAGTTTGATTATAATATACTGATGTTGAAGATATTTTCTGGTTGCCTCCATTTTGGGGTCCTTTAAGCCTTCTGCCCATGGTTGTCCCTTGGTGTCCCCAAATCAGGGAAGTTTCCTGTTATTTTTTCATTGAATAGTTTTCTCTGCATTTCCTTTTGTCTGGATATTTGGATATCTGTTTATTTAATGATGTCCCCAAGTTTTGAATGGTCTCTTCCTTCATTCTTCATTTTTTTCTTTTGTCTGCTGGGTTATTTCTTCAAGTTCAGATATTCTTCTTTCCATTTGATCTAGCCCGTGGTTAGGCTTTTGACTAAATTTTGTGTTTGACTTATGGAGCTCTTCATTGCCATGATTTCTGTTTGAACATTTTCCACTGCTGGAGTGTCCCACTCCTGCATGTTCAGCCGCAGGATTCTATGTCTGCTGACGTTTACATTCACGGCCCGAGTTGTTTTCCTAATTTCACTTAATTGTTCAACTGTATTCCCTTGGAAATCTCATTGAACTTTTATCATTCTTAAAAATTCTTTTTCAGTTATTTCATCCATATGATTTCTTTGAGATCTGCTGAGGGTTATTATGTTCTTTTGGAGGCATTATTTTACCTTGTTTTTTTCATATTTCTTGTCCTCCTACATTGACATTTTGGCATCTGGTGAATCAGGCATCTCTACCACTTTAATGGGGTGGCCTTGAGTAAGTAGCTTTCTCCCAAAGATGTGTCTTGGGGTGTTCATTTGTTAAGAAAAAAAAAAGGCTGCCTTTATTTCCATCTGAGCATCATAGTGCAGTCTTCCTGTAATGTCTTTGGTGGTGGCTATTGACCTTGGTCATTGTGCATACATGGCAGAGTCGGGGATACCTACTGTCTTGTGAGCCACACACAAGTGGAGAGAGACGCTGTAGCAGTTGAGGCAGGTGCCGTGTAGACAGCAGTGGGCGCAGGGAGCCTACTGTGTGGCTACAAATTAAACAGGAGTGGTGGCCCCTGTTGGGTGATGCGGGCTTCCTCCACACTTTTGATGCCAGCTCTGCTCCTATTGGGGGCCTCTGGCCTTGGTGGCATCAGCATTGGTGAGAGACCGGAAGCATTTGTCCTCTGAGCCGTCAATAGCACAAACCCAGATGCTACACAGGGAGAGACGGTGGCAGAACCCGAGGACCCTTTCTGGGGTGCTCACACCCAGTACTGGTGTAGTGCATGGTATGACAAGGTGTGGGGGCGGGACGATGGCAGGAATCACGTAGGTGGGGCCACAGAATGAGCTGTGGGGCTGCTCCTCTGTGCTGGCAGCATGCACCCCTGGGAGCAGAACATTGGCTGGTGCCAGGCAAAGGTCCTCTTGACCCCCTTTGGCCCCGAGTACCAGCTGGAGCCAGCACATTTTTCTGCCTGACTTTTCTAGTTGTAGAACTTGCCTGGTCTCAGGGTGACACCAGAGGCACACAGTTGTTCCAGGACCCCTCAGCAGGACCCTGTGGGTGGGACAGCAGCGGGAATCACATGTTCCTTCCCTGCCCTGTTGGTAACAGGTGCCTGAGCAGGATGCAGGTGGGAGGGTCAGTGGGGACCATTTAAGTGCCTTAAGTGTCATTTTGGTTCATCTTTGTGGAGGAGGAGTGCCAGGTGCCTCTGTTTTGTCATCTTGAATCAGGATTTTATTTTATGTTTAACTTTAATCCATCTAGAATAAAGTTGATTCAAGGTGTGGGATGATTTTTTTGAGGAATAAAGTGTTCACAGTGATATTAGATTACTGCTTTAATCTCGGGTTTGAGAGGGGCAAGCAGATATGGGTTAAGGATTTGTCCACCTGTGTGTTTTTCCAGGTGTAACTTGTAGATGAGGGTTCATTTTCTTTTCATTTTTTTTTGAGAGAGAGAGAGAGAGAGAGAGAGAGAGAGAGAGAGAGAGAGAGAGAGAGAGAGAGAGAGGGAGAATTTTTTAATATTTATTTTTTTAGTTTTCGGCGGACACAACATCTTTGTTGGTATGTGGTGCTGAGGATCGAACCCGGGCAGTATGCATGCCAGGCGAGCGCCCTACCGCTTGAGCCACATCCCCAGCCCTCATTTTCTTTTTTTATGGCACAGGAGATTGAATCCAGAGCCTTACTTGTGCTAGGTGAGCACTCTGCCGCTGAACTACGTGCCCATTCCCATGAGGTTTCTTTAATTGATTATATTCTGACAGCAAAAGTAAATTTTTTTATTCAGAAATGAAAATTAAAGCAAATTGAAAGATAATAACTTTCTCCACCAAAGCAGGATTTATATCATAATGTAAAACTTGGTAGATGTGTTTGTGCACACAGGTGTGTGTAGGTGATAAAGGATACATTTGTTTTTTCAACAACTATTTATTGTGCACCTTTTCTCTATGTGTCTTGATCATGGAGCTGTAGATACAGTAGTGAAAAAAAAAACAGAAATAGTTCATAGTCTCATGAAGTTTAAACAAAGTCCAAAAGATTCCAAATCTGTGACTTCAAGACTCATATTAAGGGTAAATATATATTTTGGTACCAGGGAATGAACTCAGGGGCACTTACTTAATCACTTCGCCACATCCCCAGCCCACATTTGTATTTTATTTAGAGACAGGATCTCACTGAGTTGCTTAGGGACTAAGTTGCTGAGGCTGGCTTTGAACTCTTGATCCTCCTGTCTCAGCCTCCCAAGCCGCTGGGATTACAAGTGTGTGCCACTGTGTCCAGCTATTATTTATATTTTTGTTTGACTATTTTCAAAATTGGAATGACACTCTTCCTAGACTTATTCCAGTTAAAAATGTCTTGTTGTAACCAAAGACCAAATGTTCTCTCTGATATGTGGATGCTAACACCCAATAAGGGGGTGGGGAGGGAAGAACAGGAAGTTCATTAGACAAAGGGGAATGAGAGAAGGGAGAGGGGAGGGGAATAGAAAAGACAGTAGGACTATATATATATTCTGGATGTAACTTTCCTATGTTTGTATATGAATCCATGACCAGTGTAACTCCACATCATGTACAACCACAAGAATGGGAAGTTATACTCCATGTATGTATGATATGTCAAAATACAATCTACTGTCATGTATAATTAAAAAGGACAAATAAAAAATTTTAAAAAAATATGTTTTAATAGCAAAAAAGAGTCTTATTTCTCTTCATGTCTTCAGAAATGAACTGGAGGCATTAAGAGAATGAAAACGAGAGAAGAAAACTTTGTTTGCTAAACTCGAGAGCTGGTCCTACAGAGGTGCAGCCTGTGATCTCAGTCACTCGAGAAGTTGAGGCAGGAGGATCACAAGCTCAAGGCCAGCCTCAGCAACTTAGTGATGACCTCAGCAACTTAGCAAGACCCTGTCTCAAAATAAAAACTAAACAGGGCTGGGGGTGTAGTTCAGCGGTAGAGCACCCCTGGGTTCCATTCCACATAGTGGGGGGAAAAAAAAGTATGTGTGTGGGCTAAGCCTTAGATCATGTTCTAACTATAACTCAGGATGCAGCAGTTAGAAAGTATATCTGGCTTAATGTGAAACATGAAAATATTCGTCCTTTACAAATCCACATTCTCCTTTTCTTATGTGCCATAAAAGCAGGGGTTCTAGAACAGCTCCGCGTGCAGGAGCCGTGTGCTTATTTTATTTATTTTTTGGTTGTAGGAGACAGTAGACTTCACGATACCATTGCATACCAGCATGGAGTAGATCGTATTCTAGTTGGGATCCCATTCTGTGCATGGACGGGATGGTGGATTCCCTGTGGGGCCATGTGTTTTGCTCATTGTTACGGATGGAGCGCTGCCTCTTGAATTCTGGGTTCCATGCAGGGGACCAAGGGGTAAAGTGAGGGGGCAAAGTCAGGCTGACCACTCGGATTTGGGATTCTCCACCCTCCTTTCAAGATTCCCTCCAGGGACCCTTCAGCAATTCTACTGCTGCAACCTCATTGCCAACGTCTGGGTCACGTGTCACAGCCCGAAGTCGGAACGTCTCGTCTGGAGGAAGTCCTTTCTCTGGGACTTTGCTGCTCCCACACCATCCCTGCGACACAATCCAACGAAACAAGGAGCAAATGGACATCCCAAGAGCTCGTTTATGCCTCAGCAGAGCTCAAATAAGACACCGAGTTCTCCAAGACAGCTGGCACGTCCTGCCAGGTGAACCAGTGATCCCTTCCTGGGGACATCCAGATCTGCTGCGCTGCAGGCCTGCGGGCTTATTCCAGGGGCCGTGCACCCTCACAGAGGCTCAGGAGAGGAACTGCGTGTCCATACCTCCGTCCATGAAGGAGCAGGCACAGATGTGAAAGATAGCCGTGCTGGTTGAGAGATGATCGTTGCCATTCCTGCAGTGAAGTCAGCGGACGACTGTTGACAGGTGATCTCAGCCTGCTTCCTCGGGAGGCCACAGGGACTGCTCCAAAGCTCGCCCTCCTGGAGCCCAGTGCGCGGCCAGGGTGCACTGTTGGGTGGATGAGAAAGAATTCAGGGTTAAAATATGTTCGTGGTGGGCTGGGGTGTAGCTCGGTGGTAGAACACTCGCCTGGTAGGGAGGGGCCTTTGGCTCAATTCCCAGAGCTGCGACAAACAAACAAACCAAACAAATAAATGAAACGTTTTCATGTGAGCTGCCTACTGCCTAGTTTGTTCCTCTGGTCTTTATAGAAACCAGACTGCTTTTGTTATTTTGTTGTGTTTGATCAGATAATTTGCAAAGTAGACTGATTTGCAGGTAGATTGATTCCATCTTAACATTTATAATTATTAAGTAATCAGCTTAGTGTCCATTCAAGGTCGCTGTAAGATAATTGAATAAAATAACATACAAACCTAGTCAAATAATGTCCTCATGAAATACTGCCCCAGAAAAAAAAAAGATAAAATGACTGTTATTATGTAGTTGGACTTGGTCACTATGACTTGTCCACTTTGATGCTATCTATCATCTTTTTAAAAAAATTATTTATTTATTCTAATTTGTTATACAGGATAGCAGAATGCATTTCAATTCATAGTACACGTACAGAGCAGAATTTTTCATTTCTCTCATTGTACACAAAGTAGAGTCACACCTTTCGTGTCTTCATACATGAAATGAGGGTAATGATGTTCATCTCATTCCACTATCTTTCCTACCCCCATGCCCTCTCCCTTTCTCTCCCTCCCTTTTGCCCTATCTAAAGTTCTTCAGTTCTTCCATTCCTCCAATGCTCCCCACCAACTCCATTATGGATCAGCATCCATATATCAGAAAACATTTGGCCTTTGTTCTTTTGGGATTGGCTTACTTCACTTAGCATGATATCCTCCAACTCCATCCATTTACCTGCAAATGCCATGATTTTATTCTCTTTTAATGCTGAGTAATATTCCATTGTGTATATATACCACAGTTTCCTTATCCATTCATCTACTGAGGGGCATCTAGGTTGGTTCCACAGTTTAGCTATTGTGAATTGTACTTCTATAAACATTGACGTGGTTGTGTCATTGTAGTATGCAGTTTTTAAGTCCTTTGGGTATAGACTGAGGAGTGGGATAGCTGGGTCAAATGGTGGTTCCATTCCCAGTTTTCCAAGGAATCTCCATACTGCTTTCCAGATTGGTTGCACCATTTTTGCAGTCCCACCAACAATGTGAGTGTGCCTTTTTCCCACATCCTCGCCAACACTTATTGTTGTTTGTGTTCTTAATAGCTGCCATTCTGACTGGAGTGAAATGAAATCTTAGAGTAGTTTTGATTTGCATTTCTCTAAGTGCTAGAGATATTGAACATTTTTATCATATCATTGTTGATCAATTGTATATCCTCTTCTGAGAAGTGTCTGTTCAGTTTCTTAGCCCATTTACTGATTGGGTTATTTGATTTTTGAGCTCTTTATATATCCAACAGATTAGTGCTCTATTTGATGTGCGTGAGGTAAAAATTTGCTTCCATTCTGTAGGTTCTCTTTTCACCTCACTGATTATTTTTTTGCTGAGAAGAAGCTTTTCAGTTTGAATCCATCCCATTTATTGATTCTTGATTTTATTTCTTGCACTATACGAGTCTTGTTAAGGAAGTTGGGGCCTAATCTGACATGATGAAAATTTGGGCCTACTTTTTCTTCTGTTAGGCCCAGGGTCTCTGGTCTAATTACTAGGTCCTCATCCAATTTGAGTTGAGTTTTGTGCATGGTGAGCATTGGGGCTTAATTTCATTTTGTTGCATATGGATTTCCAGTTTTCTCAGTACCATTTGTTGAAGAGGTTATCTTTTCTCCAATATGTCTTTGGCAACTTTGTCTAGTATGAGATAACTGTATTTATGTGGGTTTGTCTCTGTGTTTCTCTCTTCTGTGCCATTGGTCTACAAGTCTATTTTGGTGCCAATACCATGCCATTTTTGTTACTCTTGCTCTGTAGTGTAGTTTAAGGTATGGTATAGTGATGCTATCTGCTTCAGTCTTCTTGCTAAGGACGGCTTTGGCTATTCTGGGTCTCTCAATTTTCCAGATGAATTTCATGATTGCCTTTTCTATTTCTATGAGGAATGTCATTGGCATTTTGATTGGAATTGCCTTGAATCTGTATAGGGCTTTTGGTGGTATGGTTATTTTGATCATATTAATTC
This sequence comes from Ictidomys tridecemlineatus, assembly GCF_052094955.1. Classification (NCBI taxonomy): domain Eukaryota; kingdom Metazoa; phylum Chordata; class Mammalia; order Rodentia; family Sciuridae; genus Ictidomys; species Ictidomys tridecemlineatus. The sequence goes on from NC_135481.1 coordinate 175,241,606, forward strand.
TGCCTATCCAAGAGCAAGGTGGATCTTTTCATCTTCTAAGGTCTTCTTTAATTTCTTTCTTTAGAACATGTTGTAGTTTTTATTGTAGAGGTCTTTCACTCTTTTTGATTCCCAAGGGTTTTTTTTTTTTTTTTTGAGGCTATTGTAAATGGGGTAGTTTTCCTAGTTTCTCTTTCAGAGGATTTGTTATTGATGTGCAGAAATACCTTTGATTTATGGGTATTGATTTTATACCCTGCTCCTTTGTTGAATTCATTCATTAGTTCTAGAAGTTTTCTGGTGGAATTTTTTTGGATCCTCTAGGTATAGAATCATGTCGTCAGCAAATAGTGATAGTTTGAGTTCTTCTTTTCCTGTCCATATCCCTTTAATTTCTTTCATCTGTCTAATTGCTCTGGCTAGAGTTTCAAGAACTATGTTAAATAGAAGTGGTAAAAGAGGGCATCCCTATCTTGTTCCAGTTTTTAGAGAGAATTTTAGAAATTTAGAAATTTTAGAAAATTTTTAATTTTTCCCCATTTAGAATGATGTTGTCCTTGGACTTAGCATAGAAAGCTTTTACAATGTTGAGATATGTTCCTGTTATCCCTAGTTTTTCTAGTGTTTTTTTTTATACTGATCACAATTTTTTATTATATAAATATATTTTGTTACAACATTATGACTGCATAATCAATTTTGTCCTGTAAAGTAACAGTATATGTTTCATTCATTGCATATGTTTAACCTATATTTGTTTTTTTTATTGGTTGTTCAAAACATTACAAAGCTCTTGACATATCATATTTCATACATTAGATTCAAGTGGGTTATGAACTCCCATTTTTATTTTCTAGTGTTTTGAACATAAAGCCCTGCTTTATTTTGTTGAATGCTTTTCCTGCATCTATTGAGATGATCATATGATTTTTATCTTTAAGTCTATTGATGTGATGAATCACATTTATTGATTTCCATATGTTGAACCAATCTTGCATCCCTGGGACAAACCCCACATGCTTGTGGTGCACTATCTTTCTGAGGTTTTTTGTATTCGATTTTCCAGAATTTTATTGAAAATTTTTGCATCTATGTTCATTAGAGATATTGTTCTGAAGTTTTTTTTTTCTTTGATGTATCGTAGTCTGGTTTTGGAATCAGGGTGATATTGGCCTCATAGAATGAGTTTGGAAGTGTTCCCTCTTTTTCTATTTCATAGAATAATTTGAGGAGTATTGGTATTAGTTCTTCTTTGAAGGTCTTTTAGAACTCAGCTGTGTATCTGTATGATCCTGGGCTTTTCTTAGTTGGTAGGCGTCTGATAGTGTCTTCTATTCTATTGCTTGAAATCAATCTGTTTAACTTGTGTAAAAAAAATTGTCCTGATTCAGTTTAGGTAAATCATATGATTTACCCATAGAAATTTGTTGATGACTTCAATATTTTTATTTTATTGGAGTACAAACTTTCAAAATAATTTCTAATTATCTTCTGTATCTCTGTAGTGTCCATCATGATATTTCCTTTTCCATCACAGCTGGAAATTTGAGGGTTTTTTTCCTAGTAATTTGAGTTTTTTTCCTCCTTTTCTTCATTAACATGGCTAAGGGTTTATCAATTTTATTTATTTTGTCAAGGAACCCACTTTTTGTTTTGTCAATTGTTTCAATTATTTCTTTTGTTTCAATTTCATTGATTTCAGCTTTTTCCTGTCTTTTACTCTTTTGCTGATAATTTGTTCTTCTTTTTCTAGGGCTTTGAGATATAAAGTGAGGTTATTTATTTGTTGACTTTTTCTTCCTTTAAACAATGAACTCCATGCAGTGAACTTTCCTCTTCATGATGTCCCAGAGATTTTGATATGTCTTATCAGTGTTCTCATTTATCTGTAAGAATTTATTAATCTCCTCTTTGATGTCTTCTGCAATCTATTGTTCATTCGATAGCAAATTATTTAATTTCCAAGTGTTGGAGTAGCTTCTATTTTTTTTCATTGATTTCTAGTTTCATTCCATTAAGATCTGATAGAATACATGGTAATATCTCTACTTTTTTGTATTTGCTAAGAGTTGATTTGTGGCATAATATAGGGACTATTTTAGAAGGATTCATGTGCTGCTAGGAAAGTGTATTCACTTATTGATGGATGGAATATTCTATATGTGTCTTTTAAGTCTAGGTTATTGAGTTCTATAGTTTCTCTGTTTAGCTTTTGTTTGGAAGGTCTATCCAGTGGTGAAAGAGGTGTGTTAAAGTCACCAAGTATTATTGTGTTGTGGTATATGTTGTTCCAGGATCTTCTAGCTTTCAGGGTCTGGGTTGAGAAATCTGCAGAGATCCTAATTGGTTTCCCCAATTCCCTTATATGTAATCTGATTCCTTTCTCTTGTGGCTTTTAAAATTCTCTCTTTATTCTTCATGCTAGGCATTTTTATTATAATGTTCCTTGGTGTAGATCTGTTGTGATTTTGTACATTTGGTGTCCTGTAAGCCATTTATATTTGATTTTCCATTTCATTCTTCATGTTTGAAAAATTTTCTGGTATTATTTCATTGAATAGATTGTTTATTCCTTTGGTTTGGAACTCTATGCCTTCCTCTATCCCAATAATTCTGAAATTTGGTCTTTTTATGTTATCCCATAATTCTTGAATGTTCTGCTCATAGTTTCTTATCATCTTCACTGTGTGGTCAACTTTATTTTCAAGATTATATATTTTGTCTTCATTAGCTGAGGTTCTGTCTTTCAAGTGATCTAATCTGTTGGTGATGCTTTCTATTGAGGTTTTAATTTGGCTTATTGTTTCCTTCATTTCAAGTATTTATGTTTTGTTTTCAGGACTTCTATCTCCTTATTGAAGTAATCTTTTGCTTCCTCTATTTGCTTATGTAGCTCTTATCAAAATTGTCTTTTGCTGTCTGTATTTGCTCTCTTATATCATCCTTTAATTCACACAACATTTTAATTATGTACACCCTGAACTCCTTCTCTGTCATTTCTTCTGCTGTGCTGGCCATGGATTCTAATGATATAGTATCTTGGTTTATTTGGGGCACTTCCTTCCCTTGTTTTTTCAAGTTGTTTGTGTGTCTTTCCTTGTAGCACTGCAGGTCCAAGGCATTACACTTTTTACCCTATAGGCTTATAGCATCCCTGTAGATTTTCAATACCTCTCCTTTAAGGGAGAGATCAATATTAACAGATCCCAATACAAACAATATACAGCCTTAAGTCAAATAGCTCCTATTAAGACATTTATGGTTTTGTCACAATACACAGAAATGGTGAGTTCAATTATTATCTACAATATAAACAGTAGGTTTGCAAAAGGGTCTATAGTTTCTTTTTTTTTAAGAGAGAGAGAGAGAGAGAGAGAGAGAGAGAGAGAGAGAGAGAATTTTTAATATTTATTTTTTAGTTCTCGGTGGACACAACATCTTTGTTGGTATGTGGTGCTGAGGATTGAACTGGGGCCGCACACATGCCAGGCGAGCGCGCTACTGCTTGAGCCACATCCTCAGGCCCCGATCTATAGTTTCTGATGGTGGACAAAGAGAGAACCTGGAGTGGGGTGTAGGATGAGGTGTTAAGGAGATAGGAGGTGAGGGTATAAAATTATTGATCTTGGGAAGCTTGAAAGAGGAATCTAAGAAGTTGGCTAATAGCAGGAGAAAAGAGAGAAAGTGATTTTGGGGAGACAATTAAGTGGGAGGACACACAAATGAACTATAACTAATCTCTTTGGAGAGTTTAAGGAGTGTGTATTCTACTAACAAAGTAACAGTATGATGCTATGGAAAACAAATGAGAAGAACAAGCAGGGTTTTTGAAATAAAAAATGATTGTTTAAATAATAACATACGTAAAGATAAAGGGAGATCATCTTTGAAGTGTAAAATCAAATGGAAAGTAGAAGAAAACATTTAAGACATAGAGTTTCTTTTTTAAATCAGATTCTTTTAAAAATAATTTTATTTTGTTTATTTATTTTTATGTGGTTCTGAGGATCAAACCCAGTGCCTCACATGTGTGAGGCAGGTGTTCTGCCACTGAGCCCAGCCCCAGCCCCAGCCCCAGAGTTTCTTTTTTCAAATTAATAAATTAATGTAAAATTATGCACATGAAAAATATTCATGTGCATAATTTTACATTAATTTATGCAGTTTAGATAATTAACTTACTCAAAGAGTATCCATGGTGAGAAAATATTTGCCAAATTTAAGTTCTTCAAATTAATTATATGTAGTATGTTCATTAAATTAAATGATTTGCCAATGGCAAGTTGCATCCTGATAAAATATGGAAGATCATGTAAAAGCATTAAAATTAAAAGACATTGTTATAGTTATTAAAAAATGTATAATGCACCAATGTTCAAAGTATTTCTCAAACCACGCACAATAGTACAAATAATGAACCTTCTCAAATACCTATCATAATTTAGTCCATGCTTACAAGATATCTGGAAATGGGATTTGTTAATTTTGTTTACCTTGTGGATAAGCTAATAATCACATGGTTTAAAAAGGTATACATTTTTCAAGTAGTTCACTTCTAACTGTTCACATAAATATCTGTGCACAGTCTAAGTTATCCACATGTAAATTATAATAAGTATTGGATACATTAACATTTGGGTGTTAATTTCTAATATAAAATTGTTTGAGTCAGCTTTTTCACTGCTGTAGCTAAAAGACCCAACAAGAACAATTTTAGAGCAGGAAAATTTTATTTGGGGGCTCACGGTTTCAGAGGTCTCAATCCACAGGCAGCTGGCTCCATTCCTTGGGCTTTGAGGTGAGGCTGAACATATGACAGAAGAATATGGAGGAGGGAAGTGGCTCACATGATGACCAGGCAGCAGAGAGAGACTCCATGTGCCAGATACAGAAGATATACTCCAAAGGCATGTCCCCCAATGACCACTCCTCTAGCCACATGCTTGCTGCCGTTTCCACTCAGTTAATCCCATCAGGGGATTAATTCACTGACTGGGTTAAGACTCTCATAACTCAAACATTTCTAATCTAGGCCTTTTTGCATTATTTCATGAATTAGCTTTTGGGAGACATCTCACATAAAAATAATAATATTCTTTTTTTGGGGGGGTGGTACTGGGATTGAACTCAGGGGCATGTGACCACTGGGCCACATCCCCAGCCCTATTTTATGTTTTATTTAGAGACAAGGTCTCACTGAATTGATTAGTGCCTTGCTTTTGCTGAGGCTGGCTTTGAACTCACCATCCTCCTGCCTCAGCCTCTTGAGCTCCTGGGATTACAGGTGTGCACTACCCCAAACCATAACATTCTGCTCCTGGCTCCCAAAAGCTCCTGACCATCTCACAATGCAAAATACATTTTGTCCATTTCTAAGAGTCCCCATAATCTCAACAATTCCAAGATTGCCCCAAAATTGAAGTCCAAAGTCTCCTCTGAGACTCAGGGCAAACATGCATCATGAGCTCCTGTAAAAATCAAAAGCGATTTACGAGTATCCAATAAACAAAGGTACAGAGTGAACATTTCCATTCACAAAAACAGGGGCATAGAAAGAATGGATGGGACCAAAGCAAACCGAACTCCAGCTGGGCAAGCAAATCCTGTAGCTCCACATCTGGCATCTGGGGCACATGGCATGGTCCAAAGGGCTTGTGCTGCTCTGTCCCTGTGGCCTTGTTGGTTGTAGCCCAAGTTTTGTCATCTCTGCTCAATTCCTGCAGTTTTCCTAGGATGGTGTCCCATGTTACTGGAATTTCTGAATCTCAGGGGTCTCTAGGGCAGCTTTGGCTTCCTCCTCACATCTCCACACTGCCCTCTCCAGGCCTGCCCACAGGGACTCTGATCTAGGGCACTTGGCCTGGCCCCCCAGGCCTTCCTTTGAAATCTTGGTGGAGCCTCCATGAACCCCTAACTCCAGCATCATTCATTCCTGCAGAACTAGCACCACGTGGCTGATGCCAAGGTCTGCTGCCATCTCAAGCAGTAGCCAAGCCTCCAAGGACCCTCTGAGCAGCAGCCTCTGAGTGTCTAGGTGGCTGAGCATGTTGAAGAAACTTCCTAGGCCCCGTTGTGCAAGAAAGGTGCCCTACTGGTCCTTAAGAAAATTTTTTACTTTTCCTCCCTTGAGCCTGAGATGGGTGTGGTTTTGCTAATTCCTAAGATGCCCTCAAGCCATCTTTCTTATTATCTCCGAGCAAATAGTTAGCATTTCTTTAGTGGCAGTTTGTCTGCAACTTTCTTAGCCCCAGTTTTACTCCCACATTTCAAGTCCAACTTTTAAAAATCTTTTTGCTCTGCTTTCTGCTCCTGAATATCACAATAAACTTGGATAACAGCTGCCAGCAATATCCATGCTACTACCTGAATGCTATGTTGTCTAGAAATTTCTTCTGCCAGATTAAGAAATATATTACTTTTAAAATCAGCCTCACAGAAAGTCTCAGGACATGGGCAAAATGCGGACAATTTCTCAGCCAGAACACAACATGAATGGTCTTTAGTCCAATTAATAGTATCCCCCTTTTTCTCTAAACTCTCTTAGGCCCTGACTTCACTGTGACATTCTAGTCTTCTGAGCTCCCAGGAGAATCAGCCATTAAGCCCCACTTACAACAACCTAAAGCATTTCCCACTTGCACTGTTGCACATTTAAAAATTCCCTGACCAATTTCAAAAAGCTCCAAATGATTATGAACCACATAGTGAGGTTAATCACAGCAACGACCCCACTTCTGGTACCAATTTCTGTTTTAGTCAGCTTTTTTACTGCCATGACTAAAAGACCTGATAAGAACAATTTTAGAGCAGGAAAAGTTTATCTGGGGGTCACAGTTCCAAAGGCCTCAGTCCACAGGCAGCTGGCTCCATTCCTTGGGGCTTGAGGTGAGGCTGAACATCATGGCAGAAGAATGTGGCAGAGGGAAGGAGCTCACCTGAAATCAGACAGCAGGGAGAGAAGGCATAGAGTTTCAATCCAGAGTGATTAATCTAATCAGTAAGATTTTCAAAGGTGCAGAGACAAAATTCAGGGAAAGTAATTATAAAAAATCACAAAAATTTGAAGATAATGTTTCTTACTTTTTCCCTCAGAAATAACCTAAGTGAAAAGATCTGCAGATCCCAAACCCAGAAAGAACCACACGAGACACTGGCTGCAAAAAAGCAGGAGGCGTTTATTCTCACAGGCGCCTGTGGGTGCACAGCAATACCTCAGCCGGAGCTTCGGTCACACTGGCACACCGGGCTTTGGGGTACAGGTCTTTTATAGGAAGAAGAGGGTTAGTTTTCAGCTTAGCACAGCAACAGCCACTCTATAGGTTCCTCGGAATTCAGCCCTGGGGTCACCTGGGGGGTAAACTTGTTTTTTCCACTTTACGTTCTCAGAAAAGAAACCCATAAATTGCATCCTGTCCTTATAGTTCCTGTTTTTACCCTATTTGCTCAAGCTTGGCCTTCCCAGGATTATCTATATGGAACATCTGGCGGTGGCATTGTATAGAGCTTGGAGTGTTACGTGCAGTTGGGAGAGTGTTTCGTGCAGTTGGGGAGTGCTACGTGCAGCTGGGGAGTGCTTCGTGCAGCTGGGGAGGTTGTACATGGGAACATCCTGTAGGGCACAGGGGTTAGAATTCCTAACGTTGGGTTTGAGGCTCTGTAGTCCTTCACTAAGAATATTTTTCCATGTAATAAATAAGAGTAGTAATCTAGGAGAGAGAGGGAGAGAGAGAGAGAGAGAGAGAGAGAGAGAGAGAGAGAGAGAGAGAGAGAGAGAGAAGCTAAATACAGAGTGGGGGGAAAGGCTTACTTTTAATAGATTAACTGTTACACTGACAGGTAATTTTTTTTTTCCAGCAACAACAGAAACCATATCCAGTGGAATAACTTCTTCAGTATATTTTTTTAAAATATTTATTTTTTAGGTGTAGATGGATACAACACAATGCCTTTATTTTACGTGGTGCTGAAAATCGAACCCGCGTCCCGCCCGTGCTAGGTGAGCGCTCTACCGCTGAGCCACAATCCCAGTCCTTCAATATATTTTTAAAAAATAAATGCCAACCTAAAAATTCATAGCTTCAAAAATATTGCAAGAATGGAACATAAACATGTTTTTTTCCAGACATTTTTTAAAAAGGAGATAAACCTCAGCAGATCTAATGAAAAGATATTCTAAAGGCTGTACTTAATTGAAGATATGGCCACACATGGGATGAAGAAGCAATTATAGATGTGATGAAAGTGGATAAATTTGGGAGGATTAAATGATGACTGTTTTATGAGATTTAAAACATACATAAAGCATCAAAATTCTGTAAATATAGGAAATTGATTGGGAAGGTAGAACAGAATTAAAGTGTTCTAAGTTTCACTAGCTATTCAGCAATAGGGTACAATTGTGGATTAACTCTATAGTTGATAGATCTGATGAAGAATTGGATGGTATTTATAACATTCATGTTAAAACAAAATACAGAGAGACATTAAAAGTGGCTAGCTTGGAAAAGACAGCATATGAATACCAACAAAGGAAGCTAGTTCACAAAGTAGCATTGAAGGCAAAAAGTATTATAGAGAAAAATGTTTTTTTATAGTGAGAACTTATTGGGTTCACCCAGAAAGTAGAACTATCTATATTTAATATGCATAAAATGTTGTCTCAATATTATAATTATGGAAGTAAATAAACACAATCGAATATAATACGGGAAGTGGTGAAATGGAGTTCGTGTGTTCCATGAATTGCAGGAGAAGAAATGTAAGTTGAAAGAACGAACAAGGCTCGTCATTGGAGAAAATGCCCGTTTATTGAGGAACAGCTCTGCATATTTATAGAGCCAGGGGGTGGCTTGACAGTTATGACAGTTTAACAGTTTTGGCACTTAACAGTTTTGGCACGGGGTGCTTTCTGATTGGTGGGTAAGGATCATGTGAGCCAGCAGGGCTAGTCTGATTGGTGGGTAAGGATCATGTGAGCCAGCAGGGCTCATCATTGGACAGCTCTTCTGGGGGGTTGGGGATGTTAGTCTTTGGAGCTGGGGTGACTCCCAACATTCCCCCCTCTTTGTTATTAAATGAGAGTGGGCGTCGACTCATTCTGGCTGTTTCGAGAATCAGAGAGGAGGGAAGTAAGGAGCCCCCACAGGAGGGCAGAGAGGACCTGTATAACCAGATCAACGAAGGTTCCTTGCCACCACAGATCCATGATGATGTCAGTCCATTTAGCATAGGTCTCCACTGGAGGTATAAGCCAGGCGTAGGTGGTCCAGGGACTTATGAGGTGTTCTCTAGAAGAGCTGGCTGGTTCATAATTCCTGAGGAGAAGCTGGTTAAAAGCTTGATTAGAAATTTTATCCACCTGAGTCTAAATGAACTTTATGATAAAGGGAAGGAACAGGCACAGGGAGTTTTTATAGCCCAAATCTAATGGGGTCTCTTGCTGCAGTCTGGCTGAGCACAATTCAGGAGCCACTTGTCAAAAGAAACTAACTTTATTTTTAGAACTACAAACGCCAAACAAAACAGCTCCTCAGGGAAAAACCCTCAGAGCCCAACTGCCACCACCGGCTTCCACACTCCTCTCACCCCCACACCAGCCTCTCAACCTCCCACAATCCCCCTGCTCTTGAGGCCGATTGGCTGGGTTGTGTGGGCAGAGCCAAAGAAGTCACCCAATGAGCAGCTCCGTGGAGGAGCCAATCAGCTAGATGTTGCTGGGGCCGCTGTGAGCCAATCATCAGCTGGCAGTCTGAAGGGCAGGGAAACAGCCCAATGAACATCACCGCAGAGGAGCCAATCAGCTAGATGTTGCTGGAGCCGCTGTGAGCCAATCATCAGCCGGCAGCTGGAAGTTTGCTGGCAGCTGGATCATCAGCCGGCAGCTGGAAGTTTGCTGGGGCCCCTTTGGCTGTGGCTCTCAACATCTGCTGATGATTGGCTCACAGCGTCTCTGGGTCTGCAAGCTGCCTTGTTGGCCCAAGGGGGGGTTAAGTGTTCAGCCTTGAGCAGGGTTGAATGTTCAGACTTGAGGCAAACAGGTGATAAAGGACCAGATAGAGGGGGGTTTGAGTGAGTGGGCTATCTTGCAGCCAACATCTGTTCAGCCTGCCCTGCAGACAACACAGTTCAGCCTGCTCTGCACCCAACAGCAACTGGTAAAGTGCTCTCTTATGATAAAGGGAGTTCACACTTATTCAGAGGTCACCATGCTCCAGACACCTAAGTGGTTTGTTAGAAGGACAACACACAACAGTCCCACTACCGGTCAGATCCAAGCAAGTACGGGGGGTCTGGCTGGAGAGGGCCCTTAGGGTCACTTGCCTTGAATCTCCAGACATAGGCCGAAGAGAGGACCCAAGAGGGGCCAGAAATCAGGGGGAGCATTGACAAGAGTACTTAATGACAGGTGACGATCGTTGGCTCTTCTGATGAAGGTGTAGGAGCGCTGAGCTTAAGCCTGGAAATGTGAATCCACGCGGTAAGTTGGTTATTTTCCCCCAGTGGGCAATAGTAAGGAGGTAGGGTCAGGAAGAGAGACTGGGGTCAGGAAGGAGCGAGTCTTGACAGCGCCATTGTTCAGAGCGTAGATGAAAGAGGAGGGGGCAGGGCATAGGCAATCCGGGAGGAACGAGGGGACGGCCATACATGACTTTGAAAGGTGAGAGATTAGAAGGCTTCTTTGGCAAGGCCCTAATGCGCAATAAAGCCAATGGGAGCACCTTTACCCAGTCCAGGCTTAATTCCATGGTGAGCTTGGTGAGGGTCTCTTTAAGGGACTGATTGGTCCTTTCAACCTTTCCAGAAGCCTGGGGGCAGTAAGGGCAATGGAAATGCCAAGGGAGTGATAGTGAGCCAGTCCCTGAGTTATCTGCGAGGTGAATTCTGGGCCATTGTCTGATTGGATAGAAGTGGGCATCCCGAAACAGGGGATTATGTGAGTAAACAACAGAGCAACTACCGTAGAGGCCCATTTGTTAGAAGTGGGAAAGATTTCAACCCATCAGGAAAAAGTATCTACCAATACAAGAAGATATTTTATGTTTTTTACTCGGGGCATGTTGGTGGAATCAATCTGCCAGTCTGCAGCCGGGGTATGACATGGGCCTGAGGAGAAGGGAAAGGTTTAGGTTTTAATGGAGTATTGGTATTGGTTCTCTGGCAGATCTGACAAGCGGAAGTGATCTGTTGTAGGAAAGTCTTATCACGTGGGGAAAGGGTGAAAAAGGAGTGAAGGAAAGTAGTTGTTGGGGATCTTTGGGCCGATCCCCGGTGGTAAAGCTCTGTAGGGCGGCTGATGGAGCTGCTTGATCGGCCTTGGAATTCCCCCTGGTAGTAAGGGAGGAGTCAGTTTGGGGCCTTGCAATGGATTATCCCCAGTTGGGAAGGCAGCCTGGAGGCTCGTAGGAGGCCAGAAGTAAGTGTGGAATTAGTGACTGCTGTCCCTCTGGTGGTAGCCCCCTTTCTTTCCAAATGGCTGCGTGGGAGATCAGGATACGGAAGACGGATTTGGAATCTGTATATAGGGAGAGGGTTTCCTCCGGAGCTCGCATGCCCTGTGGCAGCTCTGAGTTCAGCTTGTTGGCTGGTGGTACTGGGTGGGAGAGGTTTGGCCTCTATGATGGATGAGAGGGAGACGACCGCGTACCCGCCACTCTAACCCCCTCGTGTATAAAGGAGCTACCATCTGAGAACCAGACGAGGTCCAGGAGGGCAGGGGTCCCCAGAAATGGTGGTAGGGCAGGGTCAAATCGTCTCTAAGACCTCCAGGCATTTGTGGACGGGATCTTGTGAGGGAGAAGATGGGAGGAGGGAGGCAGGGTTTAATGGAGAGCAGGGTGAAAAGAGATGGAGGGATTTTCAAGGAGAGACAAGGAGGGATGGAACCCTGGAAGGAGGAAGTGACTGCGGCCCTAGTCAGTGAGGAAGTCCTCTAGATGGTGAGGAGATGAGATGGTCAGCGGGGAGCCCAAGGTAAGCTTGTTGCTTCTTTCTGGAGGTCACGGGCCGCTGCTAGGGCTCTGAGGCATGGGGGCCAGCCCCTGACGGTGGGGTCGAGCTGTTTGGATAGGTAGGCCACTGGTGCACATGTGGGGCCATATTCCGGACCAGAACGCCCAGACTTTGTCCCTGTTTTTCATGTGCATAGAGGGTGAAGGGTCGGGAGAGGTCGGGGAGATGCAGGGCGGGTGCCCAGAGGAGGGTCTTTTTGTAAAGGGCTTCCCTACCGCTGAGGGTAGGGGTTCATCTTGGGGGCCCTTGGCCAGATTATAGAGCAGCCTGGCGAGGAGGGAGAAATTCAAAAGTAATCCAGGCCCTGAAGTACCCAGCCAGACCCAAGAAGGAGAGTCATCCTTGGTCTTTGGTGTAGGTATAGACACAATAAGCTGTTTTCTGTCTACTGTAATGGCCTTTTCCCCTTGAGAGATAGAGACCCCTAGATATGTGATCTCTTTACATGCTATTTGGGCCTTTTGTGGAGAGGCCCGATATCCCTTTAAGGCCAAGAAATTAAGTAGGAGAACTGTGTCATCTGTTGAGCACCCTTTGGACCAGCTAGAAGAATTTGTAGAGGTTTGCAAGGGGTGCAGAGAGCAGGATTGGATCCAAGCAAGAAGAAAGCCTGGAAGAGATCCCTTAGAATGGAGGGATCCAGGGACCCAAAAAGGGGCCATCTGCTTTGGTTGACTAGGGATAAGGGGCCAGGCCTGGGTGCTATATTTGATCCAAGAGGCATTGTAGGGGAGAGTTGACCAGCAGAGAGGACACATTACCCATGTAAGGAGGAGGGAAGAGGACGCAGAGAAGGGGGAAACTGATTTGTTGGCAAAAGGGGCGTCCCCGCTAGAGCCAAAAATCAGGAGTGCCTAAGTGGCAGGTTCGAGCTGCAGAGATTGGTCGTCACCAAATCCTGACAGAGGATTCGTCCTGGACGGAGCTGGAGCCGGAGCCATGGGAGACCTTGGCCATGGCTTTTTGGGACCCCTCCTGGAGAGGCCAGATACTCCCAGGGCCGGAAAGAGGGGAGAGAGAGGGGCAGGGTAAGAGGAAGGGGAGGGTAAGCATTTCTCTAGTGGCCGAGTCTTAAAGGTGAGAGGACTAGGACTTTCGAATCTGCCCAAGGAAGGAGTCCCTGAGGGCCACCGTAGCCTTAAAGGCTGTGGTGGGGTGCTTTAATCAACATATTGCAAGAGGGTAGATTCGGGGCACTGGGGGTGAAAAGATTGGAGGTTGGAGGCCAAGATTTGTCCAAAGAGGTGTGGACTATCTCGAAATCCCTGAGGAAGGACAGTCCAGGTTAGTTGTTGAGAATGTCTGGTGGTGGGATCTGTTCAGGTAAAGGCAAAAAGATCTTGTGATTTGGGGGCAGAGGGAATGGAGAAGAAAGCATCCTTTAAATCTATGACCGAGAAGTGGGTGGCAGTGTGGGGATCTGAGACAGCAGAGTGTATGGGTTGAGAACCAAAGGATGTATGGGTCTAACAGAGGTGTTGATGAGTCGTAGGTCCTGAACTAAGCGATAGGACCCGTTGGGCTTTTTTACCGCTAGTATGGGAGTATTGTAAGGGGAATGAGCAGGGTGGAGGTACCCCTTGCTAAGAAGGTCCTGAATAATAGGTTGTAGGCCCAGAAGAGCTTTTGTGGACAGGGGGCATTGAACCTGATTGGGGAATGTGTTGGGATCTTTGAGATGAATGTTAACTGGTGTGCAGGAAACCGTGGAGGGGGTGTGAGTATCCCATACAATCGGGTCAACCAGGTTCGTAGGTAAGGGGTCCTTTTTAGCGTGGTATTTCATGTCAGCCTCACAAGTGGAGCAGAATGGCCAGTCTTCTACCAAAAGGGCCAGAAAAGATGAACAGGCCGATTCTGGGGCCTGACTGATGCCAGGAGCCCGGATGTTGATTGTTGTATTGAATTTAGAGAGAATATCTCGGCCGAGCAAAGGAGCTGGACATTGGGGCATAACTAGGAACGTCTGAGGGAATGGGAAGTTGTCTATGGAACAGAGGAATAGGGGAGTCTTTCCTGGATAGATGGTCTTTCCTCCTACCCCGGCAATAGGAGAGGTGGACGGCACTGTTTGCCCCCAGAATTCTGTCAGGACTGAGAAGGTAGCCCCGGTGTCCAGGAGAAAGTCAACCTTGAGTCCATCCACCTGAATCCGCGCCCTGGGTTCCAGTCTATTGATCTATTGATCGTTATGGCTGGGGACAAGGACCCAAGTCACCGCCAATCGATTGCCATGCCCAAAGGTCAGAGGGTTCCCTGGCCATAGGCCTCCTATGGGATCTAGGACAGTCAGAGCCCCAGTGACCTTGTTGTTGACATTTAGGGCATGGGGTACGCGGAGTGCGTGGTGCAGGGCATGCCCTGGCCCAATGTCCCTCCTTGCCACACTTGAAGCAGGCACCCAGGGGAGGTTTTGACCTGCGGTGATGGGCGACCCGAGAAAGCACCCTGCAGGGCCTGGGCGAGGTTTTTTTTTTTTTTTTTTTTTTTTTTTTTTTTTTTTTTTTTTTTTTTTTTAAAGAGAGAGTGAGAGAGGAGAGAGAGAGAGAGAATTTTTAATATTTATTTTTTAGTTCTCGGCAGACACAACATCTTTGTTTGTATGTGGTGCTGAGGATCGAACCCGGGCCGCACGCATGCCAGGCGAGCGCGCTACCGCTTGAGCCACATCCCCAGCCCCAGTGGGCGAACTTTTTTTAGTTTGGCCCAGATGTCGGGGTAGCTCTGTGAGAGGAAATATGTCATAAGGACATGACGGCCATCTGGGGTTTTCGGGATCTAGGTTAATCTCTTGTAATTTTTGGAAATTGACGGCTTTACGTGCCGCTTTTTTGAGCCCAGCAATAATACATGCGGAGAATCGGTCCCTACTCTGTATGCCAGCTTGTGTGTTATAATCCCAGTCGGGAGTCTGATCTGGGGCAGCAAGTGGCCCCGGAGGGTGATTGGGATTAACTCGGTGAGTTTCATCTGCATGGGCTCTGGCAAGTTCCCAGTCTCTGGTACGTTCCTCAGGGAGGAGAGTATTAGCCAATAACATGTATATATCATGGTGAGCGAGGCTATAAGCCTGGAGGACCCACTGAAACTCTCTTCTGTGGTGAATGAGCCCAACATTTGCTTGAGTTGTGTGAGGTCATTCATAGAGAACAGCTTAATCATGTAGAGGCAGGTAGTGAAGGTAGGGAGAGGTGAGATCCTTCTCTTGGAAGGACAAAATGAACTTGAGTGCTGTCCCTTCAGAGGTTTCAGGACTCACCTCTCCCTACCTTCACTACCTGCCTCTACATGATTTAAACCCACATGTTGGTGGGACATAAAACAAGGAAAAAAAAATAAGTCTGAGTGGTTGGGAGAAGTTTATGAAGGCTAAACTGTATGTTTATGTCTTATCTCTGAAGCTGATGACAAACTTACGATATTTACTTCATTAATAATTTATTTTTACATCAGTTATTTTGAAAAATGTTGAAACATGAAAAATATATTAAAGAAATGAAATACATAGTTAAGTAGTTCATATAAGACATAAGGGTGGGGGGAGAAGTAATTCTAAGAGCTTCCAGGAGTTGGAAAGCAAATGTCCTGCAAAAGAAAAAAAAATTTAAATTGACATAAGAAATCTATCTACCTGTCTATCTTTTTATCTATTTATGTTTGTTTTTTGTTTGAGATGGGATTTCACTGTGTTGTCCGGGCTGGTTTTAAACTCCTGGGCTCAAGTGATCCTTCCCCTCAGCCTCCTGCCTAGCTGGGGCCACAGGCATACTCCAGCTACATGAGACTTAAACAATACTGGTGCAGAAAGATGTTGTCAAAGTACCGCCAGACTTCAAATAACTTGGAAACCACAATATCTTATAAGTCCTACCCTCAAGTATGGAAGAGAAACAAAGATATGTTTGGGCATTATAGAAGTGATATAGTTCCTGCCAAACACTTTATCTGAAGGTATTTAGGGAAGAATCTTCCGACCGAGAAAAGAAACAATAATAAAACAAAAGGGATGGGGCAAGAAAAAAAATTGGTCATAGTTGTTGTAAAGAATGATCTGAGGGGCTGGGGCGGTGGCTCAGTGGTAGAGCATTTGTCTAGCACACGTGAGACACTGGCTTCCATCCTCAGCACTACATAAAAATAAACAAATAAATAAACATATGCTGTCCATTCACAACTACGAAAATTTAAAAAAATTAAAATAAAATATTACCAGATATTAAAAAAAAGAATGATCTGAAGCAATCCAGAGTCAAGCTCTTGTAGGTGGACAAATTTGCCAAGAGAGTAGATTTCAGGTGCTCTTGTCATGAACATATCAAGGTAACTTTATATGAAGAGATGGATAAGTAAACTTGCTTGAATGTAACAGTCATTTCATTATATATATAAAAAAAGTCATGTCGTCCACCTTAAATATGTACAACAAAAACAAGAAATTCAAACCGAATGACTAAAAGTAAAGACTGTGAATTTGCCAGGAGACTAAATACAGGTATAAAATTCACAAGGGGGCAAAACTTCATAACTGTTCTACACAGGGGTACATAAGTACACCAGTTTAGCCAAAAGTAAAAGAAAACCATAGAAACCATTAAGTGAAGAAATGCTTTTAGTTGGGGGTAAGGGACGAGCCTATCAGGGCAGGCAGAGAGGAGGCGTCTAAAGTCCTGGCCATCTTCTATATTTTAGGTACTCGAATGTGCATTTAATATACACATCCCTAAAAGAATATTTTTTTGTGTGTATGATATATAAAGTTGAATATCAAGGAGTAGAAAAATAAGATAGGGGGCTGAGTTTATGGCTCAGCGGTAGAGCGCTCACCTCGCACGTGTGAGACCCTGGGTCCAATCCTTAGCACCACTTAAAAATAAATGAAAAAAATAAGATAGGTAAATGTGAACTAAAATAACAGAGAGAGCCTTGACAATAGCAGATAAAGAGTTGGAGGCAAAACTGTCATAACATATGGAACTAATTGGGGTATTGCATGCTTGGAAAAATAACAGCCAAAAATATTGACTATGAAAATGTGTGAACCTAAAAATATTTTTCTTTTTATATATATATATTTTTAAAATTGTCAATGGACCTTTATTTCATTTATTAATTTATTTGTATGTGGTGCTGAGAATCGAACCCAGTGCCTCACACATGCTAGGCAAGCTCTCTACCATTGAACCATAGCCCCAGCCCAAAATATTTTTCTTAATATATATAAACTCACAACTGACAGACTATAGTCAGAAATATAATTCAAAAATCTATCCACACTACACAGAGTTTGATAGACAAAAATAAACAAAAATGTAAATTTGCAGAGCATAGAATCCCTGACTGCAGGGGTTGTGTGTGAGTCTGGCAGGTGTTCTGGTTTTGATATGAGATGTCCTCCAAGCGCTCATGTGTGAGACAATGCAAGAAGATTCAGAGGTGAAATGATTAGGTTATGAGACCCTTAACCCAATCGGTGAATTAATCCCCTGATAAGGATTAACTGAATGGTACCTGTCGGCAGGTAGGGTATGGCTGAAGGAGCCGGGTCCCTGGCAGCATGCCTTTGGGGTATATATTTTGTTCTTGCAGAGCAGATCTCTCTCTCTCTCTGCTTCTTGGTGGCCATGTCCTGACTGACTTTCTTCTGCTATCTTATTCTACCTTGAGGCCCAAGGAATGCAGCTGGCCATCTATGAACTGAGACCTCTGAAACCATGAGCCACAATATAAACTTTTCCTCTCTAGTTGTTTTTGTCAGGTTTTTTTCTTAGTCAGAGAAGTAAAAAAGCTGACTAAAATGCCAAGCAAGTGATTTGTCTTTGCTTCAGGGAGAACTCATAAACATGCATATGGATGTGGGTATTCCCTGGGAGGAAAGTTGTAGGTGGCCCCAGATAATAAAATTAAAGACAAAAAAGGAGACATTGCAATCGATATCATAGAAATGCAAAGGATCATTTAAGATTCGTATGAACAACTATATGCTAGCATATTGGAAGAAATGCATAAATTTCTGGATGTACATAACCATCAAACTTGAACTACAAGGACACAGAAAACCTATAGACAATTAACAAATAATAAGATTGAAACAATAATAAAAAGTCTGTCAGGAAAGAGAAACCAGGGCTAAATGGCTTCAACTGCTCAGGTTTATCAAACTTTGAAAGAAAAGCTAATGCAATTCTTCTCAAATTATTTCATAGAAGTAAAAGGAAGGGAACCCTTCCAGGTAAGAGGCCAGCATTGCCCTTAAAACAAAACCAGACCCAGACACAACAAAAAAGAAAACTATAGACAAATATCCCTGCTGAACATAGGTACAAAAATTCTCTACAAAATACTAGCATATTGAATCTACAGCATATCAAAAAATCACCTTGGACTTATGCCGCAGTCTGGCTGGGCATAATTCAGGAGCCACCTGTCAAAAGAAACGAACTTTATTTTTAGAACTACAAACGCCAAACAAAACAGCTCCTCAGGAAAAACCCTCAGAGCCCAACTGCCACCACCGGCTTCCCACAAGCCTCTCACACAAAAACAAGCCTCATCACCTCCCACAATCCTCCTGCTCTTGAGGCTGATTGGCTGGGTTGTGTGGGCGGAGCCAAAGAAGTCCCCCAATGAGCAGCTCCGTGGAGGAGCCAATCAGGTAGATGTTGCTGGGGCCGCTGTGAACCAATCATCAGCTGGCAGTCTGATTGCTGGCAGCTGGAAGTTTGCTGGGGCTCCTTTGACTGTGGCTCTCAACAGACTTATCCCAGGAGTGCAAGGATGGTCCAACTTAGACAGATCAATAAATGTAATACATTACAGCAACAGGATGAAGGATAAAAATTATATGATCATCCAATTGGTGCAGAAAAAGGTTTTGATAAAATTCAACATTCCTTTAATGTTAAGATTCCTGAATATGTTAGGTATAAAAGGATCATACCTCAACATAACAAAGGTTACATAGAACAAATTCACAGCCTATTGGACCACATGGGGAAAAGGAGAACACATTTTTTGTCTAATATCAGAAACAAGACAAGGGTGTCTACTTTCATCACTCCTATTCAATATATTACTTGAACTTTTAGTCAGAACAACCAGGAGAGAGAAAGAAAAAGTAGGAAGAAAGTTAAATCATCCTTGTTTGCAGGTGATATGATTTGACATGGAGGAAAACCTAATGACTCCATCAAAATACCATTAGAATTAATAAATAAATTCAGTCAAGTTGCAGGATACAAAATCCATATAAAAATTGTAGCATGTTTATACACCAATGGCAAATTTGCTGAGAAACAAATCATGAAAGTGATCCCATTCACAATAGACACACACACACACACAAAAAAAAAAAAAAAACAAGACTTAGGAATAAAATTAACCAAGGAAGTGAAAGACCTTTACAATGAAAATTACAAAGCAATGATGAAAGAAATTGAAGACACACACACACACACACACACACACACACACCTTTTATGTTTCATGCATTGGAAGAATTAATATTGTTAGAATCTCTGTAGTACCCAAAGTGATTTACAGATTCAATGAAATCCTCATTAAAATATAAATGGCCTTCTTCACAGAACTAGAGAAAACAATCCTAAAATTCATATGTAAGCACAAAACAGTCAAAACAATAATGAGGAAAAAAAGAAGAAAGCTGGAGAAATCAACATACTTGATTTTAAGATACACAACAAAGCCATTAGAATAAAAACAGCATGGCACTGGCCTAACCTAGACACACGGACCAGTGGAACAGGACAGGAATCTCAGTCTCTTCAACCAGTGGTGCTGGGGAAATGGATATCTGTATGTAGAAGATTGAGTCTTGACTTCTCTCATCATATACAAAAATTTGTTCAAAATGAAAACTTTGAAATTACTAGAAGAAAGCATATGGGAAACATTTCAAGACATCAGTGTAGTCAATGATTTTTTAAAAATATATTTTTATTTATACATGAACATAATACCTTTATTTATTTTATGTGGTGCTGAGGATTGAACCCAGTGCCCCACATGTGCTACGTAAGCGCTCTACCACTGAGCCACAACCCCAGCCCTGATTTTTTTTTAGATAAGACCCCCAAATCACAAACAACAAAAGCAAAATTTGACAAATGAGATTATCAGACTAAGTAGTTTCTATTCAGCAAAGGAAGCAATTGACAAAGTGAAGAGACAATATAAAGAATGGGAAAAATGGTCAACTATTCATCTAAGGAAGGATTAGTGTCCAGAATACACTAAATATGTGTATTAAAGAAACAACAACAAAAAGCAAGCAATCCAGTTTTAAAAATGGGCAAATGATCTGAAGTTCTCAAAAATACAAATGGCCAACAAACAGATGAAAAAATGTGCCATGACTTTAGTCGTTAGGGAAATGCAAATCAAAACTGATGAGCTATTTTGTCCCCTACCCCCACCCCCACCCTGTCGTTAGGGTGTCCATTATAAAATACAAAACCAAAAGCAAAATGACAAATGAAGGTAAGGATATGGAGAAAAGGGCACTGAACAATGTTAGTGAAATGCACATTAGTGTAGCCATTATGAAGAACAGCAGAGAGCTATGCCCGTTTTTATGGTATATTATTCACAATAACTAAGCTATGGAGACAACCTGGATACTCATGAACAGATAAAGAAAACGTGATCTATCTATATAATGAATTACTATTTTGCCATAAAACAGTGAAATCCTGCCCCTTTTAGTGGATGGAATCAGATGACATTCTGTTAAGTGAAGTGGGTCACAAAAGGCCAAAGGCTGCATGTTCTCACTCACGTGTAGATGCTGGAAAATCAACCTGAATTCAGAGCAGTGGAGAGGGTGCGGGGGTGGGGGTGGGGGTGGGCAGTGGGCTGGAGTCGTTGGATAACAGGAACCAAGACCCAGTCAGGTGGAAGTGATGGGTCTTAGTGTTCTACAGCACAGTGGGGTGACCGAGACTCACAGTGACCTGTTGAGTAGCTCAAAGGTTCCAAACACAAGGGAATGATAAGAAGATGGACAGGTTCATCACCCTGATTAGATCAGTGTGTGTCCTATGCGTGCATTGAGGTATCACACTGTCATCAATATGCACAATTATCACAGGCCCATCAAGACATTTTTAAGAATGTATAGCATTTAATGATTTGATCATTACACACTGTAAAGTCCATAAATAGGTCCAATTAAAATAACAATGAATAAAAATCAAGACCCTCACACATTCCCTTGAGACCCAGATTAGCCCATGCATTTCCATACATCAGAAGAAGACAAAGAATTGAAGTCAGTGAAGAGAATTCTTGTATCTTACGCACATTTCTAATCCTAAAGTAACTGGCTTATGCCATGAGAGTAGCAGTTGTGTCCATCCTATCTCCAATGGAATTGTAGAACGAGGAGTAGAGGAGTAGGACGAGCTCCCGGGTGTTGGTTCCAGCAGGACCTCCAGTTGTCCCATTCCCAGGTGGCAACATCAGTCAGCTGCAGCGAAAGGTAGCTGCATGGGTGTGGTCATGGGCTGGACGGTACTAGAAGCATCAACTGTAGATTGTTCAAAAACTAGAGACAGATTGTCATGAAATGTGAACTGATCATTAATTTTCGTTACTGGAGATTTGGGAGAAGTGTCCCAATCCCCTAAATCAGATGTGATGTCCTCTATTTGGATCAAGGGAGGCTGCGGCTTTCGAGTGAATTCTGAGGGGAACACTATGGGAATGCAGCACGAGAGCTTGTTCTTACAAAGAATTATGTACCTCTCGTCATCTAAACATCGTGATCTGCAGAATCCAATATTATTCTTCCAGCATCTTGGTTGAGACAAGCCGCCTGCAGGGCATAAAATAAAAAATGCAGGTCAAAATTTTAATGCTAGCATCAGCTTAACCATTTTTCACTCATTCATTCAAGAATTTACAACTACTCACTCCCTTGCCATCTAGACTAATAGATGACAGGCACTAAAAGCCATTGAGAGAAGCAACAAGAAAACACGAAGTGTGTATTAAAACTTGTGCTATGTGCCTTTGAAGAAATTGGGAAGGGAGAGGAAGAGAAAAAGAGAAAAAGAGAGGAGACAGACATTTAAAATATTTGCATTTACAGCTAATATTTTAACCGAGACAAGAAGGAGGAGAATGAGCCCGCAGAACACAGGGGAGGCACAGACTGTCTTAGGAAAGGAGCGGCAATGCTGTCTCAGTGTTGGAGGAGCTGCTAAGTGTACTCGTGGTACCCGAAGGGTTCATAAACTGGAAGTATTATGGGCAAAGAGCAGAGGATCCCCAAATGAAAAGAACGTGTCATAGCGGGATCAGATTCCCCAGTTCCTTTAGATATGTATTAATGTTTTTCCAGAACATAACATGAGCTCTTTCTTTTTTTATGGCTGAGTAATATTCCATTGTGTCTTCAGGATTCCACGTGGAATTTAGATGAGGGACAAGAAAGAGTGGAATCAGGAAGAGGTACTGGGAAGGCTTCTTCCAGGTGTGACGTGTTGGTGGTTCTGACTAGGACTGTGGAAGTTATTGTAGATAGAATAGGACAGATTATTTGCTTGGGGACATATCACATAAGATATTCCTAGGATATCGAAAAGGCAATTGAATGTACCAGTGGGAAATCAGAATAGAGGTTTCGACAACAGATATAAATTCTGGAATCATCGCTTAAGGTCAGCATTTAAACTATAGAAATGGGTAAAGCCATTGGAATAATTTGAGAAGAACGAAGGCTGGACTTCTTATTGTTTTTTGTTCTTTTTAGTTCTAGAAGATAGTAGAGTATAATTTGACATATTTATACAAACACGGAGTGCATCTTATTCTAATTAGGATCTTGTGGTTGTACATGATATACAGATTCACTGTGGCATATTTATATATGCACATAGAAAAGTTAAATCAAAATAACTCCCCTGTCTTTCCTATTCCTGTTCCCCTCCCTTCCCTTCATTCCCTTTTGTCTAATCTACTGAACTCCTATTCTCCCCTCCCCTGGGGTGTGTCAGCCCTCACATGTCAGAGAGAACATTAGATCTTTGTTTGTTTGTTTATTGATTTTTTTTAAAAAAATAATGAATGTTGACAGTGGTACCAGGAACATGTTCCTCTTTCAATTTTTAAAATTCGCACAGGGTAGGGGCAAGTCGCACTAAAAGGGAGCACCACAGAGAGGAGGAGGGGGAGGAGAGGGGAGGGGAGGGGAGGGGAGGAGCTGGAGGATTGAAGACAAATGTCAGAACAAAATAGGAAAGTGTAGGAAAGAGGGGAGTCATGCCCCTCAGAGAAATGCAATGGGATTCCTGAGCAGCCTGAGTGTTCATCCGGAGAGTGAGATGTGACTCTAAAGGGGACCTCACGGGCTCTGCGGTTCCATCGTTCATCAAGCACAGGACACAGTCATCCTGCTCCAGCCAACTGCCCAGGGTACCTGGACTCAAAGGTTCTAGCAGAGGAAAGAGCTAAGCAAGGGTTCAAGGTGGGGTGGGGATAGCAAGTGATTTTCAAAACAGCCTTGTGGGCAGGTAATACGATCATTACCCAGGTGGCCCGTATTAAGCTCGCAATGATTTGATTCATATTTCCTCCCCTGGGAAATAAATGGTCACCCAACTTCCTCAATTATCTATTTTAATATTTGCTATTTTTACCAGCTCCCTTTTATCTTGCACTTCATGGAATTTTCTGGAAGTTTCCAGTCTAGACCTTCCATCTCTTTCTTCCGAGACAATCATTAACCTTGCTTCTTCATTTCTTGCTGCTATGAAAATGTTATCTTTTGCCTTCTTCCCAAATATTTGGGACAGTCAGGGACCTACTTCCCAGGAGAAGCAAGACCCCTTCAAATTAAAAAAAAACAAAAAACAAAAAAAACCAAACCAAGTCAGCCCTAGTCTTATACAGGGTGAAGAGATGCACCCGAAAATTAGGAGTCCGAAGTAGACCAGTCTTTAAAGATCTCAAATGAAGTAGCACACCAGGAGATGGGGGTTGAAGAGGCCATCTGTGTGGTCTGCAGAAGTGCCCAGAAGCCACAGCCAGACAGGACACGGTCTGAAAAATCAAACCCACCGATACAGAACGATAGTTTGCCCTGTTCGGAAAACAACATTAGGGACTTTCCCAGTTGATAAGGGGCAAATTCCAGGTGGCAAAGGACAAAATCATGCATAGAACAGTTGCTAAAGTAGCCTGTGGTTATCTTCATCAGCAGAGTAGCAAAATCACACCCAGAGTGGGCACTTGAAATGGCAGTGAGGCTAGCATCCCGTGAAGAAGCTTGACACAGGACACAGGCCAGCTGAACTCCAGCTCTACAGGAGAGGACATACTCCACGATGCCATTTGTCCTTTGTTTGAGTCAGCCTGGGATTTCTGGGCCCCAGTGCTGTCTCCCTTTTGCTTAAGCACAAGAATGAAAAGCCTTATTTCCCCCCAAGTTGTGCCTTTATTTGATTCCTCTGGTGGTGGCCACCAGAACTCAGTGGGGACAACTCTGTGCTTGCAATCTCAGTCACCTGATCTCTTCTGTGCCCTTCTCACACTCTGTCGATTCTTCTGGCCTTTGTTGCTGTCTACCTCTTTTTAATGATTCCCTCCAGATTTGCAGTCCAGGATTCAGCCACACGCTCAACAAAGTTGTTGTTGTTGTCTTTCTTTTTGGTACTGGAGGTTGAACCCAGGGGCCCTTAACCACTGAGCCACGTCCCCAGCCCTATTTTGTGTTTTGTTTAGAGACAAGGTCTCACTGAGTAGTTGCTTAGCGCCTTGCTGCTGCTGAGGCTGGCTTTGAACTCGCGATCCTCCTGCCTCAGCCTCCTGAGTTGCTGGGATTACAGGTGTGAGCCACCACGCCCAGCTTGATGCAGCTTATTCAACAGGAGGTAGCACTGGTCTCTGTGGCAAGGTGACAGTTCAGCAACTTGAAGAAGGTGAGGGGATTAGTCACACAGGGATGTGGAGCAAATGCATTCCAAGCAAAGGATGCAGACCTCCATGGGTGGAGCAGGTTTGAGGACTAAACTAGGACGACAGTAGTAGAAGATGAGGTGTGAGAGGTCCCAGGCTCTGGACACTGCTGTGCATGAAGAAGGGGCCATCTCAGAATTAGGGGCAGAAAAAGTACATGATCTGACGTTCATGTAAGCAGGTCCCATACGATGCTATCTTGACAACAGATGTGGTGAGTAGGGGTGGGACAGAGACCCACGAGGAAGCTGCAGCAGTCACACAGGTAAGAGATGCTGGCGACCCGAGTCAGTGTGATACCTGTGCAGGGGGAGGAGCCGCTGGACTTGGGATGTCCTTTGTAGATTAGGCTGCTTGGTAGAAACGGGTGGTGTAGCAATAGAAATATCAAAGATAATTCAAGAGTTTGGCTCCATCCACAAAAAGATAGTAATTAGGAGTAATCCCTAACTTACTGGATTTTTCCCCCTAGATTGACAGTCGTCAGTTTTTCAAAACTCTGCAACAACCTGGAACCTGTCCTATGTTATTAGGACAGGGGATCTTTATCACCCATATCTCAAAACCCAAATATTTAGAAAATATGAATGGTGATGGTCTATTTTCAGACAGAGAAATCATCTGGCCAAAGCATAATCAGGTATAGAATCAGCCAGCGTCAACTGAAATACATTTATTGATAGATATCCAATGATTGACAGGTTAGCTTGGTAAAAAATTTGCTTCAGAAACCACTCAATGCTTTATCACCTAAAAACATATCATGCAGCTCAGAGAGACTAAATCATTAAATTTCAAAGCAAGACCTAGAAAGAAAAATAAAAATGAAACTACATAAATCAAGAGGAATTCAAACAGATCCTCCAAAATAAAATGGCAAAATAGGGAGAAACAGACTATTTGTAGAAAAGTTGAAATATATAGTGAGTTGTATTGGAAGTTTGACTTCTCTATTTCCCAAAGATATAAATGAAAATTAAATAATCCAATATAATCTTTCACTCATGGGATTTGCAAATATTTTGAATTTGATAGTACATTAAAGCAGACAGGAAAATGTCTTTCTAGGAATTTTATGTTGATTGCTTTATGGACAAGAAAGTTTTTATTATCTACTCTAGTATTTTAAACTTATTTATGCAGAAATAGTTGGGATATATAACTTACACAGCATCCATTTTATGAAATTTTATATAATCATTAAAATACAATTTTTTGAAAAATATTTGGTAAATGGGAAAATACCTCCGATGCAACGGGAAATTTATAAATAAGCTATACATTTTTATTCAAATGATAAACAGAGAAACTAAAGGAGGGCCATGGCCCAAAACTTTATTCTTCCTTCCTTCCAAAGTTTCAGCAAATAGTTCATAATCAGAAATGAATTGTCGATATGAATTGTTTAGTTCACTCACTACATCAACGTGCGCACAAGATGGCTCATTTATAATCACTTCATGGAAGTGGAAAACATCTTTCTAAGCAAATTATAACACCGTTAAGATTTAAAAATCAATGAGAAGGAGTTCAGAAATCTTGTGGGATAGATGTTCAAAGTCATTCCCAATTAAGGGGCCAAGAAGATGACACCATTTTCACCTATCAGACTATAAAACTTGGAAGCATATAATAGAAAAAACCCTGATAACCTGGTAAGTTTCTGGAAGCTGACCCTCTCACAGCAGCTGACAGGAGTCAGTCTGTAGCTTTTCATTGGACAGTTTGGCAGTGTGTGTGAGTGTGTGTGTGTGTGTGTGTGTGTGTGTGTGTGTGTGAGCATGCGTGCACGTATGGTCCATTTCTGGGTCAAAAGACATATTTGTTTACGAATTTTCTGGCAGAATTGTTTGTGAAAATAAAAAAAATCTGCTTTACAATAGTAGTGAAGCAATTAAATAAAGAGATCCACTCCTCTCCTCAAGATTTCATCTGATAATTAAAAATAACAAGCTAGGCTTATTATTAAGAAATCACTAAGACATGTTGCTTGTACATTTCAGAACAACCCACGTGGTTCATTTACAACTGCATTTTTTAAAACTCTGAAGGGTATAAACATGTTCAGACAGATGCACATACACCACCACCCGACCATGCATATCTGCTAGGACCTCCAAGAAATTATTCACATTGATTGATTCTGGAAAAAAAAAGAGACCACTCCATGCTCTATCACCTAAAAACACATAATAAAGTATTCTTCCTTTGATGTTTATTTTTTAGTTGTAGTTGAACACAATACCTTTATTGTATCTATTTATTTTTATTTGGTGTTGAGGATTGAACCCAGGGCCTTGCACATGCTAGGCGAGCGCTCTACCTCTGAGCCACAACCCCAGCACCCAGGAGTTAGTATTCTTGAGTAGAAGAGTACTTTCATTTCCTTAATTTTACATAATCCTATCAATTGCCTGATGCAAGAGTCAATTGCAAGTATGATTTTTCAATAAAATAGGTCATTTTCAAAAGTAGCGTTGTTAACAAGAGGGAATAAGCTCTTCACCTTGACCTAAAATTGGAAGCTCCTCATTGGCCACTTGGCCCTCCACCCTGTCTTCACTCCTCTCATTCCTTCTTCTCCCCCCAAACTTAAATGTTGTCTCTTCCACGGGCAGAATCTAGAGTGTCCGTGGACTTGTCTACCATATCTAACATGAAAATGAGGGCCTGCCTCTGAGGTATTTTTAGGACCAAGACGAATTCAAGATGGTAGGACGCATTGGACAAAGGGGACACAGGAAAGAAACAGAAGTGAAGTGGGGGGCAGCTAACACCAGATGGTCGTACAGACAGCGAGGACAGCTCAGGGCATTCTTGGCGTTTGGAGAGCGCTCTGTAGGCTTCCACCAGTTCTCAGGGAGCAGGGGCAGCTGACACAAGGCCACTTCTCTTCTTCTAGATCGCTCCAAGGCTTTTTCTGTGGGACTCTCTTTCCCCCTCAAGACACTAGGAGAGCCTCGGTGCAGCAACTCTCCTAACTCCACGATTGCTACTTTATAGGTCCCATTACCTGTGGTCACCTGAATGAGCAATCCACACACAAGGAAGGTGGGCATCAGGAAGCGCATAGCTGTGGTGGAGGAGGCTCTGTGTCCTGAGGAAGCCGAGCACTGTTTGAGCAGCTGGGACTCCAAGTGGTTATCTTTACTGGCTTATCATGGGTGATGAACCAGAGAGGGCAAGCATGTCATGCCACCCAGATCACCAGACCATTGATTTACATCATGGAACCTGCGTGACACGGCAATGCCTCAACTGAAGCCCTCTGAGATGAGAGATGAGATAAGGTCACACAGAACTGCAGGGTCTAAGCAAAGAACCCTCACAAGGAAGCACTGAAACCAAAGCTGGGTCCAGGGCTTCTCCTCTGTCCACATGCGGCACCTGATACATACCAAGTCATAGTAGAAGAGTGTGTGATGACCACTGGCAGCAGACCAAGAGTTGACAATATCCAGTAAAGTACTGTGTTTTCTTCTGGGAGTTAGCCCATTATGAATCCTCTTGAAATAAGGAAGACATTTTTTTTAACTGCTAAGTTCTTAAGACTCTACTACTGATGATGAGGGGAAGGAATCTGGAATGAGGAGTGAAAATAGGAAAATAGATTAAAAATTATTTTAGTTGTAGATGGACATACCATATCTTTATTTATTTTTATGTGGTGCTGAGGATCGAACCCAGTGCCTCACACATGCGAGGCAGGCGCTTACCCCTGAGCTACAGCCCCAGCCCCAGAAAAACAGACTTTATTTAAGCTGCTCAGCTCTGGGCAGCCAGGAAGGAGAGAGAAGAGAAGGGACCGAGTAGAAGATAAATTCTTCCAGGACATGCCCCTGTTACCGACTCCCTTCAACTAGGTCCCACCACCCAGGAGTCTATTCAGCTGTCAATGCACCAATCTACCAAGTGGATTGATCCACTGATAAGGTCAGAGTCTCCTGAGCGGATCGTTGGCCAGAGCCCACCTCTCAACCTTGCTGCATTGGGGACCAGGCTTGTAACACAGCTTTTGGGGACATTCCAGATCCAAACCATAAGACCCTCATTCAGAAATACCTACTGAAAAGACGTTGGGAGAGAGGAAACATTTAAATTCAATGATTTAAAATTCCACATTAACAATTCATACATGTATCAAGACATCTGATGGTACACCACAAAAATGTTCCATTTTTATGTTGTCATGTAACAGAAAAATTTTTAAATAAAAATGGGTAAGGTCTAACATAAAAAAATAAAAAAAAGAGATAAGAGAAATAAAGGAAATTTAAACCCAAAACAAACAGAAGAAGTTAAATATTAAAAGTCAGAGCAGAAATTGTGACATTGTATAGACACAGTGACAATATTTAGTAAGTCTACTCAAGAATAGCCTTCTTCCTTTTATATCTCTCTATATATTTATAATTTCTTTATAGCTATCAAAATAAAATATTGATTCTTTTTAATGGTAAAAAATTTAGTGTGTGTGTGTATGTGTGTGTGTGTGTGTGTGCGTGTGTGTATAATGATTGAACCCAGGGGTGCCTAACCACTGAGCAATACCCCCAGCCTTTTTTATTTTTTATTTTGAGACAGAGCCTTGCTAAGTTGCTGAGGCTGGTCTTGAACTTGGATCCTCCTACCTTAGCCTCCCGAGTTGCTAGGAATACATGTGTGTGCCACCAAGTCCAAATAATAATTTTAACAAATATAGAAATATACTGTGCTCAGAACCAGATCTTTAAGTTTATATATTATAAAGTCTCAAACCAAAAATTTTAAAAATGAAGCATTTTCAATCACATATTGAAATATTATAACATATTATTAATGTTGATGTTTTCTTTTATATCAAGATAGTTTGAGAGGGCAAATTATTATGTTCTTATAGTAATAAAATGGTGTTTAAAATGTTTGATTATATTTTTACTTACAAAAAGATATAATGGCATTGAAAATAGGAAAACCATAGAGAAAAGCCAATAAAACCAAAAGCTGGTTCATTGAAAAGACACACTTGATAAATCTCTAGTCATGCTAAGCAATAACAAAAAAAAAAAAAAGAAGAAGAAGATTCAAATTACCATTACCAAGATTGAAAGATTTTCACCACCTATCCCTTGGACATTAAAAGAGAAACAATGAATACAATGAATTATATATCCATGTTATTTATTAAACAGATGAAATAAACCAATGCCTTGAAAGATGCCCAAACACTGAAATAGATAACCAGAATAATTTTATGCATAATGAAAGAAGACAACGCAATAGTTCAAAATCTCCCAAAAAGAAAACTTCAAGGCCCAGATGATTCCACTCTTGAATTACAATAGTAATGATACCAACTCTACACAATATCTTCCAGAGACCATGAGAAAGAACTTTTTTTGAGATCGGTATTACCCTAATAACAAAACTGGACTAAGTCTTTACAAGAAAATGAACTGCAGACCAGTATCTCTCATGAACACAGGGGTGAGAACACTTAACAAGACATTATCAAAAGAATCCTGTAGCATATAAAAAGCAATTTAGATTCATCTCAGGATTGCTGCACTGGCTCAATGTTCATAGTCAATATAATCCACCATACTAACAGACGGAAGAAGAAACAACTATGTGAGCATGTTAATAGATTCAGAAAAATAAAATTCAACAAGTGTTAATGCTCATTCAAAATAAAAAACTTTTAAAAGCCCCCAAAATCTAAGGCTAGAGGGACATGTCACTAACCTAATACATAATACGAAAAAATATTGCAGAGATGGCATCATCTTAAGGGAAAGGGACTAAACATTTGCCATCTAAACACCAAGAACAAGGAGCTGGGCTGTGGTGCACGTCTGTAATCCCAGCGGCTCGAGAGGTTGAGGCAGCAGGATGGCGAGTTCAAAGCCTGCCTCAGCAATTTAGCGAGGTGCTAAGCAACTCAGTGAGACCCTGTCTCTAAATAAAATACAAAAAAAATGGGGCTGGGGATGTGGCTTAGTGGTGGAGTGCCCTTGAGTTCGATCCCCTGTACAATAAATAAATAAATAAATAAATAAATAAAATAATAAGTGCTGTATCAGAAGCCTTAGCTAGTTCAGTGAGAAAAGAAAAATTAAAAATTGGAAAGGAAGAAATAACATTAATTTTATTGACAGATAAAATGATTATTTATGCCCCCAAAGAATCTGAAAAATAACATAAAACAAAAATTCCTGGAATTATTTAGCAAGGTCCCAGGTTCCAAATCAAAATTCAAAAGTGAATTGTTAGCCAGGTGTGGTGGTACATTCCGGTAACTCCAGACACTCAAGAGATTAAGGTAGGAGGAGCACAAGTTTGAGGCCAGTCTGGGCAACTTAATGAGACCCTGTCTTAAAAAAAACAAAAAACAAAAAACAGGCTTGGGAATACAGCTTAGTGGTAAAGTGCACTTACCTAGTATGCACAAGGCCCTGGGTTGACCCCCAGGACTGCTACATAAATAGAATAAATAAATAAATAGAATTGCTAGAAAGATATCCCCTGTTCATAGACTGTAAGGCTTAAAAAAATCTTGTTAAAAGTATAAATACCATCAAATTATCTACAGATTCAATGCCATTTGATCAAAATCCCCAAGATTTTTTGCAGAAATAGGGAAAAATCCTAAAAATTCCCAGGGAATCCAAGGGAACTGATTAGCCAGAAATTTTTGAAAAAGAAGAACAAAGTTGGAGGTTTCCTACTTTCTGATTTCAAAACTTAATATAAAACTAAAGAATTTAAATCTTAATACAGAGTTAAAATGCTCAATGTAATAAAAAAAAGCATAAAGTATTCAATATGGAGCTAACATAAAGAGAAGTATAGAACAATGGAATAAAATAAGGAGCCGATAAGGAATCCTCACATAAATGGTTAAATGATTTTTGACAAGGGTGCCAAAACTCTAAAAGACAACATGGGAGAAAATCTTCATGAAGTTGGATCTGGCAAAGATTTCTTTAGTTAAACAAAAAGCACAGGAACAACCAAAAGAGAGATTGGGAGATTCAAGATGGCTGAGTAGAGGGGCCCAGCACTCATCTCCTCTACAAAGAAGAATCCAAGCAATGGTGGTGTAGCTGCATTTTGAGGTGGGTGCCCATGGTAGAATACTGGAAATCAGCCAGGGAGAAACTAGAAACTTGAAAGGTTTAGAGACCTTAGACAACAGCATAAGGAAAACAAAACTTCCCAGCAGCTGTTACCCCAGATCCATAGTCAGGGGAGGGGGAGTCTCCCCTTCTCAGGGGTAAGGGTGAAAGATAAAGCCCCAGCAAACTCTGTCAATGTGGATGCCA
The DNA here is from genome assembly GCF_052094955.1 of Ictidomys tridecemlineatus. Classification (NCBI taxonomy): domain Eukaryota; kingdom Metazoa; phylum Chordata; class Mammalia; order Rodentia; family Sciuridae; genus Ictidomys; species Ictidomys tridecemlineatus. Next base: position 175,273,873 of record NC_135481.1, read on the forward strand.
GCATTCTGAGCTACAGTTCTCACAGTCTTGCTGCCCAAGTGGCTAAGTGATGTGAAATCCACTTTGAAAAAGAATCTCACGTCAACTCCCAGCAACCCCCAGGGTGTGGCACCCAGGAGCCGTCTTGAACCAGGACACCACAGTCTGAGTTTGGCTGCTCTAGAGGTCAGAAACCTTGCATATTGCCATCTCTGGGACCCCACAGGCACCCCACTGTGCTGGCTTGAGAAAGGCTACTTTGGGAACCCAACTTGTCCCCGCAGAGAGATAATGACCTAAGCCCACTGGGTGCCCTGCTGGTTGGGGACACAGAGGAGAATGGAAAGATCTGCCCTGGAGAACCAAGAGATCAGGGTCTTGCCTTCTGAGGCCAAGGCTGTGGCCAGCTGCAGGTGGACTTGAACCAGTGCTAGGACTGAAGGCAGGCGCCACACAGTTCCCGCCGCCCTCCCCTCTGCCTGGCTGCCTGTTACCAACAGGAGGAGGAGCAAGCACCATGACTTTCATTTCAGTTCATGCTCCAGCGGCCTCGAGCACCTCTGTGATCCCAGCCCCCTGCCTCCAGGGATGCATGACCAAAGGTGCCGCACCCCTTGAAAAACTTTGCTCAGCTCTGGTTGGGCTCATTCTTGCCAGTGGGCACTGTCACCAAAGTGGCAGAGAAGAGCACCATGGCTCCTGCCACCCCTCCGACATGGCTCCTACTGCTGCCCTGCCCCCACACCTGGTCAATCACACACTGCTGTCAAGACTGGTTGTGACGGTGCTGTGGTTACTGTCACTGCATTTCCTGGTGTAGCACCTGGGCCTGTCCCCCTGCCTGGCTAGAGGACTAGGGCTTCGGGTGTCTCACCACTGCTGGGGCTGCCAGTGCCAGAGGCCCTTGCTAGGAGCAGAACTAGCATCAGTGGTGCCCAGGAACCCCCACTGCCTGAGAGGGTCCAGTACTCCTATTACCAGAGCTACACAGTGAGCTCCTCTTACAATAGCAGCTCCCCACACGGTTTCTGTCTGCGTCACAGCTGCCTGAACAGCTAGAGTGTCCCCACTCTTGTGTGGTCTGTAGAGGCAGTGGGCCTCTCTGATTCTGCCAGGGCACACACCGTGACCAAAGTCATCAGCCACAACTGAAGAAGATATAGGGAGGAGACACTATGGTGCCCAGCTGGAAATAAAGCCAATTGCATAACGAGCTGACAGCCAAGATACATCTCCAGGTAAAGGATAGTTACTCAGAAGGCTGCCCCATAAAAGTGACAGACATCCAGCAAATAGGGAAATCTGAATATAGGAGCAGAAAAAATATGAAAAAAAAGGTAATATGGTACCTCCAAAAGAACATAATAGCAACAGATTTCCGGCAACAGATTCCAAAGAAATTGAAACACTGGAATGCCTGATAAATAATTATATAAAAAGTTCAACAGGGTCCAAGAGAATACAGACACATAATTAAGTGAAATTAGGAGGCAGAATATGAGTGAGGAATTCAACAAAGAGATGGAGATTTTGAAAAAGAATCAGAGAGAAATTTTGGAAGAACTCAGTAAGTCAAATAAAAATACAGTCAAAACACACCCAAGAACAGACCAGATTGAGTGGAAGAGAGGATATCTGAACTTGAAGGTCAGTCTTTTGAGGAATCCCAGGTGAATAGAAAAGAAAAAAATTTAAAAAGAAAAAAATGACATATGGGATGTCATTAAATAAGCAAACACCTGTATGTTTTGAACAACCAAAGGCAAGAAGAAAAAAATTAAGGGCACAGAAAAATTACTGAATTAAGTAAGCAAATGGCAGAAAACCTTCCTAATCTTGGGAAACATATGGACAACCAAATCAGAAGGCTTCTAGGACCCCAGATAGAAGCTACCAGAAAATATCTTCAACACAATATATTCTAATCAAACTGTCGGTCAAAAATATGAGACAAACAAAAAAATTCTAAAATCTGCAAGAGAAAGGGGCCAAGTCACATATAAGGTCATCACCATTAGACCAACAGCACATTTTTCAACAGAAACCCTACAAGCTAGGAAGGAATGGTAGGACCTAGTCCAGGTCCCGAAAAACATAAACTACCAGCAAATATTAAGACTATTCTTCAGAAATGAAGAAGAAATAAAGACCTTCCAAGACAGGCAAAACCCCAGGGATTTCATGACCACCAGACCAGCCCGAACAAAAGATGTGTAAAGGAATCTTACACTCAGAAGTGAAAGACAGGTAACAGGTGAAAGTGTAACTCCCACTAAAAGAGTAGATACACAAAAGGGAAATAGAAAATAATCGAACATTATCAGAGCAGTAAACCATCAAACCACAGAGATGAACCAGAGAGGAAGAAAAGAACCAAGAATATGTAAAAACAATTGGAAAAAAATAAACAAGATGACAAAAGTTAAGTCTTTACCTATCATTTATAAACTTGCCCGTAAACAGACTTCTCTAATGAAAACAGACTGGCTGGATGTATTAAAAAAATTGTCCCAATTCTACACTGACTATATGATACTCACCTTGCTATCCCACTCCTCAGTTTATACCCAAAGGACTTAAAATCAGCATACTACAGTGACGCAGCCGCATCAGTGTTTATAGCAGCTCAATTCACAATAGCTAAGCCATGGAACCAACCTAGGTGCCCTTCAACAGATGAATGGATAAAGAAACTGTAGTACATATATACAATGGAATATTACTCAGCCTTAAAGGAGAATGAAATCATAGCATTTGCACATAAATGTATGGAACTAGAGAATATCATGCTAAGTGAAATAAGCCAAACCCAAAATACCAAAAGCTGAATATTTTCTCTGATAAGTGGATGCTGATCCATAGTAGGGCAGAGGGAAGAATGAAGGAAATTTGGCTTGTATAGAGGGGAGTGAGGGAAGGGGTGGGGTTTTGGGGATGGGAAGGACGATAGAATGAGACAGACATTCTTACCTCATATACATGTATGACTCCTGGGGGTGTCTCTGCACCATGCACAGCCAGAAGAATGAGAAGTTGTGTTCCATTTGTGTACAATATGTCAAAATGTATCCTACTATAAAATTAAAAACAGAAAAAGAAAGAAGATACTCACTTCACCAGTAAATAGACCTAAAATGAACAGATGAAAATGACAGTCCAAGCCAATGAAATCCCAGAATGAGCCTGAGGGTCTGTGCTTGTATCTAATAAAATCGACTCAGAGACAAAGAAGGTCACTGTGCAATGACCCAGGGATCAATTTAACAAGAAGATCTGACTGCGAATCTCTCTGCACCTAATGTGAGAGCCCCCCATTTTATAAAATAAATACCCCTAAACCTCATGGGAGAAATAGGCTCCAACACAACAGCAGGAGGGATTCCAACACTCCACTTTCACTGATGAAAAGATCATCCAAACAAAACAAAACAAAACAAATCAATAAGCATCCAGCTATGCTCTAGTCCAAACAGACCTAATAGACATTCATTCAACAGCTGCAGACGGTATATCCTTTTAAGCAGAGTGTGGAATTCTGTCTGGAATAGACCATATGTCAAACTACAAAACAAGTCTTTTTTTTTTTTTCATTTTGTAAATGAGGTTTACTTAACACACTTATTTCTCCATATTACATATTTGGAATATATTTGGAAGCTTTTACAAATTTAAGATGTTCTCTCCCCCCCTTTTATTGGCACATTATGAAAAAAACAAGTCTAAGCACAGTTTTAAAAATAATCAAAATCGTATCTTGTATCTTTTCTGATCACAATGGAATAAAACTAGAAGTCAACAACAAAGACAATTTTAGAAATATACAAATGCATGGAAACCAAACAAGACACCTTTGAAAGAACAGTAGGTCACTGAGGGAAAGGGAAGGATGGGAAATTGAAAAATTTATTGAAACAAATGAAAATGGAAATACAACATAACTCAAAAGACTACTACACAATGCAGAAAAAGAAACAGAAACTCAAGGAATAAATGTCAAAAGGACCTGAATAGACATTTTACCAAAGAAGACATGTACAGGTAGAGAAAAATGGTGTTCAACCTACCAATCATTGGGCTGGGCTACAGCTCAGAGACAGAGCACTTGTCTAGCATGTATCAGGCCCTGGGTTCAACCCCTAGACACACACACACACACACATAATAATAATAATTCCAACTCACCGATCATTAAGGGAATGCAAGATAACCAGCATTGGAGGTGATAGTAGAGCAAAGGAAACCCTTGTATATTGGTGGAAATGAGAAATGGTGCAGTCACTATGAAAAACAATATGAAAGCTCTTAAAAAATAGATTTATCGTCTGATCCAGCAATCCCACTTCTGAGTATCTATTCAAAAGAATTCAAGTCAGGACCTAGCATATGTGCATTCTTACATACATTGCGTCAGTATTTATATTAGCCAGGATTTGAAAGCAGCCCAATGCCCATCCAGAGTCAAATGGATTTTTAAAAATGTGATCTCCACAAACAGTAAAACAGTATTCATTCTTAACAAAGGATGAAAATTCTGTCATTTGCAACAACACAGATGACTCTGAAAGTCATTAGGTGAAGCAAATATGTCAGTTACAGGACAGGGCTGTATGATTCCACTCATATGAAGTATCTAAACTAGCGACACTTACGGGCACATAAGAAGGAATAGTGTTTGCCAAAGGCTGGAGCAGGTAGGAGGGGTAGTTGTCGTGCAGTGGGTTTAAAGCTGCATTTCAACATGATATGTAAGCTCTGGCAACCCGCTGCAGCAGTGCCTGTAGTTAAGCGTATGGTATTGTGCACTGAGAATTTCTGGACAATAAATATTATCTTAAAGGTTCTTACCTCCACAAAAGTAAAGAGACCCAAAGAAGTTTGGGGAGGTGATGGATGCATTTATTACCTTGACTTTGTTGATCATCTCACAGGAATATACATATTTTCAAACTCATGCATATGCTGTCTATGCAGTTATTTGCATATAATCTGTATCTCAAAGCTGTGAACAGAGAAAAAGGGAAGCATCAGAATACAGAGACAGACAAAAACGTCACCACTCCAACCAAATACCACAGAAAACACTGCATTCTAACCACCCCACCTGCCAGCAGAGAACCTCCTGTTACTGCCAGATAGTCTGTGCTAACAGTGGGATGGATGGTGGATGCTTTGGCTCAGAGCAGCTTGTGTGGGAACCACATTCCCAGACGCCAGTGGAGATCTTGTGAACATACCGGACTTTTAACCTGTGCCCCGCACACCACTCCTGCTTCTTGCTAAATCGGAGTCAGAGAGGCCTGGTGGACAGTCAGAACGTTAATGGCATTCCTACCTTTGTGTCAGAAGAGACCATCCCAGGGTGGGAGCAGTGAAGGTCCAGTGGAATCCCAACCTCTGCCGCTCTGTATCCACGAGCGTCCCCCATTCCCAGCTGTCGGCAGAGGCTGAGTAAAGAATCTATAGTCCACCTGACCTGGCATCAAAAATGCAATGGCCCTTTCCTCTAAAAAGCACTGGACAGAGGCTTGCTAAGACATGGTTCAGTAAAATCCAGACTGTCATAACATGCTACCCAAAGGTCTGCATTTCAATAATTTAAAAAAAATCACTAGAAATTCTAAGAACAAGGAAAACCACAAATTGAATGAGAAAGGACAATCAAAATATGAGTACAAAGACAAGATGTTATAATTACTCAACAGGATTTTAAAAATTACCATCACCAAAAATGCTTCAACAAGTAGTCATGAATACATGTGAAACAAATGAACAAACAGATTCAGAAATTTTTATTTAACATAATGCTGGAATTTCTTGCTAGTGTGGTAGGACAGAAAAGGACATAAAAGCCATATAGATGAGGAAAAATAACACCCCTATTTACAGATGACAAAATGGTCTCTACAATAAAAACCTAAGGAATCGAAAAGAAAATTCCTAGAACAAGTGAATTCAGCAACATTGCAGAATGCAAGATGAACATACTGAAATAAAAGCTATTTACTTAGCAACAAATGTAAGAAGACTCGAATTAAAGATAAAATACTATTTATAATCACTTCAATGAAAATTAAATACCTAGGTGTATACCTAAAAATCACGCACAAAACTTATGGGATGAAAACTACAAAACACTAATGAAAGAAATCAAAGATGATCTAAAGAAAGAGACGAACGTATTATGTTCATAGATTGGGAGATTATTTACAGTCAAAATGTCAGTTCTTCCCCAACTGATATACAAGATTAATGTAATTCTTTTCAAAATCCCAGCAAGGTGTTTTTTTATGCATAAAACCTTATCCTGAAGATATATGGAAAATTACTAAAACTAGAATAGCCCAAATCAATCTGAAAATGAAGTGGGAGGAATCACTCTTCCCCATAGTGAGGCTTACCTTGGAGTGAGAGTCAGGAGGATGCGGTATTGGTGGAGGCTTAAATACTGAACAGTACCTCCCCCAGAGAGAGGTTTTGTGCCTCAGCTTGTGGAGGCCACCCTTGAGCCCGAGACTCTCTTTCCTGAGAAGAGCACCTTTGTTTTCCTGGGGACCTCGGCACACGCTGGGAAGTCTATGCTAACCCTGTGATTGATGGTGGGATGCTCTGGGCCATTTGGTTGCAGTCTGACCCCTGGGGTGCTGGGGCCTGAGGTCAGCCATGCGTGGTGGTCAACCACATTTCTGTAAACATGTCCTGGACTCGAGGCCTGGGTGAGCGCCCCGGCTGGCAATGCCTACTGTACTGGCACGTGGTTGTGGGAAACAGGTCTTGCCTGCTCAGCTCGGCTGGGAGAGAGACGGCCATTGGAGGCTCTGCCCCCTGCTTTCTGCATCCTGCCCCAAGTGTCTTCCTGCTGCTGATGTTTATCTGTGTTTTTCTCTGTTATAAATGATAATCGTAAGTAGAATGGCCTTTCTGAGTTCTGTGAGTCCTACTGGCAGATTAACCAATAAGCCCCGGGGTTGTCTTGGGAGCCTTAAACCAGTGAGGGGGATCTTGGAGATCTCTGAACTTGCAGACACGCAGATCAATGAAATAGAAGAGAGAATACAGAAATAGGTCTCCCAAATGCAACCAATGGATTGATTTTGATCAAAGTACAAAATCAATTCAATAAAAGAAAGATGGTCTTTTTAACAGCGTCAGAACAACTGGACTACCTACAGGGCAAAAAACAAAACAAAACAAACAAACAAATAAAACACACAAACACACACCTCAATCTAACTCAGTCTAAAACCTTGCACTTTAAAAATTAATTCAAAATAAACCATGGATGTAAATTTCGGACCTAAAGCTTTGTGAAGAGTTCTTATACATAACACCAAGAACATGATTCTTAAAGAGCAAACACTAAATTGTACTTCACCACAATTAAAAACTTTAGTAAGTAAAACTGTCATTAAAAACCCTGTGAAGAGAATTGAAAGGAAGGCTGAGATAAAGAGATAATCAGCAAAACACATATCCATCAAAGAACTCATACCTTAAGGAAAGACCTCTCAAAATTCAATAATTAAAAACAACCCATTTAGGGCTGGGGATGTGGCTCAAGCGGTAGCGCGCTCGCCTGGCATGCGTGCCGCCCAGGTTCGACCCTCAGCACCACATACAAACAAAGATGTTGTGCCCGCCGAAAACTGAAAAATAAATATTAAAAAAATTCTCTTTCTCTTAAAAAAAATGAAAAAAATACCCATTTAGAACCTGGATGAAGAGAATAACAGACATTTAGCCAAAGAGGATAAATTGATACCTAAGTATATGCAAAGATCCTCAGCCTCAGGGATAGACACAATAATCTCAAAAGGCTACATACTGTAAGAGTCCACTTAAATAACATTCTCCAAATTGGGAACTTGTAAAGATGGAGAACAAAATAGTAGTTTCCAGGGGTTACAGGAGGTGGAGAGGTAAGGAGTTGAATGTGACCATAAAGGGGCCTAAAAGGAGCTTACTGGCTCTGTGCCTTCATGAAGGTCAATTGCCCTCTCTGAACTTTAGTTTTTCTATTCCACAGAATACTCTGTATCAATTTTCTAGCACAGACTTTAGCCATTTGTACGTGACTTTACACACTTTTATTTTTGCCATATCATCTATAGCTGTCATATCACTTAATTTTTTAATAGAGATCAACACAGACCATTTCATTAAATCTGAATCAGCCCAAACCTAAGTGACATTACTAAAAAGTCACTAGATCAAGAGCTAGGGTTTTGGGGTGTGGTGTTGGGATGAACCCTGGGGCATGTTACCACTGAGCTACATTTCCAGGCCTCTCCTGCTGAGGCTGGCCTCAAACTTGTTATCCTCCTGTCTGAGCCTCCTGAGCATAACACCACACCCCACTAGGAGCTAGTGATGTTTTTCCTCAAATGAGCATTAAAATAAATACTCAAAACCATATACTTTGTGCCACCTAAGTAATCACACACGCTGCCAGTGACTTGGGCCACACATTTCAGGAAACACTGGCTTAGTCCCAAGTGCTTTACTTTTCAGTTAGATTCAGTGACATGTCCTAGACAGAAATGAACTTTCAGATTTGAAAGATCCCTTTCAACTCTTCATCGCATTCTGAATAAGTTCCAGAGCCTTGGATAAGGCCCCATAATCCCTGACACGGGCGCGCTGCCTGCCTGGGGGTTCGGTGGCTCTGATTCATCCCCTCCCTTACTCCCTCCAGCCCCCCTCGATTTCTTGTTCTTCAGGATGCCTGGCACTGGCTTGCCTTGGGGCTTTGCGCTTCTTGTCCTTTCTGCATGGAAGATTCTAGATACCTAGGCGGCTCCATTCCTCAGTACATTCAGGTTCTCCTTAATGTCATTTCCTCATAGAGTCCTCCTTGACTACCCTGCTCAAAACAGCACCCCCATGTAGGTGTGCCCCACCCCCCGACTGTGTATCTTCCTTTAGAGCGTTTCTCCCTGGTCTTAGGAGTTTCTTGTCGCTCTCCCCAGCCAGAACGGCAGGTGCCTGGAACTGTGCTTAGTGGGTAGCCCCACATTCCTTCCATCCAGCAGCCCAGCTCGGAGGAGCTAAGGGGAATGGTCAGTAGCTCAGTTTGCAGAGCGCTAGGACCCTGGCAGCCACCACCTCCCCAGGAAGTCCCACCATTTTCCAGAGGTGTCCCTCATCTGAGGTCTTTCCGGTGAGATTAAACCTGCCCCCTGCCCACCCAGGCGGGGCTTGGAGTTCTGCTCTGGGCCTCTACAGAACGTGCCCTTCCGCTACTTCTAGACAGAGGCCTCGACGGCCCTCAGCTGGTGGCTGCTTCTCGGGGTAAAGAGGCCCCTCCTTCTGTCATGATCCAGAATCCTCCGGGGACACATGTTCTTTCTGTTTACCTCTGGGGACAGGCCAACCAGATCTGGGTTGGACCTCACCCTGCCCCTGGCCCTGCACAACCCTGAGCGAATCTCAGCAGCCTACCAGGGGTCTCAGGAGGGTCCCGGGGCCCTGGGCACATAGCACTTAGAATCGCTGCTGACGAGACAAATTCAGTCCCTGCCAAGGTCCTGCCCAGATCCTAGGGACAAAACAAGAACTCATACCTTAAGGAAAGAGACGTCAGACAGCCCCTGCCACCTGTTTATAAGGAGAGGAGGGTTGAACAGAATTCTGACCCATGAAGAGGCATAAAAAGACCAGGAGACAAGACCAAGGACCCCCAAAAGAAAGCCCAGCAGCCCCACACACAGCTCTCCTAAAGGAGCCCGGAAGTAGCCTCTTCTCCACCGTCTTACTCTTTGGGGATGGAGTCCATGAAAGGCCCCTAAATGGCCAACATTAAGAATCTGGAGTCGGACACCAGGAGGAAAACGCAGAGTCACGAAGAACTGAGCTGCATGTTGGTTGGGCAATGGGGGCTTCCGCTGGCCTGTTTTTCTCTTGTTCACCGTGTGACCTTGGGGGGTGCTTTTTCACCCCGGGAGCCAGCCCATGTGCACCCCTCAGTGTCGCAGCACTCGCCCGGTGCCTGCTCAGGACCGACAGGAGTGACAGCCAGTCCCAGGTTTCAAGGGCCTCACTGTTGAAAGCTGCCCTTGGAGTTATCCGCCTGATAGGAGAATGCACTAGAAAATACTTTGGTGCCTCAGGAAAAACACTGTGCAGAAAGAAAGAAGCAGCCAGGCTAGAGCTTAGGAGGGGGCCGAGCTCCCCGGCAGAGGGAGGGCGGTGTGGATCCGTGGCCTTCACCAAGCCGCAGCCTCCCTTGGCGCCTTCCCCTTCCCAGAGGAGGTCCAGAGCAGGACCCTGGACACCGGGTGACCGACGGCAGCTCTGGCCTGCAGGCTACCATCTGGGTGGTGGAACACTGCATTTCTCTGGTTTATTGTCTGTGACTCAGCCCTACCTAGGCCAATAAAACCCTGAGCGACACCCCTGGTCCCCAGCAGGCTCAGCATGCTGCCGGACCGCTCCTCCACTCCCTCAGGAAGCATCAAACTCTTGTTCCTGGCCTTAGCTGTCCTCGTGGTCCTGGCTCAGACTTCCCCAGGTAACCTGCTCCGTGGAGAAAAGAGAGGAAGAGTGGGATCCTGGGGGAATCACTGGGAAACCCAGTGTGCGTGGGAGGAAGGACGGCCCACGAGACGGTTGCCCTCGGGTGAAGGGCTGAGGATGGACGTGGCCCTGGGATGGGCGGTGTAGTCAGTAGAAGAGGGTTTGCCCATCACACAGGGGCCCTGGGTTCCATCTCCAGAACAACAACAACAACAAAGAACATACCTCCCAAGGGAAGCGCCAGGCCATACTCCATCAGGAAGCCTGGAGAACCCAGCAGACAGTAGGCGTCTCCTGTGAGGTCCCTTCATATGCACACACTCCCTGATGTCCCGACTGCCTCTGCTCCAAGTGCTCCGTCTCATCCCACCCGTCTGTTGCTTTAATCCCACTTCAGTTGATGATATTTCTTGCAATAACCAATGTCTTCATTTCGCGTCTCCATTCTGGTTTGGCCTTGCAAGCTCCTTTATTTATTTTCTGTGTTTTTTCTTTTTCTTTTTCCTCTCTCCCCCGACCCCCCAGCTGGTTGAGCCCAGGGGTGGCCTTCCCATTTTTTTTTTTTTTTTGAGACAGAGTCTTGCCAATTTGTCCAGGCTGGCCTTGAACTTGCAGTAAGCCTGTCTCAGCCTCCTGAGTCACTGGCTTGAATGCTCCTTTCAAGCCAGCAGAGGAAGTCTCTTGTTCTTCTCTTAGAATGAGTGGTGAAGGGATATGGTCCCGTGGTAGAGCACTTGCCCCTCATGGGCGAGGCTCTGAGTTTGGTCTCTGGCATTGCAAAAAAAAAAAAAAAAAAAAGGGGGTAAAAAACTTTAGGTTGATATTGGGTATTGACAGGTTTCTACAAATAGTCTCAAGATGTGCATCTGCGGGTTGCAGCAGGAGGGTCTGCATTACAGATTGAATGTGGTCAGAGCGCTCCAGCAAGAAAGCAGGCTTCACTGCTGGGTGGTAAATAACTTTCTAATGGAAATGTTTCCCCATAGGTTTCCCTGTGACTTTTAATTCCGTGATATCCTTTGGCTCACTGCTGTTGGAAATCCCAGCCTATCCTGGATGGGCTGGGGCTGAGTTTGAGTTGGTTTCAGCCTGCCTTAAACTCTGATGAGGGAAATTGCAATAGAGCAGGAATTATGGGATGTGAGATTATTAGATTTTGGAGAAAGAATCAAGATAGTGGCTCACGGATTATTGAAACAGAAAAGCCAGTCAATGAGATGGTTTTTTCCAGTCTGAATGTCCTAGTGAGAGAGAATGGGGATGATGTCTTAGGAGAAGATTTGGTGAAAGGGTAAGTGGAGAGAATCTGTCGTTGAAACTAACATACCATGATTTCTCAGCTGATCTCCCAACAGGCTGGGTGAGCTGAGTCTGCACTTAGAATTTTATTGCTCTAGCTAGGGCTAAGTCCTAGACCAGAAATCAGAGAAAGATAGAGCGTTACACTCCCCAGGGTGTCAGCCTGAAGGTCAGCTCTGTAATCTCCTCAGTAGTAAGCTCCTAGAACTGTGCCTGGCACGTAGTAGATGCTCAACAAACTGCTGTTGAATTAAGAAAGAATGGAGAGGGAAAAACAGATCATTGGAAGCTCAGGGCTCCTCCTTGGCAAGCTCCTAGATTTAGAAAGGAAGTGGAACTAGATAGTAAGTCTGTGAATAATGACAGAGAAGGAAACATCATTGGCAGGGGAATAAAATTCAGCGTTAGTTGAGGGATGGGAAATAATGACTCACATCCAACCCATGTTAAGACCAGCACTGTGTCTTCTCCATGCAGAGAATCAGAGCGTCCCAAGATGCTAGTGGATGTCAAGATCAGTGTTCACCCTGATGGTCACCACTGTTGCTATTACCAATGTCTTTAGCATCCTATTATTTGCCTTTTTTGTGTGTACTTATATATTCATCTCTTTGTTTATTTTGATAGATGGATGGCTTAAAAAGTGCTATTATGGCCTGGGAAGATGCAGGAAATCATGTAAAGAAGAAGAGAAGAAGAGAGAAAAATGTGGGAAAACTCTGACTTGCTGCCTCCTATCAAAAAACGCTAAATTATCACATTTCTCCCCAAGACCTATAACAGGTGAGGCTCTATATCTATTGGAGATTTCTGAGTGCAGAAGACTCATTATATTTATATTTTAAGAATCATTGTGTAGATGCATATTTTCATATACAAATTTTTAGAGTCATTATAATGAGTCAAGAAATGGGTGTCCGGGATCCTTAAATCCCTGGTGGGTCTCCACAGATCCATTAAAATACATCCACTTCGGCCGTCAATGTGCCTCTTTAGTGGCCTATGGCCCAACAACTTTCACGGGTGTCCCAGGATGTGACTGATAATACTAATCCTCACGTTAAGAGAATGTTAGAGGATCTGGATCCTGGATTTCAGGGGCTTCCTTTCTCCTTCTTTTTCTTTTTTTGGTACCAGGGATCAAACCCAGGATGCTTAACCACGGAGCCACATCCCCAGCCCATATTTTATATTTTATTTAAGGCTCACTAAGTTGCTGAGGCTGGCTTTGAACCTGTAATCCTCCTGCCTCAGCCTCCCAAGCCTCTGGGTTACAGGGGTGCGCCTCTGTGACCGGCTTTCTGAGCCTTTGACTGGGTCCGTGAGTATAGAATCTTTCCAGGTTAGTGTAAATTGCACCTTGGTCACAAACTGTCATTGTCACATTTCATCCTGGAAAGTTGAGATAGGCCCATGGGACCCAGAAGGTCTCCCCTCACCTCTTTATCTTGAGGTTTGGCTCTGGGCTCTGCTTTATGGCCCCAGTCTTGGAATTTATCCCTTACAACCCAGGTCCCTCACTCCAGCTGACTCTCCAAAGATGGCCTGTCCACTGACCAGAAGGGAACCATCCTCCCAAAACCAAACAGGAGGGAAAAAGAGTAAAAAAGGAAAAAGTCTCAACTTTTATTGAAGACATTAGGTACAAGACCTTGTCCTGGGCACTTCACAGACAGAAACTCACTTTGTTCCAGCAGATCTATGAGATAGGACTAGTATTATGTCCCTTTGCCAAGAGAGGCTACTCAGTTGCAGAGAGTTTAAACGACTTGTCCCAAGTGGCAGAGAGAGAGCTAGTTCAGCCACAGACCTTGGAACCTTCACGCCTGAATCCGGGCACAGCCCTTCTCAGAAACAGCTGAAGTAAGAACCTCACTTCACTCTTCCCACCCAGAACCAACCTTAAAGCGGAGGGTGTGGCGACTGAAGAACCTCTGGTACTCTGACAGCTAAATGTGTAGCACAGTCAGCCCTAACTGATCTACGCAGGCACCCAGGAGGCCACCCGGGGGGTGGCAGTGCAGGGGGAAGTGGGTCCGTCCAGAGGCCAGGATCCATCAGGTCGTGTAGATCCTCTTGGCTGGAGGACTTAGGCCCACAGATGAACCCCGGAGGCTTACAGAGTTGTGTCAACGTGACTCCAGGTCCATGACCCCAAAGAAGTGAGAAGGGTGCAGAGGACATTCAGACGCAGTCAGAGGATACGACTAAGTCACAGACACCACTCTGAGCCTCGGTTTGACCATCTCCAACATGGAAGTGTCGGACCGCCTTTCAGTCCTAAGACCTTCCTCGTTCTTTACATTAGGGTAGAAATCCATTTCCTTGACTTCAGAAGGCGGCATCTGAGAGAGCCAAGGCATGGGGGAGGGAGAGAGAGGGAGAAGAGGAGAGAGAGAGAGGAAAGAGAGGAGAGAGGGAGAGAGGGCGGGGGAAATCAGAAATGACCTTCAATCTAAGTACTCAAGACCTTCAGACACACACAGAGCCTTCCGTTCCCCACTGCCCAGCCCCTTGAGCACTCCAAGTCTACCTCCATAGCACCTGCTCGCCCTCCCGTCTCCACAGCGGTAGTTCAGCCACCATCTTTCCTTGACCATCACGGTGGACTGGACCTCGTTGCCCTGCTCCCCAAATGTCTATGTTAAAGCCCCCAATCCCCAGCCCCTCAAGATGTGAGTGCACTTGGAGACACGGTCTTTAAAGAGGTAAAGAGGTTGAAATGAGGTCCGGTAAGAAGAGATGTCAGCACATGATCATTCTCAAATCATTTTGGCACGCAGGAAATTGTTAAAATCCAAAAAGAGGATGGCGCCTGCGAGCCAAGGAGAGGAGCCTGGGAAGAAAGCAACACCACTGACATTTTGATCTCGGACTGTGAGACTCCAGAACTGTGAGAAAATAAATTCCTGTTGTTCAAGCCACCCACTCTGTGAGACTTTGTTACGACGGCCCTGGCAAATGCATTTGCGAACGTGCCAGAACGTTTGTATCTTAAATGCTATCCTGAAATTCAGGTATTTTTCAATGTTTTGGAAATATTTCTCAGTCAATCCTATTTTTCTTTTCCAACTCTTCAAAAGCTGTACAGCTCACAGCAGAACCGATTCTGAACAACTCTCTCCAGAATAACCCGCAGTCCACCTCTGCTTCTCACCTGTAGCCCCTCCTCCCTGAGCTCCCACCATGAGTCTCACGCCCAGCTTGTGATCCGGGGACGTATTCATCCAGTTTCTCGCCATTCTTTCTCTAGGCTGTTCCTTCTGCCTGGAGGGTTCTTCTCGCCAAACACTTATGAGCACTGGTCCCCCATCCCCAAACACCCCACTCCTTAATGACCTTATTCCTCTCTCCAAATCCAGCAGATCCATGTCTTCCCTGGGCTGACTGTGAAAATCCAAAACACGGTCTGCAAATTATCACAAAGTGACATTCAGACATAGCTCCACAGGCAAGGCTTTTTTCCAGATGTTGATGGTCATGTTAGAAAATCGCTCTGATCACATACAAAGCCGTTGATAAACGAGGGCCATCAGAATTATAGCAGTTTAACATCGGAGAAAATTGGCAAGAATGACAATACACTAGGTACTTTGAAAACACTGCTCGACTAACAAAACGTAAGTGAAAACCTTTATTTTAATGAGAACACATTGGAAGTTAGAATTTTTTTTCCCCTAAATAATCAGGATTATGCAACAAAAAGGTAAACCTATGGGGAAGTGTCTCATGACAGGCTACCATAGAGATTTTTGGAAAATTAAAAATACACAAATGAACAACTCCATTCCGTAGAGGTTTAACTATTTTAAAATAAAATACACATACTGAAGAGTGCACAAAACTCAAATGTAAGTTTCTATGAAATTTGATCAGCTCACACCCCTGCAGTCAAGAAAAAGAATATCACTAGCAGTCTGATGATCCCCCCACACTTCATACCTAGGCGGTAACTATGATCCCGACTTCTTCTTCTTATTAAGCTCTTTCCTTTTATTTTGGGTGAACAGATATTAATTGTGCTATTTCTGGTCCATTGTGATATTTCCATACATGCATGTGCACGGATCAAATCCAAGCTCTCTTTGTTCTCCTCCCTGCTCCTTCTAATCCCAAGTAAGTACTATTCTACATTCAGGTTGACAGTTATTTTAGCTTTCACATATGAGAGAGAATGCATAGTACTTGTCTTTCGTATTTCACCTGACGTACTATCATCCAGTTCCATTTTCCTACCAAGGATAGCGTTTCATTCCTCTTCCTGGCTGAATGATACTCCACTGTGTATATGTACCACATTTTCTTTATTCATTCATCTGTTGATGGGTTCCTTGGCTGATTCAAATCTTAGTTCTTGTGAATAATATTACACTAAATACGGGCATGCAAAAAACTCTTTATGATACCTATTTAATTTCCTTTGAGTACACACCCAGAAGTGGGAAAAGTAGGTCACATGGCAGACCTACTTTTAGTCTTTTGAGAATCCTCTGAACTGTTCCCTACAAAGGCTACATTAATCTACAGCCACACTAACCACGGATCAGCCTTCCTTTCCCCCCGACAGCTTTGCTTTTTTTGCTAGTAGCTGTTGTAACTGGGGGAAGATGATGTTTCCTTGCCGTTTTGGCTTTTATTTCCCTGATGGCTAATAACAGGAGCATTTTTCCATGTATTTTTGGCCTCTTTTATTTCTTCTTTGGAGATGCATCTCTTCAGATCATTTGCCTATTTTTTAATGGATTTTTTTTTTTATGGACACAACACAATGCCTTTTTTGTGTGTGGTGCTGAGGATTGAACCCGGGTCCCACCCGTGCTAGGCGAGCGCTCTACCGCTAAGCCACAGTCCCAGCCCTTTAAATGGATTTTAAATGGTTGTTTTTTTGTTTTGTTTTGTTTTGTTTTACCTATTCTGTCTTTTAGCTCCATCACATGAAGTGGCGGACACTGTGCCCACTGTCATGTTGTCTCTTCACCCTGCAGATGGCTTCCTTGGCGGTGAGAAGCTTTGTCATTTGATTTCATTCCATTTGTCAATTTTGCTTTTGTCTTCGGTGCTGTTGGCCTTCCAGCTGGAAAGCCATTGCCTGTCCCAGTGTCTGGAAGTGTGGCCCCTGTTTTCTTCTCGTCGTCTCAGACCTTACACCCAGGTCTTCCATCCATGTCTAGTTAGCATTTGTACAGATTAAGAGATAAGGGTCAAGTTGCAAGTGGGTGTCCCCTTTTCCTAGCACCATTTCAAGAGACCGTCCTTTCTGTCATGTCCGTCTTTGGTCCCTTTGTCAAGACTCAGTTGGCTGAAGACACAGGGGCTTATTTCTGGATTTTTGCTCTGTTTCATTTCTCTGTTTTATTTTTTCTACTTGTAGTTGGACACAATACCTTTATTTCACTTATTTATTGTTATGTGGTGCTGAGGATCGAACCCAGGGTCTCACCTGTGCGAGGCGAGTGCTCTACCGCTGAGCCACAGCCCCAGCCCCTCTCTGTCTGTTTTTATGCCAACGTCATGCTGGGTTTTTTAAAAAAAATATTTAGTTTTTAGTTGTGGGTGCACACAATACCTAGATCTTATTTATCTGTATGAGGTGCTGAGGATGGAACCCAGGGCCTCGCACTTGCTAGGTGAGCGCTCTCCCACGCAGCCCCAGCCCACCTGCCGCCACCGTGCCGTTTTGACTCCTGTGGTTTGTGGTGTCCACCTGTAGTTTGGATGTCCTTCCCTGCCCATAGGAGCTTGCTGAAGGGGACCTGAGCCCCTCTTGCGGATCTCGCTGTCCCTCTGTCCTGGGGCAAGCATGGTGAGTTAGCGGACAGCCACTTTGTCCTCCTCTGACTGGTTCTGGTCTCACTCCAGCTGGTGTTACAGCTGAAGGAGTCGGGGGAGAAAAGTCCCTGCCTTTGGCCCACCTCCAGATAGGCACAGAAGGCCTCAGCACAGGAACCGTGCCAGGCTCTGGCTGAGGTCGCCATCCTGGGGAGGGTTGCTACGGAAGCGGCAGAGAGGAGCACCCGGTTCCTGGTGCTCCCCCACCTCTGTGGGTCTCGCCACTGCCCTCACTCTCTGAGTCTGGCTTATTTCACTTCACATAATGCTCTCAAGTCCCTCCATTTTCCTGCAAATGACATAATTTCATTCTTCTTTATAGATGAAGAGAAATCATTGTGAATATATATCACATTTTCTTTATCCATTTATCTGTTGATGGATACCTGGGCTGATTCATAACTTGGCTCTTGTGAATTGCACTGCTATAAACATGGGTAGGCATGTATCACTCTAGTACGCTGGCTTCAGTTCTTTTGGGAAAAGACTGACGAGTGGTACAGCTGGACCATAGAGTGGGTCCATACTGATTTCCATAGTAGTTGTGCTAATTTACAGTCCCACCAACAATGTATGTGTTCCCTTTACTCCACCTCCTCTCCAGCATTTGTTACTCAAATTCTTGATGATTGCCATTCTAAATGGGGTGCAATGAATTTTCAGCTTAGTTCCCCCCCTCCCCCAAGTACTGGTAAGCAAACCCAGTGAGCTCTCTTCCCAGCCCTTTTTATTTTTTCTTTTGCCACAGGGTCTCACGACGTTGCTGAGCTGACTTCAAACTTGTGATCCTCCTGTCTCAGCCTCCTAAATCACTGAGGATTACAGGGGTTCACTGTGATTTTGATTTGCATTTCCCTGATGGCTAAGGATGATGGACATTTTTTAAAAATTTGTTTGTTGGCCATTTTTATTTCTTCTTTTGAGAAGTTGGTTCCTTTGTGCATTTTTTTGGCTGGATTATTTGTGGGGGTTTTGGTACTAAGCTTTTTGAATTCTTTAAACATTCTGAATATTAATCGTCTGTCAGAAAAGTAGCTGGCAAAGATTTCCTCCCATCTTAGAGGCTCTCTTCATGCTCCTAATTATTTCCTTTGCTGTACAGAAGCTTTTTAAGTTTAATTACTGGTTTTATCTCCTGAGCTTTAGAAGTACCATTGAGGAAATCACTGCCTGTGCCTACATGTTGAGGTAATGACCCTGTGTTTTCTTCTAGCAGTTGCAAAGTTTCCATTATAATTCCTAGATCTTTGATCCATCTTGAGTTGGCTTTTGTGCAGGGTGAGGGATGGGGATCATTATGGTCTAGATGCGAGGTGTCCCCAAGAGTTCATGAGAGAGACAATGCAGGAAGCTTTAGAGGTGAAAGACGGTTATGAGAGCCTTAATCCAATCACTGAATTAATCCTCCAATGGGGACTAACCGGGTGGTAAATGAAGGCAAGTAGGGTGTAGCTAGAAGAGCTGGGTCCCTGGGGATGTGCCTGTGGGGTATATATTTTGTATCTGGAAAGTCGAGTCTCTCTCTGCTTCCTGATCATGTCCGGAGCCACTTCCTTCCACCATACTCTTCCGCCATGATGTCTTACCTCACCTTGAGCCCCAAGGAATGGAGACCTCTGAAATTTTGGGCTCCCAGATAAACATTTTCCTCTAAGACTGTTCTTATCAGGTCTTTTGGTCAAGCAGTGAAAAGGCTGACTAAAACAGGGATTTCGTTTTATTCTTCTACATATGAATATCCAGTTTTCCCAGCACCATTTGATAAAAGGCTGCCTTTTCTCTAATGTGTGTTTTTGGAAACTTTGTCAAAATCAGATGGCTATTTGTGTGGGTTTATCTCTGTCTTTTTTTTTTTCTGCTTCCTCTTATCTACTGTTAAAGTTGTCAATTGCATTTTTTATTTCATTTATTGAATTCTTCAGCTCCAAGATTTGTTTCTTTCTTTTCTATGGTATTTACCTCTTTGTTAAATTTCTCATTTCATTCATGGGTAGTTTTTCTGGTTCCACTGTTTATCTGCATTCTTTCATCTCTCTCTTAGTGTCCTTAAGATCATTATTTGGAATGCGTTTTCTGGCACTTTGTAAATTCCCTTTTTTCTTGCAGTCTGTGCTGGGGCATTGTTGGGTTCCTCTGAAGGTGTCAGGTTGCCTTGCTTTTTCATGTTTCTTATGTCCCTGTGTCGGGATTTGTGCATCTGATGGAACACACCATCTTTACTGATTTTATAGAGTAGCGTTTGTCTTCTTTGTTTTTGCATTTTGTTGGTGGTGGGTTTTCCTGTACATGGGTGCCAGAATGTTGGATGGGCCAGGTGCAATGGCTTGGGTTCCGGGTGGAGGCCGCATTGTGGTTTCTGTGCTGTGTCTTCATCTGTAACTCATGTCAGTGATGTCTGGGTGTCAGTGGCCTAGATTCCAGGAATTTGTGGCAGTTTGTTGAACATGAGGAACTGGGCTAGTTCTTGGGCTCAGAGGATATACACAGGGCAGGTCTTCTGACCTGTGAACTCACCGGGGGTCGGGTCACCGGTCTAGCTCTTGCACTAATGTCACATGTGCACAGTAGGTCAGCTGATCAGGGTTGCCTCCGCAGGATCTTCTTTTCTTTGGATGACTTGGAAACTGGGGTCCTGGTCATTCTGCTGGGCATAGACTTTGAGTATCTGGGGTCATATCATTGCAACCACCTGTGTAAGTGTGCTGGAATAGTGGGGTGACTGCAGAGATGCAGAGTTTCTGTGGCTCGTGGCTCCCAGAGTGGATGCATTCTGTCAGTGGCTCTGGTTTCAAGGTGGTGCCATGCCATAGCATCTTGGATCATGCACGATAGGGCTCCTTCTCTGGAGAAATGCAACCACATGAACTCAGGCAATTCCCCAAACTGAGCTCAAAGCTTTTAAGGGCTGCAGGATTTTCCTGTAGCAAAGACTAAAGATATCTTCTGTGGTAATGGGGCTGCCAGAAGCCTCACACTTAGCTTTTCCTTGTAAGGAAAAGGTCCTGGCTCTGGGCCCCCCCGGCAGGAGAGGTGGGTGGCAGAGGCAGGGTGCAGTGCTCCCCTCTCAGTGCTGCCGTCCTGGCTTGGCATGCCGCAGGGATTCCACCCTCCTTTGCTGAATTCCAACACTCTTCTCAGTCACTCCTGTTGCAAGATGGTGGTTTATTTGGGGTTTGGGTCTTTCTCTCTGGGGAGTGCCGGGCTCCTCCTGTCAGTCATTTGCTCTGCCCTCACATTCTTCTTGCTCAACAGTTTCTTCTTTATAGCATCACAGACCTTGTGGATTTCTGGAAGCCTTTCTCTCAAGCCATGAGCCAAGGGTGTGATCTCTTGGCGTCGTGTGACTCCAACATCTCAGAAAAATTGACTTGAGTCAGGAAAGAAGCCTGGTCTTAAAGAAGCAGGCATCCTTTCTCCCCCTACCCAGGGATCAGGATCCAATGTGTTGCCCCAACCTGACCACAAAGAGGGAGGAGCATGTTGCCCTCTAGGTACTCAGAATAATGAATGGGATTGGCAAGTACGGTGTGTGTCACAGGATATGACCTCTTTCTGCTGCCATTTTCAGGTCACAATGACCCCGATTAAACTCACTAGAGCTTAACCACATCCCACCACCACCTACCTGCATTCAAAGCCAGAGGAATATTTACCTGACACAGATGATATCAAAGTCCTAATAACATCCGTTAGAACTTGTTGTTACCTTTCAAAATATGAAAAGATTACGTATTTTCTCCCTCTCCCCAACACGCTTTATTATTTTCATGCCCCTGCTCTGCCAGAACCCTAATACCATAATGCCCACTGGGCATCCATGCTCTCTTATTACCATTTGTTCCACCTTTCTATTCAACAAACTTTAGGGAGAGCTAGGATTGGCATCTTCCTGCCTCCTGGGGGAAATATATATTATCAGGGTCAGAATCTTGAATTCTTATTTTCTAACCAGAAGCTACTAGGTCCCAGTGTGCACTAGCAACTCCTGCCTACACACACACACACACACACACACACACACACACACACACACACATACACACTTCTATTCCATAAAACTTACAGGCTTGAATCAGTCATTTGATTTAGTTCATGATTCTATGGTTAATTTGACAGTTCTTCTGGCCTGAGCACGTCTGGCTAATCTCTCCTGGATTCTCTCGTGCGTTTGTGCTCAGCCAGCAGCTGATGGTTGGTTGGTGGATCCAGGACAGCATCACTCGCAGGCCAGGCATTTAACCAGATGCCGTGCAGGATATTTTAGTCCTCCTTTATACAACTTCTTAACTTTTAACAGTCTAGCGTCGATCCATCTATTGGTGGACTCAGGGTCATAGTGCAACAATAGCGGGAGACCCCAAGCACAGAACTCTTGGAGCCTGTGTCTGTACTAGCTGCTAAAGTCCATTGGCCTAAGTAAGTCACCTGGCAAAGCCCCTGTCAAGCAGCGGCAAGAAGGCTTTACCTCTTAATGGATCTGCCAGAGCCCATTTCAAGGTCACTGTGCAGAGAAGAAAAGGATTTGTAATTCTTTTACAAAGAATTACTGATCCTCTTACCACCTTCATAGAATTTTCTCTATAGACCATCTTCACTTTCATTGATAGGCTATTAATATTTATTAATAGGTCATTTTGGGGTCTCAATTCCTGAGGGATCAGCAAACCTTCCATATGTGAATAGATTATGATTTCAATGTCGGGTGTCTCAGTGTAGCCTGGATTTGCTAGAAGGTTGCAGGAGTTAGCCACCCTTTCCTGGATAGAATGTCTGACTGGCATCCATGCGGAGAAGTATCAAAGACATCATGTGCTTGAAGGATAGGACTGTAACAATCAGAGGTCAGTATCTGGATACAATGCCCAGCCCTTTCTGAGTAATCACATTCATCAAAGTATAACATCTTTAAAAAGTACAAAAATCACGAGGACACAATCATAAAATTCCACAAAATGAAAAAGCCCATGAAACCATTACTCAGGTCAAACAAATATCACTGTGACAGCCTTATCGAAGTTCATACTGGGGAAGGAGATGGGCCAAGTGACGTTATGTGCATGGGTAAATATTGCAGAGTGAATTCCACTGTGATGTGTAACTATAACACACCCATAAAAAATAAATCAATAAAACAGATAAGAAGAAAGAGAAAAGAGAGAGAGATTTGCTAATGTGATAGAAATTTTTAGACATTTTACCTCATTTCCCTCTGCGGAAGTTACCGCTACCCTGATCTCTAATGTCACATGACTTTTTCTTTTTAATCTTTACATAGAAAGACATTGTGGCTTTCTTCACTCACAATTCTATTTGTGGGATGGATCGATGTCATCCTGTGGAGACACAGTCTTCGTTTTTATTGCCATAGAGGGTAGGTATTCTCTGATACTTCTGGGAAGAATTTGTGCATGCCTTTTGGTGAAAATATATACTTGTTCTTTTTTTTTTTTTTTTCTTTTAGTACTGGGGATTGAACTCGGGCACTTGACCACTGAGCCACATCCCCAGCCCTAGTTTGTGTTTTATTTAGCGACCGGGTCTCACTGAGTTGCTTAGTGCCTCGCTTTGGCTGAGGCTGGCTTTGAACTAGCGATCCTCCTGTCTCAGCCTCCAGAGCCGCTGGGATTACAGGCTTGTGCCACCACACCCAGCTCAGACTCATGCTTAATGTACATGCTTACAAGTGGATTTTGTGAATCATATTGAATGCGTGTGTACAATTTTTCATTTAGATACTCACCAGTCGTATGAGCGTTCCAATTCCTCCGCAGTCCCTGGCAAAGCACGGGACTGTCATGTGTGCAGCCATTTGGGCCTACATTGAGAAATATCGTATTGGGGTTCTAATTGGCTTTTCCTTGCTAGCTAATGAATACTGGCAACCTGTTGTATGTTTAGTGGTCAGCTAGATACCCAATTTTGTGAAGTGCCCACTCACATCCTTTTTCTTTGTGCAGACATCAAGGTAAAATAGAAGCTCCCTCCCTCTGTTTGCTCTATATCTCTTGAGATCTCTCAATGTTTTATTTTCTTTGTTGGAGCCTTTTAAAAAAAATTTTATGGCTCTTGCCCAACTTTTCTCTTTCAATCATGAGTCTTCTTAAAATAAAAGACAGATAACAGGAAGTGAACACACGTTTTATGGTCAAAGTATTTGAGGAGGAAGATTTCCCCAAGAAAGAAAAGGGTTGGGAAACTTCAGAAATAAAATATGCTTGTGGTCTCAATTTTGCTAGCCTCAGTTGTTTGACTAATGGCAGTTGGAAATCCAATCATACAGCACTTTTTGCGGTTCTCACAGTAGTAGTTCAGTTCATTTTCAGGTTTTCTGCATTTCCATCTGCATAGTCCTTGGTCTTCGGCACACGAGATCTCATATGCCTTCGGTCTTGGTGGGAATTGCTTCAGGCTTCCTGGGGAAGACATGGCTGTGGTTAGCATCTATGCATTCATGAGAACACAGGCTGTACAAGGTTAAGTGCAAAGAAGTTGGACTCAAATCATCTGAAACCTGGGTTCTGTTGTTTACTGTGTACATCTCACACTTTGAGCAAGTACCTTCATCCATCTGTTCCTTCACTTGCCTCCTATGTAGGATGGACACAGTAAACCAGGTCATGACTATTAAATGAGATAATGTATATAAAGTGTTTAAAATAATGTCTCACATTTAGTAAGAAGTAACCAAATGACAACCTTTGTTGCTTTGATTCCCACTGTTATTATTATTATTAGTGGGTAATAGGGATGAACTCAGGGGCATTCGACCACTGAGCCACATCCCCAGCCCTATTTTGTATTTTTTATTTAGAGATAGGGTCTCACTGAGTTGCTTAGTGCCTTGCTGTTGCTGAGGCTGGCTTTGAACTCACCATCCTCCTGTCTTAGCCTCCAGAGCTGCTGGGATTACAGGTGTGCGCCACCGCGCCTGGCTACTATTCATGTTATTCAGGGTCTTTTCCTAAGAGTTCAGAACTGCAAGGGTTGCCTCTGTGAGCATCGCTGGACATGCCATTGACCTGCACAGATGTGTGTTTCCTATGTCTGACTCACTGCGTATCGCCAAGATTTGCTCCAAGGAGGGACATACACATATCAGTGCACCTGCGTGTCAGTGGCTCTATGCTTTGAAGGAATAAACTTGTACTTTATGTGCAATCCCCTAAGCCTTGGATTGCACGAAACAGGTCCATGAGCCACATTTTGGCATGGACAGAGGCACTTAAGCACAACTCAGGTCATTCACAGATCCACAATCACAAAAAACAACTGAAACAGGCACTGGTGCTTACTATGGGTGACTTCATAACAGCCTATCAGGGTACTCACCAACCACCTAGTAACTTAGGCATACGCATGAGCACACAAGACCTTTTGCCCCAAAATACTTCAGTGATTACACTTAGCACCACTTGCTCCAAGAATTTTTATGTGACTGTCGATGAAAACTTACAATAACCCTATCATCACCTCCATTTTTCAAATGAGAAATGGAGACACAGCGAGGGACCGCGTTCCTGCAACGGTCCCCAAATTACTGAGGGTGTGATGTAAGATGTCACTTCTGATCTGACATAACTTGGAATTCTGCAGTGACATCAGCTCTTGGTGGACCAGGAAACTTTGTCCTCATTTCCCTATGAAAAACACCAAACATCCACATCTGGACCAAAGGAGCTTGTGGGGCCTGGTGAGGAGTAGGTGTGACATTTTTAAGATTCTTTTTTTCTATTTTTGTGGAAAAGGTAACTGAAATTTTGATAGTGATTGTCCTGAACCTGTAGATTTCTTTGGATCGTAGGGACATTTGGACATGTTAATCCTCCCAGTCTGTGAACACAGGGTGGATTTCCATTTATTGGTACCCTTTTCAATTTCTTTCCTGGGTGTTTTTAGCTCTCAGTGTACGGGTCTTCCACCTCCTTGATTAAACTTATTCCTAAGTATCTCAGTTTTTATTTTATTTTTTTAATTTTTTGGAGCTACTTTGGGATCGTTTGCTCGATTTCTTTTCATGGAAAGTTCATTGTGAGAGTCTGGAAACACTACCGACTTTCTGAAGTTGATTCTGTGTCCTGTCATTCCAGTGAATTCATCTATTAGCTCTGAGCCTCCTGGTGGAGTCTTCAGGGTTTTCTATACGTAACATCATGTTGTCTGAAAACAGGGGCAGATTTAATTCTGGATGCCTGCTCTTGCCTACTTCCTCTGGCTAGGACTTCCGGTTCTCTAGGGAAAGTGGTCATCCTTGACTTGTTTCTGATCTTAGAAGAGACACTTTCAACTTCTCATTACTGAGTGGGATGCTAGCTGGGGCTTATCATGTCTGTCTTGGTGTGTCGAGGCCCACTGTTTCTACAAATGAATTGTTGAGCATGTTAAAATCAAAGGGTGATGAATTTGTCAGGCGATTTTTCTGCATGACCTATTGAGATGATCGTGTGTTTTGTGTCCTTGATAATGTCAATGTGGTGTATCTTGTGCAGTTTTATGTAGGCTCAACTGTGTTTTCATCCCTGGGATAAACTGCCTCTTGATTGTGGTGAACAGTCCTTTTAATGTGCTCTTGAACTTGAGGGTGGTTTTCTAATATTTTGTTAAGGATGTCTGCATCAAGGTAATTTGATTTTGGTATATTGTTTACTTATTTATTTATTTATTAATTTATTGGGTGAGGTCTCTGATTTGCCTTCATATCATGGTAATGCTGGTCTCGAAAAAAGTGTTTGGATGTGTTCTCTTCTCTCAATGTTTTTGAGAAGTTTGAGAAGGATTGGTGTTAGTTTTTCATTAAACCTTTGGTAAATTATGGATCTTTTCAGATTTTCCATTACTTCACAGTTCAATCTTGATAAGTCTGTGTTCCTAAGAATTTATTTATTTATTCTGTGTCATCTAATTTGTAACTGTATAAATTGTTCATAGGAGACTCTTTTGATCTTTGGCATTTATGTGGTTATCAGTTATAAGATCTCCTCTTTAATTTCTAATTTTATTTATTTGGGTCTTCTTTTTTACATAGTTAGTGTAGCTATGACAATGTTTCGTTCATATTTTTTAAAAAACAATTTTTACTTTCATTGATCTTTTCTATTGGGTTTTTCTAGTCTCTATTTCACTGGTTTATTAGACACTGTTTTACTTTTAGTGTATTCTATTTTAATGTAATTTTGCTTATAATATATCCAAATTATAATATACCCAAAATATCATTTCAGAATTAATGGACATAAAATTATTGGTGAAATATTCTGCAAGTTTTTAACCTTTTTATCATCAAAATCCAGTACGTATATGACACTAATACTCACATCTCAAATGCTCAATAGTCACGTATGGCTACAGTCTGTCACACTGGACAACATATTTCTATACTTAAACTTACTTTTGTATTCTGGAAAACTCTAGATGTTAGATGCAGTAATATTTTTAAATAAAAATATAAAATAATGTGTTAAAAACAGCATCCTAAAGGTCCGGTCTCTGGCAACAGGAAAATGTAGACCCTCTCACCAAGTCTGAAAGTCTCCAGATACTGGGTGTGGTTTCAGGCAATGCCACCACATTGGACAACGCCAACCAGAGTCAACCCAACATCCAGCCTGTCTACAAAAAGTGTCTACGCCAATTCCCATCTCTACCTAATCTCACTGCCGGATCCATTCAACCACAAATGTAACCCCCAACTCAGTCTTTCCCAAACCATCAGCCCAATCTAATTCCAAAATACAGTCCTCCTTTTCCAGCTCATCCCTGTTTATTTTTCTACCATTACCCCAACCCAACAGTCAGATTTTTTTCTGCACCATAATTCACTCCCCAATCTCCCAAGTAATTCCTGATTTACCCTCAAAATCCTTGACTTGAGCTCAGTTCCTCATACCTAACCCATATTCCAAACTCTCAACCCAAGGACTTTGCTACCCTGCATTTTTTTTATGCAGTCCTCTCTACCACTCTACCAGGAGTGTCAAATGCTCCATTTGATATTGGAAGTACGAAGCCAGTAAGAGATTTAGACACGCTACGAATCTGAGGGTAACATTTCTTAGCTGCTTCATACCAGGTCACCAAAATTACAATATTATGTGCTGATCCCAGAAGCATAGAAAGAGGTTTGAGTTACCTGCAGTCTTATGAATGAGGATCAGAGCGATGGCAATTGTCAAAACATAGGACTTCATGACTGACGGTCCTGAAGGAAGGAAGGACGCGCGCGGGGACTGGGCAGAGGTCTTTGTGGCAGGGAGTGCTTTGCCTTTATGAGCTTCAGGAGTGGGCCAGGGGTGTGGGCTGGAGTGGGGGTGAAGCATATGCTGAGGTCAGCCAGGCAGAAGGATGACATGTCTTGTCTCAGTTGGGCACCCGAGCTGAGCGTAGGAGCTTTGCCAGCACCCACACCAAACTGGGCCTTCCTGCCTAGTAAGAAACAGAGCACAATTAGAATATTTGTGTAAGACAAAGGAGAATGAATGAGTGGATCCATCAGTTAAACAATCAACAAACCAGCAAAATAGTCAGAAGAAATGAATAAATGTTAAAAAAAAAATTGTCTTCATCCCCCTGTCAGTAAGATATCCCATAAATCTACAGCATCTTGTACCCAGTTCTTTATTAGTCACATCAATTCTTTTTTTTTATTGGTACCAGAAATGGAACCCAGGGATGCTTAACCATTGAGCCACATCTGCAATTTTTTTTTAATTTTTATTTTGAGATAGTTCCTTAGGACCTCGCTAAGTTGCTAAGGCTTTGAACTTGCAATCCTCCTGCCTCAGCCTCCTGAGTTGCTGGGATTACAAGCATGCACCAGTACACTCAGTCATCATTAGTGTTTTTTTTTTTTTAAAGAGGGAAAAAAGGTGGGGGAAATTTAAATGAGGGATGTTGGAATAGAGGGGGAAAGAGGGAAGGTAATAAGCAAAAGTTAAGTCATAGGTACTCTGATTCTATTATAGATCAGCCTGTACAAAATGCCACAGAAGAAACAATTTAAGTTTCACTCATTCCCTGTTCATTGATGCAGTAGTCTAGATGTTCAAGGAAAAGGAAATTTAGAGGACAAATGGGAATTCAGAGAGGAAATTAACTTTCCTGTAGTCACACAGCTAGTGAAGAGTAGAGCCCAGAGAGAAATGGATCAGCATTTATGCAAATTCTTTTCATAGGTAGAGAAGTAAAGGATCATATAGGTGAGTGGTTGAGGATGTAAATGGGGCAGGGAGGACACAATGAAGCCTCATCCTATAGTACTGAAATCCCATGTTTAAGATTCTCAGGTTCTCCCCCCAAACCCCTCCTGCCCCAGTGCTCCACCCCAGATCAGTGTTCCCTCCCACACTTTCCCTATCGGGATCCTGCCTCTGACATAGGAAACTCATGGATCCTGTGCGCTTAGTGTCCCTTGCTATTATAATCACATCCTCAGCCTGAGTCTCAGTGCAGTCAGTGTCCGTGATCTCTGACTGTGGGAAAAGAGAGTCTGCTTTAAGCTGCCGGAGAGGACTTCTAGATTTCAGAACAGAATGCGTTTGGGCCATTAGTTGCTTTAAGCCTTTTATTTTCTTTTTTCTCTGTCACAGCTCCACACCACGATTCTGATTGCCACCCTCCCTGTACTAGTCAAGGAGAGCAGCCGCTTGATCTTGCAAGGTGCTTGCATTGGCCTGTACCCCATCCCCTTGAACCACAGCTGAAAGGCTCAGAAGTAGTGATCTGCCCAGGGGCTGTTATCACCCTGCTTGTCACCAACAGTAGGGTTCCTGTCTTTTCTTGGGGGCGGAGGAGTCAGCTCCAATCCCGTCCACTGCTCTGCTTCCCAGGACTGCTCTGGAGACCAATCGTCTCACATGGGTTGCCTGAAACCTAGGGTCCTCAGAGCATGCTCCAGTTATGTCAGCATCACCTACAAATGGATTAGAAATACAAATCCTTCCTCTGTCCCAGATGGACAGCATCAAGAACTCTGGAGGCAGGCCCAGGAATTAGGGTCGAACCAATGACCAAGGGAGCCAAGAAGGAGGCAAGTCCTGTGTCCTACCACTCCCTTGGTGATCCCAGGGCAGAGTGGCCACAGCCAAGCAGAGCAGCACATGGGGCAGGGGCAGGTGAGTACGACCTACCTGTGCCTCCTCCCCTCAGGTCTCCTGCTCTTCCACCGGCCCCTCAAGCAGCCCCTGCAGAAAGTCACCTGATCCCCACGATGGAGCCCTTCTCCAGATATGGCGAAGGCCGGCAGAGGCTCCAGGGATCTGCTCAGGTTGGGCCCTGTGCCAAGGCTGTGTGAAGCAGGCATTGCGTGGGATCCCAGCCCTCATTCCAGAGAGAACGGCTGACAAAGGGTGGGCTGAAGGCCGTGGTGGCCAGGCCTCTTCTTGGAGCAAATGACCAAAGGCTGGAGAAGCAGACAGGATTAGGGGAATGTGGAGAGACACAAAAAATCAGGTTATTTAACTCAGTCCAGTTACGTGCCATGGTATTATAGTATGCCTTGAAACTGTACTGCAACAAAATCTCATACACCAAGGACTCTGACAGCGCCTCACTTCTGACACATCCTTTTCTCTGTATGCCTGCAAAAAAAAAAAAAGAAAGAAAGAAAGAAAGAAAAAAAAATCAGATCTTTTGGAACAATCTCATTCTTAGATATTCTTTCATGATTTAAAATGCATATAAGATAGCCAGGTGCAGTGACACATGCCTGAAAACTCAGTGATTGGGAGGGTAGGCAGGAGGATTGCTGGTTTGAGGCCAGTCTCAGCAATTAGTGAGGCCCAAGCAACTTAGCAAGACCCTGTCTCAAAATAAAAAATAAAAAGGACTGGGATGTGGCTCAGTGGTGAAGACCCCTGGTTCAATCCTTAGTACTCTAGCACCAAATAAATAAACAACCACAAAACAAAGCAAAATAAATACATAAGACATCATGAAAATATCAACCTAGAAAGTTTTAGCCCTGGCAATTATGCATAGGATCATGTTTTCAAACTGCTTTTAAAATCCTCTATAGTGATCTTGACCTGTTTAACAATTTTGGGATCGACAGTACAATTTCAAAGCATAGTACAATACTATGGCATCAGCTGTATTTCTCAACTTGATCGAGCATATCATTTTCAACTTATTCTAACATGTATGGATGAACATGTCCTCATATATCAGACCCAGGGCTAAAAAACAGAATCATATTTATTACACATAGCTGTTGTTAAATTTACAAATGACTCACATTTATTATTATATTATTATATTTTTCATGATTGATTGATAATTGGTAGCTTTGTTTCAATGGGATTTTCCTTCCTCTTTCTTGAAGTAGAACCTAAAAACTTGCTGGCAGAAATATAGAGACGACAGAAAATCCTGAAAAGTTGGTGAAGAAAAGAGCATAGGAAAAAGAAAACTTTGTAGCATAGGCTAGTCCCCAGGCTGCTCTGAACAACCTCGGGATCTCCCTAAGACTCCACCAGGCGCCCACCCAACAGAAAACTCCTTCAGGAAATTGTAAATTAAGATGATCCGACGCCTTCCTCAGAACATGCTTAGAAACAGAAATGGAACCCCAGGAATCCTGAGTGGACCTACGAACAGAGAACAGCCAAGGAGAGAGAGTCTCTCTGCTCTTTACAGGGATGCAAGGAATAGCCCCGTGGGTCATGGAATAATCAACTCTGTTACCACAACAAACAGTGCCCAAGATCTCATTGGTTCAATGTTTAAAACGCAACGTCTTGCTCCTGTCACATTCCACCACTGGTCCACCGACTCTTCAAAACTCAGGACAGTGGTGCCGGGTTGTGATCCGCTCTGGGCTCTTTCTGTTTTGTGACTGGGCCACCTGTAAGTGCTGTGCTCCCAGCTGCACAAGTCTGGGATGGGAAGAGCTGCTGACTCTGCAGAGCTTCTGAGAGCAGGACCTTCAATGGTGTATTTCATTTTGCTCCTAATCCACCGGCAGAACACTTTCACGGTCTCAAGTTAACGGCAAAGGAGCCTCGGATGCGTGGTCTTAGGAGCTCAGGAAGGAAAAAGAGAATTTTAGATTATCCAGCCACTCTTTGCCAGAGGGCTGAGGGGAGGGAGGAGGGCTGGGAAAAGGGAAGAACGGTGGAATGACTCTGACTGAACTTCCCTAGGTACATGGATGATTATGCACAGGGAACTGCACCTGTATCTTTATCCATAATGCACTAGTTTAATATATATATATATATATATGAGAGAGAGAGAGAGAGAGAGAGAGAACCTCAGCAGGAGTGGAGGAAAGGGCACAGGGGAGAGAGAAGAGAAGGGAAAGGGACAGTACTGGGGACTGAATTGGAGCAAATTATCTTTCATGCTTGTATAATTATGTGACCCCAAGCCCGGAGCCGTGACACATGCCTGCAATCCCAGCAGCTTTCAAGGTTGAAGCAGGGGGATTGTGAGTTCAAAGCCAGCCTCAGCAACTGAGTGAGGCCCTAAGCCACTCAGAGACCCTGTCTCTAAATAAAATATAAAAAGGGCTGGGGATGGGGCTCAGTAGCTAAGTATCTGTGGGTTCAAGCCCCAGTACCAAAAAACAAAACAAAACAAAACCAACAATTTTAGGTATATGTATAATCTATATCTATAATGAACAAGGGCAGGGTCTCCGGTATTTCGAGTCCCCACAATTGTCCCTGAGTGCACTTCCCCACAGCCTCTCCTCTCAGCCCGGTGGCCTCCAAACCAAAGGCAAGCTCCGCGCCACCCCCAACCGCCCCACTCCTGATTTAAAACAAAAGCGACAACCACAGCAAGGACCCCAGTTCAGAAAAGGGGAAAAACAGACGCGTCATAGTCATTAAACCAAATTCTACAATCCAAATAGGCACATGGTGAAGGGGGCAGATTTCACTTAGGAAACGCAGGTTCTCGGGGGGACGGGGGAGAACGTTCTTGTGGTCTCTGGGCCCACTGAAAGACCCCAGCCTTAAAGCCTTAAGCTTAATGTTAAAAAAAGAAATATATATAACCTTTTGCTCTGCAGTCACAAGATGCTTCCTCCTAACGGCAACCCATGCCCCACACCCCCCCCCATGTTGTAACCCATATGTTAACGCCCTCATGTCTAAACTCAGCAGCACATAGCCCCTCAAGTCTTGCACAAAGCAACCGCAAAATGTCCCAGACAGTCAAGAAACCACGAGACATTCCAGAGGGGCAAACTTAAGCAAAAGGGGACAAAAATAGGAACACATGGGTGGGGTCCCCAAAACCACTCTGCCCCCTGTGACCACTTTTAGGGGCTTGAGAGGGGGGCATTTAAAATAGTTGTTACTGTGCCAAGCTGTCATGAGGGGGCCAATGAAATAGCTGTTACTGTGCCACGTTGGAATCTTGTCCCTTGCAGCCTATAAAAATCCTGTAACCCCTAGCCCATGCATGCAAGCTGCCAAAGCTACGGCCGAGGTACTGCTTTGCATCCATGGGCGCCTATGTAAGAATAAACCCTCCTGCTGATTGCATCCAGTGACTCGTGTGTTCCATTCTGGGTTGGGGTCTCGGGGGTCTTTCACCACCTTCTAGGCACTTCCACCTTGTCTTGTGTTCTTGGCTGAGTCGGAGGTAAGGAAGCTGACCTCCCACCGAGGGGGTACAGTGAAGGCCTTCCCTGCTCTAACAAGAGGGAGCAGGAGTTGATTTTTAAAAAAATTTTTTAATCATTGACAGACATTTATTTACTTATCTGTATGTGGTGCTGAGAGTGGAGCCCAAGGCCTCACATGTACCAGGCAAGTGCTCTGAGCCACAACCCCAGCCCCATTGAGGTTGATATTTTTGTGTGTGTGTGGTGCTGGGGTTTGAACCCAGGATCTTGTGCATGTGAGGCAAGTACTCTACCAAATGAGCTATAGCCCCAGCCCAGGAGTGGTACTAATGATCAGAATGTCAAAAAATTTCAGCGGAGGCTTGTGGTTTCTTGGCCATACAGTTCCAATCAATGATAAAAGGAGAGAAATGGCAAATGACACTTTTGAGCTTGGCTAATGGCCTGCATTCTCTTACCTTTCATAGCCTTGGAAACCCAGAAGCAACCCTTGAGACGGGGGTTCTTCCAGAGGTCATAAAGAAATCCTAAATAAGTGGAGATATAGTCCTCGATCATGGATCTTAAGATACAATTTTGAAAAGATATTGCTTTTTCCCCAAGTTGGTCTACAGATTTGATGTAGTGCCAATCAAAATCACAACATATTTTTATAATATGTTTAAAGAATGAATAAAAATTATATCAAGTATAGAAGGCCAAAAATTGACAAGAAAATTCTGAGCACAAATAATGAGGAAGGTGAGTGAACCTACTAAATATGTGAACTACTTACACGATTATAATTGCTAAGACAGAAATCTTGATGCCCGGCGAAATACCAGTGCAACAAAGTAGGAAGCCCAGAAATTGCTCGCTTATATAGGGATTTTTTTTTTTTTGAGAGGGGACTACCTGGGATGACCTCAGGGGCACTCAACCACTGAGCCACATCCCCAGCCCTACTGTGTATTTTATTTAGAGATAGGGTCTCACTGTGTTGCTTAGCACCTCACCCTCAGGATCCTCCTGCCTCAGCCTCCTGAGCCCGTGGGATTACAAGTGGGAGCCACTGCCCCTGCTGGCTTATACAGGGAATTTTGATACTTGATGAATGCAGATAGAGAATCAGCAGGAAAAGAGGGACAGCTGGAAAATTTAGTCCGACCTATTGGGAAATGCAATCATAGTCCTGCTTTTCACAAAAGTAAGATGAATATGCTCCACATAAATAACCTAGTATAAAAACTTAAACTTCTGAAAACAAAACAAAATGAGAAAATGTTCATTTTTTTTTTAACCCACAAAAACATACTGAGGGCCAACTGTCTTCTAGGCTTCTGGGAGCAGAGCAGGTGTTAGGATGAACAAGACATCCTAAAATATTCAGAAGATACAGGCTAATATTTTTCTGTCCTTATTGTAGGAAAATATTTCTTTTTCAAAATGCAGAAAGTGTTACCCTTGAATAAAAGATGGATCGATCTGACTGTATTAATAGCAAAATGACCCATCCTATGAGGGGACCCTGATCTTAGGTTCAAATACTTCTGGGGTTCTTAATCTGTGACTTGCTTGTTTCAGGCCCAAATTATGATCTTACAGGCCCAAATTATGATAAATAGCTTGTATTTATCATTGTGTCTATGGTGTGAAGAAAAGCACTAGTCACCTAAAAACAGTTTATATAATCTTATTTCAAACTAAGATATTTGCCATTTCTCCACGTTTCTCGCAAAAAAAGTCACCGGATAGAAAATATAAATTCTACACATTTTATGCTTTAGTTGTTCCGTGTCTTTACTGTGATGAAGTGTAAAGTAGAAATCATAACATGAAGATGCTAATGTAAAAAAGTGACACATGCGAATATCAAATAAACAAACGGCAATGATTGCATTGAACTCATGAATAATGAAGAAGCCAGTAAGATATTTGGACTGGTTTTCAGAGGAGAAGTGATGATATAAATGATCAAAAGGATTCTGGGGCCAATTTGCAAACCGATGTAAACCTATTTGACATCCCAAAGGGCAAGGACATGCAAAGGTACTGTCCTGCCAGATGGAAAACGAGGGGATTCAACGGCATTGATTCCACCGGGTCCCTGAGCAGCGTTAAGTATGGGGACAGTTTGCACGTCTCTTCAGATTTTTTTTAAGACATCATTTTTTTAACTTGTAATCTACCTCTAGAAACTTTCAAAATAGCCTAGTGTCAGATTGCTCAAAGGTGTGCAGCCCTAGTGGAATAATATAATCCTAGGAAGATCGCTAGAATTTGTCCAGCATTCTATTAAAAAGATACCTATCTTTTTTTTTTTTTTACTTATTTTCAAATTTGGGGTTCTTTTTCTTAGCAATTGTTTGCTAGACTGGTCCCTTTCCAAACATCATTTTAGTTAAAAACTTAGAATGCATATTTAATGTTTTTATTTGGGGATGATGCTTTATTATATAGATAAAGGAATAAATCCCTTTAAATAAATAAGATGTATAAATAAAGATAGATGAAGGGATTTATTCTTTTATCTATAGAATAAAGATTATCTGATATGTTAACACAGAATTGCTTAATGTTGCAAGTATTTAATGTTAGAGCTTGTTAGAGATAATAAATAATCAGTCAAAATAAAATAAATTCCTCTTATTTCCTTACCATTTCTAATCCTAAATATAATCTGAGGGGAGAATTCTCTACTGTTCTATTTTATGTTTTGGTCAGCAGAAGAGGCTTTTTTTTTTTTTTTTTTTTCCTGTACCGGGGATTGAATCCAGAGCCTAGAACAGCTAGGCAAATGCTCTACCACTGAGCTACATCCTCAGACCTTTTAATTTTGAGACAGGGTCTCACTAAGTCTCCGGGGGCTGGCCTTGAACTTGCAATCCTTCTGCCTCCACCTCCCGCGTAGCTGGAATTACCAGTGTGCAAGACAATGCCTGGTTAATTTCTATAGAGTAGAGTTCATTTGGTGAAATATCATTGGTATATTTGACCC
The DNA here is from genome assembly GCF_052094955.1 of Ictidomys tridecemlineatus. NCBI lineage: Eukaryota > Metazoa > Chordata > Mammalia > Rodentia > Sciuridae > Ictidomys > Ictidomys tridecemlineatus. The sequence goes on from NC_135481.1 coordinate 175,310,040, forward strand.
AAGTAGAATAGTTGGTATTTATCATTATTTCCAGGGTGTGTTCTTTTATACACTAAGAAATTTTAGAAAGAATGCTTTTAGGACTCACTCTTATATTGAGGCAATTTAATAGACTTTATAAAATCTCCATTTAAAAAATATTGGAGGTATACAAACTCAGGGATCAGGTTGGTTTTCAATTGTGAAAACAAAACCAAATGTCTTCCTTCTTTCTCTGTCTCTCTCTTTCTCTGTTCTCTCCCACCTCCCTCTCCCTCCCTCCCTCTCTTTCTAGTGGGCTTTTACATGTATCTGAAAAGGCTTCGAGAGTCTTTTTTTCCCTTTGAGGTTCATTATTGTTTTTCAGTCTCTCGAAGGCGTACCTGCAAAGGAGAGAGAGAATTTTTATTTTCTTTGTGAGTCTCCTTTTTCCCTCAAAAATATCATGACTGCTTTCTGGCCCAAGAGGTAGATTTCTAGATTTTTCTTTTAAATATTTGGGGACATCCTACCCTCAGGATAAAGCAGGAAATAATACCACTAGTTGGGGGGTTATCGCTGGTCACCAATTACAAATCTAAAATAAGCCAAGCAGATGTGACTTGTTTTCCTTGACCATTTGACTGAAGATGCCAGAGAGTGGGGTGTGACTCAACAAAAGTGACCTGATTTTCCTCAGGTGTGGGTGGTGGGCCTCAGTTACTCATCTCTACTGAGGTGCAATGGGTCGCTGAGCTCGAGGGGGGGGTCAGGCTCTCCCTGGGGAGCAGAAGGTGGCCGCCGAAGAGGATCTGAAAGCAAAGCCATGTGTGAACTCAGTTCACATCCTGTACTCCACCTCCATCTTCCCAGCCTCTCACAAACTATGCCGAATCGTTTCACAAGACTGATCAGACTCAAACTCTGTGAATACACATTTGCCATTTAGTAGAACTGTTTTTCAGGAAGGAAAGAGAAGATGCCCATCAGCCGGGAACTGAGAACCAACTTATTTCCAGTGCTTCACACACCCAAATCAAAGGATTTATATGACTTAACATGCCCCCAAATCTCTGTGGAATTGGTACTGAGCCATGCATGGTGGCACCTGTGACCCAGCAACTCGGGAGACTAAGGCAGGAGGATCTCAAGTTCAAGGCTAGTCTCAGTAACTTAGCGAGATCCTGAGCAACTTAGCGAGACCCTTTCTCTAAATAAAACATATAAAGGGCTGGAGATGTGGCTCAGCAGTGAAGCACCCCTGGGTTCAGTCCCTGGTGAAAAAACAAAAGATTTCTGTTGGATGAGGCATGGAGAAAGTGAACTTGAGTACGAAAAAGTGACGCTACGTTGGAGAGAAGAAGACAGACCTTATGAAATAGCAGACCTCTAATTGGTACAAGTTCTGATAGCCCTCAAAATGAAGATACACAAAGGTGTATTTTTTTTCAAAAGGGAATCCCATGATTTGTTAAGAATATGTCATCAGCAGGTCCCTAAAGGAACAAAAATGTGCATTTGAGGGAATAAAACAATCAGCTGAGATTTTTCATGTTCTCTGGAGCGAGTCCTCTTTTTAATCACACAAATGCCAATTGCATCATTAAGTTGAGATTAGTTTAAGAGGAGGGGCTAAAAGCACATTTGATGGTTTTCCCTTGATGACTTGAGATAAGTTGGGGGGACATGAGTGACTTCCAAGTGTCTGAACTGAGCCACGGGACAAACTGTAGATGCTAAATACTAGGGAAGAGAAGATGATAAAAGGCTGAGGGAACAGATTTAGGGTTCAGTTGAGGTATTTTGCGTATGAGATGGCTAAGACATCCCAGAGAATATATAAATACGTAATTCAATACTTGAGTCTGGACCTCAAAGGTGTGATCTGGACTGAATAGAGGAAGACAGATGCTGCTCAAGATTGCAGAGCTGCTGGGCAGTGATTCAGGAGAGGGACGAATCCTTCCAACTCCATATTCACGGGTCTTCGTCTGACACGTGGATACCAGGGAAGTGGAATTTGTGCTTTAAACCTGGAGTTCCAGTCATCTTTCCTGACTGCTGTGCAGAACCCAGAACCAATATCTTATTCCCAATATTAAATCATATTTCTTTTTATCATGTGACTTGTGCTAGCAAATTTCTGTGTCCTGCCTTGAAACCCAGCTTCTGCTAAGCCCTCACCCTCTGTCCCACCCGGTGTGTCTGAATGTCAGTGAGTCTCAAAGATGTAAACAGAATTAAACTTTACCACCAGATTGCTAAACCACATGCAAAATAAAAGGCAACTGCACATTCTGGTACATGTCCTTTGATCCGTTGGCTTGGACTGGGAATGTCCATTGTCTAATAATGAGCAATGTGAGGGTGAGGAAGGGAGAGAGAGGAACTGAGAGAGAGAGAGAGAGAGAGAAACGACTGTAAATATCATGGAGCAGATGGCAGAATAAATTCTAAAAGTAACTAAGAAAGAGCACCCAGAAGTCAAGGCAGATAAGAACTTAAGAAAGGACCAAGAAATGGTAGCAAAGTCAAAGTTAAACGCAAAGAATGGGCTTGGGATGTGGCTCAGCGGTAGAGCGCTCGCCTCACACGTTCAAGACCCTGGGTTCTATCCTCAGCACCACATAAAAATAAATAAGTGAAATAAAGATACTGTGTCCAACTACTACTAAAAAATAAATATTAAAAAAAAACGCAAAGAATGCTCACATTTTTCAACATGGGAGGCAGCGGTAAACGAGACCAAGGCCACTTCAATGGCGTGATCAGCACAAAACCCAGGTTTCTCTTAGCGGAGGCGAGCTTGGGAATCTAGAACTTTGAGACCTTACTTAAGAACAACAGTTCTAGAAGTTCATAGTCAAAGAGACGGAAAATGCAACATTAGCTACAGAAGAAGAGCCACCTTGACAGTGACATGTCACTCATGCAGGTGTGCGGGTGTGTATACAGGTTCTTTGCTGAAAAAATACCCACACAATTCCTGACACTTAACCAGAATTTAACACAGGGTGAATGGGTAAAAACCCATTTATTCTACTTTGGACAGCTGTAGCAGAAAGTTTTACCCTAATTTGCCCAACAGATTCCTGCAGTCAGTTCTATGCATCCATCCCGTTCGGTTCCTCTGGAGATCACTGCACCGTACTACAGGGCCCCTTCCTCTCCTGTGTCTTCCCAGCTCCCAGCCTAACCTCTCCTGTCCGGCCCTAACTACTCCCAGATGAAAGACACACACGGGAAAGGGAATGCATTTTTATGGGCAGGGGTTGCAGGATGGGGGAGGAATGACTACAACAAGCGGGAGACGTGGTTGATCTTCAACTTGGAGCGGAGCTGGACGTGTTTGTAACTGGCAAGCTGGAGCTGGAGTCAGAATTGGTTAAATACGTAGAGATTTTCAGGCAGCACTTGAGGTCGGGGAGGCAGGAGAGGTACTGAATTTCGTCGTGGCCGCAGGCGTCTCTGCACTTGCCTCCTCGGTAAAGCTCACACGGATTCCAGTGCTCCTTCTTGTTGTTGGATCTGAACAGGCCACCTGGGAAAGACAGCCACGGTCAGTTTCTGCGAAGCAGTGAGGACAGAGGTGAGGAAACGTGAGCAGAGCAAGAGAGAACAAGCACATTAAGTCACAGGACCTGGAGTCAAAACCACCTGCATCCAACCAGGGGCTCAGTCACTTACTAGTGCCATCTTTGATGAGATAATAATAGAACCAAGTTCCTAAAGCTTTTGTGATGGCTAAATTAGCAGATATAGAAAGCTCAGAAAGGCCTCTGGCATATAATAATTAGATATTAGGTGGTGTTGATAGGAATGTCTTTCCTGAGGATCCAGCGCTTCAGTGGCGGTCACTGTGAGCCCATGTGGGACACCTTCCAAAGTTCCTATAGGTTTGAGATCTCCTTACACACAGCTCCTCAGAGACACCAGGGTCAACTCAGAGACAGGACACACATATCTGAACCCTTAAGCATGCAGATCTTTACGCTTTGAAACACAGGCACAAACGTGGAAGTCTCTTTTTCTATATTGGCCCCAGAGAAACAGGTCCCAGGCAACACGAGCAGGGCAGTAGTGCATACGGGATCCCAGGCACAAGTCAGATCTTTCCACAGATTCACATTCACACATAAATGAAGTGTTTACACATGTGTTCACCTTAAAGACCCCTACCATGTGCCTTCCATATATGGCTAAAGCACCAGGCTTGGTGGTGCACACCTGTAATCCCAGTGGTTCAGAAGGCTGAGGCAGGAGGATCGCGAGTTCAAAGCCAGCCTCAGCAAAAGCAAGGCACTAAGTAACTCAGTGAGACCCTGTCTCTAAACAAAATACAAAATAGGGCTTTGGACATGACTCAGTGGTCTAGCGCCCCTGAGTTTGTTAGAGTCTGTAAACAAGTCTGGATGGAGCCTGGCATTTTGCCAGAGGGAGTGGTTTGTGAAGTAACGCCAGCGAGCCATTAAGTGTGGAGATTCCTTATTGGTTGACTGCTGTATCTAGTTTATGTTAATTAGATAAGCTGTGTAGAATGTATAAATACCACTCCTGTCCTACAATAAACGGCTTCCACTCCTGCTGTATCAATGTACACAAGTTGTTCATCACCCCCCCAGTTATTTTGCTGCAGCCGGACTGCGGCATGAGTTCAAACCCCAGTACCCGCCCCCCCCCAAAAAAAAGGAAAGAAAAAGAAAATCCATATATGGCTAAAGCCCACCCTGACAGCAACATGTGCACGTGCAGGTGTGTGTGTGTGTATACAGGTTCTTTGCTGAAAAATATCCACACAATTCCTGACACTTAACCAGAATTTAATAAATACTAGTCACCAATGGTATTAGTTAGCTCTTCTTTTCCAAAGACAAAGGAGCTATTAGAAAGTGATATTAACCATCTATTACAGTATGATCCAGAATCTACTATGTATCGGATATTCTACAACTGATATCTCACTAAACCCACATAAAACCCTGCTATAATCTCCACTGTTTAGGTAAAGATCCTAAAGTTCAAAGAGAGACTCTGTTCTGTCCATATTCCCACAGCTCATACTCGACCAAGCCAGTATTCAAGTCCCGGCCCACATGCCATCAAGCCCAGGTCCTTTCCTCTGTGACACATTCCACCATGCGGCCAGCACAATGGTTTCATTAATGAGGTTCTTGGCGTAAAAGTTAGCTAGCAGAGATCGAAATAAAACACACAGACTCAGTTACCTTATTTCTATGACCAGGTCCGAGACGGCTCCCCTCTCTGGTTCCCACCTCTAACCGCCCGGCAGGGCAGCAAGGATTACCCAGGGCTAGCAGGAGAGAGAGAGCGAGCACGCCGGGCATCAGCCTTTTATTGGGGAACAAGAGATTCAGGGGAGAATTCCATCCAATGAAGGTTGAGGGGGGGGCGCACTCCAAGGTCAGGGTCAGTGATTGGGCCCCCGGGGTCAGTGGTCAGTCACACCCCGACACGGACGGGTTCTCTCATCAGGAGAGGGCCGGGAAAGTTCCCACACAGCCAGAACGCCTCAGACCCAAACTGGGAGTCTCCCAGTCACGTGTGAGAATGGCTCCCCACATATCCCCCCTTTCTTTTCTTAACAATGAGGTGGCGGTTCACTCTCTGGAGTTTCTGTATTCTTGTTCTGAAGACTCGCCATCCTATGATTACAACGCAAAAGAGAATTAACAGCAAAGAGAATAATCCAATAATCTACCAAGCGGAGTGTTTAAGAATATTTCTAGGGTTGAATCCATTCAACTCCTTTAATATTTGGTTAGCCAAAGAAGAAGGATCCGAAAAATCAGCTCTATTATTTTGGATGTCTTGGATATGGTGATGAAGTTCCAGAATATCCAAGCTATTATTACTATTTTGCCAAATACCTAACAAATGGTTTTTAACCTTCTCCCAATCCCAGAGAGAAGCATTGTACTTGGCAGCTGTAACACACACATACTTATAATTAGCATGGCATTTAAGCCTTTCTTTAAATTTTAAGGCTGAAAGTTCATTACCTATGTCTATAACAGTCGCCTCTAAGGCGTTTAATTTAGTTTCAATCCTTTCATCAATATTTACTTGATTACGCAGAGCCTTGGAAGTATTTTGAGCTAAATTATTAAGAAATTTTGCATGCTGAATATTCTGAGACAATGTCAGAGACGCAGAGATAACTGGGGCAATAAAAGAGACTAGAGCCAAAACACCAACAATTATAACTCCAATAGCACGTTTAGGTGTTGCTAACTGGGCATGAATTTGCTGTAAGACTTGAAAACCAGTATCAGCATACCATGGCTCTGAAATATTTGCAGGTAATAAAACGAAGGAGGGCTGATGAAGTATCAGCACTCCTTTTCCTCCATTATACCTAGTAATACAAATGGTTAGGTTACATTTATTACAAGTAACAATATATCTGTAATCTATCCATTTAACTTTTACATTTCCAATAATTAAAACATAAGGAGATTGGACACAGGCTCGTAAGCCATAGCAAGATCCCTCTTTATAGTTCTTGCCGACAAATTTTGGTAAAGGTTTATCTGTAAAATGTAAGAATTCTGAGGCAGCAATTAAACTTCAAACATCCTTTTGAACACCTCCTTCACTATAAGTCAAAATATTACTAACAAATCCTGCAGGTGTCATAGCAAAATTTCTTCGTAATTGTCTCTTATCAATTTTTGGAGACCAGTCTAAAATATACCCACTATCTTTAGACACCTTATGTTGTATGGGAAGGGTATTTAAATAATCCATCCATCTAGGAAAGGTGCCAATTTCAATTGTAGAACTATTTGGACAGTGGGGTATCGGTGGAGGTTTTGCAGAAATGACTGGCTTGTCATGGGAAAGTCCCATCTTAATTACTGATCTAGTATAAGGTTTTAAGTCCCCATAAATAGAATTATTTGTCAGTCTAGGTCTACCAATCGCTGTCTTTTCTTCGAATGATACTTTCAGACAGCCAGCATGTTTATCGTGTGACCAACACAAAGGTAATTGGGCACTGTAGCCAGAATAATTAAATCTAGTCACATGATTGGGAGTAATATGAGTATCTGTAAATCCTCCCATCATGAATGAGTCATTAGTAAATACTGGAATAGATTCTCCAGTCCACACAGCTGGGTGTACCAGGGGTGGATCTGGGAAATATGTCCAGTAAGTGTCTACTTGATTCCCCTTTACCTGACAGCCCAGTAGGGCAATTACTGTTGCTATCATCATCCCGGGGTCCTGTTCTCTCCTAGGTGTCAAAGTATTCGGGAAGCCTGGGTTGTTAGCTTCTTCATGTCTTCCCATGAAATTAGCTTTTCGGCTGGTTCAATCTGGTCTTTCTTCATCCTTTTCCGATATCTCCTCCTTCTGGGTAGGGGCTCCTCCGGGTCGATCCTCAGTCGCTTGAATCTGGGCTCTATCTCCTCCATGTCTGATAGCACGTTCAGGCACCCAGATAGGACGAAAAGCACCTTCTGGGAAGATACAAGCATGACCTCTGCCCCACATCATCACTGGGTCTGGGCCTTTCCACTGACCAGTCTGTAAATCTTTCCACAAAACTCTGCCTAAAGGGCCTGTTACTGAGGGAGACATTTGTCTCTCAGCAGCCGTGTGGCCTTCTGCGTCACAGTTTAAAAAATTTAAAACAAACAAGGCATGATTAAGGCTATTTTGGGGAGTCACAACTCTATTCCCCCCCTTTAATTTTTGTAATTGAAGCTTAATAGATAAATGAGCTCGTTCCACAAATGGCTTGACCTTGGGGGTTATAAGGAATTGCTGTTTTATGATTAATTTTAAGCTCTTGGCAAAATTGTTGAAAAGAAGAGCTTACATAAGCTGGAGCATTATCTGTTTTAATCTGCATAGGGCACCCTAAAATGGAAAAAGCTGCTAAGCAATGAGAAATTACATGTTGAGTATTTTCCTTAGTACGTGCTGTGGCAAAAATAAATCTAGAATCAGTGTCCACTATGACATGCACATAACATTGTTTACCAAATTGAGGAATATGAGTCAAATCCATTTGCCATATTTGATTTGGTTTTAATCCACGGGGATTTACCCCTGATGGCAGAGATGGAGTGTGAATAACACACTTAGGGCATGGGCTTACAATCTGATGAGCTTGTTCTCTGGTAATATTAAACTTTTTACGTAAGCTTGAAGCATTTTGATGATGCAAGGAATGGGAAGCTAGTGCACAGTCATATAAAGACATCTGTTGACAAAAAGCTACTCATTTATCAATTTTGTCATTACCTGAAACTAAGGGTCCTGGAAGATTAGTATGGGCTCGTATGTGTCCCATGAAACATGGGTACTTTCGCATTAGCACTGTCTTTTGTAAATTATGAAATAATTCAAATAACTCCTGTGATGAAGTATACCCAATAACTGAAGTTTCAATATTTTTGGTAACTCCGACTGCATATAAGCTGTCAGAATAAATATTAATAGGCTCATTTGAAAAGTAATCTAAGGCACAAATCAGAGCTTGAAGCTCTACTCTTTAGGCAGAAGTATAAGAAGTTTATATTATCTCTGTGTGAACATGACTATAAAAACCTGCTTTACCTGAGTTAGAACCATCCGTGAACACCGATAAAGCTTCATCTATAGGATGTGCACCTACAATCTTTGGAAAAATAAGTGACCTTAATGATGCAAATTGTATAATCTTATCACGAGGATAATGGCTATCTATCTGGCCAGGAAAATCAGCAAAAGCTATCTGCCATGAGCTAGAAGTTTGAAAAAGCCAATTAGTCTGTTGAACAGAAAATGGAATAATTATGATATCAGGCTCAGATCCAATTAATTGTAATATCCTAGTTCTGCCCTTAATTACTAATTGAGCTATGGAATCATGAAAAGGAATTAATGTTTTTTGAGGGGAGTGGGATAAATAAATCCACTCAATAACTCCTAATCTTTGCCATATGGCTCCTATTGGGGTATGTTCAGTTGGAAATATTAATAAATACACTATTTCTTTAGGATCAATTCTAGTAAGCTGTGCATTTTTAATTGCATATTCCACTCTCCTTAAAGCTGTTTTAGCTTCTAAGGTTAGCTGACGTGGAGAGGTTGGAGAGGGATTTCCTTGTAATATCTGAAATAAAGGACTTAACTTAGAAGTAGTTAGTTTTAAGGATGGCCTCAGCCAATTAATATCTCCTAATAGTTTTTGAAAATCATTAAGGGTATGTAACTCCTTAACTCTTATCTGAAGATTTTGAGGACAGATTGTACATCCTTGAATTATCTGACCTAGATATTGAAAAGGAGACACCTTTTGAATTTTTTGAGGAGCTATGCATAAACCCATTGTTGTAAGTGAAGTCTCTAACTGAGTAAAAATTCCTGAAAGTATACCTCTGGATTAGCATGAGCCAATAATATATCATCCATAAAATGAATAATATACGCATCAGGAAAGCCATTTCTTATGGGATCCATCGCCTGGTCAACGTATTTTTGGCACAGTGCAGGACTATTACGCATTCCCCAGGGCAGTACTTTCCAGCAATATCTTTTAACAGGTTCCTTAAAATTAATTGCTGGGACAGTGAAAGCAAATCTTTCACAATCTCCAGGATGTAACCTTATAGAGAAAAAGCAGTCTTTTAAATCTATTACCATCAAGCTATAATCTAAAGGGATGGCTGTGGGGGAGGGAAGTCCTGGCTGTAATGATCCCATAGGCCGAATTGCATGATTTATCGCCCTTAAATCCTGTAGCAATCTCCAATTTCCTGACTTTTTCTTGATAACAAAAATAGGTGTGTTCCAAGGACTAAGCGTTGGTTCAATATGACCAGCCTGAAGTTGTTCCTCAATTAACTTATGAATTATTTTAAGCTTTTCCCCTGAGATGGGCCACTGAGAAACCCATATAGGCTCCTCTGTGAGCCAGGTGATTTTTTCAGCTGTCTTAGGGATCGGGGAAGTACTCAGGGACCCTAGTAAAAATTTTGGCTTGGAGCATTTACTAATCTTTGTTGTGGAGACTGGTTGGTAAACAGATCCTCTTCCTGAAGAGTCTTCTTATCATCTCCAGGAAAATACCTCTGATTAACTTCCTCAACTGACCTTATAGAGTTTGGAGTAACTAATAACAATCCCATTTTGGCTAAAATATCTCTTCCCCATAGGTTGGCTGGTAAAGACTCTAACACACAAGGCTTAAATACTCCACTGTTCCCATCAGAATCTTCCCAACGGAGATAGTTGGCACTTAGAGCGGGCTGTGAAACCTGTCCTATTCCCTCTAGGTTAGCTGGTGCTACATGTAAAGGCCAGTTCCTAGGCCAGAATCTACTAGAAAAGACAGAGATATAAGCCCCTGTGTCTACTATTCCTAGGAACTTTTTATTATTAATTTTAAGTTCTAATAAAGGGGGTTCTTGTAGTACTAACTGTGACCAGTATACTCTGCCCGGCGATTTAGAAACTGAATCTACCAGCAGGTGCCTTCCTGAGTCACAAGGCAATAATATTAATTGGGCAAATGTATCCTTTGGAGTGAGCCTTAGGGCATAATTGGACCTTACAGTAACATTTAATTGACCTTTAAAATTTGAATCTATCACACCAGGTATCACCTCAATGGCTCCCTTTAAATTATTACATCCCAAAATTAAACCTATAGTATTATCCCAGTAGGGATTTGTTCTGGCCCTGTTTCAGGATTTACTTCAACTGTCCTTGAAGGTCCTAAGAAAACTGTCTGCGATCTCTGTTCCGGTAAAAATCGCGGGCTGTCCTGGTCGGCTCCAGTGACGTCAAACTGTGCGACCTCTCCTCAAATTCCCCGTATTGTTGCTCGGCCTGGGGAGGGGCCGACCGGAAGTTTTTTGTCCTCCCGCTAGGAGGAAATGATGGTGAGGAGGCGGGCTGATCCACGCCATCTTGATCCGCCACGTGGGGTTGAGTTCTGCAATATCTATTATCGCCAGTAGATAGAGCCCTGAACTTAAAATTGCGCATGCGACACTCGCATGCAAAATGATTATTTTTCCCACAAACGTAACATCTCCCATGGGACTTTTGTCTTAAATCCTGTGGCCTCAAAGTTTCTTTTAGTGCCACGGCTAGGGCTACTATCTGCAAATGGGTAGAGTCTATGTCAGAACATAAGCGGATAAACTCAGAAATTGTCCCTTTTTTACAGTGTGGCCTGAGAACATCTTGACAGTACTTATTTGCATTTTCAAATGCCAATTGCCTAACAATGAACTCACTCACCCCTGGGTCCCCAATCCACCTGTTTGCAGCCTGGTACAATCGGGCTACGAAATCTGAGTACGGTTCACTGGCACCCTGTCTGATTTTGGTAAGAACTAAATTGGATTGGTCTTTGGAGACAATCTGTCTCCAGGCACGTTTCACACAGTTATTTGATTGTATACTACAAATTCATAATTTAACTGTCTTTCTAAATCAGCAAAATCACCTGTCCCTAGAAACATTTCTACTGGCGTTTCTATATCCTGTCTTTTGTTCTTTTCTGCCTGTTCAGTTCAAAAATCAGTCCAATAAGTTCTCCAGAGCAAGAAACCTCTCCCGCTCAGACAAGATCTGGCTAAAGAAATCCAATAGCTAGGAGGAAGGGGCTGTGAGCAAATATTTTCTATCAGGCTCTGTACAAAAGGCGAATTTGGACCATACGTCTCACATGCACTTTTTAGTTCCTTAATGGTTTTAAATGGGATTACAGCATGAACTCTAACTCTCTGATCTTGCTCATTAACTTGCTCAAAAACTGGAAAAAGTTGAAAACCGCTAGTATCCTCCTCCGATTCTTGAGCCTTCTTAATGCCTCTCTGGACTGGAGTAAGAAAAGTCATTGTTAATCCAGCAAACCTATTAAATTTTGTCCTTTTAGCAGGTACTGGCTGAATTCGAATAGCCTGGGCAGGCGGTGTTAAACGCAGCCTGTTAAAATTTCTCTGTAAGTCCTGAATTTCAACGTCTGATTTTTCTCCCTCAGACCGCAAGTCATGGTCAGACTCTGCGCTGTCGCCATTTTGAAATTGGGCTTCTAAGCCACGTGGTGGAAAAGAACTCTGGAGATTCCTCTAGGAATCTCTTCTGGATTTTCCTCCCCAGGAAGATCGTCTACCTCTTCCGGGGAACTTTCTAGGACTCTCTATAATCTCCTTGCGGGCTAGCCTGATCTTGCAAGTTTAAGTTCACATTTTTAAGCTTTGGCTTGGCCACTAGTGCCTTTGTTTTTAAACGGCTTAAAGGAAAGGGAATTAACTTAGCCTCAAGCGGATTTTCCATTTGAATAGACCTAACAGCCCTCTGAATGCCTTTTAACAGGTCTTCAGGGGGCCACAAACTCTGGCCCATATATTCAAAAAGACAAACTTCTAGAGCCGTCCAAGTTTTCTGAATATTATCTATGCCTCCAGGTAATTAATTAGAAAGACAGACTTTTTGTAACTTCCTTCCTAATTTCTCCCAAGTAAGTAAATCTGGAGACTCTTGTTCATAAAACCAAGGACAATATTCACCTACAATCTTTAAAAATTCTAATAACTGAGTTTTCTTTATCTGTTTTCCTTTCTGATTAATTATACTGTCTAAAATAGTCAGATACATTTCCTTATCCATAGAAGTTGAATTTCCCATTTTAATTAATTTAACGACTCTTTCCTTCAATATCTTCAGGTACTTTTGTGACCCAAATTGTCACCACTTCCTTTATCTTTATTTTTTATCTTTATCTTTATAGCGCGCTCCCACTCAATCTAGCTAATCTAGAATGCCCCACGTTGGGCGCCAATTCCACCATGTGGCCAGCACAATGGTTTCATTAATGAGGTTCTTGGCATAAAAGTTAGCTAGCAGAGATCGAAATAAAACACACAGACTCAGTTACCTTATTTCTATGACCAGGTCCGAGACGGCTCCCCTCTCTGGTTCCCACCTCTAACCGCCCGGCAGGGCAGCAAGGATTACTCAGGGCTAGCAGGAGAGAGAGCGCAAGCGCTCCAGGGAGTAGCCTTTTATTGGGGAACAAGAAATTCAGGGGAGAATTCCATCCAATGAAAGTTGAGGGGGGGCCGTACTTCAAGGTCAGGGTCAGTGATTGGGCCCCCGGGGTCAGTGGTCAGTCACACCCCCACACGGACGGGTTCTCTCATCAGGAGAGGGCCGGGAAAGTTCCGACACAGCCAGAACGCCTCAGACCCAAACCGGGAGTCGCCCAGTCACGTGTGAGAATGGCTCCCCACAACACATTCCTTCTCTATGAGAGGATTTCATAGGTAACGTCTCCCTGCGTCATGTCTGAAAGACCCGGGGCCTTCTACAGCTTGTTCAACAGACAATCCCAAATCCTCAGTTCAGTATTCAAGGACTCTTTCAAACATTCCCCCATCTGTCACCCCCACGGCCATCGTCAACACTGACTCTGTGCCAAGCCACCCCATTTCTAACCGCACTGAGGGCTCCAGTTAATAAATAAATTGATTCACTATTAACATTTAAAAAAGTGGGACAGAGAAAGTTTGATGTTATTACCTGCATGGAAAGAGGAGCCCTGTGCCAATGTTTTCAAATTCAGGGGAAGTTGGAGAACAGGAAGGGAAATAAAGAAGAAAAGAAAAAATGCCTTGGTGGTGCCTTAACATTTGGGAGCTGGTATATATATATAAACTGCCCCCCAAATCCAGAGGAGGAACTGGATTATTACATCAGCAGCCGCTGGTTAATCAGAGGGAATCAAAAATGGCTTATTCTCCACCATCGGGGTACCTCTGTGTGTCCCACCTTGATCCTCGCCCCCATCATGGGGCCTGCTCTTTGTGTCCCCCTCTCTTTGTTCACAGGAAAAGACCTGCAGGGGTCCTCCTTAGAGTGACACCCATGTTCTTCTGACTGCCACCTGACCTGGGGGACTTCCCCCATCTCCCAAAGACACAGAATGGAAGTGAGGACACACAAGATCCCCTCTCTGAGGTTACCAGAGGGACAGGTGGGGACCCTGAAGATCTGGCAAGCTACCCTTCCCTTAACCCCTCCACATGGCAGCCCCCAGAGGATTATACCTACAGTGGTATAAAAAAAAACTTTTTAAATAAAGTTTTGTCATAAAACTGTATCACTTCTCACTCCTAGGTCATTTCTAACCCATTTCTACTTTGTCGTGCGTGGCCACAGATTTCAACACCCATGTGGTAGAAACAGCACCTTGGTGATCCCTTCATCTTCAGATGGAGGTCACAGGAGACCTCTCCTACCTCCCAGCATGGTCCCTGCTCCTCTGTCCCATGTTCAGTGTTAGCTCCCTGAACTTAGTAACCCTGTGTGAGGAAGGGGAACGGGGGAGTTTGCACCAGATCAGAAAATCTCAGCTGTGTTTGTGATGGAGGCAGTCAATACTTGGTGCTGTGTGATGATCTAGGGAATTTTTAAGGATACTCACATGGTGTCTCTAGAATTTCTGATTCAGTCAGCCTTAGAAGAGGCCAGAGTAAGGCTGCTTTGCAAGAAGTCCTAAGAAAACACTCTGGGCTTCTGCTTGAACGAGAGCCATGTCCTGCAGGGCCTTCTTATGTTCAGCCATAGACATTGCCCAGTGGAAGTGTTTTAGTAGCAAATTAAACTATCATAAACCAACCAAACAAACAAACAACAAAATATATGCCCTGGGCCTTCCCAACAACTCTGTCTGGGCCCCAGACCAATGGGACACATCATTTCTGTGCTCCCTGGGCACCCAGACATGATCCTGCCCCATCCATGTATGTCTGTGAAGCCGTCTATATATCCACTCATTTAATAGACATTCATTAAAATCAACTCTATGAAAAGCCCTCCACTCAGTATGGGGAATACATCAATTTAAAGACAGAAATTTGGCATTCAATCAATTCAATTTCATATGCATATGTTTGGGCTGATGAAAGGGGGGAAATGACTTTGATTGCCCTGGTAGAAAAGATTGTCCAGAACAGTGCCTGCCCATAAATTCCGCCAGGTGATAGTCGTATATGTAGTTATTAAGGAAGCGACACCGTGTTCCGCTTTTGAAGCGTGGAACACTGCCTTCATTTTTGTGGTGGTGTTTTTTTTCAAATCCACCTGTGGTATCTACACTCGTCCAACGTGGAACTGAGTCTACTGAGCCCGAGAACAAGTGTCCCTCCATAAGGGTATGGGAGAAGGTGAGACCTGTGTGGGGAGGAGGACACAAAGCAGGAGGAAGCAGGAAGCAGGAAGGAGGAAGGTTGAGGGAGAAGAAAGTGGAGGAGTTTAAAAAAAAGAAGGAAAGAAAAAGAAAACCTCTGAACTCACTTCAGGAAAGCAGCAGCCTGGGTTTCCCCAGGGCAGGGCTGAGGCTGCTCCTATACCTTCCTCTACATGCCAAGGTTGGAGAGGAGACCTGGAGGACATTGCAGCTACTTGATTTGATTTATCTTCACTTCCTACAGTTGTTCTTCAGTTTCCCCTGGAAATCACACTGGAGAAATTTCCTCAGAATTGGAAAATAATGCTGGATAGTTTCCACCCAGTGTTTACACTTCCCATTTCTTTTTTAAAGAAATGTTTTATTGGGCATGGTGGTGCACACCTGTAACCCTAGTCAATCAGGAGGCTGAAACAGGAGGATCACAAGTTCCAGGCCAGCCTCAGCAACTTCGCAAAACCCTGTCTCAAAATAGAAATTTAAAATGGCCAGGGATGTGGCTCAGTGGCTAAATGTCTCTGGGTTCAATCCCTCATGTCCCCCAAAAAATTTATTGAGGTGCAATTGATATGCCAAAAAATATCTATGCAGATTTAATTTATACATCTTGATGAGTTTGGAGATAAATATTCACCCACAAAATCATCTTCACTATCTATACCATAAACCCATCCATCACTTCCAAATGTGTTCTCTTGTCCTCTTATTTATTATTTTTTGTTCATCAAATCTTGTGTTAAGATCTACTCTCTTGGGAAATTTTAAACATACCATACAGTACTGTCAACTATAAAGCTATGTTGTACAGTAGATTCTGAGCATCTATACACAAAAGCCACCCTCCCCAATGAGTGCTGTAGGGATATCTACGAAACTGGACCCTTATCTTACACCACACACAAAAATTCACTTGAAATATATTAGACTTACAAGACCGGAAACTCTAAGAAGAAAACCTAAAGGAAAAGTTTCCTGACATTGGTCTCAGATTTCTTGGATATGACCTTAAAAGCACAGGCAACAAAGATAAGTGGGATAAATAGGATAATATATATATATATATATATATATATATATATATATATATATCACTTCTGCACACCCAAGGAAATTATCCAAAAAGGAAAAAAAAAGCAGCCTCAAAATGGGAGAAAATATTTGCAAATTATGTCTCTGATAAAGATACATAATATTCTCCCCATTTTGATAGCCATAGACCTGCTAAGATGAATTCAACTTTCTTACTCAAGCTAAACCACCCCAAAACCCAGGATAAACAGCCCCGACCAAGATGAGCCCCACAGAGACCCTGCCTAAGATACCCACTTGAGTCAAACACCCAACTTCCATTCCAGCCTCTCTCTTCTGATGACACCCAGGCCCAATGACACAACATAACACAAACACAGCACCATGAAAACCACTCAATGCCAAGCCACTCTCCACTCTCCACCTGCCCTTCGTCCCTCCCACAGCTCCCCAGCTTGTACCCCGTCTCTCACGCCTAGACCGTCCCCATGACAGCTCTACCTAAAGTGACCCATGCTTTGATTCTCCACAGGAGCCACCACCTCCTAGATCTGCCCGGGCCGAGAAGAACCAGAGGAGACCTCAACACGTGATGAGCCTTGGGGACAACACCTGCAACCTGAGGCCAGAGAAGGCCGAAGTGGTACCTACTCCACATGAGTTGGAGTCACCTCAGAGGCCACCAAGATGCCAACACTACAGGCAAGACCCCAGAACCTTTGAGCAGGTCTGAGTTACCTGGAGACTTTTGAACCAGAGTCAGAAGGATGGCCATGGTCATTAAATAGGGCTTCATGACTGACATGTCCCAGGAAAACAGAGGGCAGCGTTGCAGGTGACTGAATAGCAATCACTGTGGCTGGACAGTGTTCTGCCTTTATTAGTTTGGGAAAAGGGCCAGGATTGTGTGCAGTGAACTAAAAGGGATGGAGACAGTCAGTCAGTCAAGCAGAAGGACGACATGGGTCACACATCTCAGCTGCACACTTTTTTTTTTTATTAGAGCCTTATATTATACATAGTGGTTGGATTTATCCCAACAGACTCCTGCATGCATGGGGTTCAGTTCATGACCCTCCCCTTTTCCCTCTCCTTTCCCATTCTCTACTCCACTTGACTTCCTTTTGCTCATCTATTAAATTATATTTGTTTGATTCTTTATATCATTCTATCTTTCCCTCTCCATCTCCTTTGTTTTACTCTAACTTGCACAATTGAAAGAAAAGATTTGACCTTTGATTTTTGCGAGTCTGGCTTATTTCACTTAGCATGATGTCTTTCATTTCCATCCATTTACCAGCAAACGCCATAATTTCATTCTTTTTTATGGCTTAATCCATAAAAAAAGAATGAAATCAATCCATTCATCTATTAATGGAGCATCTGGTTCGAATTCATAATTTAGCTATTGTGAATTGTGCTGCTATAAACATTGAGGTAGCTACATCACTGTAGTATGCTGATTTTAGGTCTTTGGGGAAAATACCAAGGAAGGGGACAGCTGTATCATGTGGTGATTCTATCCATGTTGTTTTGAGGACTCTCCATACTGCTTTCCAGAGTGGTTGGACTAGTCTGCAGTCCCACCAACAATGTACGAGTGCACCTTTTCTCCCACAACCTCTCCAGCATTTATAGTACTTCATATTCTTGATCATGGCCATATTCTGACTGGAGTGAGATAAAATCTAAGTGTAGTTTTGATTTGCATTTCCCTGGTTGCTTAAGGTGTTGAACTTTTTTTTTTTCATATATGTGTTAGTCATTTGTGTTTCTTCTTTTGAGAAACTTCTGTTTAGTTCTTTGTTCATTGATTGAGATTGATTTTGTTATTTGTTTTGGATTTTGTTTGATTTTATTTGTTTTTTTTTTTGTGTGTGTGTGTGTGTGTTTTGAGTTCTTTGTGTATTTTGGATATTAATCTCCTCTCAGAGGAGGAGCTGGCCAAGATTTTTCTCCCATTCTGTAGACTATTTTCATGCTCTTAATTGTTTCCTTTGCTGTGCAGAAGCTTTTTAATTTGGTGGCATTTCACTTATTGATTCTTGGGTTTTATTTCTTGCCCTTTGGGGGTCTTGTTAAGGAAGTCAGTGCCTGCACCTTTATAATGGAGTGTTGACCTACATGATGGTTGTTCTTCTAGCAGTTGTGAAGATCCTGGTCTAGCTCCTAAGTCTTTGATCCACTTCTATTTGACTTTTATGCAGGGTGAGAGAGAGGGGTCTAATATCATTTTTCTATACATAGCTATTCAGTTTTCCCAGTCAGCTGCACACTCTGAATTGTGGAGATTTCCCAGCAACACAGGTGCCAAAGTAGGCCTGCCCTCCCAGGGAGAACCAGAGGCAAGTTACAACCAGTTGGCACTTTGTGTGACATAAATCTGAATGAATGCATGATTCAGCAAGCAAGCAATGAGAGAATTAGTGACATAAGGAAAAGGAGGACATAAAAACATGAGAGAGTTTAACAATCCTTAGTGGAGCAGACATACAAAAGAAAAAGAAGAAAAGAACCAAGCCTTATCAATATAAACCAAAAAACCACAAAGGTAAACAAAAAGAAAAGAAATAAAGGATACGGGATACAACCAGGAAAATTTTACCAAAATAATAGGAGTAAGACCTTACCTATTAACAATGCCCTTGGGTGTAAATGAATTAAATTCCGCAATTAAAAGATTTACCCTGGCTGAATGTATTTAAGAAAAAATAAGACCCGATATTACAAGGAATTCTTTTCAACAATAAAGACACACAAAGACTTCAGGTGAAAGAATAGAAAGATATTCCACATAAAGAGAAGCCAAAAGTGAGCAAGAGTAGCTACACTTATCTCAGGTCAAATAGATTTCAGGTCAAACACTGTCAAAAGAGAGGTCATTATATAATGATAAAGAAATCAATTCAACAAGAGGAAGTAATAATTTAAAATATATGTGCACTCAATGCCAGGGCCCCCAATTATATAAAGCAACATTATTAGACCTAAAGGGAGAGATAGACCTCAAAACAAGACTTGGAAATTTAAATGCCCCACTTTCAGAAATTGGTAGAGAATCCAGACAGAAAATCAACAAAGAAACACAGAATTAAACTATACTAGACCAAATGGACCCTACAGACATTTACAGAACATTTCATCCAACAGTTACAGATTTCACATTCTCATCAGCAAGTGGAACATTCCCCGAGACAGACCATATTGTAGGACATAAATAAGTCTCAGTGAATTTTACAAAATAAAAATCATGGCATGCATCTTTTCTGACCACAATGGACTAAAACTAAAAATAAAGAAGAGGAATTTTAGAAACTACAAAAACATAGAAATTAAATGTGGCTGATGACCAATGAGTCAAAGAATAAATCAAAAGGGAAATTAAGGAATTTCTTGAAACAAATGAAATAAAACATGCTGAAACCTATGGGATAGGGAAAAAGCCAAATTTAGAAGGAACTTATAGCAATAAGTACCTACATTTTAAAAAGGAAGAAAGAGAGAAAGAACAGCATTGAATGCCCAGAAATAACTTGACTCATCTCTCCCCATCTGATTTCTGTCAAAGATGCTAAGAACATTCACTGGAAAAAGGACAGCCTTTAAAACAATTGACTAAGAAGAAAGAGTGTTCATATGCAGAAAAGTAAAACTAGACTGCAATCTCTCACAAATTAAAAAAGTCAAATGGATGAAACACTTAACACCTGAGACTATAAAACTACTAGAAGAAAACAGGGGAAATACTTCAGGATATTAGAATGGGCAAGGATAATATAAAACCCCAAAAGCCCTGGAAACAAAGCCAAAAAATAGACAAATGGAATTACATCAAAGAAGACAATCATCAGAGTAGAGCGACACTGTACAGAATGGCAGAGAATACTTTTAGACTATACATTTTTACAGGATTAATATTCAGACTAGATAAGGAACTCAAAAAACAATAGCAAATGAAAAAGAACAAAAGATTAAAAAAAACAAAACCACCCAAACCCAATTTAAATATGGGCTAAACAGATATTTCTCAAAAGAAGTCATATAAATGGCAAGAGATAGGTGGAAAAACCGCTGAACATCACTAATTCATCAGGGAAATGCAAATTTGAAACAACAATCAGCTATGACATCACTGCAGTAAGAATGGTTGTTATTAAAATCACCAAAGATAACAAGTACTGATGAGGATGTGGAGAGAAGGGAACAGTTTCACCCTGTTGGTAGAAATGTACATTAGTACAGTTATTATGGAAAACAATATAGAGGTGCCTCAAAACATTAAAAATAAAACCATTATCCAGGAATCCCACTACTACTGGGCATATATCCAAAAAAAAAAAAAAGCATAATGCTGAAGAGTCATCTGCACTCCATGTTTATTGCAGCACTAAGCATACTAGCAAAGAAATGGAATCAACCTACGTGTCTACTAACTGATAAATGGATTAAAGAAAATGTGGTCCATATACACAATGGAATACTATGTAGCCATAAAAAGAAATGAAATCCTCTCAATCGGAACAATGTGGATGGAACTAGAGATCATTACATTAAGAAAAATAAGCCAGACACACAAAGACAAGTAACATATGATCTCACTCGTACGTAGAAGATAGGAAAAAAGTGATCTCGTAGAAGTTGAGAATAGAATGGTGGTTATCTGAGGCAGGAGAGAGTAATCGAGAGGAAGGGAAGGGGAAAGGATGATCAGTGGGTACTAAATTGCAGCTACTTAGGAGTAGGACTCTCTGATATGGTATTACACAGCAGGGTGACTACAGATAACCATCATGTCCAGCGTCTCAAAAATCTAGAAGAAATGATTTTGAACATTTTCGTCATGATAGATTGTTGAGGAGACAGATATGGTTAACCTGATTGAAACATTACACAATGTGGACATGTACTGAAACATTGCATGGTACCCTATGGACATGTATCACTTTTAGATGTCAGTTAAAATCAATAATAAATATATATTTAAAATACTGTATTCTATATTTGAATTTTGCTAAGAGCATAGACTTAAGGGTTCCCACCACCACCCACCCACCCACACACACACACACACACACACACACACACACACATACACACTCACAAAATGATAACCAATATGAGGGAATGAATATGTTAATTAGCTTGATTTCAGCGATTATTTCAATATATATATAAATATATATGTTATACATATTATATATAATATGGAGAGAAATATATTATATATAATATTTATATATATATTATATATATAGCATATATATCAAAGCATCAGTTTAAATGTATTATATATCTTTGTGTCTCCTAAATATTTTCAATTTCTATTATTGAATTATACCTCAAGAAAGCTAGGTATGGAAATGGGCAAAAAAACTTGAACAGACATTTCTCCAAAGATAAATACATGAGAAAATCTAACAACTTAATCCTCTACCTGAATAGATGAGAAGACTCCTATGATGACCTCAAATGATACAAGCTTAGAGATTTCAAAACCAGTAATAGAATATCTTAACTAATTGAGAAAAGAAAAGAACTTAGCAAACACACCAAAATCTTGTGGTGAAATGTTACATTTATTCAAGGAACTTTATATTCCCCTTGAAATTGGAAAGAAGCTCTTTCTTTGGTTTCAAGATGGCAAAATTGGGGCTGGGGCTGGGGCTCAGCGGTAGAGGGCTCGCCTAGCACGTGTGAGTCCCTGGGTTCGATCCTCAGCACCGCATAAAAACAAATAAACGGAATAAAGGTGTTGTGTCCAACTACAACTGAAAAATAAATATTTTTTTTTAAGATGGCAAAATAGAGGAGGTCACTTTCCTACCTACTTCATGGGGACCTTACTGGGAATTAATTCTGGACATTCAAGACAGAAGGGGACTCAGAAGGTTGGAGTAATACTGTACAATAAGGAAGAAATGCCCAGCACCACCGCAGCCAGCACCAGCCAAAGCGTCCCCCCACCAGCAGAGTGGACAGATAAGGGAACCCGCATTTTTAGGAGGCCTGTGGCACGTGTAGGTATGGAGAGATCAGAGATCCACGACACTGCCCGACTGACCCGAAAGGCGCGCTGCCCACTGCCCTTGGGTGGAAAGAAGGCTCGTCTCTCACAGCAGCCGGGAGCAGAGAGGAAGGGACCCTTCTGCAGCTGGGCCGTGGCCGCCAGCAGCTGTGGGAGCTGATCCCCGGCCAACCTGAGCAGGGCCCAGCACACAGGTCTGACAGACCCACACCGCAGGACACAGAGTGCCTGAGTGACAAGGAGAACATCAAAGGCAGAGCCACCTGGCTCCCCCCTTCCCCTTGAGTCTGGTGGCTCCAAGCGCCGGCTGGGAGATACACACATGAAAGGGCGGGGTCGGGAGGGATTGAGTTTTGGAGACAGCCCCACAGATCGGGAAATGTGGGGTTCGTGGGTGACAGAGAGGACACAGGATTGTTTCCTCTGCTGCACAAGTGGAACCCATGGCAGATTCCTGGGGTGCAGTCCCCCAGTGTGGACCTGCAAATGCTGGGCCCTGGAGGTGCTCTGATTTAAAATCTTTAGAACAATCCCCATTCAGCAAAGAACCTGGAGCCTATCTCGACCTAAACCTCCAGGAGCCCTGCCTCCAGGAACCTCGCCTCCAGGAGCCCCGCCTCCAGAAGCCCCGCCTCCAGAAGCCCCGCCCCCTCCAGAAGCCCCGCCCCTCCAGGAGCCCCGCCTCCTCCCATACTCCAGCGACCCCACCCTCAGGGTGGAGGAAGACACTACACTCAAGCCCACCCCACCAAACACTGCTGAGAAGAGAAGTTTGTGAACTCCAGTAGAAGCAATTCTTTTTTCCACCTGTTTAATTGTGACCTTAATGGGTCATGGACACTTATATATGTTTGTTTCTTTTTTAATCATTTCTGGCACTTTTTGAAGTCAGTTATTTTTCATGTGTCAGTATTTGAGGGCTTGGGGTTTGATTAGGATATTTTGGTTTGGTTTTATATTTTTTTATTATTGTTGTTTATTTTTAAGTTTGTATTTATTTGTTTATTTTTTAATTTTTATTTTACCTATTTTTTCTCTCACTTATTTCCCTTGATTCAAATTCTCTCTTTACTTCTGCTAACAACTAAAGTGTACTGTTCTCTTTTTCACTCTTTGTTTAATTTTTTACTTCTATTTTCTCTCCTCCTCCCTCATAATCATTACACCTTACATCTCTCTGTTCTCTCCTGTAAACCATTCAAGATTATTAACCTTTTGCCAACTTACTGATTTACTTTGGGCAATAACTAAAAACATCTGTTTATTGTGACAATTAACACTGTATATGTCATAGCAGGAACTACTTGGCTTAATGCTGTATATTGTTTGCATTGGTTGTTATTATTTGTCTCCCCCTAAACAATGGGGTACTAGAAACCCTCAGGGATACTACAAGTACATAGGGTAGAAACACTATTGCTTCAGACCCATTCGGTTAGATGGGTGGACACACAAACAACATGAAAAAGCATAGGAACAATTCATCCCAAACAAACCAAAATACTTCAACAACAAAATCCACCAATACCACAGTGGGAGAAATGTCAAAGAAGGTGTTTAGAAAGGGTGTGGTTAAACTGATCTGTGAGGTAAAGAATACACCGGTGTAAGGGGTCAAATCAGAAAGAAAATACAGAAAGTGAAAGACACTTCAATAAAGAGAGAGGGATTCTGAAAAAAAAACCATGAAATGGAAATCTTCAAAATGAAAGAATCAGTAAACCAAATTAATAATTCAATGGAGAGCATCACCAACAGACTAGAGCAGCTGAAAGACAGAGTTTCAGGCAGCAAAGACAAAATATATAATCTTGAAAATAATGTTGACCATGGAGAAAAAAAATGTTTAAAAGACCATAAAGAGAACTTCAAAGAAACAAATATAAGATATCATGAAAAGACCAAATTTAAGATTTATCTAGATAGATGAAGGCATGGAGATACAAACCAAAGGGATGCACAATCTTTTCAATGAAATAATATAAAAAAATTTACCAAGCTTTGGGAATGAAATGGAAAATCAAATACAGGAGGCATACAGGACCCCAAATATACAATATTACAATAGACCCACACTGAGGCACATTATTGTGAAAATACCAACATACAAAATAAAAATATAATTTTAAATGCTGCCAGAGATAAATGAGAGGGCAGATTTAGAGGGAAACCAATCCATATCTCAGCTTATTTCTCAACTCAGACCCTAAAAGCTTAGAAGGTCTCAGAATAATATATACTAACCTCTGAAAGAAATGGATGTGAATCATATAGGATGTGAATACTATATCCAGCAAAATTAAGCTTCAGAATTGGTGATGAAATAAAAACCTTCCATGATAAACAAAAGTTGAAAGAATTCACAGCTAGAAAGCCTTTACTTCAAAACATAATCAGTAAAATATTTCATGAAGAAGAAATGAAAAATAAAATTGCAACCAGCAAAGGGAGGAACTATACAGGAAGGATAGTCAATTAAAGGATAAACTAAGTTAAAAAATAGAAATAATCAAAATGACAGGGAATAAAAGTCATTTCTTAATAATAACATTGAATGTAAATGATCTAAACTCATCAATTGAAAGACATAGACTGGCAGATTGGATTAAAAAATAAGACCCAATCATATGCTGTCTCTAAGAGATTCACCTCATAGGCAGAGATATTTATAGAACAAAAATGAAAGGATGAGTAAAAAAAACATATTATTCACATGAATCTTATAAACAAGCAGGGATTTCTATTCTCAGATCAAGTGGACTTCAAGCCAAAGTTAATCAGAAGAGACAAAGAAGGTCATTTCATACTGCTCAGGGGAATTATATATCAACAAGATATAAGAATCATAAATATTTATGCTGCAAACAGTGGAGCATCTGTGTACATCAAACTAACTCTTCTCAATTTTAAGAATAAAATAGACCACCACACAATAATACTAGGTGGCTTTAACACAACTCTCTCATCACTGGATAGATCTTCCAAACAAAAACTAAATAAAGAAGCCATAGAACTAAAAAATACAATTAACAATTTAGACTTAACAGACATATATAGAATATTTCATCCATCAATGACTAAATACCCTGTCTTCTAAGCAGTACATGGATCATTTTCTTTTTTAAAAAATTTTATGTTATTTATTCTAATTTGTTATACATGACAGCAGAATGCATTTTGATTCATTGTACACATATAGAGCACAACTTTTCATGTCTCTGGTTGTACACAAAGTAGAGTTACATCATTCGTGTCTTCATACTTGTACTTAGGGTAATGATGTCCTTTTCATTCCATCATCTTTCTACCCCCACATCCCCTCCCCATGGATCATTTCCTAAAATAGGCCACAAAGTAACTCCTAGCAAATAAAAAAAATAGAGATAATACTTTGCATTTTATCCAATCATAATGGAATGGAATTAGAAATCAATGATAAAATGAAAAATAGAAGTTATTATAACACTTGGGTATTAAGTAATATGCTATTGAGTGTCCAGTGGTTAGCAGAAGAAATCAGGGATGAAGTAAAAAAAAATAGTTACAGGTAACTGAAAACAGTGACAGAACATATCAAAATCTCTGGGAACTACAAAGGCAATTATAAGAGGAAAGTTCATAGCATTGAGCTAAATTTCATGACTTTATTTATTTCATGACTTTCTATTCATTAAAAGAATAGAAAGTCATGAAATAAATAACCTAACATTATATCTCAAAGTCCTAGAAAAAGAAGAACAAATCAATAGCCAAAACAGTAGAAGACAGGAAATAATTAAAATCAGAGCTGAAATCAAGGAAATTGAAACAAACAAACAAAAAAACCGAAAAATCAACCAAAATTTAGTTCTTGGAAAAAAATACATAAAATTGATAAATACCTAGCCATTCTCAAATTACCAACTCAAATAACTCAAATTATTTAACTCAAATTACTAAGAAAACTCAAAATTATTAAAACTCAAATTACTAAAATCCATTATGAAAAAGGATATAACCACGATGGACTACTGAAATACAGACAATAATCAGAAACTATTTCAAAAACTTATACTCTATTAGAAAGTCTTGAAGACATCAATAAATTTCTAGAGACATATGACCTACCCAAATTGAGGTAAGAGGACATAGAAAATTTAAACAGATCAGTTTAAAGCAATGTCCACAAAAGCTGACCAATAAAAAAAAAGCCGAGGACCACACAGATTTTTAGCCAAGTTCTACCGGCCTTCAAATGAAAACTAATGCCAATCCTCCTCAAATTATTCTATGAAATAGAAAAGGAGGGAAACCTTCCAAATACATTCTATGAAGCTAGTATCAACCAGATGCCAAAACCGGACAAAGACACATCAAAGAAAGAAAACAACAGACCAATATCCCTGATGAACATATATGCAAGAAGTCTTACTAAAATACTGGCAAATTGTATATAAAAACATATTAAAGAGACAGTGCACCATGATCAAGTAGGGTTCATTCCATGGATGCAAGCTTGGCTCAACATACGGAGATCAATAAGGTAATTTATTGACTTAAAGATAAGAATCACACGATTATCTCTATGGGTGCAGAAAAAGCATTTGACAAAATACAGCACCCAGCCAGAGAAATCAGACAGACAAAAGAAATTAAAGGGATACAGATAGGAAAAGAAGAATTCAAATTATCACTATTTGCAGATGACATGATTCTATACCTAAAAGATCCAAAATATTCCACCAGAAATCTCCTAGAACTAATAAATGAATTCAGTAAAGTAGCTGAATATAAAATCAACACCCATAAATCAAAGGCATTTCTGTACATCAGTGACAAATCCACTGAAAGAGAAACTAGGAAAACCACCCATTTCCAATAGCCTCAAAAAAAAAAAAAAAAACTTGGGAATCAACAAAAGAGGTGAAAGACCTCTACAATGAAAAAATACAACACGCTAAAGAAGACCTTAGAAGATGGAAGGATCTACCTTGTTCTTGGATAGGCAAAATTAATATTGTCAAAATGACCATACGACCAAAAGCACTATACAGATTTAATGCAACCCAATCAGAATCCCAATGACATTCCTCATAGAAATAGAAAAAGCAATCATGAAATTCATTTGAAAAAATAAGAGACCCAGAATAGCCAAAGCAATCCTTAGCAAGAAGAGTGAAGCTGGTGGCATTACTATTTCAGACCTTAAATTATACTACAGAGCAGTAGTAACAAAAATAGCATGGTATTGGCACCAAAATAGACTTGTAGACAAATGATACAGAATAGAGAACACAGAGTCTAACCCACATAACTACAGTTATCTTATATTTGAAAAAGGCACCAAAAATGTACATTGGAGAAAAGATATCCTCTTCAACAAATGGTGCTGGGAAAACTGGAAATCCATATGTAGGTGAATGAAATTTAATCCCTATTGCTCAACATGCACAAAACTCAAAGTGGATCAAAGTCCTAGGCATTAGACCAGAGACCCTGCACCCTGTAAAAGAAAATGTAGGACCAACTCTCCATCATGTCAGCTTAGGGACTGATTTCCTCAAGAAGACTCCTAAAACACAGAAATAAAATCAGAATCAATAAGTGGGACAATATCAAACTAAAAAGGTTATTCAGGGCAAAGGTAACAATCAAGAACTTGAAGACAGAGTCTTCAGAATGGGAGAAAAATCTTTGCCACCTGCACCTCAGATAGAGAGAGCATTAGTCTCCAGGATATATAAAGAACTCAAAAAAAACTAACAACAATAAAACAAATAACCCAATCAATAAATGGGCAAAGAAACTGAACAGGCATTTCACAGAAGAAATATAAATGATAAATCAATGTATAAAAAATTCAGCATCTCTAGCAATTAGAGAAATGCAAATTAAAACTACACTGAGATTCCATCTCTAGTAAGAATGGCAATTATCAAGGATACAAGTAACAATAGAGGTTGGCGAGGATGTGGGGGGAAAAGATACACTCTACATTGCCGATGTGACTGCAAATTGGTGCAGCCAATATGGAAAGCAGTATGGAGATTCCTTGGAACACTTGGAATGGAACCACCATTGGACCTAGTTATCCCACTCCTTAGTATATACCCAAAGAACTTAAAATCAGCATACTACAGGACCACATCAATGTTCATAGCAGCTCAATTCACAATAGCTAAGCTATGGAACCAACCTAGGTGCATATCAACAGAAGAAAGGATGAAGAAAATGTGGTAGGTATATACAATGCTGAGTAATGTTCCACTGTGAATGTGGTATGTATATACATATGCAGCTATAAAGAAAAATCAAATTATGGCATTGCTGGTAAATGGATGGACCTGGAGACTGTCATGCTAAGTGAAGTAAGCCATTCCCCAAAAATCAAAGGCCAAATGTTCTCTTTGATATGTGGATGTTAGCACACACAAGGAGGCAGAGGAAGAACAGAAGTTCATTGGAGTGGACAAAGAGAAATGAAAGGAAGGGAGTGGGTGGGAATAGGATAGACAGTAGAATGAACTGGACTTAACTCGCCTATGTTCGTGTATGAATACATGACCACTGAAAGCACATTATATACGTACAACCCCAAGAAAGGGACCCTAATTAGAATGTTATACTCCATGAATATTTAATATGTCAAAATACACTCTACTGTCATGTATATCTAAAAAGAACAAATTTTTAAAAGAAAGAAATGGAAGGAAAACGAGGATTCCACTAACAGTGCAAATATTCCCTCTAATATTGCAGTGGAGAGCCTGGCCCGCGCCATTAGCAAAACACAAGTTGGTTTTTTAGCTCTTTCAAAATTGACAAGGTAATGCGAAGATTTATGGAAACAAATGGACAGAGAACAGGCAAGACATTTAAATTAGTTTTTACTTTTCACCTTTTATTGGTGCATTACGGTTATACATAATGGTGGATTTTGTTGTTACATATTCATAGCGCACACAACATAACAATATATTTTGGACACTATCACTCCCCAGCACTTCAACCGGCCCTCCATAACCTCCACCCCCTGCTCCCCATTTTCTATTCTACTCACCCCCCTTTGATGCCAAGATCATTTTGAAGAATAAAATTATAGAAGTTAAATTTCTGAAAACTGAGATTCACCAGAAAGTTATAGTGATTAGGAAGATGTGCTTCTGATGCAAAGATCAGTAAACCCAGAGAACAAAATCTTCTGAAAACAGAACTAGTCCTTCATGATTACGTGAGACAAGAAGCACATGGAGTTGGGCTGGGGATGTGGCTCAAGCGGTAGCACGCTCGCCTGGCCTGCGTGCGGTCCGGGTTCGAATCTCAGCACCACATATAAACAAAGATGTGTCCACCAAAAACTAAAAAAATAAATATTAAAAAAAAGAAGTACATGGAGTAGAAGGAGAAAGAGATTTTTTCAATAAATGGTTCTTTGTCAGTTGAGTTACAACAACTGTCTCCTTGAATGACAGGCACCCATCTAGCCTATTTGTTCCATGTCAGTATAGGAGAACACTTATATCCTTCACCCAGTAATACCAATGTTCAGATTTCTTATCTATGCTGGAGTCATCTTTTCAATATATCTTCCTTGAACTTTTTCCTACTACCCTGCCCAACACCTAATTCAGATACAAAGGGCTTGCTTGATTCCCTGGGCTCCTTCCGCCATCGTGTGGCCAGATTATGGAACAACACCTTAAGAAGGCGTCTTACCAGGCTGACATGGAGGCAGTTTCCATAGCAACGGGCTGGGTGGTCATCGTGCTGGGATGGCCCTTACTACTCATAACTCACACCAGCATCAAACTGAAGGAGCGACAATACAGGACACACGCTTCCCACACGGACCAGCACCAGTGACTGATTTTCCTTGTACACAATGAGCTTTACCATTATGAAGAATTTTTTTTTTAATATTTTTTTTAGTTGTCAATGGACTTTTATTTATTTATATGCAGTTCTGAGGATTGAACCCAATGCCTCACACATTCTAGGCAAGTGCTCCACCACTGAGCCACAACCCCAGCCCCCCCTTATGGAGAATTTTTACTGAAGGAACAAACTAGGGTCATGGCTGAACTGAGAGAGACATTAACTCATGTTAGGAGGGCTCAGAAACAAGGCTACACGTATTAACTCTTCTGATTTAGAAATGCTGACAGACCATGCTTTAAAGCAATTGCAGAAACATATAATTCATATAAAATCAAAATTAGAATTAGATTGGGGGATAATTTGGAACTAGACACCTAAAAATTTTGTTGTAACAAAATATAGATGAAAAATTGCCATAAGCTGTCACCTCTGTACACTAACAAGAAGTAGCCATTGGACAGGTACAGGATACACTCACTAGTACCAAACCACGGGATGGAACCTAGTTATGGGAGCAATTCAGTACTGGGCATGGAACCATCTATGGAAAAGTTAAAGGCAGTTTTACCTATATGAGGGACGACTCCACCGTAGCTGTGCAATCTGAACGCTGGTGTTACAGACTGAAACTCCTGGTGACTGGACCCACATAGCAAACTTGACTGAAGGATGGAAGTGTTCTCCCATACCCACATGGAGCAGATAGGCTAGAGGGTGCCTGTCATTCAGGAGACAGGTGCACAGGTCTGCGACTCACCTGACGAAGGACCATCTATTGAGAAACCCCTGTCGTGCCCCTGGTACTCCACTGTGCTCCTTGTCTCCTGTGATCATGCAGAACTCGTTCTGTTTCCAGACTCCGTTTTGTTTTCCTCATTTATTGATCTTTGTATCAGAAGCACATCTTCCTAATCAATATGGTCTTCTAATAAATCTCAGTATTCAGAAATGTAACGTCTATAATTTTGTTCTTCCAAATGATCTTGGCTCTTCTTCACCCACTTGTTTCCATAAACCCTTGAGCTAGTGTGTCCATCTCCCCTTCCCTGGAGAATCAGCTCTGCTAATGTCCCGGGCCAGGCTCTCCGCTGAGATGTTAGTGGGACTCCTTGTTGAAAGGGAGCTCCCATTCCTTTAATATCTGTAACAGTCCCCACAAACTTGTGGCATTTAATTTGCAGCATGTGTGGTGAGTTCTTGCCTTTTCTCAATTAGCTATTTGCTATAGCTGGTTTTTGAAATTTCTAAGTTTGTCTGTATCATTTGAGGCCACCACAGGCGTCTTTTCATCTGTTCAGGTAGAGAGTCACATTGTTAGATTTTATGGTATAATATCTTCACAGTGTTCTATAATGTATATTAGCTTAATCTTATTCATTAGTGTTTACTGATATCATCTATCAAAATGGCATTTTTAAATCTCCCACTTGAATTGTAGGTTCATCTATTCCTTTGTTTACTTCTGTTTATTTCTGACTCTTTCTATATACATATATATATTTTTTCTATGCTATGTTGTTAGGTATAAAAATATACTTAGAAACATTTTTGTAATTAGATAAACATTTTATTAAAATAAAAATAAACAGTTTATTTTCCATCTTGAGCCAGGGTCTTACTAAGTTGCCCGGGATGGCCAGGAACTTGTGCTCCTCCTGCCTCAGGCTCCCAAATAGCTGGGATTACAAGCATGCACCACCAGGTCTAAATACAATGATTCTTTTTCTCTGAAAGTCTATTTTGTCTGGTATTAAATTAAACAAAGTAAAGAAAATGGTGTAAGTTGATGGGTATGCTAATTACCTTGATTATGGTAATCATTCCACTAAATATATATATATATATATATATATATATTTCAAAACATCAGTTCATGCAACTTAAATATATATTTTGCTAATTACACCTTAGTAAAGCTAAAAAAATAGATTTCATTATTATTATTCAAAAAAATCCATTTGTCTTTTTTGTGTGAAACACAAATGGAACAATGGAAAGTTTGGGGGTAATTTACTTTTTAACGGATACATAAAAACATACAAATTGTCCATATTGATGGGTACCATGTGAAGTTCCCATAATGTGTATACCATGTTTAAATCAGGGTGAACATATCTGACTTCTCAAACATTCAACATTTTCTACTGGTGAAAACATTCAAAATCCTTTCTTCTTTTTGAAATATATAGATCATTGTTAAGGAAAAACAGTGAAGGGCTGGGGTAATCATGCTCAAGCCCCAGCACCACATAAAAATAAAATAAAGGTATTGTGTCCACCTACAACTGAAAAAAATAAATGTTTAAAGAACAAAGACAAACTTTAAAAATAATCCACTGCCCCGGTTCTCCTGCGGGGAAGGAGTCAGGAAGAACCTCCCACACCTTCAGCTGCGCCAGGCACTGTTGAGACAGAGGCCGACAGGTGGGAACAAGAACCGGGGGCAGAAGAAAGGCAGGAAAGCAACGTGGGCAGTGACCTGCGTCCACCTCTATGCTAAATAACGGCATGTACAGCAATTACAGATAGAGCGGTAGAAGGGGAGGCTGGAGAAGGAATAGTGCTGTCTCTCCCACGGTCATGCAGCTCCTGAGAACATGGGAGGGAACAGATCTATCTGAAGTCTCGAGTAAAATGATACGGTTGTGTCCATATTTTCTTCGTGGCCATCATTAATTCAAAGGAGTCCAACATTTGGATTAGATAACAAACTGGTGGGGTCATTTCACTTGATTAGTTCTTGGGAGGAGTGGAAAGGATCCATGATCCCTTTCTGACTTTCTGATCTTTGAGATGAGATAGAAGTGACTGGTGTAACAGATACGACAACCAATCGCAATCCTACACATCGTGGAAGGGAAGGTTAATTTCACAGGACACCGCAGCATTCATCTTCATGAGAACAGTTTATCACCTGAATAGTATCTGCTTTTCTAACAGACTGCATAGGAGGAGGGAATGTTTTACCACTGTTGAGATTTGTTTCACTCACAGTGAGTAGGATGTATATCTCAAGGAACAATGCTGGGATACCAATGATTACTAAGAGTGGGAGGGAGACACAAGTTTAAAATTTATAATACAGTAGAAAAAAGAGAGAGAGAGATTTTAACAAATAAAATATAGGGCATGCAATTTCATCAGCATTGCATGAGTTCAGAAAGAGAGCAGCAGAGTCTCATCCTGAGAATCAATTTCTGCCATTCGTCTTCTTCCAGCCTCCCAGACAGCACAAGCTTTGGCCACTCTTGCAGTTTCTCCCGATGTCCACTGGATCAGAGTGCTCAGCATTGGGTGCTTCCAGAAAGGCCTCAGCCTGCACATGAGGGTGCACCTCCTGGAAGCCTTCCCCCAGCTGCTGGAACTGCTGGCAATTCCCAGAGGGAATCGTACTAAAAGAGGCTGCTTATGGGAGGAGAGAAAGAAAGAAAGAAAATTAAAAAAAAAAAATAGCAGATAAAGACGTTATTATCAGCCAGGTGCAGTGCTGCATGCCAGTAATCCCAGCAACTCGGGAGGCTGAGGCAGGAGGATCACAAGTTCAAGGCTAGCCTCGCCAACTTAGTGAGGCCCTAAGTAACTTAGCAAGACCCTGTCTCGGAATTAAAAAACAAAAATAGGGCTGGGAATGTGGCTCAGTGGTAAAGCACCTCTGGGTTTCAATCCCCAGTCAAGAAAGAAAGAAAGAAAGGAAGGAAGGAAGGAAGGAAGGAAGGAAGGAAGGAAGGAAGGAAGGAAGAATTATTATCAGTAGAGTTTAAAAAAAATAAAAGAAAAAGACTGCCAGATTCATGTGTCAGCCTTGCCCCAGGAGTAGCCCTGTACCCAGTGTCTGCTCAAAGAAGGGCTGTGAAGTCTGCCTCCTTGCTTCCACTGGGGAGAACCCCAAAGGGCCATCCCAGCTCTAGCTGAGGCTTCTGCTGCAATTGGACTCTAATTTCACTTCTCCCTCTGCCCAATCCTTCTTCCTGTGTGCCCTGTGGATGCCGGATGACCCTCCCTGTGCAGATCTCAGCCTGTTTTCAGAGACACATCTCTTGGGAAAACGTCTCAGTGGTTCAGAAGGTCAAGAAGCAGCTGTCAGAGAAATGTCCTCAAGGCCCAAAGGCAATGGTAAAGGTCAAGGTGATCAATCAGGCAAAGTGGAGAGGAGGGAATAGCCAGGGCATGGGGAGAGGCAAGGAGGGGGTCCTCCAGAACTGGGCCGTGGCACACACCACTGAGATGCTACACTCTTCCGGCAGTTTGGCCAAACTCCTTTGGCTGAATTATATGGTAGAACCTTGTGGGTTGCTAATGGATTCACCAGGCTGTGTTGGGGGATATGTCTCAAGTATGGATTTATTTCCTGATGAGAAAATTGTTAGCAGAAAGTGACTATATAGTTACAGGAGAAGGATGGGAAATTGCAATGTAAATTTTTTAGGAACAGAAAAGAGAAGTCCAAAGCAAGGTCAACAGGGACACTGAATGCTCTCCCACTGGGAGCTTCAGGAGTTGGTTCAGTTGTAGCTGGTGCAGAAGTTGTTAGAAAACTCTGGCATTTTAGTGGCAAGGGAGTCAAGGGGATGGTGAGTCTGCAGCTGTCCACGTAACTTTTTTTTTTTCCCGTACCAGGGATTGAACTCCGGGGCCCCTGACTACTGAGCCACATCCCCAGCTTTATTTAGAGACAGGGTCTTACTGAGTTGCTGAGTGCCTCGCTGTTGCTGAGGCTGGCTTTGAACTCGAGATCCTCCTGCCTCAGCCTCCTGAGCCTCTGGGATTGCAGGGATACGCTGCTGTGCCCAGCTGTCCAGCTAATTTTAAGAGGCTACCGGGAACTTCCTTGAACCGCCATCACTAAGATTTGGGATATTTCTCCCTGTGCCTAAGAGAAGGATGCAAATTAAGAACAAGATGTTGTTAAATAGATAAAGCACACACTTTCTGACAGTGGGAGGCAGATATCTGAAATAGACGTCCTGGGCCGGACGCCATAATTAGAATTAGCTCTTGGGGAGGCGCCTCCCAGTTCAGAGCAAAATCCAGTGAGGAAATGATGTGAAATTCACGGCCAGGTGTATCCAATGGCATGCTCTCTCGTGTCCGCTGGAGGGCTTGTGATTGTGAACAAGCCTGGATATATTTCTTTAGTACTTTGAAATAATTTTGCTCAAGACTCTCTACCACCAGGATTCCTCTTCTCCAGGTATTAACCACTAATACTTCCTGGGAAAGGCAGGAAGGCATTGTTGGGGGCCAGCTACCTCCAAGAGATGAGAGTATTATGGAAATCCTTCTGCACACAGCGACTGCACCCGTCTGTGCAAGAGGGCATGATGCCACCCTTCTAAAGTACACAGAGTCATCCTGACATTTAGCTGGACCACAGTTTACACGTTCCAAGATCTATCTAAGTAGCTACAAAGGGCCTCTCAGTGGAGGTATGGGCCTCTTTCTTCACCTGGACACACTAAAATGGAACTGCTTTTATAATACTGTGGAGTGACCCTGAAAGAATCTGAAGACTCCCAGCAAGCCTAATTATTACTAAGATGGTCTTTCCTTGTTTCTCTCTGTGTTACATAATCTCTTGCTGCCTTAACTTCTCTAGCTTGATTTAATTCATTTTAATTAATTTGAAGATCAAAAGAGTTTGTATCAATAAGAATACATAAGATAAAGATCTCTAATCTTTGCCATAATGTTGAATTGTTCTGATGATCCAAGAGCAACAATGAGTTTTAGAAAATATATTTGCACTAACTTTTAAAAGGATAATGAAACCACCGTTCATATACAACACTTTGATAGAGAAACAAGGACATCATATCATATTATGTTCGTATGATATAAATGGTGAAACTAACAATCCATGTCAATGAAATATTGCCTGGAGTTTACAAGAACCAAATTTATAAAAAACACCATCTATTTAAATTATGACTCACTTGAAGAGCTATGTTTATATTTACATGTTTCTGCTATAATTACTAGGAATGTGTAAGGAAGGGTAAAGGATTTTTAACTATTTTATAAAACAATAAATAAAAGCCGTAGACCCATTAAAAATCTCATATTTATATTTTTACTTCCCAATGAGGTAAATTCAGAGAGTACGTGCAGACTTTAGCTCAAAACTTCATCAAAAAACAGAAATGAAATGTCTCCCCTGCATGGGAGTATTAATGGGAACATGATATCACTTCAAAAGTTCTTGCTCAACCAAATAATATCAAAAACTTTACAGAGGAGTTAATAAGCCCTTTTTATGGTTACTCTATAAGCCTCAAGATCATTTGCATCTCTTTTCTTCCTCTTATTGTACTCAGCAGGAACTCTGAGGTCATTTAATTTAAAATTAGATTTTCTCTTTTGTCATCCAAAATATATATATTTTTTTAATTTTTGGCTGGAAATGGGAAGTCTGAACAATTCTCTAACTATAAGCAAATAAGATGCTGAAAGTCTCAGACTAATAGTCAACTATTATACTCATCCCATGTAGTGTCACACTGGTGAATGCCTTTTATAATTGTAATATTTTTAAGTGGGGGGTATTCATAATAGAAAACAGGAACACCATTAAAATGAATTTTAAGATCTTTGTGAATTTGACAGGTTCTTTATTCATTTGTTATTTATGTACATTTTATTTTACTCCCCAAAGAGTATAACATCCCTTCTTCTAATATTTTGGGGCGCCATTTTCAGCTTACTGCATCACCTATATAATTTTTTAGAAATTGTATATATTTACGCAGTACACTGTGATGTCTTGATACATTATGCTGAAAGAGTAGAATAAGATTTTTTTTAAGAGAGAGTGAGAAAGAGAGAGAGAGAGAGAGAGAGAGAGAGAGAGAGAGAGAGAGAGAGAGAATTTTTTTAATATTTATTTTCTAGTTCTCGGCAGACACAACATCTTTGTTGGTATGTGGTGCTGAGAATCGAACCCGGGCCGCATGCATGCCAGGCGAGCGCGCTACCACTTGAGCCACATCCCCAGCCCCTAGAATAAGATTTCAAAAATTTTTTAATTCAGTACTTTAATTTCTTCACTTGCAACGAATCTTTTCAAGTAGAAAGATTATATCTCTGAAACTTATTGAGTTTGCATGGTATGTATAAAATTTGATTCCTGGCTCAGTTCCTCAAGTGCTTGCCACTTCCTAGGCTGGAGAATTATTTCAATCCCTTTCTTCCAAGAAAAAGAAAGAAAAATAAACTGTTCAGAGAACACACGGGCTGCTCTGAGCGCAGGAATGGAAACTCGACCTCTAGGGGGCAGCAGTTCCCTGACACAGAGCTTGGGTGGTACTTGGAGGCTTTAGTCTCTGGGATCTTTTGGAAGGCCAATACTTATTCCCAAAGGATTGAGGCACATTCTGACAGAGGAAGAAATCTCATCTGCCTTGAAGCAGATAAAATTCGAGACTATTCAACAGTCCAACCCAAAACAGTCATTGCAAGAGGACAGAAACAGGTTCCCTTCTCTGACGCCATTACCAGGGCCTCCCAAGTAAAACTCCACCCATACACCTGTGAACGTGCATCAGGCAAAAGGTGCAAATTCACAATCAACAACTACAACAGTAAAAAAAAAAAAAAAAAGAAAAGAAAAGAAAAAAAAACCTCAATAACTGTAGATTCCTGGGGAAATTGCTCTTTAGAAGTGTTTGTAAATCCCAAAAGGGAAATAACACTTACCTCTCTCAACAGCTCAGAGTTCTCAACTCTAAATTCTCTGCTTGGTTTAGCCAGTCTACTGGATGGCATTGTTTAAGAGTTAAAGTCTCTCAACACTTCGTTGAAATAAAAACTAGAAAAATCATCTTATTTGTTTCCTCCATTCGTATGGAAAAATAGAGAAATGCCAATAATTTTCTTCCTCTATAACAAAGAAAAAAAAACATCAGATTTATATCATTGAGAAAACATTTGTTATTTCAGACATTAGGAAGCCAGCTTCTGAAATTTAAGGGAATTGAAACAAAAGGACTCAGGAGCCAGCTCCAAGGGCATATACTATCCAAAGCTATGACAATTTGAGCATCAAAAAAGAATATTGATGCTTTAGGTACCAACCAAACTAAAGAAAATTGACTGCAACCTGTCTCTGCCTCTGATTAAAATCCTTAACTCTGAACAAAATACAAGAAGCTGCTACCTGAGAAACAGAGAAGTGTTAAAAATATTGTTAGGAATGAAAGCCAAAGTCTAAACGATGCCTTTAGAAGGATTTTTCTCAGGATATTTTCCCCCTTTTATCCCCTGGCTTTGATTTAGAGGCAGCCGCAGTACGAATTGGACAGGCAACTGGGGACTTCCACTTTTTCTCTGTTCCTGCCCAACCCCAAAGCAGCCCCAGGTGTGAGGCTGCAGGGCAGCTGTGGTAACAAAGGTGCACTCACCTGAGACCCTAATTCTA
The DNA here is from genome assembly GCF_052094955.1 of Ictidomys tridecemlineatus. Taxonomy (NCBI): domain Eukaryota; kingdom Metazoa; phylum Chordata; class Mammalia; order Rodentia; family Sciuridae; genus Ictidomys; species Ictidomys tridecemlineatus. The sequence continues at coordinate 175,348,539 of NC_135481.1, forward strand.
AAGGCTCATCTTTCTGGGCAAAAGAACCACAGAAAAGAAGATTCTGTGATCCAATAAATAAGGAAGTTCAGGTATTTTTTCTCACCATGTGGCCCCAAAGGTGGCCTAAGTCGTTCATAACTGTGCAGTGGCATAGACAGCTAAAACTTGAAAAGCTTTCTAGCCAGAAGACCATCAGGGATCCTTGGGACACATCTAATAGTAGGAGAAATCCCAGAGTGAAGAAATGTTGCAAGCCATCCATGGGCTGTGTGTGAGCTAGGAGCATTTGAGCTAGGAGGGACTGGTCTGCTGTTGGGCACTGATTGGGCTGTGCACGCCTTTCTTCTCACTCTGCCCGTGATCCCACACAGCACCTGAGATGGTGACTTGCCAAGATGTCAATCAATCTGCTGACCACAAGACATCACCAAACGAGATTCCACCTTTGAAACCCTATTCCCTGGCTTATTTGGTGGAAAACATTACGTGGAACCTCCTTTGTGTATGTCCCCACTATAAAATAAAAAGAATCTGGGTGCACGCTCTCTTTTCCAGTGCTGCCCAGAGTGGAGCTGACCCTTGGTGTCACTAAGCAGTCCCACCCTCGACTTAGAAACTCATGTTCTCGTCTTGCTGCACCCAGCTCCTTTGAACCCAGCATCTCGCCAGCCCAGCCAGTTGGCAACGAAGAAACTTGGATAAGAGGGATTTGCCAGCACTGTACACGAATTTGCACAAATCCCAGGCTTGCCCACACGCCAAACATATGCAGAAGAGGCCAACGCAGAATAACAAAGTCTTGAAAAGGGAATTTTCCTATAAAGCACTACTCAGTTCCTAGATTAACCTCCACGAAGTGCAAATGCAGGACAGATGCCCAAAGCAAAGGCTTTGAAAATGGAACTGACATGGAAGCCACCACCCACAGAGGGAAAGACAGGATGCGCAGTCGGAACCCAGGCAGAATGGTTGCCTATGAAAACAAACAAACGAAAAAAAAAAGATGAAGATTCTCTGAGGAGTTTTAACAGGAGCTAGAGTCTCACAATATAATATTTAAATGCCTACCATGTAATCAAAACTTACCGTCCACACAAAGAACTAGAAAAATGAGAACTATTCTCAAAGGAAAAGAGATTACTCAGATGTTGAAATTCTCAGGCAAATATTTTCAAGTATAACCAGGCTCATAAATCTTACAAATGAATGGAAAGATGAACGTTCTCAGAGAAATAAAAAAAATATTTTAAATGTAAAGTTTGGAGATGAAAAAAATACATCTGAAATTAAACGTTCTTTGGATAACGAAAACAGAAGAAGGAAAGGGCAGAGGAAAGAGTCAATGCATTTAAGAACAGAGCAGTAGAAATTGTCCCATCTGTGAAACAAATGAGACAGAGAAGCAGGGACAGAGCCGCAGGGAGCTGTGGGACAATAGAAAAAGACCTCACATTCTTGTCATTGGAGGCCTAGAAGAACAGAAAAACTTCCAATATATATTTGGAATTTCTCTTTTCCCGCCAATGCTAATCAATGTTTACAGTTGTTGTTTGATTTTCCCCTGGTGTGAAATGATTCGCTGTGTAATGTTGTGACGCATAGAGTATCCAAAAAAAAAAAAAAAAAACCTATAAATCCTCACTGAACTAAGAGTCAGGGCTCACTCCTCGGGACCGCTGTGTTGGGAAAGGTTGTGAGTCCAGGCTCGAGCTTGCAATAAAGACTCTTGTGTGATTGCATCGGATTTGGCTCCTGGAGGTCTACTGGGGGTAGAATCTGGCACGAATCTGGCATTTGAGCATGACAGAGACCTTTCCCTTGGAACCAGAGCTGGTTCATTAAGAAGCGAGGTGGTCTGTAATCCCAGTAGCTCAAGAGGCTGAGGCAGGAGGATTGGGAGTTCAAAGTCAGCCTGGCGGGGGGCGGGGGGGGGGGAGCAAGGCACTGAGCAACTCAGTGAGACTCTGTTTCTAAATAAATTTTTTTAAAAAAATAGGGCTAGGGATGTGGCTCAGTGGTCGAGTGCCCAAGTTCAATTCTCAGTACCACCCCCCCCTCCAAAAAAAAGAAGGGAGTTGGACATGTGCAGAGGGAGTTAGCCATGTTTATGTTCCCCAAACTCACTTGGCTCATTTCCACCTCGGGGTCTTGGTTCTTGACTTTTTCACTCCCCTTTGTCAGATTTTCGTGGGAAGAGGAACGGAGACCTTCTACCACCATTCAACACCGGCTTGTTTGCCTTGTAAAAGAAGAATCTCCAGCTCCAGGTGAGACTCGAGGAACCTGCAGCTGCAGCTGATGCCAACGGCAGGCTCAGGAGAGACCACAGCCAGAATCCCCCAGCCCAGCCCTCAACACCTGACCCACAGAAAAAAACAGGGATATGAGTATCCACTGTCATTTTAAGAAACTAAGATATTGGGGTGTTATTATGCAGCAGCTAATGATTAATAAGCTTGTCGTACCCTGGATATTAGGAGCCTCCGTTTGGTAAATCTCAAGTGGAAGGAGAAGGTGCTCCCTGGTGACCCACTGCCATGACTCTGGAAGGAACTTGGCAGGGAGCAGTGATCTTTAGAATCTGCCCATAAGCTGGAAGTTAGCACCAATGCTCTTGTAACTACGCTTGGTAACTGATCTTTGCCTCCGTAATGGAAAACACTTGTATTTATGGAGCATTTGGTCATTTATGGAGCATATGGTCATTTATGGAGCATCTCTTATGATTAATCCTCACAGTGAAATAATTATGTGGTTCGGCAAGGAGATGACTGACTCCATGTCACACAGTGGTTAAGGGAAAGTACTCTGGACTCCTCAGAGCCTGGACAAGGACAGTGAGCAGACAAGGAACTAGCCCTGGGTGGGGGAGGAGGCGGGGGTGGGGGGGGGACACAGTCTCTACTTCAAAAAGTTGAAGGTACAAAGTGGGAAGAGGTGGACCAAGGGCCCAGCAGAAGCAGAAGGTGATGGTGTCAGGAGACTAAGGGGGAATATTGCCTTGGGGAAAAAAAATGAATTCTCTCTTTTCTTTAAAAGCATGAATATTTCATATCACAGTGATTAAGACCAAAGTTGATGTCGCACAGACTTGGGTCTGAATCTGGCTCTGCCACTTCTTAACTAAGGATCAATTGTGGTCATTCATCTGCTTTAGATGCCCCAAATGTGCATCAATTTACGTCTGAGTGACCCCCTGCCTTATGAGACTGAGTAAGAGAGCACATCTCCCTCGCTGAAGACAGAAAGACCATAATCTTGCTTCCCAGACCCACTAGGACAAGGACATGTGACCTGCAGTCCCAGGGTTTTCTCTGCTCGAGATCCCAGTTCCAGGATCAGCTCTCCCACCGTGGCTCATGGGCCCTCATCAGTATTTGTGGAGTTATTTTCTGTGGTTTGCAGTTCCCCCAAAGGGTCATGGAGTACAGACAAAAACAATTTACTCCTACTACATCCTCTTTGAAGTGAAACTAATAGAAGAATCAGATGAAAATTTAGATTTTCGTCATAAGACTTTCAAGGAAGTAAAATTGGAACACACAAAAAAGACTTTCTGGAACTCAAAGCAGTGTGATCAGTTTAAAATTGTGTTCAGGAAACGAACAAAAGATTATTATCTGTCATAACAACTAAATTAATGATCAATCAGATGAAATGGAAGAGAGATTTCATCACAGGAAAGAAAAGACAATGAAATGAGAACTGTTCTCTAGGAGGCTATTTCCTGCACTTTCCTCACACTTTGATGAGAGGACTTCTGCACACCCCAAGAAGAAAAAGTATTTTCAAGAATGCTGCCACGCGCCACCTCTCAAATAATGAGCTCAAGAATTTGAAAAGAAACATGCAACGTTGCAATTAGAGACATACTAGAAGAAAAATTCTCAGAACTGAAAAAAAAAAAAAAGTGTGAGTGTTTTCGATGGAAAGGATTCACCAAAATCCAGGCATACTCATGAGAAAAAGCACATATCCAGACACCAATCGCTTTTCAAAAAAATTTTCATTCCCAGAATAAAAAGGCAATATCCGGATCTTCCAGGAACATAACCAAAGAGGTGAATGATCTCAGCAATGAAAACAATAAAACACTGATGAAAGAAATTGAAGAGGAGACACACACAATGAACTTTTCATGTTCATGGACTGGAAGAATCAATATTGCTAAAATGGATGTGTCGGGGATCTCATAAAGAGGGAAGAGAGACCAAGAGAGTAGAGGAAAGGGCCTGGGGAAGGGAGGGAAAAATTGTTAAAATGTCTATACTACCAAAAATCCCTATCAAAACTTCAAAAACATTCTTCACAGAAAAAGAAAGAAAAAAATATCTAAAATTTGTATGGAAACACACATACACACACACACACACACACACACACAAAATCAATCAATCAATCAATCGATCAAAGCAATCTTGAGTAAAAAGAGCCAAGCAGGAGACGTGAAGCTGCCTGACTTGAAAGCATACTACAAATCTACAATAATCAAAACAGCATGACACCACATCAAAACAGACATATAGACCAAGGGAACAGAACAGAGAGCTCAGGAATAAACCCACCCACCACACTCAACTGATCCTCCCCAAAGGTGCTATGAACACATGCTGGTTAGGGTCAGTGATGGGAAAAGTGCAGAAGAATTGAAAATAGACCCCTGCAGATCACAAAGTACAAGAGTGTGAACTCCAAATGCATCAAAGGCTTCAATATAAGACCCGAACTATGAAAGTACTAGAAGAAAATAGGAGAGGAAGAGAGTCTGGAGGTTGAAACTGAAGGATAGAATGTTGTGTGAGTTAACCTGGCACAAAAAAATCTCACTCATATGTGGAGTATAAAAATAGTTGATCTCATAGAAGTTAAGAGTAAAATAGTTTCCAGAAGCTGGGGAGCTCAGTGGGCAGGGAGGGATGATGATACTCAGTTACCATTAGATAAAAAGAAGCAAGTGTTGGTGTTCAGGTGCACAGGAGTGGGGCTACAGATAACAATAATGTACCCTACACTTCAAAAAGGTGAGAAGAAAGGACTTTGAATATTTTTACCACAAAAAGAAATGAAATGGTGAATGTTTGAGGAAGTAGATATGCTTACCCTGATTTGAACATTATTTTATATATATACCAAAGCATCATGTGGCACTCCATAAATACATATAATTTTATGTGATTAAAAATATTCCTAAGGCTGAGATTGTGGCTCAGCGGTAGAGAGCTCGCCTAGCAAGTGCGAGACCCTGGGTTCAATCCTCAGCACCACATAAAAATAAATAAGATATTGTGTCCAACTACAACTAAGAAAAATTTTTTTTAATTTTTTTAAATTCCTAAAATATAAAAGAAGCATAGAAGAAACTTATAGGCAAAAGATACAAGACACTAATAAAGGAAAGAGGATCCAACCAGCATCAGACTCCTCATCTGTAATTCTGACAGATGGAAGTCCGGTACAACAATTTGAATAGGCTATTGAAAGGGCTGCCAATGTTGGAACAGATTCGGAGCCAGAGAACAACTCCTCTGTTAACCAACACTGAGAGTGGAAGTGGAATTCAAGGGGGAAGACAAGTGGAATGTTAGGTAAAATCATATGTCAAAATCCACACAGAGGGCTGGGGCTGTAGCTCAGGGGCAGAGCGCTTGCCTAGCATGTGTGAGGCCCTGGGTTTGATCCTCAGTGCCACCTAAAAATAAATAAAATAAAGGCATTCTGTCTATCTACAAGTACAAAAAAAAAATGATGGCTGGTGTCACCTACATCTAGGTGGTATCACTAAATTAAAAAAAAAAATCCACACAGAAACCTCAAGTCATAAAAATTATGCACTGCAAAATAAATCAACAAAATAAGCATGTAAGTAAAAACTACTAGAAATACAAGGAGAACTGGATTAGCTATGTAATCCTAGCTGGGGAATTTTAACACAGCTCTCTGAATAGTTCATACTTCAAATAAATAGAAAATAAATGATACTATTGGGATTTAATTAAAAGGGTGAAAAAGCTTAATTGAATAGAAGACTTTTGTCCAGATCATATCAAAGATCTAGATTCTTAAAAAGAATAAAGATAAAAAAAAAAGGATTACTAAATTCCCCAAACTAAAGATGAATAGGTCCTAGTTTTGTGTTGTTGTTACTATTGTTTGTTTGTTTGTACCAGGGTCATACCCAGGAGCTCTTAACCCCTGAGCCACATCCCCAGCCCTTTCTAACTTTCATTTTAAGACAGGGTCTCACTAAGTTACTTAGGGTCTCACTAGGTTGCTGAGGCTGGCGTTGAACTTGTGATCCTCCTGTCTCAGCCTCCAGAGTTGGGATTGCAGGCGTGTGTCACTGGGCAAGCAAGGTCCTAGATTTTGAAAGTCATCCATTAATACTAGAAATTAACCATGAAATGAGAAATCAATTGATCAATCAATCACCTAGAAATTTCTCCAGAACAAGAAAATTGGGCACTTCCTCCACAGCTGTATAGTACTTGCGAGGCCAAGAAGGATGTGGGCATAGGTTGTGTGGCTCGTTCTGCAAGGGCTGATCACAGGGTGAACAGGGAGCCAGGGAGAGGCAAGACTGAGGTGGACCGGAGTGACCTCGGGTCCAGAGTCCATCCTGTGTGGGGGTGGCTCCTGGACTGGCTATGCCCTCTCCCTGGATGCTTTTTGTTGAGCAGCAACCCTGTTATACTTCTCTACCCTGGGAGGTGGGCATTTCTGATGGTATCTGTCAGATCAGGCGAGGCCGGCAGTGACCAAAGAGGCAGATTTAAAAAGGCCGCTGATGGAGGCTTTATTGAGATGTCACTCCTGGGCGGAATGCGATCAGACCCACAGAGGGGACAGGAGAAGGGTCTGAGGAGAAACCGCTTGGAAGCTCGACGGGACTGGACTTTTATGGGGCTTACAGCAGGAAGGGAAGGGCTTGGGACAGGAAAAGGTGTCTCTAGGGTCCCTTGCCCCCTTGGAGTTGGTCAGGGGAATTGGCTGAACTCCAGGATTGGCCAGGGGGTCCTGCTGATTGACAGGCGTTAGTCAGGAGATCCCGCTGATTGACAGGCGTTTCCACCGACTTCTGATGGACGTTCTTTTCCCACGCAGGCTGCTTTGTTCTAAATAGCCACTAAGTCGCCACCAAGTCACCACCACCGACCTAACAGTATCTGTCCCCAACTCTCTTGCCTGTGAGTCCTTCCCCTTCTTTCGACCTAAGGTTCTCATCTATAAAACAAGGTCTGACCTACTGAATTCCAAAGACCCTGATTGTAAGAGTCCCCAGGATTATGCATTGTATAAAAAAAAAAAAGTGTTCATTCTCTTCATTGAAATATTTCTTCTTGAGCCCCATAACTTTAACCCCCTAGCCCTTGAAACAGTTGAGAGACTGTTTCTGCCCCCCTACCCCACCAGGAGTCTTCAGTTGGTCCCAAGGCAGTGTGAGAAGTGTTAGGACAGAGAGGAAGGGGTCTTGAGCAGAATGATCCCAACCCACCATGGGGGCAGGGAGGGGGCGGGAAGCCTTCCTAGTGTGCAGGTGCTCTGTACACACTAGGAGAGAGCCAGAATAGCGTGCTGAGCCGTGAATCATCAGTTAGTGCCACTGGCCAAAGGACCCACATTCCTTTATACCTCTCTGCGTTGCTCATCACCCATGGCTACCCTCTGGACTCCACCCCCTAGAGCAAATAAAAACCTAAGTCCAGAGCCCCACTGCAGAACGTTCTAGACTTCTGCATCTGCCACATCCTTCTCCAAGACCATGAAATGCTGGCTGCTGACTCTTATTGTGTTTTTGGTCCTGTTCCAGATGTTCCCAGGTAAACAGAACCAAGGAAGCCAGAAAAGAGAGCAGGTTGGGGAGCTTCATAGATTTCCCTCTGCTTAGACGGGGTTTGCTGGGGTGGCTGAAGTCGGCATGATCATAGCAGAATGCTTTCCTCTCAGCACAGACCCGAGCCCCTACGTTGGGAGTGTATCTGGCCCACAGCCTGGAGCCATGGAATAGGGCAGTGTTTTCTGAGAAATCCCTTTGGTTTCTGACTGCTCCCCTTGGTACTTGGCATCAATCAGTGACCCAACTGAGAGGCCGCTCCACCTCAGCAGGTTTTCCATCTCTACCAGAGGGTGAGCCCTGAGCCTTTCCTAGACATTAAGTTCTGTTATTGCTTCCTACAAACCCCCCCTTCTCCTATTCTGGGATGGAAGTATCTTCGGGACAGTCATGTGGAAGAAAGTACAGACTTTTCTGTTCCTCTCTAATCAAAAAAAGTCTGTGATTTTGTTAATGATTTATAATACGATTTCATAAACAAATGGTCAGAGCTTTGAAACTATTTATAAAGACCTAAAGACCGCTATGATTTTTTAGACAAGGTATTATTCCCCTACTTCTGAAATCTAAAACTTTTTCTTTATGTATATATGAATCCATATAAACTTGTATATACCTGTAGTTTTAACCAAAAAAAGGTAATTACACATTATGTTTGAAAGGTTTTTAATCCAGCAGTTATGTGCTTGACATCTTCCTTGTCAGTACATAGAAATCTGCCTCATGGCTTCTAGAAGTCATTTGCCATTCTATTAGATAGGTAGATCACAATTTTTAGATCTAATAGCCACTTAAGGTAAAATGGGACCTTTCCAACTTGCACACTTGGGCAAAAATTTCTAAATAAGTTCATAGAAGTCAACTTGTTAGGAAAAGAGTAAGTTTGTAATTTTGGTTTTCATAAGCATCTTTTCTAAGTGTCCTCTGAGTCCTACATACCTGGAAGAAATCATTTGCTTTTTTCAAATGAGCTTTAGAAAATTCAAATGAACATTTGTTTATACCAACTCAAAACCATCTGGGTGATGTCAACTTCTCAACTATAACATTATTGTGAAAGGGAAAAAAATACTTTGAATGGTGAAGGAAAAGAACTTTGAAGCTCAAATGTTATATCCATCACACTGCTTTTAAAATGTAGGGACATAACAAAAAATATTCTCAAGCATATAACATCTCTAAGGTTTGTCACACAAAGATCCACTTTGTAAACACTCATGGAGAAAGAACTCAGATCAAAAGAGGAAAAAATCCAGAAGGCTGTTGGAAAAGGTGTAATGGGTAAGAATTATGAATTATTTCTAATTTTATAGTTGACTTTAAAAACTAGGCTAGAGGGCTAGAGATGCAATTTAGTGGTGAAGTAATAGAGGACAAGGGGTAGTGTGGAAGGGCCCAGCACCACAAAAAGAACAAAAAACACAACCAAACAACAACCAAACACACACACAAAAAAAAAACAAAACACTAAACTAGACTAGAAAGAAGGACAAATGATTCCATAATTGCTCATAAGTTTCAGATAATCGACATGGTCAGAAGAGAAGGATCAAGACTCACTGAAGAGGAAGCCAACAATATGACCACTGCTCAAGTACTTTGTGAAGGAGTGAGATGTAATCATGGAAAAGTTTCAGAAATCAGTCATAGCCCAGGGCTTTGCACAATTGCTTATGGTATAAAAATGAAAATAAAATCAGTACACTTTAAACCAATCGAGGGAACCCTTATTCAGCTAATTGAAAGTAGTAAACAAGTAAATAAAATTATAATAGAAGATAAAATTACAGAAATAAGTATTTTTAATTTTAATTTTAATTACAATAAATATAATCGAGTTAAGTTTACTAAATAAAAGCTCACTCACACTCTTTAATGAGCTAAAGAAAGCTCAAATTATATGCTGCTTAAAAGACACAGACACATTTGATATTTAAAAACTATGGAAATATTAAAATAGTAAAGTGCCATTCTAGGCAAATATTATCTAATAGAAATCTGGAGTATCATTTCCCAGTGTATTTATTTCACTTTTCTTTAATTAAAGGACATGCCTTTACAAAATTCATTCTGTGCAGTTTTGATTTGCATTTCTCTAATTGTTAGAAATGTTGAACATTTTTTCATATATTTATTGACCAATTATTTCTTCTGTGAAGTGTCTGTTCAGTTCTTCAGCCCCATTTATTGATTCAGTTATTTGGGGGTTTTTGTGTTAAGTTTTTTGAGTTCTTTATGTATTGTGGAGATTATTGCTCCATTTGAGGTGCAGGTGGCAAAGATATTCTCCCATTCTGTAGGCTCTCTCTTCACACTCTGGATTGTTTGCTTCTGTGTGTGTGTGTGTGTGTGTGTGTGTGTGTGGTGCTGGGGATCGAACCCAGGGCCTTGTGCATGCGAGGTAAGCACTCTACCAACTGAGCTACATCCCCAGCCCCTGAATTATTTTCTTTGCCATGAAGAAGCTTTTTAGTTTAGTACTATCCCATTTACTGAGTCTTGATTTTATTTCTTGCGCTCTATGAGTCTTGTTAAGGAAGTTGGTTTCTCAGCTGACATGATGGAGAGTTGGCCTACATTTTCTAGTCCTGTATATCTAAGAGAAAACAAAAAAAAAAAAATTTCAGATTCACTTAAAAATCAACAGCCACATTGAGACAGATAGATGGTTGCTGGACACTTAAGTAATGAAGCCTTTAAAAGTAAAACTTGTTGGTTGCCCTGACTCTATCTTATGACTTACTCATATGTTTTCTATAAAATTACCCAAAGGTCTTTCACAAATCTTTCTCAAAAATGAAACAAAACATATCCAGCTAGTCATGGGGATGTTTCCTCCTCAGATTCTTTCAACTAATTGGTGGAGAGTTTTTTAAATGAGTAGATATCATCTAAAGATATTCCAGGCTTTATTTATGAAGCACTGATTGTCCCAACCAGCAACATCAGCACCCTCTGGGATCCCATTAGCAATGTTAATTTCCACATCTACTGAATTAGAAACTCTGGGGCTGGAACTCTGTGATTTGTATTTTAACCAGCTCACCGGAGAGACTCTCATGCTTGTTCAGGGATGAGAACCAGTAAATAATCCACTACAGCTGTGTTTCTGAAGTCTGTAGCTAAAAAGCAGAACCAAAAAAAAAAAAAAACCACTTTTTTTTTTTTTAGAAATATAATTGATACACAAAACACTGTATATAGTTAGTGTATAAGACTGGAAGAGTCTGGAGAGAAGTATTCACACATAACTATTACAAGTTATGCCATCTACCTGCCCATCTCCTTTAGAAGATTCCTCCTGCGTAGACCAATTGCTCTAAGTATACTTTAAGTGAAAATTGTAGGCCCAACTTAAATTGAAATCCCTGGGTCTGTGGTTCAGCAAATGCAAAGAACTCAGCTGAGGTGAAATTGAATGAGCCTATTTTGAACAACTAATTTGACGTGATCATTTTCACTTCTCACCCAATAACCCAAGTTCCCCGTTAGCCAGCAAGTTTCTTTCGACAATGACGGTGAGATGTTTGGACATGCGCCAGATCTTCCTTCATTCACATATTCTCCCTTAACCAGCAAACACAGGGCTTTTTGAGAGTATGGTCACCCCCAACATCACGACGATGAGCACCAACAGCTTGAGCTAATTCACTGCCTCTGTTTGCTCTTCTCAGTTCACAGGAGCCAAAAATCTTGCTGGGCCATAAAAGGACACTGCAGGAAAAACTGCAGATCTGGTGAACAGGTGAAGAAGCCATGTAAACACGGTAACTATTGCTGCGTTCCCAGCAAGACAGATTCTCAACTGCACAGACCCACCAGGGAGACCCCACCCATGGTGCTGATGATTTCCTAGTAACTATCCAAGATGAGTAGAGAAGGAAGTAAACAACTAGGCTGAGTCTTTCAAACAGTTTGTCTGTAAAAGGAAGAAGAGGGTTGAGATGTCAAAGAGGGCAACGAGTGTGCCACCATCTGCATGACTTTGGGTGACTTGAGGAAAGGTGACACGTTTCCAAGGACAAAAAGACTTAAATGTTGTTAAATTCAGTCCCGTCTAATGCAAATCATCTTTGCACAAGTATCAGCACTCCTGTGGACAAATTCTGTAAGTAGATTATGAGGGGGCTGCAGAAAGAAGACCAATCATTTAACTGCGTACCTGTGTTGAAAACCTCATGTGGCCCACCTTAACGACCTGTGATAAAAATGAATGAGAAGAAAAGAACCATCCCTGCTCCCACATCTTGATTCCCAGACCCATGTTTTTTTTTGTTTTGTTTTGTTTTGTTTTTACTATGGGAGAAAAAAAACCAAAAACACCATACATTAGAATCTAGACCTGAACATATCTTCAGGTTATGCTTATTAAAAGTAGCAAAGTCTTGAAATTATTTGGGGACGTAAATCATGTCTTCGTAGGTCTGGCTTTGTAACTGTCACTCTGGGGCATGTTGAAATCCGACTCTAGAGGAATTTAGCAGCAAACTCAGGGTAGACTCCATTAGGGTCTGCAGGCAACGGAAAGCTACTCAGACATAAGAGACGGGCTCCTAAACAATAAAGATTCAAAATTCTCAGTTCCATCTGATTCCACACATTTGTCAAGTGTCAGGATCCCAGTCCTTCCTAATCAATACTTTGATTTTGACATGATCAAACGTGTAAGTCTGTGAACTTACCTGAAGTTGAAATCTACAAACTGCACGATTAAATGCGGAGTCTGATTTTCAACAAGCCTGATCCTCAAGCTACAAAAATGAAAGTTTTTGATTTTGACGTCTGTTGAGAGATTAAAGCCTTGATCTTGTTGGGTTTATTCTGTGAGTTCTCTCCATTGTTTCCAAACACCATCACACCCCGGGGGCTTGGGAGTCATCTTTCCTACCATAACCATCCAGTTCTGGGCTCTGTTTGGACCCCAAGAACTTGCGTTGGTAACTCAGTCTCAAGCAACAACAATAGTGATTGAATTAATTATGATACCATTGCATGCCATGGATTATCAATGTATCACTTGTCCATTGGAAGGTTACACAAACCCCACATGTGAGGGTCTATTCCCATCACTCCTGATACCAAGTTATGACACAGTCAGAACCCCCACACACAAAGGCATTTTGACCAAGTTTTTATACATTGGTTTATCAGCTATTGGAGGACAAACAGAGAAAAAGAGAACCCCCAGGTAGCCCAAGAAGACAAATGCGGGAAGTAGCTACCACCTCAGAGTTGACAGGAGGAGTTTGAAGTCACCATGACCTAGGAGCTCAGAGGACGGAGGCTGCAACGGTGGGCCTCCTCTTTCAGACAAGGGGGCGATCCTTGCATGTTACAGATTCTTTTTTTAATATTTATTTTTTAGGTGTAGTTGGACACAATGCCGTTATTTTGTTTATTTATATGTGGTGCTGAGCATTGAACCAGGGCCCCACACAAGCTAGGCAAGTGCTCCACCGCTGAGCCACAACCCCAGCCCTGTTACAGATTCTTATAAAGAGGCACCAGGGTGGAAATTTATTTGAGTATTAAAAAAAAAAAAAAAACTAGAGACTAAAAGTATTTGCTGCTCCTGGGGCAAACAGCCACCCTGAGGCAAAGTACCAGTGCTGGAGCGATAGAAGGACACAAGGTATAGGAGGGCAGTGAGCTCTCCCTTCCTGATCCACCCCTGGTGCCTCTCATAGCACAGAAGGCCAGATGGCAAAGTGCCCGGGAGATGTGCGCAGAGTCCTAGCCCTGGAACCCAGAAGGAAGAAGTCGAGAGACGGCAGGTAAATGATCAGCGTCTGTGCCCACAAGACGGGCCCAAAAGCGTTTGGAATGGAAAAGCCAGTTAAACCTGTGCAACTGCTATAGTCTCCATGGTCCCTTGAATTCATGGTCAAATCCCCCAGTAATGAACCACCATGAAGGCCCTGGGCCAAGAGAAATTCATTTCACACAGACTGAAGTCCCTACCAGCCACAAAACCTGAACTTTCCACCAGCTATTGGGCGCCTTCCTTGAGGTGAACCAAGGGTGGCGTTCCATGGAATAAGATCAACCTGCAACAGCAGACTGAATTCACACCTGCACTGCAGCCCGAGGCAAATTCTGCCAACCACCGACATCCTGTCAGGACAAGGAGTTGTTGTATTCTTGGTGGCACACATTAGGGGACACGTCCATGAAAAGTCTGAGCGATCCTGATTCAAGATGGCAGATCGGAGGCACCCAGCACTTGCCTAAGCAGGTGCCTCTCTTCTCCATGAGATAGAATCTAAACCACTAGAACGTCACACCTGGTTCACCTGAAGCTAGGCACCAATCGCTGAGAATCCCGTGCAGTGGGGTCTCCATAAGGGAACAGAGGAAGCTTCCCCTTTGAAAACCTGTGGGTGGGGGAGTCCGCGGTGGGGTCGTGGGGTGGTTGAGCAGTCCTTTGTGATTCTGCCTGGGAGCTCTCAGAACACCAGAGTTGTGGGTGGGGGATTGTGCAGGCCTGTTGCCACCACTGCCACTACCCGCTGCCTCAGCACAGAGAGTCACGACCTCCTACCCTCTCCCCACCCTCAGAGTGAGCAGCACAAAAGACGACAGAATCCTTGACCCATCACAGCTCCCCTTCCCCACGTCAGTGGCCTTAGAGTGCACAGCGCAAAGGGCCCCAGAGGGAGCTGGGGCCACACAATTGCATGCCATGTAGCTTGGTGACACACTGCAGTGTCTGTCTCCTGGGATCTTGGAATGCCCAGCCCAAACAACTGAGCCAATCTTTGCCTGGTGCCATAGTTCGGTTACGAGGTGTCCCCCAAAACCTCCTGTGTGAATGCACAAATGACCAGAGGTGAAAGGATTAGACTGTGAGAGTTGTACCCTACTTAGTGGATTCATCCATTGGATGGATTAACAATTTGAAAGGACAACTGTACTGGGTGGTAACTGTAGGCAGGTGGGGTGTGGCTGGAGGAAGGAGGTCTCTGGGAGTGTGTCTGTCCGCCTGGCTCCTCCTCTGTCTGCTTCCTGGCTGCCAGGAGAGGAGCCGCTCTCCTCCACCATGCCCTCTCCCCACTGCAGGCACAGAGCAATGGAGTCAGCTGGCCATGCACAACCCCTGCCTCTGCTCTCGCCAAAGGATGCACTGTCTAAGCAGATATGGAAAGAAGCTCTCATTGGCTTAGGGTGCAAACATCCAGCCTCACCTGCACAATTGAGCACCTTGGCAGTCAGGACGTTTTTATTTCTAATAATACTTTTTTCATTATTGCTGTTTTTATTTGCATATATGTTTCTCCCCCTCCTCCTCCTCTTCCTGCTCCTCCTCCTTTTTATATTTATTCTATTAATTGAAAATGACTTTTTTATTAATCAATTGTAATTAATCATCTGTGCAATTTTATTAACCTATGTTTATTTGCTGTTTATTCCAAATTGCTAGGAGTGAATTTTGATTTCCAGAAGAATACTTATGTATATCCAGAAAAAATATTATTTTTGTCTGTTTTAGAAGTTTTATTGAGAGCTGATAAATAAAATTGTGTAACTTTATTTTATTTTATGTTTCTGATTATATTTTTTTTTCTTTTTTCTTCTTTTTTTCTGCTTTACTTTCTCCTTCTTTCTGCCTTTTTTACTCTTTTCCTAATTTTTGAATTTTTTATTCTTTATTTTTCCTGGTTTTACTTATTTTATTTTGGTAAAATAAGGGGCACTTGATCACTGAGCCACACCCCCAGCCCTGTTTTGTATTTTTATTTACAGACAGGGTCTCACTGAGTTGCTTAGCATCTCACTGTTGCTGAGGCTGGCTTTAAACTTGTGAACCTCCTGTCTTAGCCTCCAGAACCACTGGGATTACAGATGTGTGCCACCATGCCCAGCTACTCATTTTATTTTTATTATTATCATTTTTTAACTTTTTAGTTTGTCATGCAATGTTTTTTTCCCTTCCTTTTCTGTTATTGATGTTGTGGTAATTGTGTTGTTGTTGTTGTTGAACATGGACACAATACCTTTATTGTACTTATTTATTTATTTTATGTGGTGCTGAGAACTGAACCCAGTGCCTCATGTGTGCAAGGCAAGCGCTGTACCACTGAGCCACAACCCCTGTGATTGTGGTTTTTATTTGATTTTTTAACAAGTTTTTTTAACAAGTTTTAAAGCATCTTTCTATTCTTTTTTAATTTTTTCTTTTTAGTTATACATGACAGTATTTTTGGTTTTTACTTTATTTCTTTATCTGGCTTTGTTGTTGTTGTGTTATTGCTGTTGCTGTCATTGCCTGTTTTCTTCTTTCTGTGTGGTGATGGGGATGGAGCCCAGCACTTCAAGCACATTGGGTGGGTGCTCTGCCAACGGAGCTCCATTTTCAGAACAGCTCAGAGAAACTGCACCTGATTTCAGCCATAACCAGCACCACTCAAACTTTGGTGGATACTTTGATTTAAAGAATACAGGAGATAAAAGCCTTCAATCATTGACCCTTGCCCAAGTAGGCATGGTTGGAGAGAATCCTGTAGTCCTAATCCTGAACATCCACCCCATAGCACCAACAGAGAGAAATAATAAACTGGTCATGGATACCACATCTCTGAGGACCTCAACCTAGGTGTCCCATTCCCTATCAGACTGCACATTACGGACAAGACTGGAGGAGTAATCGCAGAGGGTACAGCCCATGTGTCCTGCTGTCTACATCTGCCTGAATTGCCAGAGGGACCCCACTCTCTGAAGACCTGCAGAGAACTCAGGTCCATTAGGTCCAACACAGTATGCATTGTGTCAAAACCCACTAATCACAACCAAAGCAGTCACAGGAAAACATTACGAAGTCCAATTGTAATTAACCTCAATAATGCACAACGAACTATGTCCAGGGCACATCAACAAGAGAAGATGCTTACTAAAAGGCCCTCACGTAAGAGTGGAAAAGCTATCCATCCCAACAGGTGTGAAAATCTCAACAAAGAAATATGAAAAATGAGGCAAATGCTATAAACATTGATGTGGCTATGTCAGTATAGTATGGTGATTTTAAGTCCTTTGGGTCTATGCTGAGGAGGGTAACAGGGTCAAATGGTGGTTCCATTCCAAGTTTTCTGAGGAATCTCCATACTGCTTTCCTTATTGGCTACACCAATTTGCAGTCCCACCAGCAATGTATGAGTGTGCCTTTTCCCCCACATCCTCGCCAACACTTATTGTTACTTGCATTCTTGATCATTGCCATTCTGACTGGAGCGAGGTGAAATCTCCGTGTAGTTTTAATTTGCCTTTCTCTAATTGCTAGTGACATTGAACCTTTTCTCATACTATTTGCTGACCTTTTGTATTTCTTCTTCTGTGCCTGTGCCAGCACAGACTACTTTGAAGTAAGCATCAAAGACAGAGTGGGTGAAGAATCTGACAGAAGACTGGGGACTCAAGACCCATCCCAAAAGTTCATCCTCACTCATGACTTCTCAGATGTCACCCACACATCTTCAGACCCACGGACAGAGTCATGTACAGAAGGTATTGAAAACACCACGTATCCACCCTCAGCCCCACCCATGTGTAATTCCAGATGAACACATCTGTGCAAAGAAGCTGATCTCTGATTATAAATTCTTCAATATTCTTCTTGAATTATCGAATATTTTCCGCAAGAAGATTTAACCCATCTCTAGCGTTTGCTACTGACTTATCTATAGCCTTAATCACTTAGTTAAGTTCTGACATTGGTCTTTCCATGTGTCCTTCTGTCCTTCCAACAAGTGTTTTGGGCACATTCCTTGTGTTAGTCCTATCATCCAAAGGGATGATGGCTTAAGTGGTCAGAATTTTTATCAGAATTCTAAGTCTTTGCATTTATGAGAACAGCTACCAGGTTGCCAAAAGCTTTCTTTACGGAGCAGCAGATATTTCAACATGAAAGCATCCGATTCCTACTAACCTTGGCCTTGAAGCCCTGTTTTATCTCGCTGTAGGAAACTGGCTGCCCTGGGTATAAGCTAAAAGATTTCCTTTATTAGCCCCAGTTGCTTCAAGATTGGAATAGAAGCAATTGAAAGGCTGGCTTCCTGGGCCCATTTCCTTGACCAATCCTTGGTCACACAAGGACATCCAAGGGTACCAAGGGCCCCCAATTGTGGGAGGAAGGGTGGGTGATTTGCCAGCTTGTTATTTAGAGCTTATTTGTCCCCTTCTGATAGCCTACAAATATCCTCCCGTCTGCCCCCTTTCAGAGAGGTCCACGCATATAACTACCCAAGTCTCACTGCTACAGACCCTCTAAGCTTGCTCTCTCTAAGTTCCTAGACAACCCTGCCACCCACGTCCTCTCCTGTGAATCAACCTCAGAGCCATGCTCAAGTTCTCCCTCCTTCGATGGAAGGATCTCCTCACTGACTCTCGGGGCCACCTCCACACCAGGTTGTCAAACAGCACAAATAAACCTGACATTTTTTTTTTTTTTTTTTTTGGTGGAGGTAGTGGGAACCAGGGATTGAACTCAGGGCCACTTAACCATGGAGCCACATCCCCAGCCCTATTTTATATTTTGTTTAGAGACAGGGTCTCCCTGAGTTGCTTAACGCCTCGTCATTGCTGAGACTGGCTTTGAACTTGCAATCCTCCCGTCTCAGCCTCCTGAGCCTCTGGGATTACAGGCATGTGCCACATTGCCCGGCTTACTTTTTTCTTTTTTTTTTCTTTTTTTTTTTTTTTTTAAAGAGAGAGAGGGAGAGAGAGAGAATTTTTTTTAATATTTATTTTTTAGTTTTCGGCGGACACAACATCTTTGTTTGTATGTGGTGCTGAGGATCGAACCCGGGCCGCACGCATGCCAGGCGAGCGCGCTACCACTTGAGCCACATCCCCAGCCCAACTTTTTTCAATGTCAACAAACCTGACATTTATTTTCCTCCTCTGTTAGCTAACCATAGAAATTCCTCATGACGTCATTGGTGAGTGGCAAAGCAGGTACAATTAAAGCAGGAAATGGTTCCATGGGTCACTGAACTGGCCACTTCTGCAGTCCATGTTTTTTCTAGGCCTGGTAAGTCTGGGTTTTGAACATAACATTTCTACCTCACTTGGAGTGCTTCTTTGCAACTCTGACTTTAGTATTCAAGAGGTTAGATAGGAATTCATGATGGAAGACTCAGGTCTCGTGAATTTAGGTTTTTGAACTTGTCTCTTATAACTGGTAATTCTGATACTTGAAAGTCCTTGGAAGTCTCCGTCCCTGGTCTGTGGTTCCTGCTGCCTTAACTCAGGGTGCCCTTTCCTTATATGCTTTGTCATTTGGGGTCCTGATCTGTGCATTTTCCCTGGAACTTTGTCCAATTAACTTGATTGAGTCTTGGGTTAAATGTCTACTCTTTCATTTGCTTCTGTAGGACATCTTTGACGCTATGAGTCCTGGGACAAGTTAAGCTAAATTATAAACCACTCAGGTGAGGACTGGGGTTGTGGACAGTGATACAGCACTTGCAGAGCATGCGTGAGGCGCTGGGTTCAATCCTCAGCACCACACAAAAACAAAATAAAGGTATTTGTCCATTTAAAGAAAATGTTTAGAGATACATGATAATATATCTTGTTTTTAAATTGCTAGATTACAAGAATTACAATTCTTAATTATAATACTCAATTGCTGCCTAAATTTCAACAGATAAATATACTCAAAACTTAATTAGGCATAATTAAACATTTAGTTTACTTCTGATTTTTTTCCTATGATGTTTCTTCTTCTTCTCTTTTGGGGGTGGGTGCCGGGGTCTGAACTCAGGGCCTCACACATGCTACGCATGAGCTCTGCCACTGAGCTACACCCGCAATCCAAATAAGTACATTTTAAAAGTCACTTTTAAACTGGAATTTTCAAGCAGTCTTCAGTATTTAAAAGAAACTGATCACTTCAGGAATTGAATTTTCAAAGTATGTAATTAGGGTATAATTTTCTTTACTAGCCATTATTTATATCTCACTTCTGATGTTATCATTAAGTAGTTTCCCAACTTAGTGGCTCCAAATCCCTAGTAGCTTTCAAAATTGTTGCCATGCCCCTGTGAACAATCACACAGCCATCATGCACAGACTAAAGGATGGATAACCATATGTCCCGTATATCTTGTACCTCTAGGCTGCAAACTTCTGAAGATACTGTGGTGATTTTTAAAATATAAATAACTTGTCACTCTGTAGGTTTTCCACCAATACAAAAAGTACAACTGTTATTGTGTAAACATGGGTTAAAAAGGGTGTGGGGCGCAGGGTAAATAAAAAATACTGCTGATAATGGTGAGAAAAACCAAATGTAGGAGGTTAAACTTTATTCCCATTTTATTTTATTAACAAAATAATATATTCAGATATAATTCCAATGACAAAAATTTAACTCATTCGAAGTATACAATTCAGTGGTTTTTTAGGGTATTCACAAGGATGTACAACCATTACCACAGTCTAATTTTAGAATATTTCATTCCCATAAAAGAAACCCCATTATAGTAATTTTATATTCCTTTTCCAATTTGGCCCCTGTCAACCTCTAATCTACTTTCTATACCTATGGATCTGCCTATTCTGGATATTTCACATAAATAGAATCACACAATATGTATTCTTTTGTGACTGGCTTCTTGGTGTAATGTTTTCAAGGTTTATCCATGTTACAGCATCTATCTATCAGTACTTCATTTCTTTTTATGGTTGACCAATATTCTACTGTATGGATATACCACCTTTTGTTCATTCATTCACCTCTAATTGTACATTCATTCACCTCTAACTGCACATTTGGCTATTATGAAAGATGCTTACATAAATACTTCTGTACAGGTGAAAAAAATAAACCACTTAAGTACCAAAAATTCTAGCTGAGACTACATGAGGACCAGTTTAAGGTTGTAAATTTTCAATGGAGTTTTCTTTTTTTAAAACTGTATACCCAGCACCAAATTCAAAGCCGGGCAATTTTCCTTGATAACATCTCGTAAAGAAGGACCAATGCAGCTGGTTTATCCTTTCACAGCGGATGTAACGCTTTCGGGACTGAGATGTATGTCAGAGTCTCCTACTAGACACAGGTTTTCAAACCCCAGGCACCGTCTCCTTTCCGGTGCCCTCACCTCCCTGCTCAAAGTCCAAACCCCAAGTTCACCTGATGCACCAAATCCTCCAAGACAAAGTTGGGATTCGGGGACTGCCTTCAGAAGAGGGCCTGCCTTCGCCTGGCCTTAATATTCTTCATCTTGTTTTCTTGCAAGGTCAAGGTGCTCAAGAAGTCTTATTGTATATTTTAACCAGTTTTATTGTATATTTTATTTTATTGTAAGTTTTATCGTATATTTTAAATTGTTTTCAGTGAGAAGTTCAGCCCAGGTTCTTAGACCTACATTTCCCGCCCCCCCCCCACAGATTCGGAACTAGCATCTTTCTCCAGATCCTAAGCTTTGTTGGTGAAGTTCTGGGTGGCAGCATCAAAGGAAGGAGAAAAGGAGGTAATCCTCAACGGATGAACCCACCACTCAATGTCTAAACCCAAGATGCTGAAACGGCCACTTCCTTAAATACAGGAGGACCGTGCTGGCCAGGCACAAGCTCTGTATGCAGAGCACGGTGTTGAGCTTACGTCGCATTTGGAAGGAGCATTTGGAAGACCTGCGTTGGTTATAGATGTGAGAAAGGGTTGGTGACGCTGTGTACCCTGAAGCGAGCTCTACTGATTGCAAAGTCATTTCAAAACATAATACTGCCGGGCGCAGGGGACAGGGGTTGGGGTGGGAGGAACACCTGTAATCCCGGTGGCTTGGGAGGCTGAGGAAGGAGGATTGCGAGTTCAAAACCAGCCTCAGGAACAGTGAGGCGCTAAACAATTCAGTGAGACCCTGTCTCTAAATAAAATACAAAATAGGGCAGGGGATGTGGCTCAGTGGTTGAGTGCCCCTGAGTTCAATCCCCAGTACCTCCCCCACCCCACCCCCAAAAAAGAAAAACGATTGTGATGAAGAATCAGAAAAGTAGAGAAAGATAATGAGCAAAGTGTGGCTTTGAAAATGTAGAACTCAACAGAAAGAAAGAAAAAAGATTAGTGGAAGATAAAACATAAAAAGTAAAATTAGAACTTTTGGTTGAAATGCTAACATTGGTTGTCGTGGCGGATAATAACCTCCTAGATTTTTTAGGACTTAGGATTTCCGCAGTCACCAATGACAACCGCATGTAATATTCAAATTCCTCAGTGATAACCAACCAACAAACCCCCAACCTCACAACCTGAAACTTTGACAGGACAGTTTATCTCACATTCATTGGCTCTCTCTTAGTTCCATAAACTGAGCCCAAATTTGTCTACAAGATTTCCACCTACTGCCTAACGACCCATCCCATGAGTCCCAGTCCCCTCTGAGTCCTGGCTCGGCTACACCCTTCAACCTTCCCTTACTGATCTCAGCTTCATTCTCCCCCGCCCATCTTCACTACCTGCTCCAGGTGCTGTCTCACAGGACTGAGTCCAGAGGGGACAGACAGCTCACCACACAAAGCTCAAGTCCCTTGCTGAGAATTCCCCCGGAGGAAAGACAGACCACGGTGGCAGGTGCATGAATTTTAATGAAGGGGAATGACGGCAGGTCTGGGTTTCCAGAGAGTCTGAGGAGGGTGATCACCAACATTCAGGGTATCTTGGGCCAGTGCTTTGCGTAGGACAAAACACCAGGTTCGTCCTTGCCAGCCACGTTTATCCTCATGAAGGACTGGAGACAGCACGATTGGTAATTTCTGCAGTAGAAGTAGGTGTGCTCTATCTTCCTGCAAGCGGTCCTGCAGACGCCCATGCTGCCCATGCATCGAAGGAGGGAATGTCTTCCTGGACAAAATATAAAATAACGTGACGGTAATAATTAATTTCCACTCAGCAGTGACATAGATCTGATGGGTCCGGGAACATCATAAAAACCTAAAGGTTGACAGAGACTTCCACTTCCAGAAAAACAGTGCCAAAGCCATTTTCTCTATCTTCTTAAAACCCTGGGCATTATACATAAATATAAGAATCCTCTGAAAGGTAAAGAGAAGTCAAGCCAGGCAGGGAACACAAGACCTGAGGAACGATCTCGTAGGTTTGATTTTGCCTCATATATTCCAGGATGGTGCTGGAGAAGCTGGCAATCTGGAAATACATATGGGTGCAGAGATTTTTTAGAAGAAGAAGAAGAGGAGGAGGAGGAGGAAGAGGAGGAGGAGGAGAAGGAGGAAGAGGAGGAGGAGGAAGAAAGAAGAAGAGGAGGAAGAAAGAAGGAGGAGGAGGAGGAGGAGGAGGAGGAGGAAGAGGAGGAGGAGAAATCCCCAAGAAAATTCTGCTCTTTCTAGTCCAAAGACCAGGAAAAGGGCAGCCTAGCAAAACAGAACGTTTTAGACAATAGCCACTTTGCTCCAAAAAAAACATAGAAAAGTCTACAGCCCCATTCATACCTCTAGTAAATATTGCCGAGTGGAGAGCTTAGACTTCTGCCCTTTCTAGAGTGAAAAGAAGCGCTGCCTCCTAGGATGGTAGCTGAGAAACCTGAGTGACAGCCTGGACCTTGCCCCCTGCTGTGCAGTAACCATCACCACCAGTGTCAACAGAAATCACGTGGGAGTCTCAGCTTCCCCCGCCAAGTGGGAAGAGGGCATCCCATCTTGCCTCAGGCAACAGTTACAGGGCCACCAGCCCCTGCGATGTCACAAGCAGGCCACGTGGGGAACCAGGGTGGTGTCAGAGGAGGCACACCTGGGAGCTGGAACTGGCAGTGGCGGCCTGCAGTAATGAGGAGCCACCTCACCCCTCCTACCTCCGTGTCAGAGGAAGCCGGGTGCAGACACTGGACTTCTATCCCTCCTGGAATAATGGAGGCCATCCTGCTCGCCTGGCCACAGCAGTGACAGAGCAGGCGGGCTAGCACAGCTCGGATCCTTGGAAAGGACCCAGAATCCCAGAGCCTAATACTCAAGGTGTCCATCAGAAATTATTCATTCTACTAAAAACCAGGAGCATCCCAACTAGAATGGACAAAGGACAGTCAACCAAATTGGCACTCCCTCCAAGCTGTCTACCACTAGTTCACCACTTTTAATTCTCAGTAATACTCCATAGTATGCACGGTGCAAGTTTATTACAGAGGGCGTTTTGATTGGTTGCTTCATTTTGGTTTTGTTTGTTGTTTGTCTGTTTGTTTGTTAGCGGTGCAAGGCTTGAGTCCAGGGTCTTATGCCTGCTGGGCAAGCAACTATTCCTCCAAGGTGCCCTCTCCTAGCCTCCAGGTTTCTACTAGTAAAAAATAAAACCGCTATGAACATTCACCTACCAGCTTTGGTGTGAATGTAAATTTTCATTTTTTTTAAATAAATACCCTAGATTATGTTCATCAAATGGTATGGTCAGAGTTTATTTTATTTTTTTTAAGAAATGGCAAGGGGCTTAGGATGTGGCTCAGTGGTGGAGCATTTACCTAGCATACACAAAGCCCTGGATTCAATCCCCAGCACTGCCAAAAAGCTGAGAAACAGCTAGAATATTTTCCAGAGTGTTGGACCATTTAACATTATTACCAGAACTGTATGAGAAACACAGTTTCTCTGTAAATCCGATGGCATTTGGTATTATCACTGTTTTTAATTTTCACTGTTTTACAGTTACGTAGTAGAATCTGTTCCTAGTCTTAATTTGCATTTCCCTAATGGTTAATGAGGTTGAACATCTTTCCATATGCTAATTTGCCATCTGTATAACCTCTGCAGTGACATGACGTTTCATATTTTTTTGTCCATTTTCTTATTAGATTTTTTTTACTGTTCGTTTTGAGACCTGTCTCTGTACTCTAGTATAAATTCATTGTCAAAAACGAAGTTTGCCAATATTCTCACCCAAATTTTCATGAGGTCTTTTGTAGAATGAAGGCTTTAAATTAGAAGTCCAGTTTATTATTTTTTTTCTTTTATACATTGTGCATTTTTGTATCTAAGAACTCTTCACCAAGACCTAAGTATGAAGGTTTTTTTCCCATGTATTCTTCTAGAAGTTTTATAGTTTTGTATTTTATGCTGAAAGCTACAATCCATTTTGAGTTCATTTTTATATAAGGTGTAAGACAAGGTTTATGTCAAGGGTTTTTTGTTTGTTTTATTTTATTTTTCCCTATATTTTGGGGTTTTTTTTTTCATCTGTAGATGTCCAATTACTCCTGTGCCATTTGTTGAAAAGAACAACTTTCTTCCATTGAGTTACTTATGTACCTTTATCAAAAAGTCATTTGTTGCTTTATAGATACACATACAGGGAAATGCACTGTGGTGTATTCATATATATGAACATCACATAATTTGGTTGATTTCATTCATTCAGTTCCTCCCTTTTCCCGTCCCTCCTCCCTCCCCTCTAACCTCTTCCTCTCCTTCCTAATTAGCCCTTGGTTCATGGAATCCCCAACTTTTCCCCGTATTTTCCACTAGTCTCCAAATATGAGAGAAAACATCCAACCCTTGACTTTCTGAGTCTGGCTTATTTCACTTAGCAAGCATCAATTTTTTAAAAATCTTACAAATAAATAGAAAGAAAACCAATAGAGTGGAGGAAGGGGGTGCAGGAAGAAGAAACATCGGGGACTGAAGTGGAGGCAATTATATTCCATGTATGTATGATTATGTCAAAAAGAACTTGACTGGGCTGGGGGTGTGGCTCAGGCGGTGGTGAGCTCGCCTGGCATGCGTGCAGCCCGGTTCGACCCTCAGCACCACAAACAAAGATGTTGTGTCCGCCAAGTACTGAAAAATAAATATTAAAAAAATTCTCTCTCTCTCTCTCTCTCTCTCTCTCTCTCTCTCTCTCTTTAAAAAAAAAAGAACTTGACTATTATGTGCGATTACAATGCACTTATAAAAACATTTCTAAAAATCAGTTGGCAGTACTAGTGTTAGATTTCTGGGTAGCTCCCTGTTCTGTTCCATTGATCCATGTGCCCGTCTCCCCACCAAACCACAGCCTTGAGTACTACACATAGAGTAAATCTTGAAATCTGGTAGAATGATTCTTGTAATTTTAATCTTTTTCAACTTTATTTTAGTTATTCTCATTCCTTTGCAAATTTATCCTCAGACAAAATAACTGAATAATCTTGTCTATGTTTATTTAAAAAAATCTTACTGGAAATGTGATAGGAATTGTGTTAAATGTATGTACCAATTCAAGGAGAATGGACATGTTTGTTAGTTGAATCTTACAACATATAAACACCATCTCTTCATTTATTTTGATCTTTCTTTATTTCTTTTGTCAGAATTCTGTGGTTTTCTGCACACGATTTTTTTTCCCAAAATACTCCTAAGCATTTTATTTTTCTGGAGTGATGTATTGTATTTGTGTATTGTTTATAATGATATTGTATTTCTAATTTCAGTGTCTACATGTTCATTCTATTCTACAGAAATACAATTGATTTGGTATGTTTATCTTGTATCCTACTACCTTGTTGAACTTATTAAAGTTTTACATGTTTTCATTTTGGTAGATTCCTTGAGTCTTTCTACACAAACCATGATGACATCTACAAAATAAACAGTGTTATTTCTTTTTATTTCTTTCTCTTGCTCCTTTTTGTTTGTTTGTTTGTTTGTTTGTTTGTTTGTTTGTTTGTTTTGGAAAGTGCTGGGGATGGAACCCAGGGCCTTGTACATACTAGGCAAGTACTCTACCACTGAGCTACATCCCGGGCCCTCTCTGCCTTTCCTTATGTTGTTTTGAAACAGGGTCTCACAAAGTTGCTTGGCCTGGCCTCTGAACTCACTGTCCTGATACTCAGGTTTTTTCCCACAGAAAATGATCCTGTCAAAATTACCAATAAACTCTACATTGCTAAATTAAAAAAACCAATTATCATTGGTCATTTACCCCTTCTCAAGTAGCTGAGATTACAAGCATGTGCCATCACACTGAGCAAGACAGTTTTATTTCCTAATCTCTATGCCTTTTATTTTCTTTTTTGCTTCTAGAATTTCTCAGAAGTCAAAGGAACAAATTTGATACAGCTTGCTGCATTTAAAAAAAAAAAAACTCAAAAGTTCACATATGATTCTATTTTACAACAGCTTTAAAAAGATGAAACTATAAAGAGGGGCTGGAGGGTTAGCTCAGTGTACACCCCATGCTCTGCTTGTGCTGGTCCTGGGTTTGATCCCCAGCACAAAAAGAAAGAAGCAGAAGGAGAAGAAGTGGGGGCGGGGGAATGAGGAGGAGGAAGAGGAGGAGGAGGAGGAGGAGGAGGAGGAGGAGGGAGGAGAAGAAATTCATAGTTACCAGGAGGTAATTTCTCCCTGGTCCTGCCACTAAATTCATAGTTAAATTTAGTGGCAGGACCAGGGAGAAAAATCAGTGCAACTACAAAGAAGTATAGGGAGTCCCATGTCTTGATCATGGGCACGGGGGTGTGGGGTGAGGGAGGGGTACATAATTTACACCTGTGACAAAATAGCGTAGAAATTCATACACACATTGTACCAATATCAGATTCTTGGGTTTTATTGTAGTTATATAAAATAGAACTATAAGAGGAAACTGGGTAAAGGGCACATAGGATCTCTCTCTTGCAACTTCCTGCAAATCTATTTCTGTCCCTCTCTCTCTCTCTTACCCTTTTCTCGTCTCTACCATGTAAACTGTAATAGTATTTAACTCCTAGAACCGTAAGGATTAAGGACAGTAAATGGAAAGCAATGAGGGAGTAGCACAGAGTAAGAACTAAGCCAGGGTGACGGGTTACTGTTGTTCTTATTATGAGATGAAGGGTCTTGGCTGGAGGAGTCATCTTTTCCTAGACTTCAACTATGAACAGTTTGAGAAGTTTCCCATGATGGCTGGGAGTGTAGCTCAGTGTAGAGCGCTTTGTACAAGACCCCCCACTCAATCCCCAGCACAGGAGAGAGAGAGTATTCAATGACTTTAGACAGACAATAGTCCCTTAGTGTTAGTTCTGGGGTGAGACTGAGCCCATGGAAGAAACAGAGACGAGGTTCCTGCTCTGTAGTAGACACTGGAGAAATGTTAGCCATTAGCATTATTATTATGCCCCCCTTGGGGTTGAATCCTCCAAAACACAAATGATCCTTTATCGAAAAGAAAATTGAAATAATGACCATTACCATTTACTGAGCATCTACTATGAGCCACCTGATCTGTGCCAAGTCATTGAATCCCTCCAACAACCTTATGAAGCACACTCCTTCATTTCATTTCCTTGCTTTATGAAATCAGGACTCAGAGAGAGGCAATGTTCTGGCAAAGGCTCCACAGCTCTTAGAAGCAGAGCAAGAACTCCTGTACACAAAGCCCATACTCTAATGCACAGTGCTTCCTGTCTGCATGTTAGGCCCCGGCTGCATTGGTTGGTGACAGATGAGGTCATGGTTCTGGGTTTCTTCAGTGTCAAAGCCAAACTTCTGAACCTGATATTCAAGGATCTTTCACTCATTCCACAAACAGTTGTCAGCACCTGGGATTTGCAGGCCTTAAACTTGGCATTAGGCACACAAGGGCCCTATGTCCCAGCGGATTTAATATATACAGCAGAGGCTGAATTGAGCCTCTTTAGCAAGCCTGCTGGTCACTCCCAGGGAGGATCCAATGCAGAGGCCTGGTCTTCCCTGCTTTGAGAAAATTATTCTGGGAATGCCACTAAACCCTCACCCCAGGTGGGCCGGCTCTCTGCTGGCCATGTCCCATCCATCCTCGTCATCCTTCTGCCTACAAGGGAGGCAAAGGGAGATTCAAGGAAGCCTTACAAAAGCGAAGTCGCCTTCTATCACATCCTCTAGAGAAGGTCCTTCCCTTCTCCCTTGAGGACGAGGTTCCATCTGCATCCAAAGGTGTGGCGAGCAGAACTGAGCATTTGAGAGGGTGGCGCAGACCAGCCAGCCTGCTCTGTGATTTCCCTCTGAAGAGAGGTCACGCAGCCCCAAGCAGGGATTTGAGAGTGAAGACTTTGGTCAGGGGCTTTGCCACTGCTGAACGCATCCACCCTTTGACTCTGTGACTCTTTGGGTCTCTGCTCACTGATTACCCACAACTGCTGCATGCCACCCTCGATGCGCCTCCCTCTTGCCAGAAGTCAAAGAAGCTGCTTCATTAATCCCAGCATTGTCTCCAACTTACAAAGGAGCGTCAGCCACTTTCTCCCCGCCCTCCCCCGCCTGTGTTCCCATCTGTGAAATGGGAAAATAAGGAAAGGTTGTCTGGGAGTCCCCCAGTTTTGAGGGCTATAAAGAAGGTAGGAGGTGTAACAGGGGAATTGAGGGGTGACACCTTATCTCCCAAAGGAAGAATCAGAGGGAATTTCTAAAATTCCACATGCCCAAATCCCAAATCCAGACATTCAGGCCCAGGATTGACTGTCATCTAAAAACTTCCTGGGGCTAGATGGTGACATTGAGCTCTCTACCTGTCACTCCCTGGGGTCACCTCTGTTTACCTGGTGTTAAGCTCAGAGGAGGCACCAAGGAATGATTCAATGAATGAATTTGGTAGAGGCTGAATGGCCACACGTGGGCAGGTTACTGCCAGGCCCCAGATATTGAGGAAACTTGTACCACCCCAGGCCACCTTCCACACTGTGAAGTGTGTGTTTCAAGAGCAAACCAGCTGGGAAATAATACGAAGCCCAGGAACTCCTCCACGTCCTGACAGTCCTGGCCAGAGTCGTATCTACCTGACGCAGTGGCCCTCTGCCCAACAAGGATCCCAGCTCAATTCCTGGAACCCGACGCCAGCCATTTGTGCTCCCTCCAAACCTGCTCAAGCTTTCGCTTGTAAATTCGCTGTTCATCTATTCAATCTGTCAAGAAACACTCATAATGGAATCCTTGCTGAACCCTGGGCTGCACGCTAGGTGCAAATAAGATGTCCCAGCCAAGTTTCGGGGATTGGTGGGAAGACATGGTGATTCAAATAATTACACAATAATGGGACACATGCTGTAACTTCTTAAGAGTGGCCATTGGGAAGCCAATCAGAACTCAATTTGAACCCACCTACAGAGGTGAGATAAAAACCTGGGGTAAGAAACTGGGAGCAGTGGCACATGAATGTAATCCCAGTGACTCGGAAGGCTGAGGCAGGAGGATTGCAAGTTCAAATCTCGCCTCAGCAACTTAGCAAGGCGCTGAACAACTCAACAAGACCCTGTCTCTAATAAAACATAAAAAAAGGCTGGGGATGTGACTGGGTGGTTAAGCGCCCTTGGGTTTACTCCCTGGTACAAAAAAAAAAAAAAAATATATATATATATATATATATATATATATATATATATGGTAAGAAGACAAATGGAGGCTTATGTATCATATGTCTGAATGCTTCAAAGTTATGAATTGAGTTAATGAAAGAAAAATGAAAAGTATTCTGTCCCCTTTTATGAAATAGTCCTTTGTAATGACCTGAAATGTCAGACTTGGATTTAGATTCTTGGCTTTCTCAGAGTTTCGTGCACACACAAGGCATGAGGGCAGCCCACCCCCCTTCTACCACATGCCAGCCCTGCTCCCCACCATGAAGAGCCTC
Source organism: Ictidomys tridecemlineatus (assembly GCF_052094955.1). Lineage (NCBI taxonomy): Eukaryota > Metazoa > Chordata > Mammalia > Rodentia > Sciuridae > Ictidomys > Ictidomys tridecemlineatus. The sequence goes on from NC_135481.1 coordinate 175,378,907, forward strand.
ACACACGTGGACATGGGGCTCCAGCTGGACCCTCCACACTCTGCCCAGGGCCCTTGCAAACAGGAGTGCGTGTGGCATTCCCTTGCCTGGGCTGCACCTTGGGAAAAGGCTCCTGCTGCCGCTGGAAGCAGGCACAAGAGTTCTGCAGGTGCTTGAAGCCCAGTCCAGAAGCGGGGAGGGCAATCGCAAGCTCTGGGCGGACATGTCCCTCTTGCCCCAATAAGTCCTCATCCCACTGGGAGGACCTCATTTGGAAGAAGCCCAGGATAGGACCAGGATCAGAGGAGGGGTCTTTCTTTCCAGGGTTTCAGAGCAGAAATATTGAACTAAAGGCAAATGATCTTCCTACATCAGAGTGAATTTCTTCCATCTGTCTCTAGGTGGTGGCCCATGTTTCAGAGCACTCCAGGTCCCAATGTCGGCCAGCAGGGAACCACCGTGTGGATAAATGAGGCCCTGACCATAGAATCTGAGATAATAACATCTGGGAAGACACCCAGGTCTGCTAGGTTCTGAGTCAGGATTCTTAAGGATTCCCCCTGAGTGAGTCTCCCTGGGGCTAAATTATCCGTTCAAATGAGTCGGGCTCTGCCTCCCCCAGTCTAACGGCAGTTGAAGGGCAGGCAGCACGTGTTCCGTGAATGCCTAAATAAATCAAGGAACGATGGCAACAGCTAGTATTTTTCGAGGACTCACGATGCATGGGGCCTTGTACATGACCCCGTGTCATCCCTACCATGACCCTGAGACGGATCATCACTCTAACCTCCCTTTGGGGAAACTGAAATTGTGAGAGGGTTGGATACACCGTCTGCTAGTGCTGAGTGGCAGACCTCACCTGAACGAATGAGCAAGTCAATGCATGAAAGAAGATTTTTAAAAATTGAATAATGAACAGATTCATATGTAAATGAGTAAATTCAGGTACTTTATCATTTTTTAGTACTTGGGAACCTTCTGGCCCCTGGGGCTGCGAACTCTTGAGCATCCCCCAGGCCTCTGAGCTGCCATTCCTAGAAGCCCGAGGACTGGGGCTCACCTAGCCCCTGACTACCCCCTCCCCTCTCCCCTCCAAGATGGACCAACTCTTCCGGCCTGAGGGTTGTCCCACTTTATAGTCACCTGAGGTGCCTTTAAATCTCTTGCCCTCTCCCACACCTGATGCTACACCCCCTCCCGGGGCCGCCAGATAAGGAACCATCTTCAAAGCTACGATCATCACCATTTGCTCTGACTCAGCCCTGATGACTCTCTCTCCTAACTCCCGTCCCTTCCTGCCATTTCCCCTGCCTCCATCCGTTTGGGGGACCCCTCTTTTCGACTGACAGACACAAGCAGCCCATGTGTGAGTTTTAATGAAGCGTGCAAACTAAGAAGTCTGAAGCAAAAATCAACCCCGGCCGTGTTTTTTGTTTTTCTTCCTTTTGCGGACGGTCGTGGGGACGGTTGTGGGCACGGTAGGTGTGGTCCAGTCAAGGACGTAATCGATTGTTATTGGTTTCATTGTCACATAGCGACTAGGGACACAGCACCGTTTGCGATTTACGCAGCGTAAGACATGATCCTCGTCATCGTTGCACACCAACCGGCAGTGTCCGTGACTCCAACACTCCTCTTCTGGGCACGGGAACAACCAGGAAGCAGATGTTAGTATTGCTAAGAGAGAGACCCGAGGTGGAGGAGGAACCCAGGGAGGGGGAGAAGGCCAGAGAGAAGGCTGAGTAAGCCCTGCTGGATCCGCTCCCAGGAAGGGGGAGAGGAGACCTTGGGAGAGGAAGGAACTGAGGGATGATTCCCACTGGGAACGCCAGAGCTTTCAGGAGGACAGTTTCCAGACTTCCCACCCTGGGTCTCCCAGCCCCTAACTCCTGCTTCTTACTTAGGGATCAGTCAATACAAATCAAGGGAACAAAGCATGGGAACGTTGGGAACAAGACAATGTCCACCTCTGACACTCAGGGATGGAGATTCCCTCACATAAAGCAATCCCAGCCCCTCATCCACAGCGTGGCCCTGTAACAGAGCCCAGCAAAACTCAGCTCCAGCCACAACCCAATGTCCAATCCTTCTGAGCCCAGATTCACCCAGTTCAAGCTCAAATGCAGTTGACACCCAGCCTTACCCTGCTCAGTGCCCACTGAGCCCCAGCTGCAAACCACATCCAAATCTAATCAAGCCACCAACCGCAACTCCCAGCAGATGCCCATCACCAAGCCAAACCCAAGCACCCTGCACCCTGCGGCACTGACTCCCAGCCTCAGGTCAAGCCCAGCCAGATGCCCAGCACCAGCACCACTCAAGCCAAAATCCTGTTCCCTCTCCAACTCCCCCAGACCATGGGGAAGCCCCCTCTTCCAGGTCATCCTAATATTCCCTTTGCCACTGCAAGCCCACAGGTCTCCCTCACAGGGACTCACCCCCAGCCTTCATCCTAATCTCCCAGAGCCCCCGACCTGCACCTTCCTGCCTCAGCCCTTTTTCTAGCTCCCACCAGAAGGCCATCCTGCCTTGAAGCACCTGATGCACTAAACAGCTCCCATCCCCCCATTCAGCAAGAGAGCATGGGGGAGGGGAGATGGAAACACAAGAAGATTCTGGGAAACCCTCCCAAAGCGCCAGGAAATGAGGAGAGACTCGGGGGCTGCCCACAGTGAGAGGAGAGCAAAAGGGGACAAGCCCATGCCCAAGATCCCAGGCCCTCAAGAGAGCCCCAGTTACCTGACATCACGGGTTCCACAGCCAGAAAGATGGCCAGGAACAGGAGAAGCAGCTTCATGGCTGTCAGGCCCCGGGAGAAGGTGGTGGCTGAGCTGCGGGGAACACAGACGGAGCTCTCTGCAGCAGAGATGAGATTCTTTTTATCATCAGGGCCGCGGGCAGTGAATCAGAACAGGAGGGAATCTGTCCGAGGTCAGCTGGGCCAAAGGACAGTGTGTAGCAGATGTCTCAGCACATCACAAATAAGAGCGTGGGACTCGGGCCAGCACCGTGCCAGGAGGGCTGAGGAGGCAGGTGAATTAAAGCCATCTGGCCTTTCGAGACCCACGGAGGAATCTTTCCACTGACTAACTGATATACGAATACACGTCAAGAAACATTTAATGTGAAAAATGACTTACCAGCTCTCTAACAGAAGGACACAGGTGTCCATTCTTCCTGGACCTTGAACTTGCCGATCTCATTTCCAGTTCAGGGGAATGGGATTTGTCACTCGTGGTCCATATAAGTTCTTCCTCTGATCTTCCCACGGATGGCTCCTGCTAGTCATTTGATCTCATCTCAAATGTCACCCCTTTGGAGAGGCTTTCATCGGTCACTCTAGAAGACAGTGCTCACACCCTTCGTTGTTCTGGTTCACAATAGCTTGTTTGTGACCTGCCTGGATTTGCCTGGGTGGTTTTATTTGCTTTACATGGTTAACCTTTGTTTCTCTCATTAGAATCCGAAACCTGGCTTGAGTGAGGGTTTGGATGTGATTTGAGTGTGTTCCCTGAAATCTTCACATGCTGGAAGCTTGGTGCCCAGTGCGGCTGGGCTGAGAAGTGTAGAATATCTAAGAGGTAGAGCCTGGTGCAAGGTAGTTAGGTCATGGGGTACCATCACCCTTAGAAGAGATCTCAAGGGACCCTCGTTAGTTCCCAGAGAGTGGATTGTTATAAAAAAGTGAGCTTGACCCCTAAATCTCTCTGGCCTCTCCCATTGCTGTGTGATCTCTTCCTCGTGTACTCTACCATTGGAATACCACCCACCATGAGACCAAGGGTGGAACATATGGAGCTGCCTGATCTTGGAATTTTCACCTCCAAAATTCAAGATAAATTAACCTCTTTTCTTTACAAAATACACAGCCTTGGGTGTTTTGTTATAATAAAATGGACTAATACAGCTTGTAATCCTAGTATCCACCACATCGCCTGGTGTCGTGAGGTATTAATCCAGCTGTCTTAACAGATGTTGCTCCCAAACAATGGTGCCAAAATACATCCAGTGATTTCTCTTTCATGTAAAAGTCTGTGTGTGCACTTAATTGCAGCAGCTTCACAATCCAGCAGGGAGCTAGGTTCCTTTCGACTTCATGGTCCATCTTCAACAGGCAGCTTCATGTGATGACCCAAGGGCTAGTCCAGTTCTACCATCAAGTCCCCATTCCAGCCATCAGGAAGGAGGGAGAGGAGGAAACAAAGTGTAACAGTGTTTTCTTTAGGGACACCATTCGGAGGTGGTACACATTGTTTCCACCCCAGTCCAATGGCCAGAGCTCATTCCCAGCACACCTACCTGCTGGACATGTTCTCTTTATTCTGGACAATGACAGCTAGCTAGAGTTCAGGGGCTGCCCAATCAGGATGGGAGGACCGACACCAGGGAAGAGAGAGCCTTCTCTGACATTCCTGACATGAAATATAAAATAAGATTTAATCATGTAACAAATATGAGTAGATAATAAATACTAAATGTCCATCATTGCAGTAAATAATTGTAGACAATAATAAATAACTTAGGCTGAGTAAAAAGTGACGTAATGGGGACACAACCCCAGTCCTGTCAGAGAACACGTGGGATGGGGGTGTGGCGCAGTGGTGGAGCGTTTGTCCAGCATGTTCAGGGCCCTGGGTTCCGTCCCCAGCACCACAAAAACAGAGAGAGAGAGGACACGTGGACTGTGCCCCTCCAGCCAAGTGTCTGGAGAATCTGGACAAGGGGGCATATTTTGGGCAGAACTAAACTAGAGACTATGAAGGTGGATAAGGGAAGAAGAGAATCCATTAAATACTTGCTGTTTGCCAGACTTGAAGCACAGGTTTGGTTTAGCACAGACTTAGACTGTGCTCGACCTTGACTCTCGCTACCTGGAGACCTTGAGGAAGTTGAATGTTCTGATCCTCCTGTAATTAAAAACAAGTCATAACTGCACCTGATTTAATTAACTGGGGTCATTTCTGTCAATTGCTTAGCCAAGTCCCCAGCACAAGAGAGGTTCGGAATAATTATCAACTACTCTTATAATTGTTTTGGATTCTCGTTATGATTGTCATCATCGTTGACCATCAGTATTATCTTCAGACCAGAGCTGAGAAGTGGACGTGGTTCACCCCAACGCGCATGTGACAAAATCGAGACTCGATTTTGGGTGCGGGGACCTGCTCAAGGGATTTCCAGGAGAGATGAAGAGCAAGAAAAAAAGAAAGCAGATTTCCATGGAAAAGGATGGAAGAAACGGTCAGCCAACAGCTGTGGTTGTGAAGGTTTGAGCCAGGAGGGGAGACATAGGAGGAGGTGAGATTGCATAACCAGATCATCACATGGGGACTTAAAGCCATGCTCGGGGCTCAAAGGTCCATCTCATAAGTGATGGGGTGTTATAAGATTTTTTTAGAGAGGACCCTGATGGCATGTTCAGATTATTTATATATTTATAAAAATCTGACAACCCACATTGAAGATAATCCCTGGGGCAGAGGCCAGGGAGGGAAGATTAGTCAGGAAGGTATTTCAAGTCCCCAGGATGAAATGACAAGGCCTGAGAGGGGTTGGGAGGGGGGCAAACACAAAGGATGTGAGAGAAGAAAACCCATCACCGACCGCTGGAAACTCCCAGGGCCTCCCACCAGGCTGTGGAAGAAGCCCTGTCTCAGCTGCTGGGCACTGACCCTCTGCTGGGCCTGGTGACCGGTGTTTCGTCCCTGTCATTCTCCTTTCCTCCTCCTCCTAGGTTTTTCCTCTGCACTGGTAGGAAAACAAAAATCCAAAAGGGCAAATATTTGGCTCAGGTGATAATAAGGGGAACCCAGGATCCGAACCCAGGTCTTGAGGGCTCCCAAATGTAAAGCTTTGAATGATGACTTTTCAACTGGAACCCGCCAAGTGAGGAGGCCGGTTGGAAAGATTCTTGCTGAGAAGGATTTAAGAAGTTTCCGCAGCATTGAGGAGGGGGCTAGATCAGAGAAATAATCGTCAGTCGCCTTCATTTCTCTATAACATTTTTAGTGAAGTATTATTTGCATATGATAAAATCTCCTCATTAAATGTAAGTTCAATTATTTTGAGTAAATTTACAGAATGGTGTCACCATCGCGACAGTCTAACTTTAGAACATTTCCATCACCCCCACCCCGAATATCCCTTGTGCCCACTGACCATCCCTGGTCATTCCCACCCAGGGGGGGATGGAACTGATGTTTATAGTATCATCAACTTCGCTTCCTTTTGGGGGACTGTTCCTCACAAGGCGGTATGTGTGACAAAGGAAGAAGCTGTGGCCTTCAGAGATGGCGTGAGGAGCCAGAGCCACACCCACAGGCAGGACTCGAACTCAGAGCACTCTCCAAAGGAGCCTGGGAGCAGATCCGGAGGAAGTGGATTTGAAAAGACATGGGACTTGTAAGTAACCCCTAGGCTGAGGGAAAGACATCGCGGTATAAATCTAAATGTGCAGAGACACTGAAACCCCCAGTGAGGGGTTTGTGGATGGAGGTGTTGAAAGTCCAAGAGAAGAAGAAGCACGTGGAGTCGAGAACTCAGAGGAAAGGCTGAACTTCAACAGGGTGGATCTTCTCTTTGGAAAGGAAGGGTTTTTACAAATTGACTGCACAGCCTTGTCCTTGAATCCCCACGTTGTGTCAACAGAGCTGCCCGGGAATCCCGTGGGCACCTGTTACCTGTGTGGGCACCGGGCGTGTTGGGCTTGGTCCGTGGGTTTGGGTTGGTGCTTGTCCACCTTCTTCATCCACTTTTCTGTTTGGAGAAGGAAACCTGGGAAGGGGCAGTGCTGCCTTCCACCCTAAAACTGGAAAAGTTCAAATACGCGTCTTCCTGTGTCACCTGAAGCAGGCTGTGAGCACATGGCCCCGACCCAGCCACCCAGGGACCCCACCCTAACCAGGTACCCAGGATCCCAGAAAGGGGATCAATGGGGTATTTACCTTAGCAAAGGCGCCAGAGTGAGGCCAGTGTCCAGGGGCAAATGAGGACAGGGATCAGTACAGTGTCATCGTACCCTCCCTGGACAGAACATACGGGTGATTTTTCACTCTGCTTTGTTTCCCCCGCCTCCCTGTCTCCCACCGCTGTACTGAGCCTAGCTCTGGGATTTCTCTGAACTTCAAACAGCCAAAGGATTTCCTTGGCTAAAAATCCTAATTGAGCCAGGTGTGGTAGTGCACACCTTAATCCCAGTGGCTTAGGAGGCTGAGACGGGAGGATCGCAAGTTTGAGGCCAACCAGTTTGAGGGAGACCCTGCCTCACAATAAAAACATAAAAAGGACTGGGGGTATCCCTCAGTGGTAAATCCTCAGTACCCAAGGGGGAGGGAAATATGAATAGAGGCCGTGACCTTGAGCAAGTAGATTAGCCCATTTGAAGAGGATGATAACGTGTGTCTCATACTGTGACTTTCAAGTGATAAAGTGTCCACGGCAGTACTGGCAGGAAGTAGTCAATACATTGTAGTTATGATTTCTGTGTTTGGGGGTGAGGGAAGAGGCCAAGCCTTGAACTGTCTTAGGGAAAATGCAGCTGGTTCTTCTGCAGGGTAGGGGTTTAGGGCTGGAGAAGAGGGGGGAGGTCTAGTGGGGGTGAAAGAGGAGCACTGGACCTGGAGCTACCAAGGTGGGACCTGTGAGCAGGGCTGGAGGCCCAGGAGGGAGCCTGAGCACATGCACAGGCCACCAGCAAGGCGGGGGCCAAAAACAAAGTCAGAAAATCTAAAGCACCCCTTGAACTTCAGCTTAGAGGAATGGTCTATACCGCTTCCCAGGAGCAAACTTTTATTTCAGAGTTGGGTGTTCTTCCGTGGAGCTCAGCTTGGTAGGAGGTCACTGCAGGTAGTGGAGAGGATGGGTTTGGTGTACAGTGGAGCTGACCAGCTCGGGGAGTCCGAGGGAGACACCACCCCTCAGTGTGAATGGGACAGGTGTCTGATTGAGTCCAAGACTGAGCAACTTACCCTGTGTCCTTCCACATGTCATTCAACATCTGCAGGACTCCGTATGGATTGAGACAACACAGAGAGTGAGCACAAGCCTATATTCTGAAGTTAGCCTCCTGGCTCTGTCGCCTTATAAAAGTTACTTAACTTCTCTGAACCTGTTTTTTTATGGGAGGCTTTTTACCTAGCCTTTATGAACCTGTTATAAAAAGGGAGTAACAATACTTTGAAGAGCTGATGTGAGGATTAAATGAGTGAAAGCATATAAAGCACTTGGAACACCTGATTCTTGGAAGCTGTAATATAGTGTGTGAGGCTGTTAGATCAGAATCCCCCATCTGGAGATTCCAGGCATTCCTGACCACAGCTTTTCAATATTTCTTACACCCTCTGTGTTCACACAGATCGGCACAGAGAGCACCGTGATGATTCAAAAAAAATGACCTTGACTGATAGAAGAAACCAAAAAAGGATGATCGGTTGAGGAGCATTTATGTGGGGGTGTCTGGGTTTACATTTGAATTATATTTTGTTCCTATGTCCTTGGCGTGTGTGTGTGTGTGTGTGTGTGTGTGTAATTTTATGCACAGACGTGCATGCTCAAATTTTGTTTTTTCTGTGGATTTGTGTGTGTGTTGTGTACATGTGTTTTTTGTGTGTGTGAGTCTGTGAGTGCACACCTGTTTATCCTTTCATGCAGTTGGTGTGTAGACCCACAATCAGCCTTCGAGTGTGTGCTTGTGTAATTTTTTAGTACCTATGTGCACACATCTCTGCTCTCAGATCTTCTAATGCCGCAGGGAAGAGCTCTGTGCAGCCCCCCCCCCACTCCCCACAGACTTCTGGACCCGTGACCCCGAAACATGGATTCCCTTATGGAGCTGGGAGATCTGGGCCAAGGCTAAGGGAAGTGGCCAAAGGAGTGTGGGCAGCAGGGGCCAGGAGATAGGGAAGGAAGTGAGCTTTAGCCAGAGAGCCAGCTCGTCCTGTCATGGTGTCTCTGGGACCCGCCAAGATGAGGACAGACTGCAGCCTCCGACCTGTAATGTCTCCCACACTGGTACAGCCTGGCCCTGCCTTCGGCCCGTCTGAAGGCGTGCACCACCCGTACCCTCAGATCTGAGCAGCTGCCTTTTTTAATTATTGGAAAGCCTCCCTCCCTGGCCTCCAGCCTCCAGGGCAGGGGAGGGGAGCCGCCTAGCCTGCTCTCAGGGATGCTCCCGGCGAGTCAGCGCCCCCGCCTTATTTCACGGATTCATCCAGCTAATCCATCAGGTTAGAAATATGATAAGAAGCTCCGTGCAGTGGTGCACGCCTGTGACCCCAGCAGCTGGAGAGGCTGGGGCAGTAGGATCGCAAGTTCAAAGCCAGCCTCAGTAATGGCGGAAGTGCTAAGCAACTGTCTCTAAATAAAATACAAAATAGGACTGAGGGTGTGGCTCAGGGGTCGAGTGCCCCTGAGTTCAATTCCAGATATATATATGAATATGATAAGAAGGTAAAAGGAATAACTGAAATCACAGCCTCCTGCGGACTTCTGTGTATCACATCATCTCCTCGCTTCCTAGCTGGGGTCTGGGGCTCAGGGAAGCCCAGGTATCCTAAAGGTGTGGCAAGGACACTACAGAGGGGCTGGACGGTGGACCAGCATGTCCCCCTGCAGCCTGTTCCAGGCATTCCCCAAGAAATAAACAGAGGGGGAATATTTCCTCTAGGATTCTTTAAAATATTAAGAGAAATATGAAAAGTAACCACCACACCCAACTCTCAGGAAATGCTGCATTTATTTGTTAGTTTAATCCCGGCTCCGAGACACTACTCGCAGGTGAAGATGTCCGATGTCCGTTATTTTGGGGTCTCGTGCCTGATCCCAGAGGACCTCATGTTCTAGGAAACAAGGAAGGACCTGGTCCTATCAGTAACGATGACCTTTGTTCCCCTGGCTTCTCAAGGTCAGGACGCTGCTGATGAATTCCGCCAGCTGTTCACTGTGCAGTGCTGAATGGCTAGAGGATCGCTCTTCACCACGGTCGTCTCCACCCACCAGACCAGCCGTGGAGGCCTCTGCTGCTTCTCTTCTCCACAGTGGTTACCTTCCAGGTTACCCCATCCACATTCCTGCCCCCTTGGGGTGCTTCATCAAACACCCTTCGAACCAAACCCCTATTTCCTCTCCCATTCCAAGGAGATCTGATCCCCATCTCCCAGATGCCACGACCTTCCTCTCTCCTGTCCTTAAAGAAAAAGAAAACCCTCCTTCTCCCAAGACAAGTTTAAATAGCCTCCTTGTTCCTAGGTTTTCCTAGCAAAAATTGGATAGCAGTCAGGGTTGGCTCCAGGAAAGCTCCCAAACACATCTGCACCTGCTTTGAATTCTGCAGCAGGAAAAGAAGGCCAGGCTCAGAATGGAAAGTCCAGGCTTCCCCTCCAAAAACAGCACAGATAAATCTTTTTTTTTTTTTTTTTTTTTGCTGATGCTTACTCAAGTAAAATGGAAATATATATATATAACAAGCAATTAATTGCTACATTAAATTCTTTATACATCACCTTCCCACAATTTTTGTGTAAAAAATAAACTTACTACTTTATGTAGCTGACCCTATTAATACATCCTATCTTGCTCTTAAGAATACCAGACAGCCAGGCGTGGTGGCGCACACCTGTAAACCCAGCGGCTCAGGAGGCGGAGAAAGGAGGATCACAAGTTCAAAGCCAGCCTCTACAACAGCAAGGTGCTAAGCAACTCAGTGAGACCCTGTCTTTAAATAAAACACAAAACAGGGCTAAGGATGTGGCTCAGTGGTCGAGTAAGCCTAAGTTCAAACCCCAATACCAAAAAAAAAAAAAAAAAAAAAAAACCACCGGACAGTGAAAGAAGAGATCACCTCATTCCCAAGAGCGTGCCCTTCAGCCTCCTCATTAACAATGGAAGGACTGACTGGTGACCATCCACCTTTGCAGCAATGGAAGAGACCCCCACTCCATCCCCACTGTCTTGTCCTTTCATTTCAAACTGCATTTTGGTAGCTCTGGCAGTTATTACATATCAAACACTTTTACTATTCCCATGGGAATGTATACCTACAAGGAGGAACTTTCTTATAAGATCATTTTTGCTATTTTAAGCAGAATTTTTATCTCCTTAAGTCAATTACTCAACAAACACTGATTGAACACCAATATTTGCACCAAGGCTGTTCTGGGTACAGAAAATAAAGCAGTCATCTTCATGAAGATTGTCAGGAAGACAGACACGGAGCAAATTTGCTCTTTTGTTTATTGGAGACGGGGGTCTCACTATGTGGCTCAGACCGGTCTCCAACTCCTGGGCTCCAGTGATCCTCCCACCTCAGCCTCCCGAGGAGCTGAGCTGCAAGGTGCTCAGCATTGCACCCTCCTGGACAGATATTAAGTACAGGTGGCTGGGTGCTGCCAAGAAGTGCAGACTGCAGCTGGCAGGGTCGGGATTAGGGGGAGGAGTGACAGTGCCTGAGGAGTGACAGTTAAGGACACATTTGCACAACCCTGAGAGTGAATGCCTCTTTGTGTGTGGCATCCAAGGCACCCCCTCTCCTGCCAATCAGAAAGGTCAAAGTGGGAGGGAAAACACTCTGCAGGAAGGCGAAGGCTCTGGGTGACATTCCCTCTAGTGGTCATGTGCTGTGTCTTTGGACACTTGGCCTCATTCCATCTAGGAGTTACTCTCTGTTCTGTGGGTCTTGGTGGAAGAGAGGGCTGACCCTCCACCACAGGGAGCTCTGAAGGTGAATACTCTCTGGGGGGAGTTAGCGAACAAGTGTGTGCTCCTGGCTCAGCCAACGGGATGTTCCAACAAAGGACTGAATCTCAAAGAGCGCAATCCAAATCTCAGGGGAACTGGGAAAGTACAGCAGCAACGGCAAGAGCCCAGGTGGGATGATGCCCGTGCCCAGGGCCAAGGTGGCAAAGCTTGCTATAGGACCTCTTCAGGCCAATACTGCTGCCCACTCTCCCTCAGTTCTTCCAATCAACTAGACTTCCAGTCCATTCTATGAGGCACACCATATCCTTCTAAGAAATATCCTTTCTGCTTAGGTTGGTCCCTGATGAACTCTAATGTCACAAGCAATAAAAAATTCAAGGTGTTTCATTGTCAACTATGTTGCAGGAATGTTGCTGAATTCCAAAAGGACTGAAGGCTAGAAAGAGGGACCACCTAGCAGGGACATTAGGGGAACAGCAACAAAACTCAGGGAAGGCCGGGTTAAGAAAGGAGGAAAGGGGATGCTCGTGAGGGACAGAGAAGCCCCCAAACAGCAAGGCTCGCACAAAAACAAGGGGCCTCAGTGGCTGATGGGAGAAAACAAGAGGAAAGCATTGAAAGTCGCAGGCGTCGGGATGGAGTAGAGCTGCCACAAATTCTTGACTGGCTACCAAAGGACAGACGAACCTTCTCTGGGTCAATTCGTTGGAAAGAAGTTGATGTTTGAGAAGTCTTTTAAAGATGGAGCCGCCGGACTTTGATAGATTGAAATCAGTGAGCCCGAGCGAGGAGTCCAGGAAGCCGCCCTTGTTTGGAGAAACTGGGCCCGCGTTGGTACCACTCATCAAGACGGGAAGAAGAAAGGAGGTAACAAGGCTTGATGAGGTGAGGTCCCCACCAGGAGTTCCGTTCTGGGTATGTTAGCAGGCACCGAATGGAGATGTCATTCAGGGGAGCAGATACGCCCGTCCAGGGGTGATAGACAGCTCGGAAGGGGAGATATGAATGTGAAAGTGATGGGTCTATAGAGAGTATTCAAGGTATCTACTAAAAAAAAAAAAAAAAAAAGTAACAGGCAGAGAAAAGAAAAGACATATAAACAAGGCCTGGCATTTGGGAAGGGAAGGCTAAAAAGCAATAGCCACATGTCAAAAGGGAGGATGTAGTACCTTAGAATTCAACAGAAGAAAGCATTTCAGGGGCTGGGGATGTGGCTCAAGTGGTAGAGCGCTTGCCTAGCATGCATGAGGCACTGGGCTCGATCCTCAGCACCACATAAAAATAAAATAAAGATATTGTGTCCACCTAAAACTAAAAAATAAATATTTTTTTTAAAAAAAGAAAGCATTTGAATGAGGATATCGTGGTCCACACATCAAGTACTTGTTCAGAATCAAGGGACCCTTCTGGGATTGGCAATGCTGGAGACGGCTGGGAAGCTTCATGGAAGAACTTTCAGTGTCACATGAAACCCAGCTGGGTCAAGCTGAAGAAACAAGTGAGAAATTTAAAATGGATAAAGCAATGACACACCTTTTAAGGTTTTCTTTGAAGATCTACAAAGAAGTGAGGCTCTGTCCAGGGAGAAATGTGGAATTGGGAGATGTATTAAAGCGGGGAAGAGGGTATTCGTTTTTTTGTTTTTTGGGATGAGTGAAATGGTCTGGCACAGAAGAGAAAAATGAAGAGGATCATAGAAGGTGAAGTGGTGGACCCAGCCTAATTCCATTTTAAGACTGGGAGCCATCTCGTCACAAAGTCATGAAAAGTTAATTTCTGTTTTACTGTAAATTACTGTGATTTCTGAACTTGTTTGGAATTCCTGCCTGTGCCTTGAACTCACCGGTGCCTGGCTCCCTGTGACCAGATAATAACCCTCTCTGAAACCTCAGTGGCACCTCATAAATTCTGATGCTGGGATCTGAATTACTCCCCACCTTGAACTATCAAGCCATGTACATCATTAACCTGTGATCTGCCTTTGTATTGTGCTTGTCAAAATCCTGTTATCTGTAAGTTCTCAAGACACCCTCCTTGGCAACTTTTTGTGCTATAAAGCCCTGTCCCTGGAAAGCTGGGGGACCCATCTCTAGCCCAGGATTTCGGGTGAGACAGTCGCGGGCCAGCCTTTGTGTACACAAATACAAGCTTGCTTTAATTTGATTTAACATTGGAGTCGGTGATCTTTTCTTTGTGTTGGGATTCAACAGAGGTCCTGGAGTAGGAAGGGGAGATGGGGTGTGGGCTTGTTTCTCAGGATGGACGTTCTTTAGTTGGAAACAAAAGCAAGACAAGAGTTACAGACAGATAGATGCAGGGGAGCATAGGCTTAGTAAAGAGAATATGCATTTGCTTCTGGTGGTTTCTATACTCTTGAGAGTGACATTTTAGAGGGAGAGTGATAGAAGATTGAGACGAGGGGAAAATCATAGAGTAGCCATTTCAGAGAGTGAGAAATGAAGCTTAAGGAGAAGCAGGAGATGGGTCGGGCAGAGTTGAGGCCCTCAACTTGAAGGCAAGGGGGGCTATTCTTTCATGGTTAGGAATTTGAGATTGACACCATGCAGAGAGGGGAGAGAGAGGCCACAAAGCAGATTGTGATACGGAAGCCGGGTGGGGCAAAATGGAGTCAGGAGGGTGAGATAATTGGAGGGAAAGTATGGGGTCGGGGGGCCTCAGATCAATTCTAAGAGGGATTGACTGTGGAAATTAAGAGTTGGAAGCAAAATGGGAAGGAGGATCCTAATTTTTTACAGGCAGAGAACTGCTAGGCAGGGCCTGAAATGATAAAATTGGGGGATGAGATCAACCTAGATTCATTGCATTTATCAACAACCATAGGTAGCTGGATGCAGTGGTGCACGCCTGAAATCCCAACAAGTCAGAGGCTAAAGCAGGAGGATCGCAAGTTTGAGGCCAGCCTCAGCAACTTAGTAAGCCCCTGTCTCAAAATAAAAGGGATTGAGGATGTCATTTAGTGGTAAAATGTCCTTGGGTTCAATCCCCAGTAAAACAAGAAGATGGAGGAGGAGGAGGAAAAGGAGGAGGAAGAGAAAATGTACACGAGATTCTAAGCTGGGCATTTTCCTATCTGCTCTCTCCTTAAAGCCTCAGGCCTTGACTAGAACAGGCCCCCAGCTTGGAGATGAAAAAAATAAAGCAGATAGGGTTAGGTGGCTCACCCAGGGTCCTGCAGCTGACACGTGATCACGAGAGGATTTGAAGCCAGATCTTCTAATCCTGAACTTAACACCCTCCCCTCGGCAGCTTCCAGAGGCGGGCAGGGGGTGCCAGAGCCGAACAGTAAGGCTCAAAAAGATCTCATACCAGAGGGCTGGATAGGAGGGAGAGAGGCGTTCAGGATGAAACTTCCCGGCCCACGGTGAGGAATCCAGTTCTTTCTGGTTGGTCTGATAAAGGTTGGAGATACTGGGGCCATGATGACCCAGATCATGGGGTGAAAAGGGGCCAAATTCCTATTTTTTTTCAGTTCAGGATCAATCCTGGAAAGGAACTATCCTATGGTCCAGTGTCTGGTGACCCAATTAGAGGGGAAAAAAAAAAAAGATGGAGCCAGGACCTGGTCCCCGCTCCCTCTAGGGTGAGGAGATGTGTCGGAGGCAGGATTCTGGAGTCCCTGGAGGGACGAATTGCCCATATGATCAGGAGAAGCAGAGAGAAGCAGTGGGCCAAGAATGAGTTCTGGGGCTGGGGCTGGGGCTCAGAGGTAGAGCGCCTGCCTACCTTGTGAGAGGCTCTGGGCTCGATCCTCAGCACCACATAAAAATAAAATGAAGACATTGTCTCCACCTATAGCTAAAAAATAAATATTTTTTAAATTAGTTTTGTGTTCACCCTGGATTCTTGCTTGCCTCTTTGACTCCTCTGAAATACCCAGGGAGTGGGGTCTACAGCCTGCCTCAGCCTAACGTCTCTAGACTCTAACCACATGTAGCTCTATATTTAAACATAGATTACATTAAATTAACTTAAAAATCCAGTCCCCCAGTCACACTACCATATTTCAAGTGTTCAGCAGCTACATGCAGCTGACTAGTAGCTATCATATTGGACAACCAAACCTGGAACATTTTCATCATCTAGAAGGTTCTATGGGTGTTAGTCTAGAAGAAAAAAAAAGAATTAAATGAATAGGATGAATATTCCTTATTAATATCCTGTGGACCAACTAGGGGCTGGCAGGTTGGGAATTATTGCCAAAGGATAAGACTATTACCACGTACTGCTTCATCCTGTTCTTTCCAACACACACACACATTTTCCTTCTCCGTCTCCAAGTTGAACTAGACAGAACTGTCAGTCAGAAACAGGGAACAGCCATGAATGATTTAATAGAAGTGTGGTTTCCAATGCTCCTGAGACTCAAGTTCGGAAGAGAGTCAGTTGCAGAAGTTAATTTTTGGTTCCCAACTGGTTCTTTAAGGTCTTCGGTTTAAATCGGACATACTTGGGGTGCACACAGCACTTACCCTCTTCTTTGCACAATAAATAGAATACTTCACTGTCTTTACAGTTCTCTCTGCACCTGCCAAATGTACTCCAACACTTCTTGACTGAAAGCCAAAGGGAGAGAGGGAGCAGGGTTAGACCTGAAGAAAGCAAGGGTTGGAGAGGGAGAAGCTAAATTCCAGGATAGGAAAGAGCACTGAGAGTGTAGCGGCACCCGCTCCTCCGCAGAAAATCTTCACGGAGCTTCTCCAGAAACCTTCACTATAATTGATCTTCAGACTATCAGCCCAAGGGTCTCTACAAAAGAGTTCAGTGTAGTTAAACTTATTTCCTGTCTCTCTGTCTTACTTGGCCGCCATCCTGGAAGAGATCAGCACCCAGGGGCTGAAGGCCCCTTTCCTAGTGTAGTAGTTTGCAGAAGTGTATTTGCAAACGCAGAGAGTGATAGGAAAAACAGATTCTTTTAACTAGGCCTCTGACCTTGGACCTGAGCTTCGGAGATGTTTACATTTCAAAGAGAAGAGAAGAGGTTGCCAATTGGGCTCCGTGGTAACAGCTGGCAGTGGGAGGAAAGAAAGGGGAGAAGTAGCTCTCTCCCTCTCTGGTGCTGACCTTGAAGAGTTAACTTGCCCAGAATAGCAAAAGAAAAAGCTGCTTTTGTGTGAACTTCTGCAGACTGTGAACTTCTGAGCCCCTCCACCTACAAGCCGGGTATAAAGTTCTAAAACTGCCTGAACTCGGGGTTTGGGGGGATTTATTGATTACAGCGAAAGCTTTGCCCTCTGAACCTGGCTATAGCCAAATAAACCTGATTCCTGTCCCTGGTGTCTTGCCTCATCTGTCCCCTGTAACAAGAGAAATAAGATCTGTGGGGTAGAAGCCCATATGAAAATACCAAGGTTTAAATGAGATCATAGATCCCTGTCCGTCACTTCTCCACTCTGTCCTCTCCAGTCCCTTTCCACTCAAGCTTCCCCTCCTTGGACAGCTCCCTTGGGAGAGGCAAGAGGACCCCTTTTCTCTGGGGTTTAATCTCCCCCATATTGTACGATTCCCAGTTACTAATATCAAACAGCCACAGTCACCCCCTGTCCTTTGGCACCTCCGCTGGTTGTACTAATGAAAAGGGGCAGGAATCTGAGATGAACCCAGTGTCCTCTCTGACATCCATAAAACTCCAGAGAATTTCTCACTCCCTTCTCTACAACATCCTGGGACTTCTCACTGGCCTTAACCAGTCAAGAGAATTGGGAACCACTTTGGGGAGAAACCAATAACCTAAAATAGCCCCGACAATTTGGACCTGCATGAAAAAGTAGAATCAGAATCTTCAAATACTTAGAATTTAGGAGACAACAACTTAGAATGTTGTTCGTGGAGACAAGAGTAGATCAAAATTCAGATCCTCTGAAAGAATGTTTTGGGAAAGCCACCACGATCTCTATACTCCATACCTATGTCTCTCCCTTTGACCCCAACCATATCCCTGGGTCATCAAGTTCAACTTATTCAGAGCCAATCAGAGAAAGGTGGTCAGAGGGGTCAAATAATGAGAGATGGAAAAATATTTGGTGCTAAGAACTAAAACTTCCCTTAAGACTATCCAACAGCCTCCACGGAGCCTGCCAGACCATGCTCCCGGCCTCAGCCGTCAGAACCCCCAAGGTTCCCTGAACATGCATCAGGTCCCCAGACACACACACCCCTGGGAGAGAGCCTAGTTACCTCGGGCACCCTGGGCCAGGAGCACCATGACCGTCAGAAACAGGAAGAGGAGCTGCATGAGTGGCAGGAGCTGCAGAAGGGATAGAAGCTTATAGACTGCAGAGCAAGCAGAAGTCTCCATCCTGGGCAGTCCAGGCTGGTATTTATTGCCCTGAAGAGGGTGGAGATCCATGATCAGTGAACCAAAAAAAGGAACAGTCATTAGAGACCAGACGGCCAGGCAAGCGATCAATCACACTGGGTGGGCAGGCCAGGAGAGAGGGAGGGAGGTTAACGAGAGGGCAATTTAGCCTCTGAAGAGTTTTATAATACAGCTCAGAAGAAGGAGAAGGGCACAAATGGTTTCGTTCTTTTGGGTACCAGGGATTGAACTCAGGGCCACTCGAACACAGAGCCATATCCCTAGCTCTATTTTATATTTTATTTAGAGACAGGGTCTCACTGAGTTGCTTAGAGCCTCACTTTTGCTGAGGCTGGCTTTGAACCCTTGATCCTCCTGCCTCAGCCTCTAGAGCTGCTGGGATTACAACCGTGCACCACGGCTCCTGGCCCAAATGTGTTCATTATTAATTGATTCTGATTAATGAAGAGAGAAACACCAAGTAAGACTGAAAAGAAGTGAGACTTCTGTGTGCCTTGGGTTCTTTTCAGTAAAGTGGACATCTTTAGCTGTCCCATATATTGGTGGCTCATTGTAAGGATATAAAAGACAGAAGCAAAGGAAAGTTCCTTGATAGCTCTGGGGCTGTCACCAATGGAAAAGAGACTGTCAGCATTCACTGAATGCGATGAACAAGAAAGCCACAGCCTTGCCTTTAACAGAGCATGTTTAATAGGAACAAGTAGCATCCTCTCTGATGGCAAGAAAACCAACACGACAACCGCAATATTTCTAAGTGCACGTACAGTGGATTGCAACGTTGACCCCAATTTTTCAGTCACACTTGAATCCACATCCCGGGAGGAATGTATTTCACTATCCTTTTACTGGAGTCTTTGCATATGACCTGCTTTGCCCACCAGAGGGCCCAAGGGACATTAGTTCTGAGCCCAGCCGCTAACAAGTGATGTTCTCACTAGCCCTTCTGTGCCTCTGCGGTCAATGTGAGAGAAGCCCGTGTCTGAAGAGGATGCATGGGGCAGAGCCTCTCCAGTGGCCCACAGATTGACACAGAGAGAGAGAGAGAGCTGCCCTGGCCAAGCCAGCCTCAAAGAGCAAGCCAGCCAAACCCCTGCTACCTGCTGACACTGAGTGACAGTAAAGGATCACTATTTTAAGCCTCTGAGTTTGGGAGTGAAATGTAGTATTACATGGTAATGGCTAGCTACTACCTAAGGCTGGCAGAGAGATCGGAAAAGAGTCGAGTGCCTTTTAGCAAAATAATGGCAATGTCTATCATTTCCAAGACATGCTACCAAGAGAAATACCTTCTTCCTGACATGGAGTAAGATTTATGTCTCCAAGAAAAATTAATGCTGTAGACTGAAGGTCAACCAATTTTTTTTTTTTTTGTCAAGGCCCAACGACATGCTTCAGGGTTTGCAGACCATATTGTTTATCTTAGCTACTCACCTGTGCAGTAGTGGCACCAAAGCAGCTGTAGACGGTGTGTAAACAAAAGGCTGTGAATTCATCCCAATAAAACTTGAGTAATAGACAGTGAAATTTGAATTTCATATAATTTATGCATATCATTAGCTATTATTCTTCTTAGGTTTTTCAACTACTTAAAAATGTACAAACCATACACAATGGAATATTACTCAGTGATAAAAGAGAATAAAATCATGGCATTTGCAGGTAAATGGATGGCACTGGAGAAGATAATGCTAAGTGAAGTTAGCCAATCCCAAATAATCAAATACTGAATGTTTTCTTGGATATAAGGAGGCTGATTCTTAGTGGGGTAGGGAGAGGGAACATGGAAGGAATAGACGAACTCTAGATAGGTCAGAGGGGTGAGAGGGGAAGAGAGGGGGCATGGGGTTGGAAATGATGGTGGAACGTGATGATTATTATTATCCAGAGTACATAAATGAAGACACGAATTGGTGTGAGTATACTTTGTATACAACCAGAGATATGAAAAACTGTGCTCTATATGTGTCATAAGAATTGTAATGCATTGTGCTGTCATATATAAATTTTTAAAAAGAAACTAAAAAAATATACAAACGATTGTTAACTCAGGAATGACACAAACTCAGGTGTCAGAATGGATCTAGACTGGCCCACTTTGGAAATGTGAAAACTGTCAAATATTTGGTAATAACGTCAAATGACATTATTCTAAGAATAGTCAGATGCCGCTGGTGGAGTGTGGATCAGAGCTGCGTGGACTGTGACTCTCATGAGGGTTCAGGGCTCCTCCGTTGCTGGGAGTTTAAGAATGCTCTAAGTAGGGAGAGGAACCAGATTGCAGCCAGAAGCCTCTAGCAAGAAAGCATTTCAGGGAGACTACCTAAGGAGAGCCCAGTAATACCTTGTGAATTCTCATTTTATTCTAAATACATTTATCCACTTTTGTACCTAATTCTGTATTCTTCTTTAAAAAGAATCTAAACATGATGATTGTGTCAGACACCAGGATCTTCCTCTGAGAGGGAGGTAGCCT
The DNA here is from genome assembly GCF_052094955.1 of Ictidomys tridecemlineatus. NCBI lineage: Eukaryota > Metazoa > Chordata > Mammalia > Rodentia > Sciuridae > Ictidomys > Ictidomys tridecemlineatus. The sequence continues at coordinate 175,399,390 of NC_135481.1, forward strand.
TCCAGGAAGAATCTAATGACACTTAGTCCAATTTTAGGTAAGCATTTTATTCTGATTCAAAGTTCCACTTTAAGTATATATACCAAAGAAATCCCCATGTGTCCACTAGGGAAATGTTATACATTTAGACATCTTATAGATGTCTGTTAAGTTGGGGGCTGTGGGGCACACCTGTCAACCCAGCAACTTGGGAGGTTGAGGCAGGAGGATTACAAATTCAAGGTCAGCCTAGGCAGGTTAGTGAGATCGTGTCTCAAAATAAAAAACAAAAAATCTAGGAATGTAGATCAGCAGTTAAAGTGTCCCTGAGTTCAATCCCATATGTGCGCGCGCGCGCGCGCACACGTGTGTGTATGTGTGTGTGTGTGTGTGTGTGTGTGTGTGCGTGTATAATTTTTTTAATGTCTGTTAAAGCAAACTTCATAGTGTCAGGGAATTGAAGATGACCTAGATTTCATCTGCAAATTGGAAGGTAAATTGTGATGGATGCAGTTGGGTAAGGTAGCACACACCTTTGATCTCAGCAACTCAGGAGGCTGAGGCAGGAGGATCGCAAGTTCAAGGACAGCCTAGGAAACTTAATGAGACCCTGTCTCAAAAATAATAAAGGGCTGGGGATGTAGCTCAGTGGTAGAGCATCCCTGGGTTAAATCTCCAGTACCACACACAAAAATAAATAAATAAATAAAAATAAGTGTTGCTTACACACATCATGGAGTACTCTGCAGCATCAACAAGCTGGAGAATTAGATATACATGAACAAACATAGATCGACATTAACAACTATTGCTGACTGCAATGGTATGACCATGCAGGAAAACAGCTTGACGGTTTGATATAAAGTTAAACATAAGTCTACCATACAGCCCAGGAATTTGTTCGAATGCATTTATCCAAGAGAATGAAGACCTCTGTCCACACCAAAACTTAAGTTTCCATTGCAGCTGTATTCTTCATAAGTGGAGACAACCTAAATATCCATCAACTAATAAGCAAATAGGTCATAGTGTAACCATGCAATAAACTAATATCCAGCAAACAGGAATTAACTATTGCTTCACTCTATATAAATGCCTCTAAAAGCATTAGACTGAGTGAAAGAAGCCAGACCAAAAGAGAACATGTGGAATAGGTCCGTTTATATGAACCTTTATAAAATACCATTCTGATCCACAGTGACAAAACCTTAACAGTGCTTGGCTTGGGCCAGTGGGAGGAAATGGGCATTGACTGAGATGGGTCCAGTGATGAAAGTGCTTTCTTGGTTACCCAGGGATCAAAGTCCATCATCATTTACGGTTAAAATGTTATTTTATGTAAATCACATCCCAAGAAAGTTGACTAGGTAAAAGCTTGTACTGATACACGTATAATATAGGGTACACGTTAAAACATCCAAAGAGGTATCTGTGGAAGACGCATGAGGGTTGATAATGAGTGGAGAGCCAATGAATCGGTTAAGTAAAACAACAGGAGGACCTTGCATAACACCAATAGGATAAATTTGCCACAGATAATTAACTCACCCCCTACATCAGAGGACACAAGAGAGAAAAAGTGTTCTATTGACAAGAGACTCACTTCTAAGGATGACTAGGGAGGAAATCAGCCCCCAGGAATGGAACCTTCCAGAAAAGGCTGCAGAGAAGCTGAGATACCCTTGGAAGGAAGGAAGGAAAGAAGGAGAGAGGAAGGAAGGGAGGTAGGAGGGAAGGAGGGATGGAGGAATGGAGCCACGGGAAGGAGGGTGGGCAGAAGAGGAGAGAAGGAGAGAGGGAGGGAGATTGAAGAGCCCTATCATAAGCCCTTCCATTTGTTCTAGAGGTGCTGACTAGCAAAATAAGCTTCCAAAATAAAAGAATGACCTGAATCCTCTGTGTTTATTACTGATGGGAATCCACAGCAGTGTTCAGCAGTACAGAGCATGCTCTTAAAATACCCTCTCCCTCTCTGGCACAAGAGACTATGAGACAAAATGTCCTGATGACTCCGCAGACTAAAAGAGAGACTCCCCTATGCCTGAATTATATCTCGGTATCTGCCACTGTTAATGGTCCAGGAGATGGGACCTCCTGACTTGGCGGTGGTGGATCCTAAGCCCATCAGCGAGGGCAAACACACAGGCAAGGCCTTAATGGAAGCCGGCAGAGGCAGGGGAGTTCTCCTAGAGGAAAAGGGGAGAAATCAGGTTGGTCCCCATAAATGAAGGGGGGACACTCTTGCCCCTCCCAGGCACACTGTGCCCAGAGTTTTGAGTCTTTCTTTCACTTTATTTTAAATAAAATTCCTACCTGCTTGCTTTAAAAAAAAAAAAAAAAAGAGGAGGAGAGCTTCTACCCATGTTCAGGGGATCGCAAGGGTGGGATCTTTCCACTGATCGGGCATTGTGCACCGTCCTGGCCTTGAAGAGTGGACGGTTAGTCGGTGCCAGGAACTGTTGCATTCCCTCTATGCATGCCACTGCCCCACACTAACATCCTGGCCTGGGATAAGGCCAGGCTTTTGTAGCTGAGAGAGCACTCAGGTGGGGTGGAAGAAAACGCATACCATGATTTTAACCAGTGATGGGTGAAGGGGAGTCCCCACCATTCTCACCTCACCTTGTTTATTCTTGGAGACTTTATAGTAAAGCCATCTGGCTTTCATGATGCACCTCGTGTCTGGTGGATAAGATTGTTGAGGGGCCTGGGGAGGGGCGTGTATGCCATAGTCCTAGTGGGTAATAGATCATGAGTTAAGACCTTGGGAATGTACCTGCCCTCTATCCTCATAACGGTCCCTGTCCCTTTAAAGTTCATCTTCTCTTCTTACTATACAGAAATGGCTCAGAGTGGGATTTTAAATCTTTGTGTTAGTGACTAGAATACACTTGTATTTGAATTGTTTTTATATTTGAATCAGACAGCTTCTTGTTCTAAGTAATAACTCCTAAGTTATTGGAACTAAGGACAAAAATAGCCTATTATTGTTATCTGGGGTAACACTTTGTTTTCCAGATTCATGAGAAGAACCCAGTGGATTTTCTTTGTCATTTATTTATATCACAGAAGATGAATATGAAGATTGCTATTTAAGAATAGTATCGAGGCGCAGGTGCACACTTGTAATTCCAGCAGCTCCGGAGGCTGAGGCAGGAGGCTTGTGGGTTCAAAGTGAGACCCTGTCTCTAAATAAAATACAAAATAGGGGTGGGGATGTGAGTCACTGATTGAGGGCCCCTGAGTTCAATCCCTGGTACCCCTCCCCCACCCTCCAAAAAAGAATAGTAGACTATGTCTGAGGTTTTCCAAAGGAATTTGGAATTTATTCAATAAATTTGCAATATATTCAGCATGTTTCTGTACAGTAAGTGCTGTACTACAGAAGGGAAGAAAAACTTGGATTGAAACCCCAGTTCTGCCACATGTCAGCTATATGGGCTTGGATGTGTGGTTCAACTTTTATAAGCTTCATTTTCTTCTATATTAAAAAACCCCAAGACAGTGCAATGGCACACGCCTGTAATCCCAGCAGCTCGGGAGGCTGAGGCAGGAGGACCACAAGTTCGAGGCCAGTAGCCTGGCTCTGGGGCCAATCCAATACGCATCGCCCATTCTGCAGTGGCTTGGTCCCCCCCTCAACACGGTTTCCCAGCTCTGGCTTAGGAGAAGAGAAGGTAGTCCCTGAGATCCAGACTTAGAGGCATGACTGACCTCTCCTGCCACTAGAAACTTCCAAATGTGACAACCCATGGAGCACAGAGATGACAATGGGGACAAGCCCTACAGGCTAGTAAAGGCTCAGTGTGTGAACATAGGGAACTAGGCTTTCCTTTACCAGCCATTCCCTGTAAAATGTCTCTCAACTGTGGCTAGAGCCTGACAGGGAGGGGAGTGTGGAAGGAACGAGTGCAGGGATAAAGTCCAGCTCCTCCCGAGGTGTCACTAGGGCTTTTGCACAGTGCCTTTTCATCCACAATCACCAAAGGACACCCCATAAGGGCAGTCGGGAAAGGAGTCAGGGAGAAACCTTTGAGGTTCCCAGGGAGTGGCCCCAGCCAAACTCTTGCAGTAGTTGCACCTTCTGTCTCCACGCATCCGAAGGCAGACTGGGATTAGAGACGCTGCACACTCCTGCCGGACACGCTTCAAGCCAGGGTAGGACAGATGACCTTGGCTGAACCCACCATGCCTGACCCGCAGGACAGGTGAGTAGGAAGCACCTAGGCTGTGAATCCTGTCACCCAGAGTCTTGGAGAATGACTTCTTGCAACAACTGTTTAATTGGCCAATGGGTGCCCATTAATGTCCTCCATAAAGAAAGGCCGAAAGGTGCACCTCAGAGAGATGTGGGTGCAGAGGAGCTTACCCCTATGATAATCCCTGAAGCGCTCCCATCTGAGAATCCTGAAAATCAGGATTGGGTCTCATTCTCCCAGTATTAAAGATTGAACATCCAAGAAATGCTGAGGCAAGAGCAAAGTTTTATTTAAAGATTGAAGGGAGAGAGACAGACTCCTCTGGAAAGGAGGGTGGTCCAGAGCTGGTATCTAAGGGAGTAGGGGTGTCCTGCACCTTTTACAGATTTCAGGTTTCCTTTCTTCTCATGTCCCTTCCTCCCATCCTGCCTATGTGGCCAAAAGGCAGGAAGGGAGCAGCCCAGAGGGTGCTTACTAACAGCTCTTAGCTGGGAGGAACAATTCCCTGGAGGCAGGTAACCTTAGCAAAAGTTTGGAGGGGGAAGTGCTCTGGAAGTATTAGCATTTTATTTCCTTTTGAATCAGCCTCCATCTTCCTGACCCAATCCTTCATTGTCTACACTGACTGTCCTTTTACCCCCATCTCAATGCCATCAGTCCTGATCTATTTTTAATCAATTTCATTTCCTTGGCCAGGTGCAGTGATGCATGCCTGTAATCCCAGTGGTTTGGGAGGCTGAGGCAGTAGGATCACAAAGTTCAAAGCCAGCTTCAGCAACTTAGTGAGACCATGTCCCAAAATAAAGGAGGGCTCAGTGCCCCTGAGTTCAATCCCTAGTCCAAAAAAAAAGGTGGTGGGGGGGACTACATATGAGCATTGGACATCTGGGCAGTTGCTGCATCTCAGTACAGACTTCTCAGTCAGTGGTAGCAGTTCTAGAGTGAAATTGGTGTCACCTGAAACACAGGCCTCCGTAATCACTGCAAGAGAAGCCACATGTATTTGGCTGTTTTCAGCTCCAAATGGGATGGGGAAATGGTTTCTTCCCCTCACCAAGACTTATAGTGGGAAGAATCTACCAAACACAGAGGGTTTCAGGCACTCAGTGGACAATACAATGACACACGTCAGGATAATAGAAACCCAGTTATTTTCTCATAATATGCACCTCAGAGGGAGGCAGTTGAGGGATAGGAGTTTACGACAATGTCACAAGTTGTGTCTGGGTAGCATGACTTGTTACCTAAAGGGTCCCAGGTCATACCCCACCCAGCAGAACTAGCTTCAAGACAGAAAGAAGGGGAACGGAGCTCTGCCAACTGCATCATCTTTCCTTTTATTGAAAAACTTTCCCAGAAATCCTCAATGGACACTAGCACACATCTCTTTAACTAGAATTGTGTCACAAAGCACACCCTGGAAATTCGGGAAACTGGGAAGCTATTTAGTCGGGTAGATTGCTAACTCCTTCCCCAAACTAGGACTCTATACAACAAAAAGAAGTGGAGCTAGGATGAGCAATGAGCACTGCCTGCTTCAGACAGCACTGGGCCTGGAAGGGTAAGAACCAGCCAACGTCTCCCCAGAGATCATATTATATGATCTCTGTATTAGCCTGCTTTCTGTTGCTCTAACAAAATACCTGAGAATGGGTACTTTTTAAGATGAGGTTTATTGAGCTTAGAGTCCAAGATTTGGCGACTGACTTCTTGCTCTTTTTACACCAACCCACTCTCACAGGAACTAATTGGGGCCCATGAGAATTACTTCCTCCAAGGGCCTCATCCCCAGGGACTGAATTACCTCACATGAGGCCCCACTTCTCACAGGTTTTACCACCTCAACACTGACACACTGAGGACCCAGCCTACGGCCTATGAACCTTTGGGGGACAAACCACATCACATCGTCACAAGCTCCAACAAAGCCAACATCGTAAGAGGAGGATGTCCCAGTCTACAACATGTGTGTATGTGGGGGTAGGGGAGGGTCCCTGGAAGCAGCCAGAGCCCCCATTCCGGAACTTCTGTGATGTCACACTTGATACTTCTTTCCTTCCCTGCTATGGGTGCCAATCCAAAGGAAGGAAACTGGTGGCTCTCATTTCTCTGAGAACAGGAAGCCCAGCCATGCTGTTCTCAAAGGATGTCATGCCCAGCCCAGCCTCCAGTCACACACTTCTGGTTTCTCCCAAGTTTCATTGCTTCTTCAGTGTGGTGCTGCTGGTCACTTTTAGTGGCCTCTTCTTTGCTTTTCCATGAGTCTCCTGTGCAAGGATTCAGGTTTCTTACAAAGAGATAGAAGGAGAATAGACAGTGACATGTGCACAGGGAGTGACAGCGAGAGAGAAGCGACTGCGCCAGCACAGACGTCTAGGGTGCCTGGTGCATTTAGGGAACTGCCGGTGGCTGGTAATGCTGGTGACATTTGGTGGCGTCTCCGTGGTCTGTCTCTAGCCTGGATATTTAGATCTGCCCTTAAGGTCTGTGAGTCCTACCTGAGGTGAGCCAGGCCTTGTGGGGAGCTCTGGTTGCCCCAGACTAGAACTGAGTCTGGCTCTGGTGTCAGATGCAGATGGCTGGCCCAGAACAGGGAGGGGGCCTCTCCCCTGGTGACCGGCCTTCTGTTTCTCATCACCTTCTGCAGTCTGGTTTCTCTCAATTTGTCAGACCCTGGTATCTTACATCGAGGTAAGGCCTCAGACCCCAGGGGGAGGAGGGGGCACCCAAAGGGCTGATGCCTTCAGGGGTGATTTCCAAAGTGCTAACCCACCTATGGCTCAGATTCCCTTCTCTCCATGTCGTCATTACTTAGATCAGGGGGCACTTCACATCCCAAGCCACTGAGGTGTGAAAAAACAGAATCCTGGACGTTTTCCAGTTGCCCTAGAAGGGAGGACCGGGAGGCTGGCGAGAGAGGCCAGCAGGCTCTTCCAAACCATGCAGTTCACTCTCCCTCCTTCCCATTCACACACGATTTCAAGCACTGATCAATCACTCTTGTGAAGGGTGGAGCTCCTCTGGCTGGAAACCCCCTTCTCTTTGACTGCCCGCCCATGGGAGTGGTCAGCTTGCTCAAAGGGACCACGATTCCCCTGCCCAGCTCCTCCCCGCCCTTCCTGTTGCCCAGTGATGCTATGGGGCTGCCCCGAGCATCACAGTGATGGAAAGACCTCCTGCCAATGCCAAACCTCTTCCCATGCCAGGCTCCTTCAAACAAGACACCATATGTGGCACGGATGTACTGCAGGGCTTTCCAAATGCCATGGTACCCAAAATGCTATTTCCACTGCCCACTCTGGACCTTCCACTGTCCCTCATGCAACATCTGTGTGGAGGTGAGTAGTACTCCTCCCTGTCCACTCACCAACCCATCACCAGGTACATGGCCAGGACCAGGAAACTCATATCTTAGGCGGGGGCCAGGGGTGGGTTTGAGACCGTCTTCCCAGACTGCTAAAAGTGACTCTCAGCCACTCTTGGTCACTTACATATGTTATCGCCTCTATGTCTGCACCTGTCCTGAGAGACTGGCCTTGGCTGCACAGGTGCTGACTTGCAAAGGGCATTACATCCGTGCACAGCCTGGTGAAGTCAGGGGGAGAAGAGCCAGCCCCTGCCCCATCCCCTGGCTTGCTGATACTCTATGCCCAGACCCTTAGGCTGGCTGCTGCCCTGTTCTGGGGATCTTTGCTTGTCCGCCTCTGGGTGTCCAAGTTGGAGGGTTTCTGGGTTCTGAGTGCTCTTCTCACATGTGCACACCCTGCACGGGTTTCCAGGTGCAGAAGGCTGGCTGGGCAAGGGTGTTCTTTTCATCTTTATCCAGTATCTGAGAAAACAGAGGCCCAGAGTTATTCCATCTCCTCCAAGTGACACCAGGCAGGTCTTGTCTCTGAAGACCTCACTCATGACAGGGTGGGGGGGACCTGATGAGCCATGGAGTCCTGTGCTCTAACAATGGAAATGCTAGGTTCTCCCTGAGGTGGGAGCCCGTGTGTAGGGCCAAGAGCAGGCGGCCTAGAGGGCCCGGATGGGGAAGGCCTCAGTATTTGGAGGTGATGGAGGCCAGGCCAGATAGAGCCTTGAGGCCTGCTTCCTCTCCCCTAGGCGTCTGACCACCCCTGCAAGTGGGTCAATAAGCATCTGTCATTGTAACTTCCGCATCTTCCCGGCTGTGGCTCGTGTCCCTTTGCCTCTATGCGAGTGCCCTGCTGGTTACCTGCGTGATATTCCTCCTGCGGACAAGACACACGTCCTTCTCCCTGGACAAAACCATGACGTATCCACACAGTCCCAAGGGTCCGCAATGGGACCAGCCCCGGTTGAGGAGAGGATGGGGCGGGGTAACTGAGGGCGGGGTTGGCGTGGGCGTGGCTAGAGGGAGAAGCCACTTGGGAGGACCTGTGAAGGACAAGTCAAAAGCACCAAATGGAAATGGACAAGGTAGGACGGGCAGTGGAGTTAAAAATCTAGCGGAGCCACGGAGTGGGACGACAGAGCGGCCGAGAGAGGTTTCTCTTGGGTGGACTGGACTAACGGTCAGTTCAGGAAGGAAGAGTCGGTGGGCGGGGCTACTGGGGGCGGGGATAGGAGGGCGGAGTCGGTTGAGGGGCGGGGCCAGGGAGGGAGGGGCCGGGTCTAGGGGCGGGGCCACGGAGAAATTGGCCCTTGGGCTTGGCTTCTTTTTTTTTTTTTTTTAAAGAGAGAGTGAGAGAGGAAAGAGAGAGAGAGAGAGAGAATTTTTAATATTTATTTTTTAGTTCTCGGCGGACACAACATCTTTGTTGGTACGTGGTGCTGAGGATCGAACCCGGGCCGCAGGCATGCCAGAGGAGCGCGCTACCGCCTGAGCCACATTCCCAGCCTGGGCTTGGCTTCTTTGCCAAATGATACCATCGTAGGTTCTCCACCATGACCAAGGTTAGATCAGTTTTATTACCCCAGAAAATTCTTTCGTTCATCTTTTTTGTTGTCACTTTCTCTCCCTATGTCCTTCTGATTTTATTTTCCAGGATCACATATAAATGGAGCCCTTCCATTTTAGTCTGGCTTCATTCATTTAGCACAATGCATCTGAGATTCATCCATGTTGTTGCTCATATCAGTGGTTTATCTCTTTTTTTTTTTTGCTGTGTATTATATGAATGCCCTACAGATTATGTGTGTGTGTATTTTATATAATATATATATATATTTTATATATATATATATATATATATATATTTTTTTTTTACCAACTGAAGGATTTTTACATTATATCTCTGGTAGTATTTTTGTTTGTTTTGTTTTGTTGTACCAGAGATTGAACCCAGGGATGCTTAACCACTGAGTTACATTCCCAGCATCCCCCACCCCATCCCCTTTATTTTTTCTTTATGGTTTTTTTCTTTTTTTGAGACAGGGTCTCACTAAGTTGCTTCAGGCCTTGCTAAGTTGCTGAGGCTGGCTTTGAACTTGCAATCCTCTTGCCTCAGCCTCCCAAGCCACTGAGATTATAGGCGTGGGCCACTGTGCCCAGATAGTTTGGGGCAGGTATAAATAAAACTGCTACAAACATTGGTGTACAGGCATGTGAACCTAAGTTTTCATTTCTGTTGGGTAAATTCTTAGGGGTGACATTGCTGAGTCATAAGGTAACCATGTGTGGAGCTTTATAGGAAATTGCCAAATTTGTCTTCCAAAACAATTGTACCATTTCTAATTTCTACCAGCAATGTATGAGAATTCCTGTTGTTCCATATCCTCACCAATATTTGACAATATTTGTTGTTATTTTGTTTTTTAATTGTATCCTAATAAATGAGTAGTGGTATCTCATTAAGTCTCCAATTTGTGTCTTCATAATGAGTAATATTGTTGAACATATTTTTAAAAATACTTTTTAGTTTTAGTTGCACACAATACCTTTATTTTACTTATTTTTATGTGGCACTGAGGATTGAACCCACGGCCTCGAACGTGCTAGGCAAGCACTCTACCGCTGAGCCGCAACCCCAGCCCCAATGTTGAGCATATTTTAATGTTTTCTTAGCCATTGGTATATTTGCTCCAATCTTTTGCCCATTAAAAAAGGGGGGGTGGGTATTGAGTTTTAAGAGTTCCCTATTAGATCTATGAATTGCAAATCTCTTCTTGCGATCCATGGCTTGTCTCCTCCTTTTCTTCCCAGCACCTTCCAGAGAGCAGGAGTTCTAAGTGTTGCTGTTTTCCCAGTTCTGGGGATTGAATCGGGGTGCTCCTCTGCTGGGTGCTGTTGTTCATGGTACATGGAAATCATGTCCTCTGTGAAGAACAGCTTTGTTACTTTATTTCCAATCTGTGTCTTTATTTCTTTCTTCTCAGTGTTGAATAGGAATGATAAGAGTGGGCATCTTTGCCATGGGATTCCTTTAGTACCACAGTAACTTGACTAAAGGCTCTTTCAGGAAGACTGTTGGGCAGCCTCAATGGGGGAGGGGGAGGGGAGGCTGCTGAAAAGACAGAGGAGCCTCTCTGCTCGTCACCTCCCACCCTTTCAGTCACCAGCCCACCACTGCCATATCTGATTCTCTCCCACGGGGGACTCCTCTGCTTGGCCCTTCTTCCTCAGCCCTGTGGTCTGCCTGTCTTCTCCTCTCTCCAGCTTCACTCCATCACTACATTTGCCTGACAGCCTTTTCCCTTCCTCCATCCTGTGATTCTTCCAGCCCCAGGTCAGGCCATAGGCCATTGCCCTTCCTTCCATGCTCAGAATGAGGCCCTCCACCTCCAGGATCCCAGTCTCAAAGGACCAAAATGTGGTCGGCCCTCTGAGATTCACCAGACAGGGCTCCTTTCCGTTACTTGCAGCATCCATGACAAGCATTGATTCCTTGCTCCAACTTTCATTCCCTCCCTACTTCGTTCCCTGACTGCAACTCCCCCTGGAGTCACTTGCTTGGTGGCTAGACTCTGGAACCAGTCCGCATAAGTCCAAGTCACAGCTCCACCACATACCAGCAGGGAGACGTTGTGTGTGCTACTTAGCCACCTGATCGCTCAGTGCCCTATCCGTGAAACAGAGAAGTGTGGGTGAATTCACAAAAGGCACATAGAACAGTGGCTGGTACCAGAAAGTGCCCTATGGGCTGCTGTAACACTCACTACCATTCCTTCCCGGGGTCGTCTACACATTTGTGCCTCATTCTCAAAGCCAAGCAACCCCCACCCTTAATGTCCCAAGCCACCTGTTGTCCGCTCTGTGCCTTATTCCCTGAAAGAGCTGACCGTGCTCACTAGCCCCACCCTTCACTTCGTAGCCCACATCAACCCAGCCCCTGCCCTTGCTGTCAGGATGATGCTCTCATCGATGGCCAAAGCCAGCAGACATGCTTCAGACTACTCTTTCTGGACTGGACACAGCCTCTGAAACTGGAAGTAGCTGGAATAGTCCTCTTCAATGTCTTAGCACTTAACCCTCTGGGCTTCTTCTCTGCATATGCCTGGGTGCTGTGGGCTGGGTTGCCTACCCTCTTCTGTCTATGCCACCCTGGCCACTACCCACGGTGCTCAAGGCCTTGTGTTGCAGCTGCCCTCACCATCCTAAAAGTAGGCTGGCCGGGCTGTTTGCAGTGCTTTCAATCCCAGTGCAGTACTGGACTTTAACTTTATGAATTGAACCCAGGGGCATGGTAGCACTGAGCTACATCCCCAGGGTTTTCAAACAGGGTCTCACTGAGTTGCTGAGGCTGGTCTCAAACTTGCAATCCTCCTGCCTCCATGTCCCGGCTCGCTGGGATTTCAGGAGTGCACCACCAAGCCCGGCTTGACTAAGACATCTTTGATGCCTGAAATATTTCCGGCTGGGAGTGTATCTGTGAAGTCGAGCATGGGCTTCACATGTGCAAGGCCCTGGGTCTTCCATGCCCAGCACACAAAGAAGAGAAATCTGAGTAAATGAGTGAACCAACACACAAAAGAATCAACATTGGGGGATAGAAGAAAAGAGAGAGAGGAACAGAGAGAAGCCTGGTGCCCTGATCCCCTGGGCTAAGGGGAAGAGGCAACAGGAACTTGGGCAGAGAAGATGCCACTTGATTTGGGTTGGTCCCATGGAGTGTGAGTGCGTTGAGACACAGAATTGCAGCAGGAGCCCAGGAGTGGAGCCAGTGAGAGAGGCTGGTCTAGGTGCCTCAGAGCTGTTGGATTCTATTCGTGTCGGATAGAGATCCATGTGGGGAGAGGAAGGTATTCAAATGTACTGCTCATAGATTTGAATACCTTAAAGCATTTTTCTATAACTTACATGTAATCAACCTTTTCTATACTTTATACATATCTAACCAAAAATTTTTTTTTCTAAATTTAAAAATTCTGTAAATTTTTTAATACTCTGCCATGAATTAATTTATTTTTTCTGGTACCAGGGATTGAACCCAAGGGTGCTTTACCATTGAAGCTGCAGCCCTAATCCTTGGGATGTTTTGTTTTGAGAGTGGGTCTCACTAGGTTGCTAGGGGCCTTGCTAAGTTGCTGAGGTTGGACTTGAACTTGTGATCCTCCTGCCTTAGCCTCCCAAGTCACTGGGACTACAGGCGTGCACCACTGCACCTGGTAGGATACTAGTTTCTTAAGTGCTGTAGCACCTTAAAGGAGGCAGAACCTCATAGAGTCCAGTGGTTCGTGTTGCTTTTTGGACATGGTGGGATGTTCCAGAGCTGTCCTGATGTGGAATCCTAGTTCCTTCTCGTGGAGAATAGGGTTGAAGATCAAGGTTTTCATGCCTGGGCCCTGGGAGAGTTGTGGGTGGACAGAGGTGCTGCTGGGCCACTTCCCATCGTTACAGACTATTTGCTAGCTAAAGCTCTTGAAGTTGTGCTGAGACTCATCTTGGTCTGGGAGGAGGAGGGGATGAGGCCGATGGATGGAGTGGGGGGAAGGAGAAAGTGGCATAAGGGAGAGGAGAGGCCAGTCCGTGTCCAGGGGAGGACTTGACCTTTGAGCTTGACCTTTACTGCTTTGGGTACTGAAGGTCTTCAGCCCAGACTTTCCTGGACCATGTGATTTTGGACTAGGAAAATATGATTGGACATCCCCACTGCCACTGCCCTCCCAGGTAGGGAAATTCAATTAAGGCACATTTTTAGAAAAAAAAAAAAAAAAGATGCGGGAAAGTGAAGTGGGAGAGGGGTGGTGACACTGTCTTTGGAGCAGCTGAACAGCACAAGGAAGCTCTTGGGAGGTGCCAGGCAGGACATGGCGGGAGGACGTGTGTGGCCAATGGAGACAGAGCAGGGGTGTGGCCCAGGGAGGGACAAGGTGATGAGGAGCCCTGAGAAGGCAAGAGGGGAGGGTGCCAGGTCAGCACTCATCTGGGGAGAGCTGCTCACAAGTGGGTGGCTGGAGCTCACTCTTCCTGGGAACCTGGGGAGGCAGGAGCCCCTGGGTCACTCTAGGGCTTCCCCGCCCCAGGAGCCTTGCTCCAGGCCTGGGTTGAGCCCTGGCTTAGCCGACCAACTTAGGCAGGGTCCCTGGGAGATGGCCTTGCGCAGTCCTGCTCATTCTGAGCTCCCCTTCCCATGCCCACCTCCCCTAGGGGATAGCCTTCAGGGGGACAACCCCTTCGACCAGGGCTGTGCCAGGACCCAAGTGAGTTGGTAAAGCAGAGGCTCAAGTGGTGGACCCTGGGGCTGGTGGGTGGGGCGAAGCTGAGTCCTCTTCCCTGGTCCCTTCCCCAGCTCCCGGGCCCTGACACTCACGGTTCCTTTCCTTTGGGCTTTTCTCCAGGGCACTCTGGAAGCCTCTGGAAACTTCCCTCTGCCTTGCCTTGCCAGGTTCTTACCCCGAGAAATGAGGTCGAGGGAACCCGCAGCCTGGCTGAGAGCCCTGGGGTCTGTGTCCAAGCGGAAGGGTGAGGGGTGACCAGGGACACCAGGCCAAGGCGGGTAGTGACCCCTTGCATTTGGCCTGTCGCTCCCCAGGTGAATGGCTGTAGAGAGGAAGGAGCAGAGTGGGATCCCACGCAGGGGCTGCACTCACCAAGATACTCCCCCACACACCGCCCCCCCAGACCTTCCCGGCCCAGGTCTCAAACTAGGGGTTTCAACACAGGGGGGGAGGGCCCCCCAAGGAGTGGCCAGGCTGCGGCTTTCTAGGAGGTGAGGAGTAGCGGAGTACATGAGGAGAGGGGTGTCTGTGGATTGCATTGGGAGAGGGGTGTCCGTGGGTTGCACACATATTGGGGAAGCTCCTAGGGTTGGGCTGGCCCTGAGGCTGGAGCCCTTGGAACTTGAGGAGAGGGATGATGGACCTGGAGGGTGCAGGGTCCAGGACACAGGGCTTCAGAGCACACCCCAGAGTCCTGGGTAGACAAAGAGAAAAGATGGCACCGCTAACTTACTGTTGGCCTTGGGCCAGGCCAGCCCTGGGCCTCAGTTTCCTCAGCTCTTAATGAGGACTAAACTAGTCCAGTCGTTTATAATGTTTTAAAGGAGATTCTTTTTTTTTATTTTTTAATGGAAATTTCCACTTGAAGTCCCATGGGAAGCACCCGGAGTGGCGCATGGGGAGTGCAGTGGGGGAGTAACCACAGTGCCCCCCGGGGCCCCAGCAGTGACTTGTGGTACCACCCCTGTCCTTTGTCCTGCCTCCAGGGGCCCAGGGACTTGACTGTGAGCCGCATGGTAGAGGTCAGGGAGAGCCCCTGTGTCCTAACAGTGTTTGGCTTCTCATCAGCCCAGTGCTGCCGCGGGAGGCCCCCAGAGGAGGCTCAGCCTCCCATCCACCCCTCCCCACCCAGTGATGGGCGTGCCAAGCCCCCCTGCCTGTTATGTACTCTTAAGAACTCATACACGTTTTCTGCTGCTTCCTGCAGCTGCTGTGCCTGTCTGTTCTGTATTCAGAGAAGCGTGTTTCCTGGGAGTGTGGGGAGGCTCCCAGGGGCTGGGACCAATGCCTCCTGGAAGGGAGGAGCCTCGCTCTCTGGAGACCCACAGTGTCTGGCTCTTTGACCTTAAGAAAGACACTTAGCATTTCTGTCGTCTTTACAATGTGGCAACAGTAATAATCACAGCTGGACCTGGCTGGCTTCCTGGCCAGGGCTGGAGAGGAGAGGAGAGAAACCCCAGCCTGGATAACACCAAGTGCACCTCGAACTATGCCATAAAATAGAAAGGGAACTTACTTATTATCAGTTCTAATTGTGCAGGTACACGTGTGTGTATTCTTTAGGATTCTAGTGTGTGTGTGTGTGTGTGTGTGTGTGTGTGTGTGTGTGTGTGTGTACGACAGAGAGAGGGAGGGACGGAGAGATTGTGTGTGGTACTGGGGAATCAAAGCCAGGGCCTTAGGCATGGTAGGCAAGCACTCTACCACGGAGCTACCACCCTAGCCCTTTTTTATTTTGGGACATGATCTCACTAAATGGACCAGGCTGGCCTCCAACTTGGGATCCTCCTGTCTCAGCCTCACAAATAGCCTCCCAAGGTGGTACCCAAGTTCACTGCCATAACCGGCTTAGGGTTTTCTATATGTAAGATCTTGCCATCTGCAGATAAATAGTTTTTCTTTTTCTTTCTCAAGTGAACACTTTAAATTTTCTTTTTCTTGCTTAATTTCTGTGGTTATAACTTTTAATAAATATGATGTCATTATTTTTTTTTTATAAATGCCCTTTAACAGGTCGAGGGAGTTCCTTTTATCTTTGTTCTCTGTGTGTGTGTGTGTGTGTGTGTGTGTGTGTGTTTTCCTTTTTTAATCATGGAAAGGTATTAGATTTTATCAAATGCTTTTTCTGCATCAAATGATCATGTTGATTTTCTTCCTTCATTATGAATGTGGTATGCTACATGATTGACCTTATTCCAAGCTTTAGTGTTTAATAATTAACAGCATCAGGGCTGGGGTTGTGGCTCAGTGGTAGAGCGCTTGCCTAGCAGGTGTAAGCCACTGGGTTCGATTCTTAGCACCACATAAAGATATATAAAATAAAGATCTGTTGGTGAATAAAAAATATTTTTAAAATAATAATAATTAATAGCATGACTGTCCAGATCCAAGACAATACTATGTTCAAGAAACTGGAGGGGGGGATCATTCTCCAAATCAGCTACATAGTATGTGATAAGAATGCTCACTATAGAATAAAACCTTCTACACATAGTAACCAGCTGCAAGAAACCATTCTTAGCTCAGAAAATGATGCTCCAAATGTCAGTGTTTCAATTTGCAGTCCCACCAGCAATGGAGGAGTGGGACTTTTTTTCCCACATCCTCGGTAACATTTATTGTTACTCTTATTCTCGATATGAGTAGGCAGTGTTAAATCAAAATTTATGCGCGCGCGCACACACACACACACACGCACACGCACACACAGAGATAAAACAGCAGGGCAGATCATGGGATCGCCAAAGGCCTGGCTAGCCAAGGGTCCATGAAGGAAGGCCTTTTCTAAGCTCTTGAAGGAGAATAGATTTCAGAGGAACAGTGGAGGAGGGGAGTGTGTAAGAAAGTGTGCCCAGGCTGGGGGGACACAGGCTGGGGGACACGTGTGAAGGAAGAGTAGAGGCAGGAAAGCTCAGGAGCTGTCACCGCTCCCTGTATCATGTAGGGAGGGGAAACTATGTAGAAATAAGATTTTTAAGGTCTTGAGTGCAAATGGAAGAAACTCAGACTTGGGTTTGGGTCAAAATTGGGGATCTGGAGGAGTCAAAAAAAAAGGCAGGGCTATGCACCCCGGTTCCACTTAAGCGGATCTGTTTGATGTACTGAGTTTCATGTAGGTTTTTGGTTTTTAAAAAGTTTTCTGCTCCTCTGATTACTTTCTGTACAGAGCAGGAAACTTTCCTTATTTGATAATTATATATTGTATGCACGTATTGAGTTATACCACGTTTCCTATAAATAAAAATAGTGTGTGTCAACTGAAATTCATTAAAAGGTAAAAAGGCAGCTTTATTCTTCTCAAAAAAGTTTGAAAACCATTAATTCTCGGGAAATAGCAGGTTTGGGAAACACAGAGCCATTTTTGTCTTGGAGTTTTTGAGCACGGATTCTTAGAATTAGAAGTTGTTGTACCTGATGTGCATCAAAAGACTCTCCTCCGGCAAAGCCTCCTCTCCTAGAACACTTCTAGAAATGGAAAATCAGTACATGTCCACATAGGACCCTCCACCACTGGGCCCCTCTAATGTTTAAGAAGGGGTTTCTGTTGGGCCAGAATTTCCCTTTCTGTCACTCATCATCCTCATTTCTGTCCTTTAACAACTACAGAGAATGAGTCCAAAAGCAATTCAGTGTCACATGCTTGAAGACAAAGTCTGTTTGGTCTTTTCTTCTTCAGATTAATCATCCCACATTGTTCTCTCCACTTTCAAAGTAGAGCAGCTTGTTCTCTGGTCATTCTGATGGCCCCTCGACATGCCCCATTTATCCTCCTCTTCCTTTCTGAAACCAGGGAGACGGCTTCCAAGTAAACACCTAAAAGGAGGTGTGTTCAAAACAACGCCTCGGTTGATTGTCTATCTAGAGCTTCTTTCAAATTAGAAAAGAAACATCAGAAGTCATGAAAAGCACAAAGTCAAAATTTCCAGAAATTAGGAGGGAAATGATAGAGAAAATGTAAGAAAACTGGAGAATCAGCTGGGGAGTCCAATATCTGAAAAATGAGAACTCCAGAAATGGGGAACTGGGAAAACAAGAGCAGGAAATTGTCCAAGAAACAAGCCAAGGAAAAAAAATGGCCCTAGAATTGAAAGACATCAGTGTCTGGAGGGAGAGGACGCACTGTGTGCTCAGAAAAACTAATTTAAATAACTCCATGTGGAATGTTTAAAACTCAGAGACAAAGAGAACATCGTAAACGTTTACATAGAAAAATAACAGGTCACACACAAGAAGAACCGTGACACCAGAAATTGAAAAAAATGGGTAATGCCTTCAAAAGATTATTTCCAATATGGAATGATCAACCAGACCAGTCAGTGTGAAGTTCATACCTAGAAATCAGACATCTTCAGGAAGCCCCCAGGAAAGGCACTACCCAAAGACTGGAGTAAATCAAGAAAGAATTAGGATTAAAGAAAGCAGGGCATTGGTCTCAGAAGGAAATCAAAGAGATCCACAAAAGGTCATAAATGGTGGCCCAGGATAACACCTTTAAATTTTAATTTTAACTTAAAGGTCCAAATGCCCAGGGGGCCAGGTGTCTGGGAAGATAATTGGTAAAATATCTCATGATTCTGAATATGGTCAAGGGGGCAAAATACAACTAAATCCTAATTTTTCATAGCGAGACTTCAATAGAAAAATACACAAAACTGAAAAATTAAGCAACAATATAATCATATTAATTAATGCTAATGGAAAAAAATGGAATGCTGATGGAAGAGATGAAATTCAAAGAAGCAACCAAAAGACCGTCAAATGAAGAAAGGGAAGTGGGTGGCTTCTGTATCTTATTATAGTCTCTTATCCAAAGGTGATTCTTAAAATTAGGTGGATATGTGGTTTGATGAAAATGTAAACTAAATATGAAAATTAAAATAACATACAAGGATTGTTTTCTTTAAATAAAGCATTATTGCAGTTGTAATTCCCTGGTAACTAGGTCACTCTTTAAATTTGTAATAAAAATTCAAAAAATAACATACAGAAAGAGAAAGAAAGGGGGTAAGAACTCAAAAGTTGTTTCCTACTTAACTCCTCAGCTCCTATGAGAACTTCAGAAAGTAAGACCACCTAACGTGCCTAACACTGTCTACCCCAGATTTTCATTTGAGAGATTCAAATTAAATACAAGGAACACTTCCATTTACATCGCTGATGGTCTAGGGGACAAGGAGCTATCTGCAAGTTTACATCCTCTACCATCTCCTTTGTGTCACAGAGACCAGCATTAGATCCTGACCACTCTTCATGTTGGTTATGTGGGTGGCACTGAGTGAAGCTCTTCACTAGTGTGAGCCTCAGTTTCCCCATCCATAACTGAAAGCAATGACAATAACTATCTCTCAGTTTGACGCAAAGGAATAGATGAACAATTAACTATTCAAAAAAGAATATTTAATCCCATTTATAATAACATGAAAAAAGAGTAATGAGTCAGGCACAGTGGCACATGCCTCCCATCCAGCTATTCAAGAAGGAGAGGCAGGAGGACCACTTGGGCTCAGGAGTTCAAGACCAGCCTGTTCAACACTGTGAGACCAGGTATGAAAAAAAATAAGCAAATAAATAATGAATTTAATAAAGTTGCAAGGACAACATACAAAACAGTATGTTTCCACACATTAACAATGAATTGTCCAAAAAAAAAAGAAAGAAATCAAGTGGTACTCTCCTGTAATCCCAGCGGCTAGGATTTTCAACAAAAGTGCCAAGAACATGCAATGAGGAAAAGACAGTCTCTTCAGAAAATGCTTTTGAAAAAACTGGATATCTTCGTGCAGAAGAATGAAATTAGACCCTAGTTCTCACCATATTCAAAAATCATGCAAGCTCCATGCAATTTGTGCAGCCAATGCTTTCTTTTTTATATACATGACCCCAAAAGTACAGGCAACCAAAAGCAAAAATAGACAAGTGGGATTACAACAAACTAATAAGTTTCTGCATAGCCAAGGGAGTGAGAAGGAAACCTGGAGAATGGGGTAAAATAGTTGTAATCCATACATCTGATAAGGGGTTAATAACCAAAATAAACAAGGGCCCAAGCAACTCCATAGAAAGAAAACAAAGAATCTGATTTTAAAAGGAGCAAAGAATCTGAATAGACATTTCTCCAAAGAAGACAAACAAGCAGCTAACAGATATATGAAAAATACTCAGAATTACTGGTCATCAGAGAAAAGCCTATTAAAGCCACAATGACCTCAGCAATTTAGGGAGCCCCTATGTAGATTAGTGAGACCCTGTCTCAAAATAAAAAATTTTTAAAAATGGGGCTCAGGATGTGGCTCAATGCTTGAGCACCTCCAGGTTCACTCCCTATTAACACACACACACACACAGCAACAACCAAAAAAAAAAAAAATGAGGTATCACTTTGCACAAAGTATCTTTACATATATTTATATATATATATCAGGGATTAAACCAGGGGTACCTAACAACTGAGCCACATCTCCTGGCAATTTTATATTTTTTTTAGAGACAGGGGGTCTCTAAGTTGCTCAGGGCCTCGCAAAGTTGCTGAGGTTGGCTTTGAACTCACACACCTCCTGCCTCAACCTCCCAAATCACTGGATTACAGGCGTGCGCCACCATGCCTGGCAAGGTATCATTCTTACCAGAAGGACAATTATCAAAGGTGAAAGGCAGGTGCTAGAGAGGACGTGAAGAAAAGGGAACTCTCTACACAGTCAATGAGGAGGTAAGTCAACTCAGCCATTATGGAAATAATATCAGTGTATCTCAAGACATTAAAAAAGAGCTACCACATGGCCACAATCCCACTCAGGTATATGTCCAAAGGAAACGAAAGCCATATGTTGAAGAGCGTGTGTCGGAATTCTCACACTCGCTGTAGCATTGTCCCCAACAGTCCAGATATCTAGGGACCCGGTTGTGCGAGGTGCGCACTGCGCAGCCCCAGGGTGGGGTGCGCCTGGGCAGTGTGCCTCGCAGCCTAGTTGTCCCCTAGAGTCGCCTGCACAGGGCTCGGGCCGCCGGCACCCTGAAGATCTGGACCTCAGAGCTCGTCTTCGACCCCCCTGGGAAACCGTCGCAGCAGCTGCGAAGCACAAATACCCAGACCTGTGCCCCCAGGGGGTCGGGGTGGACGCGCTGGGCAGCACACGGAGCCCTGGGAAAGCTTGAGATGAAGTGTAGACATGACTTTTGGTGAAGACAAACATTCAAACCACTACAGAGACTACAGTTAACAATACTGTATTGCATATTTGGGGTTTTAGTCAGCTTTTTTCTGCTGGGACTAGAAGACCTGATAGGGGGCTCACGGTTGCAGAAGTGTCAGTCCATAGACGGCTGACTGCATTGCTCAGGTCCCCAGGCAGGTGGAATGTCACAGCGGAACAGTGTGACAGAGAAAGAGCTCAGGACTCACACCAGGGAGCAGAGAGATTCCCTTCACCACAGACAAAACACGTACCCCCAAATCCCTCGCCCAGGGACCCACCTCCTCTAGCCACACCCTACCTGCCTTCAGTTACCACTCGGTTAATCCCTATCAGGGGAAGATTAATCCACTGATTGGGTTAAGACTCTCATAACCCAATCATTTCGCCTCTGAACCTTCTTGAACTGTCTCACACATGCGCTTTTGTGAGACACTTCATATCTAAACCAAAACACTTTACTTCAAATTTTCTAAACAAGAAGATCTTACTGTGTTCTCACCATGATTAAAAATATGGTGCCATGGAGATGATGGATCTGTTAACTTGACTGTGGTAATTATTTCACAATGTGTATGTCTATCAAATAATCATGTTGCACACTTTAAATATATATAATTTTTTATTTGTTTAAATACTGATAATTTTTTTATTATACCTCAATAATGCTATAAAAATGTTTGAGAAATAGGTAAGGTAAATAACACAAAGCCCTTGGGGTTGGGGTTGTGGCTTAGCAGTAGAGCACTCGCCTAGCGCATGTGGGGCTCTGAATTCGATCCTCAGCACCACATAAAAATAAATGTGTCCAACTACAACTAAACAAAATATTTTAAAAAGAAAAAAAAAGAATACAAAGCCCTTAACACACAGTAGGTCTAGTTACCTCTTCTGTTTATATAGTTGTCCCTCAATACCCATAGTTAATTGGTTCCAGGACCCTCCACAGATAATAAAATCTGCAAACACTCAAGTTCCCTATATAAAAATGTCAACATGTTTGCATATAATCTACTTATATTCTCCTGTATATAGTCAACCCCTATCATCCATGGGTTCCACACCCATGCATTCAAGCAACCATGGATGAAAATTGTCTGGAAAAAATTTGTCTGTATTGAACATACACAGACTTTTTTCTTGTCATTTTTCCCTAAACCATACCATATAGCAACTCTTTATGTACCTTTTACTTTATATTAGGTATTATAATAAGAGAAGATTCAAAGTATACAAATGGATGTGCATCAGTTACATGTAAATAGTATGCCATTCTACACAGGAAACTTGTGCATACACAAATTTGTATCTTGGGAGTTCTGGAACCAATCCTCCATAGACACCAAGTAATGACCGAACTTTAAATCATCTCTTGATTACTTATAACACCTCATACAATGTAAATGTTATGTATATAGTTAATATACTGTTATGTGTAGGGAATAGCCTTCAGTTACCAGTTAATCCCTATCAGGGGATTAATCCACTGATTGGGTTAAGACTCTCATAACCCAATCATTTCGCCTCTGAACCTTCTTGAACTGTCTCACACGTGAGCTTTTGTAGTCTGTACACGTCCAAGACAGACACAATTTTTCCCCAAATATTTTTCATTAGCAGATGGTTGACTCCACTGAAACACAACCCACAGACATGGTGGACCCACACCCCTTCCCCTTGAGCTAGACTGTACCATGAGACAAACACAGAAATCAAAAAAATGCTTTTTAATAAAGTTCAGGAATCTAGTGAGGTTAGACTTAGGGATGGCTTATTTTCTTCTACATGGCCTTGAACTTCGAAGAACTAATTCAATGCCTTGACCACTCTGGCACATCTAAGAGCTTCACGCAGCACAATTTGCCACTCGGGCAGAAAATGTAGACCCTCTCATTCCTCATGCATTTTTCACGGCAGGAGCCACGTTGACTCCAACATCTTTCAGTAACACCTAATACAAAGAATAAAAATAAAGGAATTTTTATCAGTCACGAGGGAAAATAGGCCTTGGATTGAGGAGAGTCAGGTGGTAAGAGTGTAATGGTCAAAAGAAGAGTCAGTTCTAGATATCCAGGGTAGTGATGGAGTCTCACATGCTCACTGGACACCCCATCTCAATCCCAGTCCCTCACGAATGTTCCTCTCTGCAATTCAGTGGATCACAATGGTCAACAGCATGGACCACAGAAGCCCACAGATCTGACTGAAATTTGTCTGTATCACCTGCCAACACTTTGAGTAGCTTACTTCCTGTCTCAGAGCATCAATTTCCTCTTTTCTACAAAGAAGGTATAACACCTACCTCGGAGAGTTGTTTTAGGGATTAAATTAAGTTAAAAAGTGTAAAAAAAAGATAGTGTTAAATAAATTCATATATAAAATGATAGACTCTCAGGATTCAAAATTTTTTAAAAATCATTTCACAAGTAAGAACTCAACTAGAAGGAACACATCAGTAAATACCAACCACAACAGATAAAAACTTTGAAAAATAACAGCAGATGAGAGTTTAATCAAAAAGAAAGAAAGGAATTTGGAAAGTAACAAATACTGATGGTGGGCAGAAATGCAATATTTTTTTAAAAAAATGGAATCACCGAAGAAAAAATAAGGAAACAGAGCAAACATTACAAACTATATTCAATAAAATTTCCTGGAATAGAAAAACATTTGAAAACACATACTAAATGCCTGAGAGTACTGGCCCAAAATAAGGTATATTCTAATAAAAAAAAAATGCTTTGGACATTCAAGTCACACACAAAAAAGCAAGTGACATAAGGGGAAGAAAGTCAGACAATGATGCTTTGTGCCAAAAAAAAAAATTGTCACATATTTAAGATACACAAGGAAAGAAAAAAGTAAGCAAATAATGTTCCATCCCACAAAACTGACTTCCAAGGACAAAGAGCGAAAACTGTCATCAATACTGAGACTTGCAGAATATTGTTACCATGTACTTTTCCTAAGGAATTTAGAAAGGAAAGCACTTTGGTGTTGTAAAATTTTTAGTTCTTTCTTTTTGTGGTACTGGAGATTGAACCCAGGACTTAGTGCATGCTGGGAAAGTACTCTACCACTGAGCTACATCCCCAGCCCTCATTAGACAAGCAAATGAGGTGGGCATTGGCCCAAGGCTAAATATTAAAGACAGAACTACTTGTAGAAATAAAATGAAATGAGGATTTAAGCTGGGCACAGTGGCACACTCCTGTAATTTCAGAGACTTGGGAGGCTCAGGCAGGAGGATCACAAGTTCAAGGCCAGCCTCAGCCTCTTAGTGAAGCCCTAAACAACTTAGCAAGACCCTGTCTGAAAATAAAAAACAAAAATGGCTGGAGACGTGGTTCCGGTGGTTCAGCATCCCCCAGTTCAATCCCTAGTACCAAAAAAATGAGTTTAAAATAAGGGCCTAGAATATAGGTATAGTATAATATAAAATGGGAGAATAATAGTGAGAACATATGCAAAAATTTTAACTAGTTTGAATAATATGCTATTGTAGTAATATTAGAATTCTTATACTGACACTATTGTATATGTGATGAGAGATAAATGACTTATAGAATATTTTGATTCGATCATCCTATGTGACCTTGAGAACTAGAATTCTCAGTATTAAAATATATATATCAAAGTGATATAAGAATTGGCTCTTCATCTGAGTTCTGAATTTGAATTGAAATATTGCAATGAACTCATGAGTGTATTTTATTTTTAGATAGAAACAAGAAAGATTGCTATTTTTCCAGCTCTGGTCTATAAAAATGTCTTCACCAACCAATAGAGATTAGTATCCCTAAACCCTTACATTGTAGTCTTTAATATTATCTCCCACAAAAGTAAAAGATAAAAGCTGTGTTTTAGATAAAAGTTGAAAATGAATATCTGAAAAAAAAAGTAAAAGATACTAGTGCTGGGAGATATGGCTAAGTCCAGTTCTGGGGCAGGAAATTATAAAACAAGTCCAAAACGTTCTGTTATACCAGATACCAGGGAAGCTATCAAAGACTAGAAGAATGTTCTCTCTGATATGTGGATGCTGACTCCCAACAAGGGAGGGGAAGATTAGAAGCTCATTGGCCTAAACAAAGGGGAATGAAGGGAAGGGAGGGGCATGGTGATAGGAAAGACAGTAGGATGAACCAGACACTTCTTTCCTGTCCTCATAGATAAATAAATATATGACCAATGTCACTCCCCATCATGGGATCCTAATTGGAACAAGTTATACTTATTCTATAATATTTCAAAAGATATTCTGTTGTCATGTAAAAAATAATAATAAGTGGTGGGGAAAAAAAAGACTCAAATTGAAGAGTCCCCCAATGACCAAGAGGAGGACACTTTCTACTTCAGTAGGGACAATGAGTGCAGCAGACTGAACTCATGGCCTAGAACCATGAATTCTCAATAAACAATACTGAGCAAAAATGAATTGTTCTCCCTCAGAGGTTGATAGAAAATTAATAACTTATCTGGATTATCAGTAAATACACTTGCAGCAAGCAGTTTAGCTCATAAATGGTCACTGTTACCAACCTGTGTGCGGAGCTCAACCCTCTCAACCCTTTCATGTCACCTCTTACACGGGGGCATTTTCTTAATGCCCCGTTCCAAATTGCAAACTCCCTTTTCCTGGTACTGTAACCCCCTTCTTTTCTATTTTGCTCATTGCTTTCTCCTTAGTAGAATTGTAAGCTCCAAAAAGATAGGGATTTGGGTTGGGAGGTTGGTGGGTGGGGCTGGGTTCACGGCTCTATTTCCAGCACCTGTCCCGGTGCCCAGCACATGGAATCCACTGGACAATATTTACCAAATGGATTCTTTAACTAAGTGATGGTGTATCCACTCTCTCTTCCATCCAGCTGCCATTATGGGAATAAGAGGGTGGGGTGAAATTAGAAAATACTGAAAGACTCAACAGTTATTCAAATCAGATTGAATAGATCTAAGAAGCTGTTTTAAATTCTAAAATACAGATAGAATTGTCTCCTGGCTTTCTGAATGGCCCCTGTACCCTCTCCAACCCCAACTTTTGCTATCAGCACATGGGAGTTCCTGGGAACATTCAGATGCATTATAGAAAATAGTGCCCGGGATGGAACTCGGTGGTAGAGCGCTTGCCCAGCAAGTGCAAGGTCCTGGGTCCAATCCCCAGCACTGGGGTTGGGGGGAGGGTGATTATAGAAAATAAAGAAGCTACTTCTATTGCATACCAACACTTCATCATGTCCAGTGTTGACCCCTCAACTTCAGTAGTTGTTTAAAATCAAGAAGAGTAAGTTGATATCAAAGGAGCCAAATGGTTTTCTGGGGGTGGCACGGAGCTAACCAATGTTGGCACAGGTTCTAACACAGGATCCGAGGGCTCATCCTGTCCTCTTGCCACCTGCCTGGCCAGCCTCCCAGGCCCCAAGGTGCTGTGACCAAGAGTCACTCTGCACCCCGTCCCGCGCCTGAAGAGGTCTAGGTTACCTGGAGTGATCTGGGTCAGGAGCAGCAGCACAGCCAGAGTTAGCATGAAGATCTTCATGACTCCACGTGGCCCACAGAGCCGGCCCAGGCGAGAGGTGACAACACAATGGGTGAGGGCTCTGGACGCTGCACCCACTAATAGACTGGGTCACATGCCACCGCTATGTGCCCCAGCCTCCCACGTGTGCCGTCTCCCCCAAACATCTGCCTTCCTAGTATCATGTTCCCAGATTTAAAGGGAACTGTATCCACTTTGTCCTTTAGTAGTCACACAGATATCATTTTTTTTTTTTTAAGAGAGAGAGAGAATTTCCAACACTTTTTATTTCTTAGTTCTCGGCGGACACAACATCTTTGTTGGTATGTGGTGCTGGGGATCGAACCCGGGCCGCACGCATGCCAGGCGAGCGCGCTACCGCTTGAGCCACATCCCCAGCCCCAGATATCATTTTAAATAGAATGTCAGCCCTTGTTCAAACCAAGCTTAAAATCCTCCAGAACACCACAGTCTTCTCTCTGCCCCACAAAGCCCTACACTACCTGGGCCAGACGTCCACCCTGGACGTGAAACTTGATTTAAACAAACTTCTTTTTTCAAATGCACTTTCCCAGTCTGGGAGCTGGGACCAGGAAGGGAGGACACCATTAGACTCTCACTCCGCACAGTGTGTCTATTTCTAAGAGAGAGAGCTCCGTGGCCCCGAAGGCTCAGTGTTAGGAAGGATTGGGGCGTTGAGGGCGAGACAGGGCAGAGAAGAAAATATTCGGCTCCTGGTCCTGGCTGGCCTGCTTAGTCACCTTGGGAGAGTCATTCCCCTTTCTAGGATTCAGTCTCACCCGTGAGCAGACTGAAGCAGATGGGATGTAAAAATCAACCCAATCCTCATATACAACGGTTCTCTGGGGGCTGGGCAGGCACAGGACATGTGATCCTGCAGGACTCTGGTTGCACTTACACCTGAGGAGTCTAACTGAGGACTGTGACTGTCCGTCTCCACTGTCTCACCCGTGGGATCCACGGCCTCTTCCCCTGACTCTTACACCCAACATGCTCTGTGGCCCTTGCTAACCACAGCCCCCCTTTAAGCCTCTTTCTCAAACAGTCAAAGCACAAAGACTTGCTCTGATTGTTACAAAAGGTTTAATACTCTCTCCAGGGACCTCGGCAGGTCTTATCACCTGCAGGCATGGGGTCAGCTGAGGAGCACACCTTTGACTTCCCTCCATGGAGCCTGACCTGCGCTGCAGGGCGGGAGGGCTTCCTCTGTGCTATCGCAGGGGCCAAGAGTGAGGGTCCAACCAACCACGGGAGGTGCTCTGACTTTTTATGACCAAGCCCTGGAAGCACCCCTTCTGCTGAGCTCTGTTAGTGAAACCCGAGAATGCCTGGATTCCAGGGGAGGGAAACTCTTGTCCTCAATGGGAGGCGTTTCAGATTTTCAGTTATGATCCAAAACTGCCTCCGATCTGATAGACGTTCAGTTCTCTGAGAGAAGAGAGAGAGAGAGAGAGAGAGAGAGAGAGAGAGAGAGAGAGAGAGAGAGAGACAGAGAGGGAGTACTTCTCACCTGTTTTATTTTTTGAGGCAAGGTCTTGCCACATTTTCTTGTGGTCTGGCCTCGAATGCCTGGGCTCAAGAGATCCTCCTGCCTCAGCCTCCT